>NW_027252450.1:0-600000 GCF_044704955.1 Pristiophorus japonicus
CACTTATCTTCATTATATGGCATCTGCCATCCACCGAATCTGTCCAATTCCGCTGCAGCCTCCTAGCAGCTCGCACTGCAACCCAGCTTGGTGTGATTTGCAAAGTTGGAGATATTACATTGATGGAATTATTGAAAATCGCCACAGCTCGAGGAAACGGTACCGCCGCTCCTTTCTGCTCCTCCTTATTAAACTGCCGCCCAGACTTGCTCCCGCTCTTTCAACACCCGCTCATCTCTGCTGCCGTGCTGCAAACAGCCACTCCTGTGTGTTCTCGCTTTTTAAATTGCCGCTTCCCTCTGCTCGTGCTATTTGAAAAATAACTCAAATCCTTTACTCCCTTCCGTTACAAGCGATCCTCACTGCTACCGCTCTTTATACCGAAAGATATCTGTGCCCCCGCTCATTTAACAGCCACTCCTCTCTGTGTACGCTCTTGAAACAGTCGGGAAGTTTAATATTTAAATACACGCTTTCTGAAATACTGCCATAAACACTGCATTGGCCGGGAATCGAACCCGGGTCTCCCGCGTGGCAGGCGAGAATTCTACCCCTGAACCACCAATGCTCACATTACGAACACATTCAAGTTTAAAGATAGTGCAATTAGTGTTTAATTTTTGTTAATAAAAGGCGAAGAACAACAAAGCACCTCATATTCTGAAGATAGAAACATAGAAACTTAGAAAGTAGGTGCAGGAGTTGGCCATTCGTCCCTTCCAGCCAGCACCACCATTCAATATGATCATGGCTGAGCATGCAACTTCACTTCCCCTTCCTGATTTCTCTCCATGCCCCTTGATCACTTTAGCCGTAAGGGCCATATCTCACTGTCTTTTGAGTATATCTATCCAACTGGCTTCCACATCTTTCTGTGGTACAGAATTCCACAGGTTCACAATGATCTGAGTGAAGAAGATGCTCCTCGTGTCGGTCCTAAATGGCTTACACTTTATCCTTAGACAGTGACCGCTGGTACTGGGCTTCCTTTATTCGGACTGCGGGAACCTTTTTACGCCATCAAACCTGTCCATTCCCGACCAAATTTTAAATGTTTCTATGAGCTCCCCTCTCATTCTTCTAAATTCCAGCGAGTACAAGCCTCGTCGATCCAGTCTTTCTTCATGTCAGTCCTGCCATCCCTGGAATCAATCTGGTGAATATTCGCTACACTCCCTCAAAAGCAAGAATGCCCTTCCTCAGATTAGATGATCATAACTGCACACAATACTCAAGGTCTGGTCTCAGCAAGGTGCTGTACAAGTCTCCATGCTCCGATACCCTAATCTCCTCGCTATGAAGGCCAGCATGACATTTGGCTTCCTTTACTGCATGCTGTACCTGTATGTATGAATGACTTCAACGACTGATGTACCAAAATACCCAGGTCTCAATACCCCTCCGCTTTTACAAATCGGTCAACATTCAGATAACATTCTACCTTCAAGGTTTTGCCACCAAAGTGGATAAACTCACACTTATCTTCATTATATGGCATCTGCCATCCACCGAATCTGTCCAATTCCGCTGCAGCCTCCTAGCAGCTCGCACTGCAACCCAGCTTGGTGTGATTTGCAAAGTTGGAGATATTACATTGATGGAATTATTGAAAATCGCCACAGCTCGAGGAAACGGTACCGCCGCTCCTTTCTGCTCCTCCTTATTAAACTGCCGCCCAGACTTGCTCCCGCTCTTTCAACACCCGCTCATCTCTGCTGCCGTGCTGCAAACAGCCACTCCTGTGTGTTCTCGCTTTTTAAATTGCCGCTTCCCTCTGCTCGTGCTATTTGAAAAATAACTCAAATCCTTTACTCCCTCACGTTACAAGCGATCCTCACTGCTCCCGCTCTTTATACCGAAGGATATCTGTGCCCCCGCTCATTTAACAGCCGCCCCTCTCTGTGTACGCTCTTGAAACAGTCGGGAAGTTTAATTTTTAAATACACGCTTTCTGAAATACTTCCATAAACACTGCATTGGCCGGGAATCGAACCCGGGTCTCCCGCGTGGCAGGCGAGAATTCTACCCCTGAACCACCAATGCTCACGTTACGCACACATTCAAGTTTAAAGATAGTGCAATTAGTGTTTAATTTTTGTTAATAAAAGGCGAAGAACAACAAAGCACCTCATATTCTGAAGATAGAAACATAGAAACTTAGAAAGTAGGTGCAGGAGTTGGCCATTCGTCCCTTCCAGCCAGCACCACCATTCAATATGATCATGGCTGAGCATGCAACTTCACTTCCCCTTCCTGATTTCTCTCCATGCCCCTTGATCACTTTAGCCGTAAGGGCCATATCTCACTGTCTTTTGAGTATATCTATCCAACTGGCTTCCACATCTTTCTGTGGTACAGCATTCCACAGGTTCACAATGATCTGAGTGAAGAAGATGCTCCTCGTGTCGGTCCTAAATGGTTTACACTTTATCCTTAGACAGTGACCGCTGGTACTGGGCTTCCTTTATTCGGACTGCGGGAACCTTTTTACGCCATCAAACCTGTCCATTCCCGACCAAATTTTAAATGTTTCTATGAGCTCCCCTCTCATTCTTCTAAATTCCAGCGAGTATAAGCCTCGTCGATCCAGTCTTTCTTCATGTCAGTCCTGCCATCCCTGGAATCAATCTGGTGAATATTCGCTACACTCCCTCAAAAGCAAGAATGTCCTTCCTCAGATTAGATGATCATAACTGCACACAATACTCAAGGTCTGGTCTCAGCAAGGTGCTGTACAAGTCTCCATGCTCCGATACCCTAATCTCCTCGCTATGAAGGCCAGCATGACATTTGGCTTCCTTTACTGCATGCTGTACCTGTATGTATGAATGACTTCAACGACTGATGTACCAAAATACCCAGGTCTCAATACCCCTCCGCTTTTACAAATCGGTCAACATTCAGATAACATTCTACCTTCAAGGTTTTGCCACCAAAGTGGATAAACTCACACTTATCTTCATTATATGGCATCTGCCATCCACCGAATCTGTCCAATTCCGCTGCAGCCTCCTAGCAGCTCGCACTGCAACTCAGCTTGGTGTGATTTGCAAAGTTGGAGATATTACATTGATGGAATTATTGAAAATCGCCACAGCTCGAGGAAACGGTACCGCCGCTCCTTTCTGCTCCTCCTTATCAAACTGCCCGCCCAGACTTGCTCCCGCTCTTTCAACACCCGCTCATCTCTGCTGCCGTGCTGCAAACAGCCACTCCTGTGTGTTCTCGCTTTTTAAATTGCCGCTTCCCTCTGCTCGTGCTATTTGAAAAATAACTCAAATCCTTTACTCCCTCACGTTACAAGCGATCCTCACTGCTCCCGCTCTTTATACCGAAGGATATCTGTGCCCCCGCTCATTTAACAGCCGCCCCTCTCTGTGTACGCTCTTGAAACAGTCGGGAAGTTTAATTTTTAAATACACGCTTTCTGAAATACTTCCATAAACACTGCATTGGCCGGGAATCGAACCCGGGTCTCCCGCGTGGCAGGCGAGAATTCTACCCCTGAACCACCAATGCTCACGTTACGCACACATTCAAGTTTAAAGATAGTGCAATTAGTGTTTAATTTTTGTTAATAAAAGGCGAAGAACAACAAAGCACCTCATATTCTGAAGATAGAAACATAGAAACTTAGAAAGTAGGTGCAGGAGTTGGCCATTCGTCCCTTCCAGCCAGCACCACCATTCAATATGATCATGGCTGAGCATGCAACTTCACTTCCCCTTCCTGATTTCTCTCCATGCCCCTTGATCACTTTAGCCGTAAGGGCCATATCTCACTGTCTTTTGAGTATATCTATCCAACTGGCTTCCACATCTTTCTGTGGTACAGCATTCCACAGGTTCACAATGATCTGAGTGAAGAAGATGCTCCTCGTGTCGGTCCTAAATGGTTTACACTTTATCCTTAGACAGTGACCGCTGGTACTGGGCTTCCTTTATTCGGACTGCGGGAACCTTTTTACGCCATCAAACCTGTCCATTCCCGACCAAATTTTAAATGTTTCTATGAGCTCCCCTCTCATTCTTCTAAATTCCAGCGAGTATAAGCCTCGTCGATCCAGTCTTTCTTCATGTCAGTCCTGCCATCCCTGGAATCAATCTGGTGAATATTCGCTACACTCCCTCAAAAGCAAGAATGTCCTTCCTCAGATTAGATGATCATAACTGCACACAATACTCAAGGTCTGGTCTCAGCAAGGTGCTGTACAAGTCTCCATGCTCCGATACCCTAATCTCCTCGCTATGAAGGCCAGCATGACATTTGGCTTCCTTTACTGCATGCTGTACCTGTATGTATGAATGACTTCAACGACTGATGTACCAAAATACCCAGGTCTCAATACCCCTCCGCTTTTACAAATCGGTCAACATTCAGATAACATTCTACCTTCAAGGTTTTGCCACCAAAGTGGATAAACTCACACTTATCTTCATTATATGGCATCTGCCATCCACCGAATCTGTCCAATTCCGCTGCAGCCTCCTAGCAGCTCGCACTGCAACTCAGCTTGGTGTGATTTGCAAAGTTGGAGATATTACATTGATGGAATTATTGAAAATCGCCACAGCTCGAGGAAACGGTACCGCCGCTCCTTTCTGCTCCTCCTTATCAAACTGCCCGCCCAGACTTGCTCCCGCTCTTTCAACACCCGCTCATCTCTGCTGCCGTGCTGCAAACAGCCACTCCTGTGTGTTCTCGCTTTTTAAATTGCCGCTTCCCTCTGCTCGTGCTATTTGAAAAATAACTCAAATCCTTTACTCCCTCACGTTACAAGCGATCCTCACTGCTACCGCTCTTTATACCGAAGGATATCTGTGCCCCCGCTCATTTAACAGCCGCTCCTCTCTGTGTCCGCTCTTGAAACAGTCGGGGAAGTTTAATTTTTAAATACACGCTTTCTGAAATACTTCCATAAAAACTGCATTGGCCGGGAATCGAACCCGGGTCTCCCGCGTGGCAGGCGAGAATTCTACCCCTGAACCACCAATGCTCACATTACGAACACATTCAAGTTTAAAGATAGTGCAATTAGTGTTTAATTTTTGTTAATAAAAGGCGAAGAACAACAAAGCACCTCATATTCTGAAGATAGAAACATAGAAACTTAGAAAGTAGGTGCAGGAGTAGGCCATTCGTCCCTTCCAGCCAGCACCACCATTCAATATGATCATGGCTGAGCATGCAACTTCACTTCCCCTTCCTGATTTCTCTCCATGCCCCTTGATCACTTTAGCCGTAAGGGCCATATCTCACTGTGTTTTGAGTATATCTATCCAACTGGCTTCCACATCTTTCTGTGGTACAGAATTCCACAGGTTCACAATGATCTGAGTGAAGAAGATGCTCCTCGTGTCGGTCCTAAATGGTTTACACTTTATCCTTAGACAGTGACCGCTGGTACTGGGCTTCCTTTATTCGGACTGCGGGAACCTTTTTACGCCATCAAACCTGTCCATTCCCGACCAAATTTTAAATGTTTCTATGAGCTCCCCTCTCATTCTTCTAAATTCCAGCGAGTATAAGCCTCGTCGATCCAGTCTTTCTTCATGTCAGTCCTGCCATCCCTGGAATCAATCTGGTGAATATTCGCTACACTCCCTCAAAAGCAAGAATGTCCTTCCTCAGATTAGATGATCATAACTGCACACAATACTCAAGGTCTGGTCTCAGCAAGGTGCTGTACAAGTCTCCATGCTCCGATACCCTAATCTCCTCGCTATGAAGGCCAGCATGACATTTGGCTTCCTTTACTGCATGCTGTACCTGTATGTATGAATGACTTCAACGACTGATGTACCAAAATACCCAGGTCTCAATACCCCTCCGCTTTTACAAATCGGTCAACATTCAGATAACATTCTACCTTCAAGGTTTTGCCACCAAAGTGGATAAACTCACACTTATCTTCATTATATGGCATCTGCCATCCACCGAATCTGTCCAATTCCGCTGCAGCCTCCTAGCAGCTCGCACTGCAACCCAGCTTGGTGTGATTTGCAAAGTTGGAGATATTACATTGATGGAATTATTGAAAATCGCCACAGCTCGAGGAAACGGTACCGCCGCTCCTTTCTGCTCCTCCTTATTAAACTGCCGCCCAGACTTGCTCCCGCTCTTTCAACACCCGCTCATCTCTGCTGCCGTGCTGCAAACAGCCACTCCTGTGTGTTCTCGCTTTTTAAATTGCCGCTTCCCTCTGCTCGTGCTATTTGAAAAATAACTCAAATCCTTTACTCCCTCACGTTACAAGCGATCCTCACTGCTCCCGCTCTTTATACCGAAGGATATCTGTGCCCCCGCTCATTTAACAGCCGCCCCTCTCTGTGTACGCTCTTGAAACAGTCGGGAAGTTTAATTTTTAAATACACGCTTTCTGAAATACTTCCATAAACACTGCATTGGCCGGGAATCGAACCCGGGTCTCCCGCGTGGCAGGCGAGAATTCTACCCCTGAACCACCATTGCTCACGTTACGCACACATTCAAGTTTAAAGATAGTGCAATTAGTGTTTAATTTTTGTTAATAAAAGGCGAAGAACAACAAAGCACCTCATATTCTGAAGATAGAAACATAGAAACTTAGAAAGTAGGTGCAGGAGTTGGCCATTCGTCCCTTCCAGCCAGCACCACCATTCAATATGATCATGGCTGAGCATGCAACTTCACTTCCCCTTCCTGATTTCTCTCCATGCCCCTTGATCACTTTAGCCGTAAGGGCCATATCTCACTGTCTTTTGAGTATATCTATCCAACTGGCTTCCACATCTTTCTGTGGTACAGCATTCCACAGGTTCACAATGATCTGAGTGAAGAAGATGCTCCTCGTGTCGGTCCTAAATGGTTTACACTTTATCCTTAGACAGTGACCGCTGGTACTGGGCTTCCTTTATTCGGACTGCGGGAACCTTTTTACGCCATCAAACCTGTCCATTCCCGACCAAATTTTAAATGTTTCTATGAGCTCCCCTCTCATTCTTCTAAATTCCAGCGAGTATAAGCCTCGTCGATCCAGTCTTTCTTCATGTCAGTCCTGCCATCCCTGGAATCAATCTGGTGAATATTCGCTACACTCCCTCAAAAGCAAGAATGTCCTTCCTCAGATTAGATGATCATAACTGCACACAATACTCAAGGTCTGGTCTCAGCAAGGTGCTGTACAAGTCTCCATGCTCCGATACCCTAATCTCCTCGCTATGAAGGCCAGCATGACATTTGGCTTCCTTTACTGCATGCTGTACCTGTATGTATGAATGACTTCAACGACTGATGTACCAAAATACCCAGGTCTCAATACCCCTCCGCTTTTACAAATCGGTCAACATTCAGATAACATTCTACCTTCAAGGTTTTGCCACCAAAGTGGATAAACTCACACTTATCTTCATTATATGGCATCTGCCATCCACCGAATCTGTCCAATTCCGCTGCAGCCTCCTAGCAGCTCGCACTGCAACTCAGCTTGGTGTGATTTGCAAAGTTGGAGATATTACATTGATGGAATTATTGAAAATCGCCACAGCTCGAGGAAACGGTACCGCCGCTCCTTTCTGCTCCTCCTTATCAAACTGCCCGCCCAGACTTGCTCCCGCTCTTTCAACACCCGCTCATCTCTGCTGCCGTGCTGCAAACAGCCACTCCTGTGTGTTCTCGCTTTTTAAATTGCCGCTTCCCTCTGCTCGTGCTATTTGAAAAATAACTCAAATCCTTTACTCCCTCACGTTACAAGCGATCCTCACTGCTACCGCTCTTTATACCGAAGGATATCTGTGCCCCCGCTCATTTAACAGCCGCTCCTCTCTGTGTCCGCTCTTGAAACAGTCGGGGAAGTTTAATTTTTAAATACACGCTTTCTGAAATACTTCCATAAAAACTGCATTGGCCGGGAATCGAACCCGGGTCTCCCGCGTGGCAGGCGAGAATTCTACCCCTGAACCACCAATGCTCACATTACGAACACATTCAAGTTTAAAGATAGTGCAATTAGTGTTTAATTTTTGTTAATAAAAGGCGAAGAACAACAAAGCACCTCATATTCTGAAGATAGAAACATAGAAACTTAGAAAGTAGGTGCAGGAGTAGGCCATTCGTCCCTTCCAGCCAGCACCACCATTCAATATGATCATGGCTGAGCATGCAACTTCACTTCCCCTTCCTGATTTCTCTCCATGCCCCTTGATCACTTTAGCCGTAAGGGCCATATCTCACTGTCTTTTGAGTATATCTATCCAACTGGCTTCCACATCTTTCTGTGGTACAGAATTCCACAGGTTCACAATGATCTGAGTGAAGAAGATGCTCCTCGTGTCGGTCCTAAATGGTTTACACTTTATCCTTAGACAGTGACCGCTGGTACTGGGCTTCCTTTATTCGGACTGCGGGAACCTTTTTACGCCATCAAACCTGTCCATTCCCGACCAAATTTTAAATGTTTCTATGAGCTCCCCTCTCATTCTTCTAAATTCCAGCGAGTATAAGCCTCGTCGATCCAGTCTTTCTTCATGTCAGTCCTGCCATCCCTGGAATCAATCTGGTGAATATTCGCTACACTCCCTCAAAAGCAAGAATGTCCTTCCTCAGATTAGATGATCATAACTGCACACAATACTCAAGGTCTGGTCTCAGCAAGGTGCTGTACAAGTCTCCATGCTCCGATACCCTAATCTCCTCGCTATGAAGGCCAGCATGACATTTGGCTTCCTTTACTGCATGCTGTACCTGTATGTATGAATGACTTCAACGACTGATGTACCAAAATACCCAGGTCTCAATACCCCTCCGCTTTTACAAATCGGTCAACATTCAGATAACATTCTACCTTCAAGGTTTTGCCACCAAAGTGGATAAACTCACACTTATCTTCATTATATGGCATCTGCCATCCACCGAATCTGTCCAATTCCGCTGCAGCCTCCTAGCAGCTCGCACTGCAACCCAGCTTGGTGTGATTTGCAAAGTTGGAGATATTACATTGATGGAATTATTGAAAATCGCCACAGCTCGAGGAAACGGTACCGCCGCTCCTTTCTGCTCCTCCTTATTAAACTGCCGCCCAGACTTGCTCCCGCTCTTTCAACACCCGCTCATCTCTGCTGCCGTGCTGCAAACAGCCACTCCTGTGTGTTCTCGCTTTTTAAATTGCCGCTTCCCTCTGCTCGTGCTATTTGAAAAATAACTCAAATCCTTTACTCCCTTCCGTTACAAGCGATCCTCACTGCTACCGCTCTTTATACCGAAAGATATCTGTGCCCCCGCTCATTTAACAGCCACTCCTCTCTGTGTACGCTCTTGAAACAGTCGGGAAGTTTAATATTTAAATACACGCTTTCTGAAATACTGCCATAAACACTGCATTGGCCGGGAATCGAACCCGGGTCTCCCGCGTGGCAGGCGAGAATTCTACCCCTGAACCACCAATGCTCACATTACGAACACATTCAAGTTTAAAGATAGTGCAATTAGTGTTTAATTTTTGTTAATAAAAGGCGAAGAACAACAAAGCACCTCATATTCTGAAGATAGAAACATAGAAACTTAGAAAGTAGGTGCAGGAGTTGGCCATTCGTCCCTTCCAGCCAGCACCACCATTCAATATGATCATGGCTGAGCATGCAACTTCACTTCCCCTTCCTGATTTCTCTCCATGCCCCTTGATCACTTTAGCCGTAAGGGCCATATCTCACTGTCTTTTGAGTATATCTATCCAACTGGCTTCCACATCTTTCTGTGGTACAGAATTCCACAGGTTCACAATGATCTGAGTGAAGAAGATGCTCCTCGTGTCGGTCCTAAATGGCTTACACTTTATCCTTAGACAGTGACCGCTGGTACTGGGCTTCCTTTATTCGGACTGCGGGAACCTTTTTACGCCATCAAACCTGTCCATTCCCGACCAAATTTTAAATGTTTCTATGAGCTCCCCTCTCATTCTTCTAAATTCCAGCGAGTACAAGCCTCGTCGATCCAGTCTTTCTTCATGTCAGTCCTGCCATCCCTGGAATCAATCTGGTGAATATTCGCTACACTCCCTCAAAAGCAAGAATGCCCTTCCTCAGATTAGATGATCATAACTGCACACAATACTCAAGGTCTGGTCTCAGCAAGGTGCTGTACAAGTCTCCATGCTCCGATACCCTAATCTCCTCGCTATGAAGGCCAGCATGACATTTGGCTTCCTTTACTGCATGCTGTACCTGTATGTATGAATGACTTCAACGACTGATGTACCAAAATACCCAGGTCTCAATACCCCTCCGCTTTTACAAATCGGTCAACATTCAGATAACATTCTACCTTCAAGGTTTTGCCACCAAAGTGGATAAACTCACACTTATCTTCATTATATGGCATCTGCCATCCACCGAATCTGTCCAATTCCGCTGCAGCCTCCTAGCAGCTCGCACTGCAACCCAGCTTGGTGTGATTTGCAAAGTTGGAGATATTACATTGATGGAATTATTGAAAATCGCCACAGCTCGAGGAAACGGTACCGCCGCTCCTTTCTGCTCCTCCTTATTAAACTGCCGCCCAGACTTGCTCCCGCTCTTTCAACACCCGCTCATCTCTGCTGCCGTGCTGCAAACAGCCACTCCTGTGTGTTCTCGCTTTTTAAATTGCCGCTTCCCTCTGCTCGTGCTATTTGAAAAATAACTCAAATCCTTTACTCCCTCACGTTACAAGCGATCCTCACTGCTCCCGCTCTTTATACCGAAGGATATCTGTGCCCCCGCTCATTTAACAGCCGCCCCTCTCTGTGTACGCTCTTGAAACAGTCGGGAAGTTTAATTTTTAAATACACGCTTTCTGAAATACTTCCATAAACACTGCATTGGCCGGGAATCGAACCCGGGTCTCCCGCGTGGCAGGCGAGAATTCTACCCCTGAACCACCAATGCTCACGTTACGCACACATTCAAGTTTAAAGATAGTGCAATTAGTGTTTAATTTTTGTTAATAAAAGGCGAAGAACAACAAAGCACCTCATATTCTGAAGATAGAAACATAGAAACTTAGAAAGTAGGTGCAGGAGTTGGCCATTCGTCCCTTCCAGCCAGCACCACCATTCAATATGATCATGGCTGAGCATGCAACTTCACTTCCCCTTCCTGATTTCTCTCCATGCCCCTTGATCACTTTAGCCGTAAGGGCCATATCTCACTGTCTTTTGAGTATATCTATCCAACTGGCTTCCACATCTTTCTGTGGTACAGCATTCCACAGGTTCACAATGATCTGAGTGAAGAAGATGCTCCTCGTGTCGGTCCTAAATGGTTTACACTTTATCCTTAGACAGTGACCGCTGGTACTGGGCTTCCTTTATTCGGACTGCGGGAACCTTTTTACGCCATCAAACCTGTCCATTCCCGACCAAATTTTAAATGTTTCTATGAGCTCCCCTCTCATTCTTCTAAATTCCAGCGAGTATAAGCCTCGTCGATCCAGTCTTTCTTCATGTCAGTCCTGCCATCCCTGGAATCAATCTGGTGAATATTCGCTACACTCCCTCAAAAGCAAGAATGTCCTTCCTCAGATTAGATGATCATAACTGCACACAATACTCAAGGTCTGGTCTCAGCAAGGTGCTGTACAAGTCTCCATGCTCCGATACCCTAATCTCCTCGCTATGAAGGCCAGCATGACATTTGGCTTCCTTTACTGCATGCTGTACCTGTATGTATGAATGACTTCAACGACTGATGTACCAAAATACCCAGGTCTCAATACCCCTCCGCTTTTACAAATCGGTCAACATTCAGATAACATTCTACCTTCAAGGTTTTGCCACCAAAGTGGATAAACTCACACTTATCTTCATTATATGGCATCTGCCATCCACCGAATCTGTCCAATTCCGCTGCAGCCTCCTAGCAGCTCGCACTGCAACTCAGCTTGGTGTGATTTGCAAAGTTGGAGATATTACATTGATGGAATTATTGAAAATCGCCACAGCTCGAGGAAACGGTACCGCCGCTCCTTTCTGCTCCTCCTTATCAAACTGCCCGCCCAGACTTGCTCCCGCTCTTTCAACACCCGCTCATCTCTGCTGCCGTGCTGCAAACAGCCACTCCTGTGTGTTCTCGCTTTTTAAATTGCCGCTTCCCTCTGCTCGTGCTATTTGAAAAATAACTCAAATCCTTTACTCCCTCACGTTACAAGCGATCCTCACTGCTCCCGCTCTTTATACCGAAGGATATCTGTGCCCCCGCTCATTTAACAGCCGCCCCTCTCTGTGTACGCTCTTGAAACAGTCGGGAAGTTTAATTTTTAAATACACGCTTTCTGAAATACTTCCATAAACACTGCATTGGCCGGGAATCGAACCCGGGTCTCCCGCGTGGCAGGCGAGAATTCTACCCCTGAACCACCAATGCTCACGTTACGCACACATTCAAGTTTAAAGATAGTGCAATTAGTGTTTAATTTTTGTTAATAAAAGGCGAAGAACAACAAAGCACCTCATATTCTGAAGATAGAAACATAGAAACTTAGAAAGTAGGTGCAGGAGTTGGCCATTCGTCCCTTCCAGCCAGCACCACCATTCAATATGATCATGGCTGAGCATGCAACTTCACTTCCCCTTCCTGATTTCTCTCCATGCCCCTTGATCACTTTAGCCGTAAGGGCCATATCTCACTGTCTTTTGAGTATATCTATCCAACTGGCTTCCACATCTTTCTGTGGTACAGCATTCCACAGGTTCACAATGATCTGAGTGAAGAAGATGCTCCTCGTGTCGGTCCTAAATGGTTTACACTTTATCCTTAGACAGTGACCGCTGGTACTGGGCTTCCTTTATTCGGACTGCGGGAACCTTTTTACGCCATCAAACCTGTCCATTCCCGACCAAATTTTAAATGTTTCTATGAGCTCCCCTCTCATTCTTCTAAATTCCAGCGAGTATAAGCCTCGTCGATCCAGTCTTTCTTCATGTCAGTCCTGCCATCCCTGGAATCAATCTGGTGAATATTCGCTACACTCCCTCAAAAGCAAGAATGTCCTTCCTCAGATTAGATGATCATAACTGCACACAATACTCAAGGTCTGGTCTCAGCAAGGTGCTGTACAAGTCTCCATGCTCCGATACCCTAATCTCCTCGCTATGAAGGCCAGCATGACATTTGGCTTCCTTTACTGCATGCTGTACCTGTATGTATGAATGACTTCAACGACTGATGTACCAAAATACCCAGGTCTCAATACCCCTCCGCTTTTACAAATCGGTCAACATTCAGATAACATTCTACCTTCAAGGTTTTGCCACCAAAGTGGATAAACTCACACTTATCTTCATTATATGGCATCTGCCATCCACCGAATCTGTCCAATTCCGCTGCAGCCTCCTAGCAGCTCGCACTGCAACTCAGCTTGGTGTGATTTGCAAAGTTGGAGATATTACATTGATGGAATTATTGAAAATCGCCACAGCTCGAGGAAACGGTACCGCCGCTCCTTTCTGCTCCTCCTTATCAAACTGCCCGCCCAGACTTGCTCCCGCTCTTTCAACACCCGCTCATCTCTGCTGCCGTGCTGCAAACAGCCACTCCTGTGTGTTCTCGCTTTTTAAATTGCCGCTTCCCTCTGCTCGTGCTATTTGAAAAATAACTCAAATCCTTTACTCCCTCACGTTACAAGCGATCCTCACTGCTACCGCTCTTTATACCGAAGGATATCTGTGCCCCCGCTCATTTAACAGCCGCTCCTCTCTGTGTCCGCTCTTGAAACAGTCGGGGAAGTTTAATTTTTAAATACACGCTTTCTGAAATACTTCCATAAAAACTGCATTGGCCGGGAATCGAACCCGGGTCTCCCGCGTGGCAGGCGAGAATTCTACCCCTGAACCACCAATGCTCACATTACGAACACATTCAAGTTTAAAGATAGTGCAATTAGTGTTTAATTTTTGTTAATAAAAGGCGAAGAACAACAAAGCACCTCATATTCTGAAGATAGAAACATAGAAACTTAGAAAGTAGGTGCAGGAGTAGGCCATTCGTCCCTTCCAGCCAGCACCACCATTCAATATGATCATGGCTGAGCATGCAACTTCACTTCCCCTTCCTGATTTCTCTCCATGCCCCTTGATCACTTTAGCCGTAAGGGCCATATCTCACTGTGTTTTGAGTATATCTATCCAACTGGCTTCCACATCTTTCTGTGGTACAGAATTCCACAGGTTCACAATGATCTGAGTGAAGAAGATGCTCCTCGTGTCGGTCCTAAATGGTTTACACTTTATCCTTAGACAGTGACCGCTGGTACTGGGCTTCCTTTATTCGGACTGCGGGAACCTTTTTACGCCATCAAACCTGTCCATTCCCGACCAAATTTTAAATGTTTCTATGAGCTCCCCTCTCATTCTTCTAAATTCCAGCGAGTATAAGCCTCGTCGATCCAGTCTTTCTTCATGTCAGTCCTGCCATCCCTGGAATCAATCTGGTGAATATTCGCTACACTCCCTCAAAAGCAAGAATGTCCTTCCTCAGATTAGATGATCATAACTGCACACAATACTCAAGGTCTGGTCTCAGCAAGGTGCTGTACAAGTCTCCATGCTCCGATACCCTAATCTCCTCGCTATGAAGGCCAGCATGACATTTGGCTTCCTTTACTGCATGCTGTACCTGTATGTATGAATGACTTCAACGACTGATGTACCAAAATACCCAGGTCTCAATACCCCTCCGCTTTTACAAATCGGTCAACATTCAGATAACATTCTACCTTCAAGGTTTTGCCACCAAAGTGGATAAACTCACACTTATCTTCATTATATGGCATCTGCCATCCACCGAATCTGTCCAATTCCGCTGCAGCCTCCTAGCAGCTCGCACTGCAACCCAGCTTGGTGTGATTTGCAAAGTTGGAGATATTACATTGATGGAATTATTGAAAATCGCCACAGCTCGAGGAAACGGTACCGCCGCTCCTTTCTGCTCCTCCTTATTAAACTGCCGCCCAGACTTGCTCCCGCTCTTTCAACACCCGCTCATCTCTGCTGCCGTGCTGCAAACAGCCACTCCTGTGTGTTCTCGCTTTTTAAATTGCCGCTTCCCTCTGCTCGTGCTATTTGAAAAATAACTCAAATCCTTTACTCCCTCACGTTACAAGCGATCCTCACTGCTCCCGCTCTTTATACCGAAGGATATCTGTGCCCCCGCTCATTTAACAGCCGCCCCTCTCTGTGTACGCTCTTGAAACAGTCGGGAAGTTTAATTTTTAAATACACGCTTTCTGAAATACTTCCATAAACACTGCATTGGCCGGGAATCGAACCCGGGTCTCCCGCGTGGCAGGCGAGAATTCTACCCCTGAACCACCATTGCTCACGTTACGCACACATTCAAGTTTAAAGATAGTGCAATTAGTGTTTAATTTTTGTTAATAAAAGGCGAAGAACAACAAAGCACCTCATATTCTGAAGATAGAAACATAGAAACTTAGAAAGTAGGTGCAGGAGTTGGCCATTCGTCCCTTCCAGCCAGCACCACCATTCAATATGATCATGGCTGAGCATGCAACTTCACTTCCCCTTCCTGATTTCTCTCCATGCCCCTTGATCACTTTAGCCGTAAGGGCCATATCTCACTGTCTTTTGAGTATATCTATCCAACTGGCTTCCACATCTTTCTGTGGTACAGCATTCCACAGGTTCACAATGATCTGAGTGAAGAAGATGCTCCTCGTGTCGGTCCTAAATGGTTTACACTTTATCCTTAGACAGTGACCGCTGGTACTGGGCTTCCTTTATTCGGACTGCGGGAACCTTTTTACGCCATCAAACCTGTCCATTCCCGACCAAATTTTAAATGTTTCTATGAGCTCCCCTCTCATTCTTCTAAATTCCAGCGAGTATAAGCCTCGTCGATCCAGTCTTTCTTCATGTCAGTCCTGCCATCCCTGGAATCAATCTGGTGAATATTCGCTACACTCCCTCAAAAGCAAGAATGTCCTTCCTCAGATTAGATGATCATAACTGCACACAATACTCAAGGTCTGGTCTCAGCAAGGTGCTGTACAAGTCTCCATGCTCCGATACCCTAATCTCCTCGCTATGAAGGCCAGCATGACATTTGGCTTCCTTTACTGCATGCTGTACCTGTGTGTATGAATGACTTCAACGACTGATGTACCAAAATACCCAGGTCTCAATACCCCTCCGCTTTTACAAATCGGTCAACATTCAGATAACATTCTACCTTCAAGGTTTTGCCACCAAAGTGGATAAACTCACACTTATCTTCATTATATGGCATCTGCCATCCACCGAATCTGTCCAATTCCGCTGCAGCCTCCTAGCAGCTCGCACTGCAACTCAGCTTGGTGTGATTTGCAAAGTTGGAGATATTACATTGATGGAATTATTGAAAATCGCCACAGCTCGAGGAAACGGTACCGCCGCTCCTTTCTGCTCCTCCTTATCAAACTGCCCGCCCAGACTTGCTCCCGCTCTTTCAACACCCGCTCATCTCTGCTGCCGTGCTGCAAACAGCCACTCCTGTGTGTTCTCGCTTTTTAAATTGCCGCTTCCCTCTGCTCGTGCTATTTGAAAAATAACTCAAATCCTTTACTCCCTCACGTTACAAGCGATCCTCACTGCTACCGCTCTTTATACCGAAGGATATCTGTGCCCCCGCTCATTTAACAGCCGCTCCTCTCTGTGTCCGCTCTTGAAACAGTCGGGGAAGTTTAATTTTTAAATACACGCTTTCTGAAATACTTCCATAAAAACTGCATTGGCCGGGAATCGAACCCGGGTCTCCCGCGTGGCAGGCGAGAATTCTACCCCTGAACCACCAATGCTCACATTACGAACACATTCAAGTTTAAAGATAGTGCAATTAGTGTTTAATTTTTGTTAATAAAAGGCGAAGAACAACAAAGCACCTCATATTCTGAAGATAGAAACATAGAAACTTAGAAAGTAGGTGCAGGAGTAGGCCATTCGTCCCTTCCAGCCAGCACCACCATTCAATATGATCATGGCTGAGCATGCAACTTCACTTCCCCTTCCTGATTTCTCTCCATGCCCCTTGATCACTTTAGCCGTAAGGGCCATATCTCACTGTCTTTTGAGTATATCTATCCAACTGGCTTCCACATCTTTCTGTGGTACAGAATTCCACAGGTTCACAATGATCTGAGTGAAGAAGATGCTCCTCGTGTCGGTCCTAAATGGTTTACACTTTATCCTTAGACAGTGACCGCTGGTACTGGGCTTCCTTTATTCGGACTGCGGGAACCTTTTTACGCCATCAAACCTGTCCATTCCCGACCAAATTTTAAATGTTTCTATGAGCTCCCCTCTCATTCTTCTAAATTCCAGCGAGTATAAGCCTCGTCGATCCAGTCTTTCTTCATGTCAGTCCTGCCATCCCTGGAATCAATCTGGTGAATATTCGCTACACTCCCTCAAAAGCAAGAATGTCCTTCCTCAGATTAGATGATCATAACTGCACACAATACTCAAGGTCTGGTCTCAGCAAGGTGCTGTACAAGTCTCCATGCTCCGATACCCTAATCTCCTCGCTATGAAGGCCAGCATGACATTTGGCTTCCTTTACTGCATGCTGTACCTGTATGTATGAATGACTTCAACGACTGATGTACCAAAATACCCAGGTCTCAATACCCCTCCGCTTTTACAAATCGGTCAACATTCAGATAACATTCTACCTTCAAGGTTTTGCCACCAAAGTGGATAAACTCACACTTATCTTCATTATATGGCATCTGCCATCCACCGAATCTGTCCAATTCCGCTGCAGCCTCCTAGCAGCTCGCACTGCAACCCAGCTTGGTGTGATTTGCAAAGTTGGAGATATTACATTGATGGAATTATTGAAAATCGCCACAGCTCGAGGAAACGGTACCGCCGCTCCTTTCTGCTCCTCCTTATTAAACTGCCGCCCAGACTTGCTCCCGCTCTTTCAACACCCGCTCATCTCTGCTGCCGTGCTGCAAACAGCCACTCCTGTGTGTTCTCGCTTTTTAAATTGCCGCTTCCCTCTGCTCGTGCTATTTGAAAAATAACTCAAATCCTTTACTCCCTTCCGTTACAAGCGATCCTCACTGCTACCGCTCTTTATACCGAAAGATATCTGTGCCCCCGCTCATTTAACAGCCACTCCTCTCTGTGTACGCTCTTGAAACAGTCGGGAAGTTTAATATTTAAATGCACGCTTTCTGAAATACTTCCATAAACACTGCATTGGCCGGGAATCGAACCCGGGTCTCCCGCGTGGCAGGCGAGAATTCTACCCCTGAACCACCAATGCTCACATTACGAACACATTCAAGTTTAAAGATAGTGCAATTAGTGTTTAATTTTTGTTAATAAAAGGCGAAGAACAACAAAGCACCTCATATTCTGAAGATAGAAACATAGAAACTTAGAAAGTAGGTGCAGGAGTAGGCCATTCGTCCCTTCCAGCCAGCACCACCATTCAATATGATCATGGCTGAGCATGCAACTTCCCTTCCCCTTCCTGATTTCTCTCCATGCCCCTTGATCACTTTCGCCGTAAGGGCCATATCTCACTCTCTTTTGAGTATATCTATCCAACTGGCTTCCACATCTTTCTGTGGTACAGAATTCCACAGGTTCACAATGATCTGAGTGAAGAAGATGCTCCTCGTGTCGGTCCTAAATGGTTTACACTTTATCCTTAGACAGTGACCGCTGGTACTGGGCTTCCTTTATTCGGACTGCGGGAACCTTTTTACGCCATCAAACCTGTCCATTCCCGACCAAATTTTAAATGTTTCTATGAGCTCCCCTCTCATTCTTCTAAATTCCAGCGAGTATAAGCCTCGTCGATCCAGTCTTTCTTCATGTCAGTCCTGCCATCCCTGGAATCAATCTGGTGAATATTCGCTACACTCCCTCAAAAGCAAGAATGTCCTTCCTCAGATTAGATGATCATAACTGCACACAATACTCAAGGTCTGGTCTCAGCAAGGTGCTGTACAAGTCTCCATGCTCCGATACCCTAATCTCCTCGCTATGAAGGCCAGCATGACATTTGGCTTCCTTTACTGCATGCTGTACCTGTATGTATGAATGACTTCAACGACTGATGTACCAAAATACCCAGGTCTCAATACCCCTCCGCTTTTACAAATCGGTCAACATTCAGATAACATTCTACCTTCAAGGTTTTGCCACCAAAGTGGATAAACTCACACTTATCTTCATTATATGGCATCTGCCATCCACCGAATCTGTCCAATTCCGCTGCAGCCTCCTAGCAGCTCGCACTGCAACCCAGCTTGGTGTGATTTGCAAAGTTGGAGATATTACATTGATGGAATTATTGAAAATCGCCACAGCTCGAGGAAACGGTACCGCCGCTCCTTTCTGCTCCTCCTTATTAAACTGCCGCCCAGACTTGCTCCCGCTCTTTCAACACCCGCTCATCTCTGCTGCCGTGCTGCAAACAGCCACTCCTGTGTGTTCTCGCTTTTTAAATTGCCGCTTCCCTCTGCTCGTGCTATTTGAAAAATAACTCAAATCCTTTACTCCCTCACGTTACAAGCGATCCTCACTGCTCCCGCTCTTTATACCGAAGGATATCTGTGCCCCCGCTCATTTAACAGCCGCCCCTCTCTGTGTACGCTCTTGAAACAGTCGGGAAGTTTAATTTTTAAATACACGCTTTCTGAAATACTTCCATAAACACTGCATTGGCCGGGAATCGAACCCGGGTCTCCCGCGTGGCAGGCGAGAATTCTACCCCTGAACCACCAATGCTCACGTTACGCACACATTCAAGTTTAAAGATAGTGCAATTAGTGTTTAATTTTTGTTAATAAAAGGCGAAGAACAACAAAGCACCTCATATTCTGAAGATAGAAACATAGAAACTTAGAAAGTAGGTGCAGGAGTTGGCCATTCGTCCCTTCCAGCCAGCACCACCATTCAATATGATCATGGCTGAGCATGCAACTTCACTTCCCCTTCCTGATTTCTCTCCATGCCCCTTGATCACTTTAGCCGTAAGGGCCATATCTCACTGTCTTTTGAGTATATCTATCCAACTGGCTTCCACATCTTTCTGTGGTACAGCATTCCACAGGTTCACAATGATCTGAGTGAAGAAGATGCTCCTCGTGTCGGTCCTAAATGGTTTACACTTTATCCTTAGACAGTGACCGCTGGTACTGGGCTTCCTTTATTCGGACTGCGGGAACCTTTTTACGCCATCAAACCTGTCCATTCCCGACCAAATTTTAAATGTTTCTATGAGCTCCCCTCTCATTCTTCTAAATTCCAGCGAGTATAAGCCTCGTCGATCCAGTCTTTCTTCATGTCAGTCCTGCCATCCCTGGAATCAATCTGGTGAATATTCGCTACACTCCCTCAAAAGCAAGAATGTCCTTCCTCAGATTAGATGATCATAACTGCACACAATACTCAAGGTCTGGTCTCAGCAAGGTGCTGTACAAGTCTCCATGCTCCGATACCCTAATCTCCTCGCTATGAAGGCCAGCATGACATTTGGCTTCCTTTACTGCATGCTGTACCTGTATGTATGAATGACTTCAACGACTGATGTACCAAAATACCCAGGTCTCAATACCCCTCCGCTTTTACAAATCGGTCAACATTCAGATAACATTCTACCTTCAAGGTTTTGCCACCAAAGTGGATAAACTCACACTTATCTTCATTATATGGCATCTGCCATCCACCGAATCTGTCCAATTCCGCTGCAGCCTCCTAGCAGCTCGCACTGCAACTCAGCTTGGTGTGATTTGCAAAGTTGGAGATATTACATTGATGGAATTATTGAAAATCGCCACAGCTCGAGGAAACGGTACCGCCGCTCCTTTCTGCTCCTCCTTATCAAACTGCCCGCCCAGACTTGCTCCCGCTCTTTCAACACCCGCTCATCTCTGCTGCCGTGCTGCAAACAGCCACTCCTGTGTGTTCTCGCTTTTTAAATTGCCGCTTCCCTCTGCTCGTGCTATTTGAAAAATAACTCAAATCCTTTACTCCCTCACGTTACAAGCGATCCTCACTGCTACCGCTCTTTATACCGAAGGATATCTGTGCCCCCGCTCATTTAACAGCCGCTCCTCTCTGTGTCCGCTCTTGAAACAGTCGGGGAAGTTTAATTTTTAAATACACGCTTTCTGAAATACTTCCATAAAAACTGCATTGGCCGGGAATCGAACCCGGGTCTCCCGCGTGGCAGGCGAGAATTCTACCCCTGAACCACCAATGCTCACATTACGAACACATTCAAGTTTAAAGATAGTGCAATTAGTGTTTAATTTTTGTTAATAAAAGGCGAAGAACAACAAAGCACCTCATATTCTGAAGATAGAAACATAGAAACTTAGAAAGTAGGTGCAGGAGTAGGCCATTCGTCCCTTCCAGCCAGCACCACCATTCAATATGATCATGGCTGAGCATGCAACTTCACTTCCCCTTCCTGATTTCTCTCCATGCCCCTTGATCACTTTAGCCGTAAGGGCCATATCTCACTGTCTTTTGAGTATATCTATCCAACTGGCTTCCACATCTTTCTGTGGTACAGAATTCCACAGGTTCACAATGATCTGAGTGAAGAAGATGCTCCTCGTGTCGGTCCTAAATGGCTTACACTTTATCCTTAGACAGTGACCGCTGGTACTGGGCTTCCTTTATTCGGACTGCGGGAACCTTTTTACGCCATCAAACCTGTCCATTCCCGACCAAATTTTAAATGTTTCTATGAGCTCCCCTCTCATTCTTCTAAATTCCAGCGAGTACAAGCCTCGTCGATCCAGTCTTTCTTCATGTCAGTCCTGCCATCCCTGGAATCAATCTGGTGAATATTCGCTACACTCCCTCAAAAGCAAGAATGCCCTTCCTCAGATTAGATGATCATAACTGCACACAATACTCAAGGTCTGGTCTCAGCAAGGTGCTGTACAAGTCTCCATGCTCCGATACCCTAATCTCCTCGCTATGAAGGCCAGCATGACATTTGGCTTCCTTTACTGCATGCTGTACCTGTATGTATGAATGACTTCAACGACTGATGTACCAAAATACCCAGGTCTCAATACCCCTCCGCTTTTACAAATCGGTCAACATTCAGATAACATTCTACCTTCAAGGTTTTGCCACCAAAGTGGATAAACTCACACTTATCTTCATTATATGGCATCTGCCATCCACCGAATCTGTCCAATTCCGCTGCAGCCTCCTAGCAGCTCGCACTGCAACCCAGCTTGGTGTGATTTGCAAAGTTGGAGATATTACATTGATGGAATTATTGAAAATCGCCACAGCTCGAGGAAACGGTACCGCCGCTCCTTTCTGCTCCTCCTTATTAAACTGCCGCCCAGACTTGCTCCCGCTCTTTCAACACCCGCTCATCTCTGCTGCCGTGCTGCAAACAGCCACTCCTGTGTGTTCTCGCTTTTTAAATTGCCGCTTCCCTCTGCTCGTGCTATTTGAAAAATAACTCAAATCCTTTACTCCCTCACGTTACAAGCGATCCTCACTGCTCCCGCTCTTTATACCGAAGGATATCTGTGACCCCGCTCATTTAACAGCCGCCCCTCTCTGTGCACGCTCTTGAAACAGTCGGGAAGTTTAATTTTTAAATGCACGCTTTCTGAAATACTTCCATAAACACTGCATTGGCCGGGAATCGAACCCGGGTCTCCCGCGTGGCAGGCGAGAATTCTACCCCTGAACCACCAATGCTCACATTACGAACACATTCAAGTTTAAAGATAGTGCAATTAGTGTTTAATTTTTGTTAATAAAAGGCGAAGAACAACAAAGCACCTCATATTCTGAAGATAGAAACATAGAAACTTAGAAAGTAGGTGCAGGAGTAGGCCATTCGTCCCTTCCAGCCAGCACCACCATTCAATATGATCATGGCTGAGCATGCAACTTCCCTTCCCCTTCCTGATTTCTCTCCATGCCCCTTGATCACTTTCGCCGTAAGGGCCATATCTCACTCTCTTTTGAGTATATCTATCCAACTGGCTTCCACATCTTTCTGTGGTACAGAATTCCACAGGTTCACAATGATCTGAGTGAAGAAGATGCTCCTCGTGTCGGTCCTAAATGGTTTACACTTTATCCTTAGACAGTGACCGCTGGTACTGGGCTTCCTTTATTCGGACTGCGGGAACCTTTTTACGCCATCAAACCTGTCCATTCCCGACCAAATTTTAAATGTTTCTATGAGCTCCCCTCTCATTCTTCTAAATTCCAGCGAGTATAAGCCTCGTCGATCCAGTCTTTCTTCATGTCAGTCCTGCCATCCCTGGAATCAATCTGGTGAATATTCGCTACACTCCCTCAAAAGCAAGAATGTCCTTCCTCAGATTAGATGATCATAACTGCACACAATACTCAAGGTCTGGTCTCAGCAAGGTGCTGTACAAGTCTCCATGCTCCGATACCCTAATCTCCTCGCTATGAAGGCCAGCATGACATTTGGCTTCCTTTACTGCATGCTGTACCTGTATGTATGAATGACTTCAACGACTGATGTACCAAAATACCCAGGTCTCAATACCCCTCCGCTTTTACAAATCGGTCAACATTCAGATAACATTCTACCTTCAAGGTTTTGCCACCAAAGTGGATAAACTCACACTTATCTTCATTATATGGCATCTGCCATCCACCGAATCTGTCCAATTCCGCTGCAGCCTCCTAGCAGCTCGCACTGCAACCCAGCTTGGTGTGATTTGCAAAGTTGGAGATATTACATTGATGGAATTATTGAAAATCGCCACAGCTCGAGGAAACGGTACCGCCGCTCCTTTCTGCTCCTCCTTATTAAACTGCCGCCCAGACTTGCTCCCGCTCTTTCAACACCCGCTCATCTCTGCTGCCGTGCTGCAAACAGCCACTCCTGTGTGTTCTCGCTTTTTAAATTGCCGCTTCCCTCTGCTCGTGCTATTTGAAAAATAACTCAAATCCTTTACTCCCTTCCGTTACAAGCGATCCTCACTACTACCGCTCTTTATACCAAAAGATATCTGTGCCCCCGCTCATTTAACAGCCACTCCTCTCTGTGTACGCTCTTGAAACAGTCGGGAAGTTTAATGTTTAAATACACGCTTTCTGAAATACTTCCATAAACACTGCATTGGCCGGGAATCGAACCCGGGTCTCCCGCGTGGCAGGCGAGAATTCTACCCCTGAACCACCAATGCTCACGTTACGAACACATTCAAGTTTAAAGATAGTGCAATTAGTGTTTAATTTTTGTTAATAAAAGGCGAAGAACAACAAAGCACCTCATATTCTGAAGATAGAAACATAGAAACTTAGAAAGTAGGTGCAGGAGTAGGCCATTCGTCCCTTCCAGCCAGCACCACCATTCAATATGATCATGGCTGAGCATGCAACTTCACTTCCCCTTCCTGATTTCTCTCCATGCCCCTTGATCACTTTAGCCGTAAGGGCCATATCTCACTGTCTTTTGAGTATATCTATCCAACTGGCTTCCACATCTTTCTGTGGTACAGAATTCCACAGGTTCACAATGATCTGAGTGAAGAAGATGCTCCTCGTGTCGGTCCTAAATGGCTTACACTTTATCCTTAGACAGTGACCGCTGGTACTGGGCTTCCTTTATTCGGACTGCGGGAACCTTTTTACGCCATCAAACCTGTCCATTCCCGACCAAATTTTAAATGTTTCTATGAGCTCCCCTCTCATTCTTCTAAATTCCAGCGAGTACAAGCCTCGTCGATCCAGTCTTTCTTCATGTCAGTCCTGCCATCCCTGGAATCAATCTGGTGAATATTCGCTACACTCCCTCAAAAGCAAGAATGTCCTTCCTCAGATTAGATGATCATAACTGCACACAATACTCAAGGTCTGGTCTCAGCAAGGTGCTGTACAAGTCTCCATGCTCCGATACCCTAATCTCCTCGCTATGAAGGCCAGCATGACATTTGGCTTCCTTTACTGCATGCTGTACCTGTATGTATGAATGACTTCAACGACTGATGTACCAAAATACCCAGGTCTCAATACCCCTCCGCTTTTACAAATCGGTCAACATTCAGATAACATTCTACCTTCAAGGTTTTGCCACCAAAGTGGATAAACTCACACTTATCTTCATTATATGGCATCTGCCATCCACCGAATCTGTCCAATTCCGCTGCAGCCTCCTAGCAGCTCGCACTGCAACCCAGCTTGGTGTGATTTGCAAAGTTGGAGATATTACATTGATGGAATTATTGAAAATCGCCACAGCTCGAGGAAACGGTACCGCCGCTCCTTTCTGCTCCTCCTTATTAAACTGCCGCCCAGACTTACTCCCGCTCTTTCAACACCCGCTCATCTCTGCTGCCGTGCTGCAAACAGCCACTCCTGTGTGTTCTCGCTTTTTAAATTGCCGCTTCCCTCTGCTCGTGCTATTTGAAAAATAACTCAAATCCTTTACTCCCTCACGTTACAAGCGATCCTCACTGCTCCCGCTCTTTATACCGAAGGATATCTGTGCCCCCGCTCATTTAACAGCCGCTCCTCTCTGTGAACGCTCTTGAAACAGTCGGGAAGTTTAATTTTTAAATGCACGCTTTCTGAAATACTTCCATAAACACTGCATTGGCCGGGAATCGAACCCGGGTCTCCCGCGTGGCAGGCGAGAATTCTACCCCTGAACCACCTATGCTCACATTACGAACACATTCAAATTTAAAGATAGTGCAATTAGTGTTTAATTTTTGTTAATAAAAGGCGAAGAACAACAAAGCACCTCAGATTCTGAAGATAGAAACATAGAAACTTAGAAAGTAGGTGCAGGAGTTGGCCATTCGTCCCTTCCAGCCAGCACCACCATTCAATATGATCATGGCTGAGCATGCAACTTCACTTCCCCTTCCTGATTTCTCTCCATGCCCCTTGATCACTTTAGCCGTAAGGGCCATATCTCACTGTCTTTTGAGTATATCTATCCAACTGGCTTCCACATCTTTCTGTGGTACAGAATTCCACAGGTTCACAATGATCTGAGTGAAGAAGATGCTCCTCGTGTCGGTCCTAAATGGTTTACACTTTATCCTTAGGCAGTGACCGCTGGTACTGGGCTTCCTTTATTCGGACTGCGGGAACCTTTTTACGCCATCAAACCTGTCCATTCCCGACCAAATTTTAAATGTTCCTATGAGCTCCCCTCTCATTCTTCTAAATTCCAGCGAGTATAAGCCTCGTCGATCCAGTCTTTCTTCATGTCAGTCCTGCCATCCCTGGAATCAATCTGGTGAATATTCGCTACACTCCCTCAAAAGCAAGAATGTCCTTCCTCAGATTAGATGATCATAACTGCACACAATACTCAAGGTCTGGTCTCAGCAAGGTGCTGTACAAGTCTCCATGCTCCGATACCCTAATCTCCTCGCTATGAAGGCCAGCATGACATTTGGCTTCCTTTACTGCATGCTGTACCTGTATGTGTGAATGACTTCAACGACTGATGTACCAAAATACCCAGGTCTCAATACCCCTCCGCTTTTACAAATCGGTCAACATTCAGATAGCATTCTACCTTCAAGGTTTTGCCACCAACGTGGACAAACTCACACTTATTTTCATTATATGGCATCTGCCATCCACCGAATCTGTCCAATTCCGCTGCAGCCTCCTAGCAGCTCGCACTGCAACCCAGTTTGGTGTGATTTGCAAAGTTGGAGATATTACATTGATGGAATTATTGAAAATCGCCACAGCTCGAGGAAACGGTACCGCCGCTCCTTTCTGCTCCTCCTTATTAAACTGCCGCCCAGACTTGCTCCCGCTCTTTCAACACCCGCTCATCTCTGCTGCCGTGCTGCAAACAGCCACTCCTGTGTGTTCTCGCTTTTTAAATTGCCGCTTCCCTCTGCTCGTGCTATTTGAAAAATAACTCAAATCCTTTGCTCCCTCACGTTACAAGCGATCCTCACTGCTCCCGCTCTTTGTACCGAAGGATATCTGTGCCCCCGCTCATTTAACAGCCGCTCCTCTCTGTGTGCGCTCTTGAAACAGTCGGGAAGTTCAATTTTTAAATACACGCTTTCTGAAATACTTCCATAAACACTGCATTGGCCGGGAATCGAACCCGGGTCTCCCGCGTGGCAGGCGAGAATTCTACCCCTGAACCACCAATGCTCACATTACGAACACATTCAAGTTTAAAGATAGTGCAATTAGTGTTTAATTTTTGTTAATAAGTGGCGAAGAACAACAAAGCACCTCATATTCTGAAGATAGAAACATAGAAACTTAGAAAGTAGGTGCAGGAGTAGGCCATTCGTCCCTTCCAGCCAGCACCACCATTCAATATGATCATGGCTGAGCATGCAACTTCACTTCCCCTTCCTGATTTCTCTCCATGCCCCTTGATCACTTTAGCCGTAAGGGCCATATCTCACTGTCTTTTGAGTATATCTATCCAACTGGCTTCCACATCTTTCTGTGGTACAGAATTCCACAGGTTCACAATGATCTGAGTGAAGAAGATGCTCCTCGTGTCGGTCCTAAATGGTTTACACTTTATCCTTAGACAGTGACCGCTGGTACTGGGCTTCCTTTATTCGGACTGCGGGAACCTTTTTACGCCATCAAACCTGTCCATTCCCGACCAAATTTTAAATGTTTCTATGAGCTCCCCTCTCATTCTTCTAAATTCCAGCGAGTATAAGCCTCGTCGATCCAGTCTTTCTTCATGTCAGTCCTGCCATCCCTGGAATCAATCTGGTGAATATTCGCTACACTCCCTCAAAAGCAAGAATGTCCTTCCTCAGATTAGATGATCATAACTGCACACAATACTCAAGGTCTGGTCTCAGCAAGGTGCTGTACAAGTCTCCATGCTCCGATACCCTAATCTCCTCGCTATGAAGGCCAGCATGACATTTGGCTTCCTTTACTGCATGCTGTACCTGTATGTATGAATGACTTCAACGACTGATGTACCAAAATACCCAGGTCTCAATACCCCTCCGCTTTTACAAATCGGTCAACATTCAGATAACATTCTACCTTCAAGGTTTTGCCACCAAAGTGGATAAACTCACACTTATCTTCATTATATGGCATCTGCCATCCACCGAATCTGTCCAATTCCGCTGCAGCCTCCTAGCAGCTCGCACTGCAACCCAGCTTGGTGTGATTTGCAAAGTTGGAGATATTACATTGATGGAATTATTGAAAATCGCCACAGCTCGAGGAAACGGTACCGCCGCTCCTTTCTGCTCCTCCTTATTAAACTGCCGCCCAGACTTGCTCCCGCTCTTTCAACACCCGCTCATCTCTGCTGCCGTGCTGCAAACAGCCACTCCTGTGTGTTCTCGCTTTTTAAATTGCCGCTTCCCTCTGCTCGTGCTATTTGAAAAATAACTCAAATCCTTTGCTCCCTCACGTTACAAGCGATCCTCACTGCTCCCGCTCTTTGTACCGAAGGATATCTGTGCCCCCGCTCATTTAACAGCCGCTCCTCTCTGTGTGCGCTCTTGAAACAGTCGGGAAGTTCAATTTTTAAATACACGCTTTCTGAAATACTTCCATAAACACTGCATTGGCCGGGAATCGAACCCGGGTCTCCCGCGTGGCAGGCGAGAATTCTACCCCTGAACCACCAATGCTCACGTTACGAACGCATTCTAGTTTAAAGATAGTGCAATTAGTGTTTAATTTTTGTTAATAAGTGGCGAAGAACAACAAAGCACCTCATATTCTGAAGATAGAAACATAGAAACTTAGAAAGTAGGTGCAGGAGTAGGCCATTCGTCCCTTCCAGCCAGCACCACCATTCAATATGATCATGGCTGAGCATGCAACTTCACTTCCCCTTCCTGATTTCTCTCCATGCCCCTTGATCACTTTAGCCGTAAGGGCCATATCTCACTGTCTTTTGAGTATATCTATCCAACTGGCTTCCACATCTTTCTGTGGTACAGAATTCCACAGGTTCACAATGATCTGAGTGAAGAAGATGCTCCTCGTGTCGGTCCTAAATGGTTTACACTTTATCCTTAGACAGTGACCGCTGGTACTGGGCTTCCTTTATTCGGACTGCGGGAACCTTTTTACGCCATCAAACCTGTCCATTCCCGACCAAATTTTAAATGTTTCTATGAGCTCCCCTCTCATTCTTCTAAATTCCAGCGAGTATAAGCCTCGTCGATCCAGTCTTTCTTCATGTCAGTCCTGCCATCCCTGGAATCAATCTGGTGAATATTCGCTACACTCCCTCAAAAGCAAGAATGTCCTTCCTCAGATTAGATGATCATAACTGCACACAATACTCAAGGTCTGGTCTCAGCAAGGTGCTGTACAAGTCTCCATGCTCCGATACCCTAATCTCCTCGCTATGAAGGCCAGCATGACATTTGGCTTCCTTTACTGCATGCTGTACCTGTATGTATGAATGACTTCAACGACTGATGTACCAAAATACCCAGGTCTCAATATCCCTCCGCTTTTACAAATCGGTCAACATTCAGATAACATTCTACCTTCAAGGTTTTGCCACCAAAGTGGATAAACTCACACTTATCTTCATTATATGGCATCTGCCATCCACCGAATCTGTCCAATTCCGCTGCAGCCTCCTAGCAGCTCGCACTGCAACCCAGCTTGGTGTGATTTGCAAAGTTGGAGATATTACATTGATGGAATTATTGAAAATCGCCACAGCTCGAGGAAACGGTACCGCCGCTCCTTTCTGCTCCTCCTTATTAAACTGCCGCCCAGACTTGCTCCCGCTCTTTCAACACCCGCTCATCTCTGCTGCCGTGCTGCAAACAGCCACTCCTGTGTGTTCTCGCTTTTTAAATTGCTGCTTCCCTCTGCTCGTGCTATTTGAAAAATAACTCAAATCCTTTACTCCCTCACGTTGCAAGCGATCCTCACTGCTCCCGCTCTTTATACCGAAGGATATCTGTGCCCCCGCTCATTTAACAGCCGCTCCTCTCTGTGTGCGCTCTTGAAACAGTCGGGAAGTTTAATTTTTAAATACACGCTTTCTGAAATACTTCCATAAACACTGCATTGGCCGGGAATCGAAACCGGGTCTCCCGCGTGGCAGGCGAGAATTCTACCCCTGAACCACCAATGCTCACATTACGAACACATTCAAGTTTAAAGATAGTGCAATTAGTGTTTAATTTTTGTTAATAAAAGGCGAAGAACAACAAAGCACCTCATATTCTGAAGATAGAAACATAGAAACTTAGAAAGTAGGTGCAGGAGTAGGCCATTCATCCCTTCCAGCCAGCACCACCATTCAATATGATCATGGCTGAGCATGCAACTTCACTTCCCCTTCCTGATTTCTCTCCATGCCCCTTGATCACTTTAGCCGTAAGGGCCATATCTCACTGTCTTTTGAGTATATCTATCCAACTGGCTTCCACATCTTTCTGTGGTACAGAATTCCACAGGTTCACAATGATCTGAGTGAAGAAGATGCTCCTCGTGTCGGTCCGAAATGGTTTACACTTTATCCTTAGACAGTGACCGCTGGTACTGGGCTTCCTTTATTCGGACTGCGGGAACCTTTTTACGCCATCAAACCTGTCCATTCCCGACCAAATTGTAAATGTTTCTATGAGCTCCCCTCTCATTCTTCTAAATTCCAGCGAGTATAAGCCTCGTCGATCCAGTCTTTCTTCATGTCAGTCCTGCCATCCCTGGAATCAATCTGGTGAATATTCGCTACACTCCCTCAAAAGCAAGAATGTCCTTCCTCAGATTAGATGATCATAACTGCACACAATACTCAAGGTCTGGTCTCAGCAAGGTGCTGTACAAGTCTCCATGCTCCGATACCCTAATCTCCTCGCTATGAAGGCCAGCATGACATTTGGCTTCCTTTACTGCATGCTGTACCTGTATGTGTGAATGACTTCAACGACTGATGTACCAAAATACCCAGGTCTCAATACCCCTCCGCTTTTACAAATCGGTCAACATTCAGATAACATTCTACCTTCAAGGTTTTGCCACCAAAGTGGATAAACTCACACTTATCTTCATTATATGGCATCTGCCATCCACCGAATCTGTCCAATTCCGCTGCAGCCTCCTAGCAGCTCGCACTGCAACCCAGCTTGGTGTGATTTGCAAAGTTGGAGATATTACATTGATGGAATTATTGAAAATCGCCACAGCTCGAGGAAACGGTACCGCCGCTCCTTTCTGCTCCTCCTTATTAAACTGCCGCCCAGACTTGCTCCCGCTCTTTCAACACCCGCTCATCTCTGCTGCCGTGCTGCAAACAGCCACTCCTGTGTGTTCTCGCTTTTTAAATTGCCGCTTCCCTCTGCTCGTGCTATTTGAAAAATAACTCAAATCCTTTACTCCCTCACGTTACAAGCGATCCTCACTGCTCCCGCTCTTTGTACCGAAGGATATCTGTGCCCCCGCTCATTTAACAGCCGCTCCCCTCTGTGTACGCTCTTGAAACAGTCGGGAAGTTTAATTTTTAAATGCACGCTTTCTGAAATACTTCCATAAACACTGCATTGGCCGGGAATCGAAACCGGGTCTCCCGCGTGGCAGGCGAGAATTCTACCCCTGAACCACCAATGCTCACATTACGAACACATTCAAGTTTAAAGATAGTGCAGTTAGTGTTTAATTTTTGTTAATAAAAGGCGAAGAACAACAAAGCACCTCATATTCTGAAGATAGAAACATAGAAACTTAGAAAGTAGGTGCAGGAGTAGGCCATTCGTCCCTTCCAGCCAGCACCACCATTCAATATGATCATGGCTGAGCATGCAACTTCACTTCCCCTTCCTGATTTCTCTCCATGCCCCTTGATCACTTTAGCCGTAAGGGCCATATCTCACTGTCTTTTGAGTATATCTATCCAACTGGCTTCCACATCTTTCTGTGGTACAGAATTCCACAGGTTCACAATGATCTGAGTGAAGAAGATGCTCCTCGTGTCGGTCCTAAATGGTTTACACTTTATCCTTAGACAGTGACCGCTGGTACTGGGCTTCCTTTATTCGGACTGCGGGAACCTTTTTACGCCATCAAACCTGTCCATTCCCGACCAAATTTTAAATGTTTCTATGAGCTCCCCTCTCATTCTTCTAAATTCCAGCGAGTATAAGCCTCGTCGATCCAGTCTTTCTTCATGTCAGTCCTGCCATCCCTGGAATCAATCTGGTGAATATTCGCTACACTCCCTCAAAAGCAAGAATGTCCTTCCTCAGATTAGATGATCATAACTGCACACAATACTCAAGGTCTGGTCTCAGCAAGGTGCTGTACAAGTCTCCATGCTCCGATACCCTAATCTCCTCGCTATGAAGGCCAGCATGACATTTGGCTTCCTTTACTGCATGCTGTACCTGTATGTATGAATGACTTCAACGACTGATGTACCAAAATACCCAGGTCTCAATACCCCTCCGCTTTTACAAATCGGTCAACATTCAGATAACATTCTACCTTCAAGGTTTTGCCACCAAAGTGGATAAACTCACACTTATCTTCATTATATGGCATCTGCCATCCACCGAATCTGTCCAATTCCGCTGCAGCCTCCTAGCAGCTCGCACTGCAACCCAGCTTGTGTGATTTGCAAAGTTGGAGATATTACATTGATGGAATTATTGAAAATCGCCACAGCTCGAGGAAACGGTACCGCCGCTCCTTTCTGCTCCTCCTTATTAAACTGCCGCCCAGACTTGCTCCCGCTCTTTCAACACCCGCTCATCTCTGCTGCCGTGCTGCAAACAGCCACTCCTGTGTGTTCTCGCTTTTTAAATTGCTGCTTCCCTCTGCTCGTGCTATTTGAAAAATAACTCAAATCCTTTGCTCCCTCACGTTACAAGCGATCCTCACTGCTCCCGCTCTTTGTACCGAAGGATATCTGTGCCCCCGCTCATTTAACAGCCGCTCCTCTCTGTGTGCGCTCTTGAAACAGTCGGGAAGTTTAATTTTTAAATACACGCTTTCTGAAATACTTCCATAAACACTGCATTGGCCGGGAATCGAAACCGGGTCTCCCGCGTGGCAGGCGAGAATTCTACCCCTGAACCACCAATGCTCACATTACGAACACATTCAAGTTTAAAGATAGTGCAATTAGTGTTTAATTTTTGTTAATAAAAGGCGAAGAACAACAAAGCACCTCATATTCTGAAGATAGAAACATAGAAACTTAGAAAGTAGGTGCAGGAGTAGGCCATTCATCCCTTCCAGCCAGCACCACCATTCAATATGATCATGGCTGAGCATGCAACTTCACTTCCCCTTCCTGATTTCTCTCCATGCCCCTTGATCACTTTAGCCGTAAGGGCCATATCTCACTGTCTTTTGAGTATATCTATCCAACTGGCTTCCACATCTTTCTGTGGTACAGAATTCCACAGGTTCACAATGATCTGAGTGAAGAAGATGCTCCTCGTGTCGGTCCGAAATGGTTTACACTTTATCCTTAGACAGTGACCGCTGGTACTGGGCTTCCTTTATTCGGACTGCGGGAACCTTTTTACGCCATCAAACCTGTCCATTCCCGACCAAATTGTAAATGTTTCTATGAGCTCCCCTCTCATTCTTCTAAATTCCAGCGAGTATAAGCCTCGTCGATCCAGTCTTTCTTCATGTCAGTCCTGCCATCCCTGGAATCAATCTGGTGAATATTCGCTACACTCCCTCAAAAGCAAGAATGTCCTTCCTCAGATTAGATGATCATAACTGCACACAATACTCAAGGTCTGGTCTCAGCAAGGTGCTGTACAAGTCTCCATGCTCCGATACCCTAATCTCCTCGCTATGAAGGCCAGCATGACATTTGGCTTCCTTTACTGCATGCTGTACCTGTATGTGTGAATGACTTCAACGACTGATGTACCAAAATACCCAGGTCTCAATACCCCTCCGCTTTTACAAATCGGTCAACATTCAGATAACATTCTACCTTCAAGGTTTTGCCACCAAAGTGGATAAACTCACACTTATCTTCATTATATGGCATCTGCCATCCACCGAATCTGTCCAATTCCGCTGCAGCCTCCTAGCAGCTCGCACTGCAACCCAGCTTGGTGTGATTTGCAAAGTTGGAGATATTACATTGATGGAATTATTGAAAATCGCCACAGCTCGAGGAAACGGTACCGCCGCTCCTTTCTGCTCCTCCTTATTAAACTGCCGCCCAGACTTGCTCCCGCTCTTTCAACACCCGCTCATCTCTGCTGCCGTGCTGCAAACAGCCACTCCTGTGTGTTCTCGCTTTTTAAATTGCCGCTTCCCTCTGCTCGTGCTATTTGAAAAATAACTCAAATCCTTTACTCCCTCACGTTACAAGCGATCCTCACTGCTCCCGCTCTTTGTACCGAAGGATATCTGTGCCCCCGCTCATTTAACAGCCGCTCCCCTCTGTGTACGCTCTTGAAACAGTCGGGAAGTTTAATTTTTAAATGCACGCTTTCTGAAATACTTCCATAAACACTGCATTGGCCGGGAATCGAACCCGGGTCTCCCGCGTGGCAGGCGAGAATTCTACCCCTGAACCACCAATGCTCACATTACGAACACATTCAAGTTTAAAGATAGTGCAGTTAGTGTTTAATTTTTGTTAATAAAAGGCGAAGAACAACAAAGCACCTCATATTCTGAAGATAGAAACATAGAAACTTAGAAAGTAGGTGCAGGAGTAGGCCATTCGTCCCTTCCAGCCAGCACCACCATTCAATATGATCATGGCTGAGCATGCAACTTCACTTCCCCTTCCTGATTTCTCTCCATGCCCCTTGATCACTTTAGCCGTAAGGGCCATATCTCACTGTCTTTTGAGTATATCTATCCAACTGGCTTCCACATCTTTCTGTGGTACAGAATTCCACAGGTTCACAATGATCTGAGTGAAGAAGATGCTCCTCGTGTCGGTCCTAAATGGTTTACACTTTATCCTTAGACAGTGACCGCTGGTACTGGGCTTCCTTTATTCGGACTGCGGGAACCTTTTTACGCCATCAAACCTGTCCATTCCCGACCAAATTTTAAATGTTTCTATGAGCTCCCCTCTCATTCTTCTAAATTCCAGCGAGTATAAGCCTCGTCGATCCAGTCTTTCTTCATGTCAGTCCTGCCATCCCTGGAATCAATCTGGTGAATATTCGCTACACTCCCTCAAAAGCAAGAATGTCCTTCCTCAGATTAGATGATCATAACTGCACACAATACTCAAGGTCTGGTCTCAGCAAGGTGCTGTACAAGTCTCCATGCTCCGATACCCTAATCTCCTCGCTATGAAGGCCAGCATGACATTTGGCTTCCTTTACTGCATGCTGTACCTGTATGTATGAATGACTTCAACGACTGATGTACCAAAATACCCAGGTCTCAATACCCCTCCGCTTTTACAAATCGGTCAACATTCAGATAACATTCTACCTTCAAGGTTTTGCCACCAAAGTGGATAAACTCACACTTATCTTCATTATATGGCATCTGCCATCCACCGAATCTGTCCAATTCCGCTGCAGCCTCCTAGCAGCTCGCACTGCAACCCAGCTTGTGTGATTTGCAAAGTTGGAGATATTACATTGATGGAATTATTGAAAATCGCCACAGCTCGAGGAAACGGTACCGCCGCTCCTTTCTGCTCCTCCTTATTAAACTGCCGCCCAGACTTGCTCCCGCTCTTTCAACACCCGCTCATCTCTGCTGCCGTGCTGCAAACAGCCACTCCTGTGTGTTCTCGCTTTTTAAATTGCTGCTTCCCTCTGCTCGTGCTATTTGAAAAATAACTCAAATCCTTTACTCCCTCACGTTGCAAGCGATCCTCACTGCTCCCGCTCTTCATACCGAAGGATATCTGTGCCCCCGCTCATTTAACAGCCACTCCTCTCTGTGTACGCTCTTGAAACAGTCGGGGAAGTTTAATTTTTAAATACACGCTTTCTGAAATACTTCCATAAACACTGCATTGGCCGGGAATCGAGCCCGGGTCTCCCGCGTGGCAGGCGAGAATTCTACCCCTAAACCACCAATGCTCACATTACGAACACATTCAAGTTTAAAGATAGTGCAATTAGTGTTTAATTTTTGTTAATAAAAGGCGAAGAACAACAAAGCACCTCATATTCTGAAGATAGAAACATAGAAACTTAGAAAGTAGGTGCAGGAGTAGGCCATTCGTCCCTTCCAGCCAGCACCACCATTCAATATGATCATGGCTGAGCATGCAACTTCACTTCCCCTTCCTGATTTCTCTCCATGCCCCTTGATCACTTTAGCCGTAAGGGCCATATCTCACTGTCTTTTGAGTATATCTATCCAACTGGCTTCCACATCTTTCTGTGGTACAGAATTCCACAGGTTCACAATGATCTGAGTGAAGAAGATGCTCCTCGTGTCGGTCCTAAATGGTTTACACTTTATCCTTAGACAGTGACCGCTGGTACTGGGCTTCCTTTATTCGGACTGCGGGAACCTTTTTACGCCATCAAACCTGTCCATTCCTGACCAAATTTTAAATGTTTCTATGAGCTCCCCTCTCATTCTTCTAAATTCCAGCGAGTATAAGCCTCGTCGATCCAGTCTTTCTTCATGTCAGTCCTGCCATCCCTGGAATCAATCTGGTGAATATTCGCTACACTCCCTCAAAAGCAAGAATGTCCTTCCTCAGATTAGATGAACATAACTGCACACAATACTCAAGGTCTGGTCTCAGCAAGGTGCTGTACAAGTCTCCATGCTCCGATACCCTAATCTCCTCGCTATGAAGGCCAGCATGACATTTGGCTTCCTTTACTGCATGCTGTACCTGTATGTATGAATGACTTCAACGACTGATGTACCAAAATACCCAGGTCTCAATACCCCTCCGCTTTTACAAATCGGTCAACATTCAGATAACATTCTACCTTCAAGGTTTTGCCACCAAAGTGGATAAACTCACACTTATCTTCATTATATGGCATCTGCCATCCACCGAATCTGTCCAATTCCGCTGCAGCCTCCTAGCAGCTCGCACTGCAACCCAGCTTGGTGTGATTTGCAAAGTTGGAGATATTACATTGATGGAATTATTGAAAATCGCCACAGCTCGAGGAAACGGTACCGCCGCTCCTTTCTGCTCCTCCTTATTAAACTGCCGCCCAGACTTGCTCCCGCTCTTTCAACACCCGCTCATCTCTGCTGCCGTGCTGCAAACAGCCACTCCTGTGTGTTCTCGCTTTTTAAATTGCTGCTTCCCTCTGCTCGTGCTATTTGAAAAATAACTCAAATCCTTTACTCCCTCACGTTGCAAGCGATCCTCACTGCTCCCGCTCTTCATACCGAAGGATATCTGTGCCCCCGCTCATTTAACAGCCACTCCTCTCTGTGTACGCTCTTGAAACAGTCGGGGAAGTTTAATTTTTAAATACACGCTTTCTGAAATACTTCCATAAACACTGCATTGGCCGGGAATCGAGCCCGGGTCTCCCGCGTGGCAGGCGAGAATTCTACCCCTAAACCACCAATGCTCACATTACGAACACATTCAAGTTTAAAGATAGTGCAATTAGTGTTTAATTTTTGTTAATAAAAGGCGAAGAACAACAAAGCACCTCATATTCTGAAGATAGAAACATAGAAACTTAGAAAGTAGGTGCAGGAGTAGGCCATTCGTCCCTTCCAGCCAGCACCACCATTCAATATGATCATGGCTGAGCATGCAACTTCACTTCCCCTTCCTGATTTCTCTCCATGCCCCTTGATCACTTTAGCCGTAAGGGCCATATCTCACTGTCTTTTGAGTATATCTATCCAACTGGCTTCCACATCTTTCTGTGGTACAGAATTCCACAGGTTCACAATGATCTGAGTGAAGAAGATGCTCCTCGTGTCGGTCCTAAATGGTTTACACTTTATCCTTAGACAGTGACCGCTGGTACTGGGCTTCCTTTATTCGGACTGCGGGAACCTTTTTACGCCATCAAACCTGTCCATTCCTGACCAAATTTTAAATGTTTCTATGAGCTCCCCTCTCATTCTTCTAAATTCCAGCGAGTATAAGCCTCGTCGATCCAGTCTTTCTTCATGTCAGTCCTGCCATCCCTGGAATCAATCTGGTGAATATTCGCTACACTCCCTCAAAAGCAAGAATGTCCTTCCTCAGATTAGATGAACATAACTGCACACAATACTCAAGGTCTGGTCTCAGCAAGGTGCTGTACAAGTCTCCATGCTCCGATACCCTAATCTCCTCGCTATGAAGGCCAGCATGACATTTGGCTTCCTTTACTGCATGCTGTACCTGTATGTATGAATGACTTCAACGACTGATGTACCAAAATACCCAGGTCTCAATACCCCTCCGCTTTTACAAATCGGTCAACATTCAGATAACATTCTACCTTCAAGGTTTTGCCACCAAAGTGGATAAACTCACACTTATCTTCATTATATGGCATCTGCCATCCACCGAATCTGTCCAATTCCGCTGCAGCCTCCTAGCAGCTCGCACTGCAACCCAGCTTGGTGTGATTTGCAAAGTTGGAGATATTACATTGATGGAATTATTGAAAATCGCCACAGCTCGAGGAAACGGTACCGCCGCTCCTTTCTGCTCCTCCTTATTAAACTGCCGCCCAGACTTGCTCCCGCTCTTTCAACACCCGCTCATCTCTGCTGCCGTGCTGCAAACAGCCACTCCTGTGTGTTCTCGCTTTTTAAATTGCCGCTTCCCTCTGCTCGTGCTATTTGAAAAATAACTCAAATCCTTTACTCCATCACGTTGCAAGCGATCCTCACTGCTCCCGCTCTTTATACCGAAGGATATCTGTGCCCCCGCTCATTTAACAGCCGCTCCTCTCTGTGTACGCTCTTGAAACAGTCGGGAAGTTCAATTTTTAAATACACGCTTTCTGAAATACTTTCATAAACACTGCATTGGCCGGGAATCGAACTCGAGTCTCCCGCGTGGCAGGCGAGAATTCTACCCCTGAACCACCAATGCTCACGTTACGAACACATTCAAGTTTAAAGATAGTGCAATTAGTGTTTAATTTTTGTTAATAAAAGGCGAAGAACAACAAAGCACCTCATATTCTGAAGATAGAAACATAGAAACTTAGAAAGTAGGTGCAGGAGTAGGCCATTCGTCCCTTCCAGCCAGCACCACCATTCAATATGATCATGGCTGAGCATGCAACTTCACTTCCCCTTCCTGATTTCTCTCCATGCCCCTTGATCACTTTAGCCGTAAGGGCCATATCTCACTGTCTTTTGAGTATATCTATCCAACTGGCTTCCACATCTTTCTGTGGTACAGAATTCCACAGGTTCACAATGATCTGAGTGAAGAAGATGCTCCTCGTGTCGGTCCGAAATGGTTTACACTTTATCCTTAGACAGTGACCGCTGGTACTGGGCTTCCTTTATTCGGACTGCGGGAACCTTTTTACGCCATCAAACCTGTCCATTCCCGACCAAATTGTAAATGTTTCTATGAGCTCCCCTCTCATTCTTCTAAATTCCAGCGAGTATAAGCCTCGTCGATCCAGTCTTTCTTCATGTCAGTCCTGCCATCCCTGGAATCAATCTGGTGAATATTCGCTACACTCCCTCAAAAGCAAGAATGTCCTTCCTCAGATTAGATGATCATAACTGCACACAATACTCAAGGTCTGGTCTCAGCAAGGTGCTGTACAAGTCTCCATGCTCCGATACCCTAATCTCCTCGCTATGAAGGCCAGCATGACATTTGGCTTCCTTTACTGCATGCTGTACCTGTATGTGTGAATGACTTCAACGACTGATGTACCAAAATACTCAGGTCTCAATACCCCTCCGCTTTTACAAATCGGTCAACATTCAGATAACATTCTACCTTCAAGGTTTTGCCACCAACGTGGACAAACTCACACTTATCTTCATTATATGGCATCTGCCATCCACCGAATCTGTCCAATTCCGCTGCAGCCTCCTAGCAGCTCGCACTGCAACCCAGCTTGGTGTGATTTGCAAAGTTGGAGATATTACATTGATGGAATTATTGAAAATCGCCACAGCTCGAGGAAACGGTACCGCCGCTCCTTTCTGCTCCTCCTTATTAAACTGCCGCCCAGACTTGCTCCCGCTCTTTCAACACCCGCTCATCTCTGCTGCCGTGCTGCAAACAGCCACTCCTGTGTGTTCTCGCTTTTTAAATTGCCGCTTCCCTCTGCTCGTGCTATTTGAAAAATAACTCAAATCCTTTACTCCCTCACGTTACAAGCGATCCTCACTGCTCCCGCTCTTTGTACCGAAGGATATCTGTGCCCCCGCTCATTTAACAGCCGCTCCCCTCTGTGTACGCTCTTGAAACAGTCGGGAAGTTTAATTTTTAAATGCACGCTTTCTGAAATACTTCCATAAACACTGCATTGGCCGGGAATCGAACCCGGGTCTCCCGCGTGGCAGGCGAGAATTCTACCCCTGAACCACCAATGCTCACATTACGAACACATTCAAGTTTAAAGATAGTGCAATTAGTGTTTAATTTTTGTTAATAAGTGGCGAAGAACAACAAAGCACCTCATATTCTGAAGATAGAAACATAGAAACTTAGAAAGTAGGTGCAGGAGTAGGCCATTCGTCCCTTCCAGCCAGCACCACCATTCAATATGATCATGGCTGAGCATGCAACTTCACTTCCCCTTCCTGATTTCTCTCCATGCCCCTTGATCACTTTAGCCGTAAGGGCCATATCTCACTGTCTTTTGAGTATATCTATCCAACTGGCTTCCACATCTTTCTGTGGTACAGAATTCCACAGGTTCACAATGATCTGAGTGAAGAAGATGCTCCTCGTGTCGGTCCTAAATGGTTTACACTTTATCCTTAGACAGTGACCGCTGGTACTGGGCTTCCTTTATTCGGACTGCGGGAACCTTTTTACGCCATCAAACCTGTCCATTCCCGACCAAATTTTAAATGTTTCTATGAGCTCCCCTCTCATTCTTCTAAATTCCAGCGAGTATAAGCCTCGTCGATCCAGTCTTTCTTCATGTCAGTCCTGCCATCCCTGGAATCAATCTGGTGAATATTCGCTACACTCCCTCAAAAGCAAGAATGTCCTTCCTCAGATTAGATGATCATAACTGCACACAATACTCAAGGTCTGGTCTCAGCAAGGTGCTGTACAAGTCTCCATGCTCCGATACCCTAATCTCCTCGCTATGAAGGCCAGCATGACATTTGGCTTCCTTTACTGCATGCTGTACCTGTATGTATGAATGACTTCAACGACTGATGTACCAAAATACCCAGGTCTCAATACCCCTCCGCTTTTACAAATCGGTCAACATTCAGATAACATTCTACCTTCAAGGTTTTGCCACCAAAGTGGATAAACTCACACTTATCTTCATTATATGGCATCTGCCATCCACCGAATCTGTCCAATTCCGCTGCAGCCTCCTAGCAGCTCGCACTGCAACCCAGCTTGGTGTGATTTGCAAAGTTGGAGATATTACATTGATGGAATTATTGAAAATCGCCACAGCTCGAGGAAACGGTACCGCCGCTCCTTTCTGCTCCTCCTTATTAAACTGCCGCCCAGACTTGCTCCCGCTCTTTCAACACCCGCTCATCTCTGCTGCCGTGCTGCAAACAGCCACTCCTGTGTGTTCTCGCTTTTTAAATTGCCGCTTCCCTCTGCTCGTGCTATTTGAAAAATAACTCAAATCCTTTGCTCCCTCACGTTACAAGCGATCCTCACTGCTCCCGCTCTTTGTACCGAAGGATATCTGTGCCCCCGCTCATTTAACAGCCGCTCCTCTCTGTGTGCGCTCTTGAAACAGTCGGGAAGTTCAATTTTTAAATACACGCTTTCTGAAATACTTCCATAAACACTGCATTGGCCGGGAATCGAACCCGGGTCTCCCGCGTGGCAGGCGAGAATTCTACCCCTGAACCACCAATGCTCACGTTACGAACGCATTCTAGTTTAAAGATAGTGCAATTAGTGTTTAATTTTTGTTAATAAGTGGCGAAGAACAACAAAGCACCTCATATTCTGAAGATAGAAACATAGAAACTTAGAAAGTAGGTGCAGGAGTAGGCCATTCGTCCCTTCCAGCCAGCACCACCATTCAATATGATCATGGCTGAGCATGCAACTTCACTTCCCCTTCCTGATTTCTCTCCATGCCCCTTGATCACTTTAGCCGTAAGGGCCATATCTCACTGTCTTTTGAGTATATCTATCCAACTGGCTTCCACATCTTTCTGTGGTACAGAATTCCACAGGTTCACAATGATCTGAGTGAAGAAGATGCTCCTCGTGTCGGTCCTAAATGGTTTACACTTTATCCTTAGACAGTGACCGCTGGTACTGGGCTTCCTTTATTCGGACTGCGGGAACCTTTTTACGCCATCAAACCTGTCCATTCCCGACCAAATTTTAAATGTTTCTATGAGCTCCCCTCTCATTCTTCTAAATTCCAGCGAGTATAAGCCTCGTCGATCCAGTCTTTCTTCATGTCAGTCCTGCCATCCCTGGAATCAATCTGGTGAATATTCGCTACACTCCCTCAAAAGCAAGAATGTCCTTCCTCAGATTAGATGATCATAACTGCACACAATACTCAAGGTCTGGTCTCAGCAAGGTGCTGTACAAGTCTCCATGCTCCGATACCCTAATCTCCTCGCTATGAAGGCCAGCATGACATTTGGCTTCCTTTACTGCATGCTGTACCTGTATGTATGAATGACTTCAACGACTGATGTACCAAAATACCCAGGTCTCAATATCCCTCCGCTTTTACAAATCGGTCAACATTCAGATAACATTCTACCTTCAAGGTTTTGCCACCAAAGTGGATAAACTCACACTTATCTTCATTATATGGCATCTGCCATCCACCGAATCTGTCCAATTCCGCTGCAGCCTCCTAGCAGCTCGCACTGCAACCCAGCTTGGTGTGATTTGCAAAGTTGGAGATATTACATTGATGGAATTATTGAAAATCGCCACAGCTCGAGGAAACGGTACCGCCGCTCCTTTCTGCTCCTCCTTATTAAACTGCCGCCCAGACTTGCTCCCGCTCTTTCAACACCCGCTCATCTCTGCTGCCGTGCTGCAAACAGCCACTCCTGTGTGTTCTCGCTTTTTAAATTGCTGCTTCCCTCTGCTCGTGCTATTTGAAAAATAACTCAAATCCTTTACTCCCTCACGTTGCAAGCGATCCTCACTGCTCCCGCTCTTTATACCGAAGGATATCTGTGCCCCCGCTCATTTAACAGCCGCTCCTCTCTGTGTGCGCTCTTGAAACAGTCGGGAAGTTTAATTTTTAAATACACGCTTTCTGAAATACTTCCATAAACACTGCATTGGCCGGGAATCGAAACCGGGTCTCCCGCGTGGCAGGCGAGAATTCTACCCCTGAACCACCAATGCTCACATTACGAACACATTCAAGTTTAAAGATAGTGCAATTAGTGTTTAATTTTTGTTAATAAAAGGCGAAGAACAACAAAGCACCTCATATTCTGAAGATAGAAACATAGAAACTTAGAAAGTAGGTGCAGGAGTAGGCCATTCATCCCTTCCAGCCAGCACCACCATTCAATATGATCATGGCTGAGCATGCAACTTCACTTCCCCTTCCTGATTTTTCTCCATGCCCCTTGATCACTTTAGCCGTAAGGGCCATATCTCACTGTCTTTTGAGTATATCTATCCAACTGGCTTCCACATCTTTCTGTGGTACAGAATTCCACAGGTTCACAATGATCTGAGTGAAGAAGATGCTCCTCGTGTCGGTCCGAAATGGTTTACACTTTATCCTTAGACAGTGACCGCTGGTACTGGGCTTCCTTTATTCGGACTGCGGGAACCTTTTTACGCCATCAAACCTGTCCATTCCCGACCAAATTGTAAATGTTTCTATGAGCTCCCCTCTCATTCTTCTAAATTCCAGCGAGTATAAGCCTCGTCGATCCAGTCTTTCTTCATGTCAGTCCTGCCATCCCTGGAATCAATCTGGTGAATATTCGCTACACTCCCTCAAAAGCAAGAATGTCCTTCCTCAGATTAGATGATCATAACTGCACACAATACTCAAGGTCTGGTCTCAGCAAGGTGCTGTACAAGTCTCCATGCTCCGATACCCTAATCTCCTCGCTATGAAGGCCAGCATGACATTTGGCTTCCTTTACTGCATGCTGTACCTGTATGTGTGAATGACTTCAACGACTGATGTACCAAAATACCCAGGTCTCAATACCCCTCCGCTTTTACAAATCGGTCAACATTCAGATAACATTCTACCTTCAAGGTTTTGCCACCAAAGTGGATAAACTCACACTTATCTTCATTATATGGCATCTGCCATCCACCGAATCTGTCCAATTCCGCTGCAGCCTCCTAGCAGCTCGCACTGCAACCCAGCTTGGTGTGATTTGCAAAGTTGGAGATATTACATTGATGGAATTATTGAAAATCGCCACAGCTCGAGGAAACGGTACCGCCGCTCCTTTCTGCTCCTCCTTATTAAACTGCCGCCCAGACTTGCTCCCGCTCTTTCAACACCCGCTCATCTCTGCTGCCGTGCTGCAAACAGCCACTCCTGTGTGTTCTCGCTTTTTAAATTGCCGCTTCCCTCTGCTCGTGCTATTTGAAAAATAACTCAAATCCTTTACTCCCTCACGTTACAAGCGATCCTCACTGCTCCCGCTCTTTGTACCGAAGGATATCTGTGCCCCCGCTCATTTAACAGCCGCTCCCCTCTGTGTACGCTCTTGAAACAGTCGGGAAGTTTAATTTTTAAATGCACGCTTTCTGAAATACTTCCATAAACACTGCATTGGCCGGGAATCGAACCCGGGTCTCCCGCGTGGCAGGCGAGAATTCTACCCCTGAACCACCAATGCTCACATTACGAACACATTCAAGTTTAAAGATAGTGCAGTTAGTGTTTAATTTTTGTTAATAAAAGGCGAAGAACAACAAAGCACCTCATATTCTGAAGATAGAAACATAGAAACTTAGAAAGTAGGTGCAGGAGTAGGCCATTCGTCCCTTCCAGCCAGCACCACCATTCAATATGATCATGGCTGAGCATGCAACTTCACTTCCCCTTCCTGATTTCTCTCCATGCCCCTTGATCACTTTAGCCGTAAGGGCCATATCTCACTGTCTTTTGAGTATATCTATCCAACTGGCTTCCACATCTTTCTGTGGTACAGAATTCCACAGGTTCACAATGATCTGAGTGAAGAAGATGCTCCTCGTGTCGGTCCTAAATGGTTTACACTTTATCCTTAGACAGTGACCGCTGGTACTGGGCTTCCTTTATTCGGACTGCGGGAACCTTTTTACGCCATCAAACCTGTCCATTCCCGACCAAATTTTAAATGTTTCTATGAGCTCCCCTCTCATTCTTCTAAATTCCAGCGAGTATAAGCCTCGTCGATCCAGTCTTTCTTCATGTCAGTCCTGCCATCCCTGGAATCAATCTGGTGAATATTCGCTACACTCCCTCAAAAGCAAGAATGTCCTTCCTCAGATTAGATGATCATAACTGCACACAATACTCAAGGTCTGGTCTCAGCAAGGTGCTGTACAAGTCTCCATGCTCCGATACCCTAATCTCCTCGCTATGAAGGCCAGCATGACATTTGGCTTCCTTTACTGCATGCTGTACCTGTATGTATGAATGACTTCAACGACTGATGTACCAAAATACCCAGGTCTCAATACCCCTCCGCTTTTACAAATCGGTCAACATTCAGATAACATTCTACCTTCAAGGTTTTGCCACCAAAGTGGATAAACTCACACTTATCTTCATTATATGGCATCTGCCATCCACCGAATCTGTCCAATTCCGCTGCAGCCTCCTAGCAGCTCGCACTGCAACCCAGCTTGTGTGATTTGCAAAGTTGGAGATATTACATTGATGGAATTATTGAAAATCGCCACAGCTCGAGGAAACGGTACCGCCGCTCCTTTCTGCTCCTCCTTATTAAACTGCCGCCCAGACTTGCTCCCGCTCTTTCAACACCCGCTCATCTCTGCTGCCGTGCTGCAAACAGCCACTCCTGTGTGTTCTCGCTTTTTAAATTGCTGCTTCCCTCTGCTCGTGCTATTTGAAAAATAACTCAAATCCTTTACTCCCTCACGTTGCAAGCGATCCTCACTGCTCCCGCTCTTCATACCGAAGGATATCTGTGCCCCCGCTCATTTAACAGCCACTCCTCTCTGTGTACGCTCTTGAAACAGTCGGGGAAGTTTAATTTTTAAATACACGCTTTCTGAAATACTTCCATAAACACTGCATTGGCCGGGAATCGAGCCCGGGTCTCCCGCGTGGCAGGCGAGAATTCTACCCCTAAACCACCAATGCTCACATTACGAACACATTCAAGTTTAAAGATAGTGCAATTAGTGTTTAATTTTTGTTAATAAAAGGCGAAGAACAACAAAGCACCTCATATTCTGAAGATAGAAACATAGAAACTTAGAAAGTAGGTGCAGGAGTAGGCCATTCGTCCCTTCCAGCCAGCACCACCATTCAATATGATCATGGCTGAGCATGCAACTTCACTTCCCCTTCCTGATTTCTCTCCATGCCCCTTGATCACTTTAGCCGTAAGGGCCATATCTCACTGTCTTTTGAGTATATCTATCCAACTGGCTTCCACATCTTTCTGTGGTACAGAATTCCACAGGTTCACAATGATCTGAGTGAAGAAGATGCTCCTCGTGTCGGTCCTAAATGGTTTACACTTTATCCTTAGACAGTGACCGCTGGTACTGGGCTTCCTTTATTCGGACTGCGGGAACCTTTTTACGCCATCAAACCTGTCCATTCCTGACCAAATTTTAAATGTTTCTATGAGCTCCCCTCTCATTCTTCTAAATTCCAGCGAGTATAAGCCTCGTCGATCCAGTCTTTCTTCATGTCAGTCCTGCCATCCCTGGAATCAATCTGGTGAATATTCGCTACACTCCCTCAAAAGCAAGAATGTCCTTCCTCAGATTAGATGAACATAACTGCACACAATACTCAAGGTCTGGTCTCAGCAAGGTGCTGTACAAGTCTCCATGCTCCGATACCCTAATCTCCTCGCTATGAAGGCCAGCATGACATTTGGCTTCCTTTACTGCATGCTGTACCTGTATGTATGAATGACTTCAACGACTGATGTACCAAAATACCCAGGTCTCAATACCCCTCCGCTTTTACAAATCGGTCAACATTCAGATAACATTCTACCTTCAAGGTTTTGCCACCAAAGTGGATAAACTCACACTTATCTTCATTATATGGCATCTGCCATCCACCGAATCTGTCCAATTCCGCTGCAGCCTCCTAGCAGCTCGCACTGCAACCCAGCTTGGTGTGATTTGCAAAGTTGGAGATATTACATTGATGGAATTATTGAAAATCGCCACAGCTCGAGGAAACGGTACCGCCGCTCCTTTCTGCTCCTCCTTATTAAACTGCCGCCCAGACTTGCTCCCGCTCTTTCAACACCCGCTCATCTCTGCTGCCGTGCTGCAAACAGCCACTCCTGTGTGTTCTCGCTTTTTAAATTGCCGCTTCCCTCTGCTCGTGCTATTTGAAAAATAACTCAAATCCTTTACTCCATCACGTTGCAAGCGATCCTCACTGCTCCCGCTCTTTATACCGAAGGATATCTGTGCCCCCGCTCATTTAACAGCCGCTCCTCTCTGTGTACGCTCTTGAAACAGTCGGGAAGTTCAATTTTTAAATACACGCTTTCTGAAATACTTTCATAAACACTGCATTGGCCGGGAATCGAACTCGAGTCTCCCGCGTGGCAGGCGAGAATTCTACCCCTGAACCACCAATGCTCACGTTACGAACACATTCAAGTTTAAAGATAGTGCAATTAGTGTTTAATTTTTGTTAATAAAAGGCGAAGAACAACAAAGCACCTCATATTCTGAAGATAGAAACATAGAAACTTAGAAAGTAGGTGCAGGAGTAGGCCATTCGTCCCTTCCAGCCAGCACCACCATTCAATATGATCATGGCTGAGCATGCAACTTCACTTCCCCTTCCTGATTTCTCTCCATGCCCCTTGATCACTTTAGCCGTAAGGGCCATACCTCACTCTCTTTTGAGTATATCTATCCAACTGGCTTCCACATCTTTCTGTGGTACAGAATTCCACAGGTTCACAATGAACTGAGTGAAGAAGATGCTCCTCGTGTCGGTCTTAAATGGTTTACACTTTATCCTTAGACAGTGACCGCTGGTACTGGGCTTCCTTTATTCGGACTGCGGGAAACTTTTTACGCCATCAAACCTGTCCATTCCCGACCAAATTTTAAATGTTTCTATGAGCTCCCCTCTCATTCTTCTAAATTCCAGCGAGTATAAGCCTCGTCGATCCAGTCTTTCTTCATGTCAGTCCTGCCATCCCTGGAATCAATCTGGTGAATATTCGCTACACTCCCTCAAAAGCAAGAATGTCCTTCCTCAGATTAGATGATCATAACTGCACACAATACTCAAGGTCTGGTCTCAGCAAGGTGCTGTACAAGTCTCCATGCTTCGATACCCTAATCTCCTCGCTATGAAGGCCAGCATGACATTTGGCTTCCTTTACTGCATGCTGTACCTGTATGTATGAATGACTTCAACGACTGATGTACCAAAATACCCAGGTCTCAATACCCCTCCGCTTTTACAAATCGGTCAACATTCAGATAACATTCTACCTTCAAGGTTTTGCCACCAAAGTGGATAAACTCACACTTATCTTCATTATATGGCATCTGCCATCCACCGAATCTGTCCAATTCCGCTGCAGCCTCCTAGCAGCTCGCACTGCAACCCAGCTTGGTGTGATTTGCAAAGTTGGAGATATTACATTGATGGAATTATTGAAAATCGCCACAGCTCGAGGAAACGGTACCGCCGCTCCTTTCTGCTCCTCCTTATTAAACTGCCGCCCAGACTTGCTCCCGCTCTTTCAACACCCGCTCATCTCTGCTGCCGTGCTGCAAACAGCCACTCCTGTGTGTTCTCGCTTTTTAAATTGCTGCTTCCCTCTGCTCGTGCTATTTGAAAAATAACTCAAATCCTTTACTCCCTCACGTTGCAAGCGATCCTCACTGCTCCCGCTCTTCATACCGAAGGATATCTGTGCCCCCGCTCATTTAACAGCCGCTCCTCTCTGTGTACGCTCTTGAAACAGTCGGGGAAGTTTAATTTTTAAATACACGCTTTCTGAAATACTTTCATAAACACTGCATTGGCCGGGAATCGAACTCGAGTCTCCCGCGTGGCAGGCGAGAATTCTACCCCTGAACCACCAATGCTCACGTTACGAACACATTCAAGTTTAAAGATAGTGCAATTAGTGTTTAATTTTTGTTAATAAAAGGCGAAGAACAACAAAGCACCTCATATTCTGAAGATAGAAACATAGAAACTTAGAAAGTAGGTGCAGGAGTAGGCCATTCGTCCCTTCCAGCCAGCACCACCATTCAATATGATCATGGCTGAGCATGCAACTTCACTTCCCCTTCCTGATTTCTCTCCATGCCCCTTGATCACTTTAGCCGTAAGGGCCATATCTCACTGTCTTTTGAGTATATCTATCCAACTGGCTTCCACATCTTTCTGTGGTACATAATTCCACAGGTTCACAATGATCTGAGTGAAGAAGATTCTCCTCGTGTCGGTCCTAAATGGTTTACACGTTATCCTTAGACAGTGACCGCTGGTACTGGGCTTCCTTTATTCGGACTGCGGGAACCTTTTTACGCCATCAAACCTGTCCATTCCCGACCAAATTTTAAATGTTTCTATGAGCTCCCCTCTCATTCTTCTAAATTCCAGCGAGTATAAGCCTAGTCGATCCAATCTTTCTTCATGTCAGTCCTGCCATCCCTGGAATCAATCTGGTGAATATTCGCTACACTCCCTCAAAAGCAAGAATGTCCTTCCTCAGATTAGATGATCATAACTGCACACAATACTCAAGGTCTGGTCTCAGCAAGGTGCTGTACAAGTCTCCATGCTCCGATACCCTAATCTCCTCGCTATGAAGGCCAGCATGACATTTGGCTTCCTTTACTGCATGCTGTACCTATGAATGACTTCAACGACTGATGTACCAAAATACCCAGGTCTCAATACCCCTCCGCTTTTACAAATCGGTCAACATTCAGATAACATTCTACCTTCAAGGTTTTAGCACCAACGTGGATAAACTCACACTTATCTTCATTATATGGCATCTGCCATCCACCGAATCTGTCCAATTCCGCTGCAGCCTCCTAGCAGCTCGCACTGCAACCCAGCTTGGTGTGATTTGCAAAGTTGGAGATATTACATTGATGGAATTATTGAAAATCGCCACAGCTCGAGGAAACGGTACCGCCGCTCCTTTCTGCTCCTCCTTATTAAACTGCCGCCCAGACTTGCTCCCGCTCTTTCAACACCCGCTCATTTCTGCTGCCGTGCTGCAAACAGCCACTCCTGTGTGTTCTCGCTTTTTAAATTGCCGCTTCCCTCTGCTCGTGCTATTTGAAAAATAACTCAAATCCTTTACTCCCTCACGTTGCAAGCGATCCTCACTGCTCCCGCTCTTTATACCGAAGGATATCTGTGCCCCCGCTCATTTAACAGCCGCTCCTCTCTGTGTACGCTCTTGAAACAGTCGGGAAGTTCAATTTTTAAATACACGCTTTCTGAAATACTTCCTTAAATAAACACTGCATTGGCCGGGAATCGAACCCGGGTCTCCCGCGTGGCAGGCGAGAATTCTACCCCTGAACCACCAATGCTCACGTTACGAACACATTCAAGTTTAAAGATAGTGCAATTAGTGTTTAATTTTTGTTAATAAAAGGCGAAGAACAACAAAGCACCTCATATTCTGAAGATAGAAACATAGAAACTTAGAAAGTAGGTGCAGGAGTAGGCCATTCGTCCCTTCCAGCCAGCACCACCATTCAATATGATCATGGCTGAGCATGCAACTTCACTTCCCCTTCCTGATTTCTCTCCATGCCCCTTGATCACTTTAGCCGTAAGGGCCATACCTCACTCTCTTTTGAGTATATCTATCCAACTGGCTTCCACATCTTTCTGTGGTACAGAATTCCACAGGTTCACAATGAACTGAGTGAAGAAGTTGCTCCTCGTGTCGGTCCTAAATGGTTTACACTTTATCCTTAGACAGTGACCGCTGGTACTGGGCTTCCTTTATTCGGACTGCGGGAAACTTTTTACGCCATCAAACCTGTCCATTCCCGACCAAATTTTAAATGTTTCTATGAGCTCCCCTCTCATTCTTCTAAATTCCAGCGAGTATAAGCCTCGTCGATCCAGTCTTTCTTCATGTCAGTCCTGCCATCCCTGGAATCAATCTGGTGAATATTCGCTACACTCCCTCAAAAGCAAGAATGTCCTTCCTCAGATTAGATGATCATAACTGCACACAATACTCAAGGTCTGGTCTCAGCAAGGTGCTGTACAAGTCTCCATGCTCCGATACCCTAATCTCCTCGCTATGAAGGCCAGCATGACATTTGGCTTCCTTTACTGCATGCTGTACCTGTATGTATGAATGACTTCAACGACTGATGTACCAAAATACCCAGGTCTCAATACCCCTCCGCTTTTACAAATCGGTCAACATTCAGATAACATTCTACCTTCAAGGTTTTGCCACCAAAGTGGATAAACTCACACTTATCTTCATTATATGGCATCTGCCATCCACCGAATCTGTCCAATTCCGCTGCAGCCTCCTAGCAGCTCGCACTGCAACCCAGCTTGGTGTGATTTGCAAAGTTGGAGATATTACATTGATGGAATTATTGAAAATCGCCACAGCTCGAGGAAACGGTACCGCCGCTCCTTTCTGCTCCTCCTTATTAAACTGCCGCCCAGACTTGCTCCCGCTCTTTCAACACCCGCTCATCTCTGCTGCCGTGCTGCAAACAGCCACTCCTGTGTGTTCTCGCTTTTTAAATTGCTGCTTCCCTCTGCTCGTGCTATTTGAAAAATAACTCAAATCCTTTACTCCCTCACGTTGCAAGCGATCCTCACTGCTCCCGCTCTTCATACCGAAGGATATCTGTGCCCCCGCTCATTTAACAGCCGCTCCTCTCTGTGTACGCTCTTGAAACAGTCGGGGAAGTTTAATTTTTAAATACACGCTTTCTGAAATACTTTCATAAACACTGCATTGGCCGGGAATCGAACTCGAGTCTCCCGCGTGGCAGGCGAGAATTCTACCCCTGAACCACCAATGCTCACGTTACGAACACATTCAAGTTTAAAGATAGTGCAATTAGTGTTTAATTTTTGTTAATAAAAGGCGAAGAACAACAAAGCACCTCATATTCTGAAGATAGAAACATAGAAACTTAGAAAGTAGGTGCAGGAGTAGGCCATTCGTCCCTTCCAGCCAGCACCACCATTCAATATGATCATGGCTGAGCATGCAACTTCACTTCCCCTTCCTGATTTCTCTCCATGCCCCTTGATCACTTTAGCCGTAAGGGCCATATCTCACTGTCTTTTGAGTATATCTATCCAACTGGCTTCCACATCTTTCTGTGGTACATAATTCCACAGGTTCACAATGATCTGAGTGAAGAAGATTCTCCTCGTGTCGGTCCTAAATGGTTTACACGTTATCCTTAGACAGTGACCGCTGGTACTGGGCTTCCTTTATTCGGACTGCGGGAACCTTTTTACGCCATCAAACCTGTCCATTCCCGACCAAATTTTAAATGTTTCTATGAGCTCCCCTCTCATTCTTCTAAATTCCAGCGAGTATAAGCCTAGTCGATCCAATCTTTCTTCATGTCAGTCCTGCCATCCCTGGAATCAATCTGGTGAATATTCGCTACACTCCCTCAAAAGCAAGAATGTCCTTCCTCAGATTAGATGATCATAACTGCACACAATACTCAAGGTCTGGTCTCAGCAAGGTGCTGTACAAGTCTCCATGCTCCGATACCCTAATCTCCTCGCTATGAAGGCCAGCATGACATTTGGCTTCCTTTACTGCATGCTGTACCTGTATGTATGAATGACTTCAACGACTGATGTACCAAAATACCCAGGTCTCAATACCCCTCCGCTTTTACAAATCGGTCAACATTCAGATAACATTCTACCTTCAAGGTTTTGCCACCAACGTGGATAAACTCACACTTATCTTCATTATATGGCATCTGCCATCCACCGAATCTGTCCAATTCCGCTGCAGCCTCCTAGCAGCTCGCACTGCAACCCAGCTTGGTGTGATTTGCAAAGTTGGAGATATTACATTGATGGAATTATTGAAAATCGCCACAGCTCGAGGAAACGGTACCGCCGCTCCTTTCTGCTCCTCCTTATTAAACTGCCGCCCAGACTTGCTCCCGCTCTTTCAACACCCGCTCATTTCTGCTGCCGTGCTGCAAACAGCCACTCCTGTGTGTTCTCGCTTTTTAAATTGCCGCTTCCCTCTGCTCGTGCTATTTGAAAAATAACTCAAATCCTTTACTCCCTCACGTTGCAAGCGATCCTCACTGCTCCCGCTCTTTATACCGAAGGATATCTGTGCCCCCGCTCATTTAACAGCCGCTCCTCTCTGTGTACGCTCTTGAAACAGTCGGGAAGTTCAATTTTTAAATACACGCTTTCTGAAATACTTCCTTAAACACTGCATTGGCCGGGAATCGAACCCGGGTCTCCCGCGTGGCAGGCGAGAATTCTACCCCTGAACCACCAATGCTCACGTTACGAACACATTCAAGTTTAAAGATAGTGCAATTAGTGTTTAATTTTTGTTGATAAAAGGCGAAGAACAACAAAGCACCTCATATTCTGAAGATAGAAACATAGAAACTTAGAAAGTAGGTGCAGGAGTAGGCCATTCGTCCCTTCCAGCCAGCACCACCATTCAATATGATCATGGCTGAGCATGCAACTTCACTTCCCCTTCCTGATTTCTCTCCATGCCCCTTGATCACTTTCGCCGTAAGGGCCATATCTCACTGTCTTTTGAGTATATCTATCCAACTGGCTTCCACATCTTTCTGTGGTACAGAATTCCACAGGTTCACAATGATCTGAGTGAAGAAGATGCTCCTCGTGTCGGTCCTAAATGGCTTACACTTTATCCTTAGACAGTGACCGCTGGTACTGGGCTTCCTTTATTCGGACTGCGGGAACCTTTTTACGCCATCAAACCTGTCCATTCCCGACCAAATTTTAAATGTTTCTATGAGCTCCCCTCTCATTCTTCTAAATTCCAGCGAGTATAAGCCTCGTCGATCCAGTCTTTCTTCATGTCAGTCCTGCCATCCCTGGAATCAATCTGGTGAATATTCGCTACACTCCCTCAAAAGCAAGAATGTCCTTCCTCAGATTAGATGATCATAACTGCACACAATACTCAAGGTCTGGTCTCAGCAAGGTGCTGTACAAGTCTCCATGCTCCGATACCCTAATCTCCTCGCTATGAAGGCCAGCATGACATTTGGCTTCCTTTACTGCATGCTGTACCTGTATGTATGAATGACTTCAACGACTGATGTACCAAAATAACCAGGTCTCAATACCCCTCCGCTTTTACAAATCGGTCAACATTCAGATAACATTCTACCTTCAAGGTTTTGCCACCAAAGTGGATAAACTCACACTTATCTTCATTATATGGCATCTGCCATCCACCGAATCTGTCCAATTCCGCTACAGCCTCCGAGCAGCTCGCACTGCAACCCAGCTTGGTGTGATTTGCAAAGTTGGAGATATTACATTGATGGAATTATTGAAAATCGCCACAGCTCGAGGAAACGGTACCGCCGCTCCTTTCTGCTCCTCCTTATTAAACTGCCGCCCAGACTTGCTCCCGCTCTTTCAACACCCGCTCATCTCTGCTGCCGTGCTGCAAACAGCCACTCCTGTGTGTTCTCGCTTTTTAAATTGCCTCTTCCCTCTGCTCGTGCTATTTGAAAAATAACTCAAATCCTTTACTCCCTCACGTTACAAGCGATCCTCACTGCTCCCGCTCTTTATACCGAAAGATATCTGTGCCCCCGCTCATTTAACAGCCGCTCCTCTCTGTGTACGCTCTTGAAACAGTCGGGAAGTTTAATTTTTAAATACACGCTTTCTGAAATACTTCCATAAACACTGCATTGGCCGGGAATCGAACCCGGGTCTCCCGCGTGGCAGGCGAGAATTCTACCCCTGAACCACCAATGCTCACGTTACGAACACATTCAAGTTTAAAGATAGTGCAATTAGTGTTTAATTTTTGTTAATAAAAGGCGAAGAACAACAAAGCACCTCATATTCTGAAGATAGAAACATAGAAACTTAGAAAGTAGGTGCAGGAGTAGGCCATTCGTCCCTTCCAGCCAGCACCACCATTCAATATGATCATGGCTGAGCATGCAACTTCACTTCCCCTTCCTGATTTCTCTCCATGCCCCTTGTTCACTTTAGCCGTAAGGGCCATATCTCACTGTCTTTTGAGTATATCTATCCAACTGGCTTCCACATCTTTCTGTGGTACAGAATTCCACAGGTTCACAATGATCTGAGTGAAGAAGATGCTCCTCGTGTCGGTCCTAAATGGTTTACACTTTATCCTTAGACAGTGACCGCTGGTACTGGGCTTCCTTTATTCGGACTGCGGGAACCTTTTTACGCCATCAAACCTGTCCATTCCCGACCAAATTTTAAATGTTTCTATGAGCTCCCCTCTCATTCTTCTAAATTCCAGCGAGTATAAGCCTCGTCGATCCAGTCTTTCTTCATGTCAGTCCTGCCATCCCTGGAATCAATCTGGTGAATATTCGCTACACTCCCTCAAAAGCAAGAATGTCCTTCCTCAGATTAGATGATCATAACTGCACACAATACTCAAGGTCTGGTCTCAGCAAGGTGCTGTACAAGTCTCCATGCTCCGATACCCTAATCTCCTCGCTATGGAGGCCAGCATGACATTTGGCTTCCTTTACTGCATGCTGTACCTGTATGTATGAATGACTTCAACGACTGATGTACCAAAATACCCAGGTCTCAATACCCCTCCGCTTTTACAAATCGGTCAACATTCAGATAACATTCTATCTTCAAGGTTTTGCCACCAACGTGGATAAACTCACACTTATCTTCATTATATGGCATCTGCCATCCACCGAATCTGTCCAATTCCGCTGCAGCCTCCTAGCAGCTCGCACTGCAACCCAGCTTGGTGTGATTTGCAAAGTTGGAGATGTGACATTGATGGAATTATTGAAAATCGCCACAGCTCGAGGAAACGGTACCGCCGCTCCTTTCTGCTCCTCCTTATTAAACTGCCGCCCAGACTTGCTCCCGCTCTTTCAACACCCGCTCATCTCTGCTGCCGTGCTGCAAACAGCCACTCCTGTGTGTCTCGCTTTTTAAATTGCCGCTTCCCTCTGCTCGTGCTATTTGAAAAATAACTCAAATCCTTTACTCCCTCACGTTACAAGCGATCCTCACTGCTCCCGCTCTTTATACCGAAGGATATCTGTGCCCCCGCTCATTTAACAGCCGCTCCTCTCTGTGTACGCTCTTGAAACAGTCGGGGAAGTTTAATTTTTAAATACACGCTTTCTGAAATACTTCCATAAACACTGCATTGGCCGGGAATCGAACCCGGGTCTCCCGCGTGGCAGGCGAGAATTCTACCCCTGAACCACCAATGCTCACATTACGGACACATTCAAGTTTAAATATAGTGCAATTAGTGTTTAATGTTTGTTAATAAAAGGCGAAGAACAACAAAGCACCTCATATTCTGAAGATAGAAACATAGAAACTTAGAAAGTAGGTGCAGGAGTAGGCCATTCGTCCCTTCCAGCCAGCACCACCATTCAATATGATCATGGCTGAGCATGCAACTTCACTTCCCCTTCCTGATTTCTCTCCATGCCCCTTGATCACTTTAGCCGTAAGGGCCATATCTCACTGTCTTTTGAGTATATCTATCCAACTGGCTTTCACATCTTTCTGTGGTACAGAATTCCACAGGTTCACAATGATCTGAGTGAAGAAGATGCTCCTCGTGTCGGTCCTAAATGGTTTACACTTTATCCTTAGACAGTGACCGCTGGTACTGGGCTTCCTTAATTCGGACTGCGGGAACCTTTTTACGCCATCAAACCTGTCCATTCCCGACCAAATTTTAAATGTTTCTATGAGCTCCCCTCTCATTCTTCTAAATTCCAGCGAGTATAAGCCTCGTCGATCCAGTCTTTCTTCATGTCAGTCCTGCCATCCCTGGAATCAATCTGGTGAATATTCGCTACACTCCCTCAAAAGCAAGAATGTCCTTCCTCAGATTAGATGATCATAACTGCACACAATACTCAAGGTCTGGTCTCAGCAAGGTGCTGTACAAGTCTCCATGCTCCGATACCCTAATCTCCTCGCTATGAAGGCCAGCATGACATTTGGCTTCCTTTACTGCATGCTGTACCTGTATGTATGAATGACTTCAACGACTGATGTACCAAAATACTCAGGTCTCAATACCCCTCCGCTTTTACAAATCGGTCAACATTCAGATAACATTCTACCTTCAAGGTTTTGCCACCAAAGTGGATAAACTCACACTTATCTTCATTATATGGCATCTGCCATCCACCTAATCTGTCCAATTCCGCTGCAGCCTCCTAGCAGCTCGCACTGCAACCCAGCTTGGTGTGATTTGCAAAGTTGGAGATATTACATTGATGGAATTATTGAAAATCGCCACAGCTCGAGGAAACGGTACCGCCGCTCCTTTCTGCTCCTCCTTATTAAACTGCCGCCCAGACTTGCTCCCGCTCTTTCAACACCCGCTCATCTCTGCTGCCGTGCTGCAAACAGCCAATCCTGTGTGTTCTCGCTTTTTAAATTGCCGCTTCCCTCTGCTCGTGCTATTTGAAAAATAACTCAAATCCTTTACTCCCTCACGTTACAAGCGATCCTCACTGCTCCCGCTCTTTATACCGAAGGATATCTTTGCCCCCGCTCATTTAACAGCCGCTCCTCTCTGTGTACGCTCTTGAAACAGTCGGGGAAGTTTAATTTTTAAATACACGCTTTCTGAAATACTTCCATAAACACTGCATTGGCCGGGAATCGAACCCGGGTCTCCCGCGTGGCAGGCGAGAATTCTACCCCTGAACCACCAATGCTCACATTACGAACACATTCAAGTTTAAAGATAGTGCAATTAGTGTTTAATTTTTGTTAATAAAAGGCGAAGAACAACAAAGCACCTCATATTCTGAAGATAGAAACATAGAAACTTAGAAAGTAGGTGCAGGAGTAGGCCATTCGTCCCTTCCAGCCAGCACCACCATTCAATATGATCATGGCTGAGCATGCAACTTCACTTCCCCTTCCTGATTTCTCTCCATGCCCCTTGATCACTTTAGCCGTAAGGGCCATATCTCACTGTCTTTTGAGTATATCTATCCAACTGGCTTCCACATCTTTCTGTGGTACAGAATTCCACAGGTTCACAATGATCTGAGTGAAGAAGATGCTCCTCGTGTCGGTCCTAAATGGTTTACACTTTATCCTTAGACAGTGACCGCTGGTACTGGGCTTCCTTTATTCGGACTGCGGGAACCTTTTTACGCCATCAAACCTGTCCATTCCCGACCAAATTTTAAATGTTTCTATGAGCTCCCCTCTCATTCTTCTAAATTCCAGCGAGTATAAGCCTCGTCGATCCAGTCTTTCTTCATGTCAGTCCTGCCATCCCTGGAATCAATCTGGTGAATATTCGCTACACTCCCTCAAAAGCAAGAATGTCCTTCCTCAGATTAGATGATCATAACTGCACACAATACTCAAGGTCTGGTCTCAGCAAGGTGCTGTACAAGTCTCCATGCTCCGATACCCTAATCTCCTCGCTATGAAGGCCAGCATGACATTTGGCTTCCTTTACTGCATGCTGTACCTGTATGTATGAATGACTTCAACGACTGATGTACCAAAATACCCAGGTCTCAATACCCCTCCGCTTTTACAAATCGGTCAACATTCAGATAACATTCTACCTTCAAGGTTTTGCCACCAAAGTGGATAAACTCACACTTATCTTCATTATATGGCATCTGCCATCCACCGAATCTGTCCAATTCCGCTGCAGCCTCCTAGCAGCTCGCACTGCAACCCAGCTTGGTGTGATTTGCAAAGTTGGAGATATTACATTGATGGAATTATTGAAAATCGCCACAGCTCGAGGAAACGGTACCGCCGCTCCTTTCTGCTCCTCCTTATCAAACTGCCGCCCAGACTTGCTCCCGCTCTTTCAACACCCGCTCATCTCTGCTGCCGTGCTGCAAACAGCCACTCCTGTGTGTTCTCGCTTTTTAAATTGCCGCTTCCCTCTGCTCGTGCTATTTGAAAAATAACTCAAATCCTTTACTCCCTCACGTTACAAGCGATCCTCACTGCTCCCGCTCTTTATACCGAAGGATATCTTTGCCCCCGCTCATTTAACAGCCGCTCCTCTCTGTGTACGCTCTTGAAACAGTCGGGGAAGTTTAATTTTTAAATACACGCTTTCTGAAATACTTCCATAAACACTGCATTGGCCGGGAATCGAACCCGGGTCACCCGCGTGGCAGGCGAGAATTCTACCCCTGAACCACCAATGCTCACATTACGAACACATTCAAGTTTAAAGATAGTGCAATTAGTGTTTAATTTTTGTTAATAAAAGGCGAAGAACAACAAAGCACCTCATATTCTGAAGATAGAAACATAGAAACTTAGAAAGTAGGTGCAGGAGTAGGCCATTCGTCCCTTCCAGCCAGCACCACCATTCAATATGATCATGGCTGAGCATGCAACTTCACTTCCCCTTCCTGATTTCTCTCCATGCCCCTTGATCACTTTAGCCGTAAGGGCCATATCTCACTGTCTTTTGAGTATATCTATCCAACTGGCTTCCACATCTTTCTGTGGTACAGAATTCCACAGGTTCACAATGATCTGAGTGAAGAAGATGCTCCTCGTGTCGGTCCTAAATGGTTTACACTTTATCCTTAGACAGTGACCGCTGGTACTGGGCTTCCTTTATTCGGACTGCGGGAACCTTTTTACGCCATCAAACCTGTCCATTCCCGACCAAATTTTAAATGTTTCTATGAGCTCCCCTCTCATTCTTCTAAATTCCAGCGAGTATAAGCCTCGTCGATCCAGTCTTTCTTCATGTCAGTCCTGCCATCCCTGGAATCAATCTGGTGAATATTCGCTACACTCCCTCAAAAGCAAGAATGTCCTTCCTCAGATTAGATGATCATAACTGCACACAATACTCAAGGTCTGGTCTCAGCAAGGTGCTGTACAAGTCTCCATGCTCCGATACCCTAATCTCCTCGCTATGAAGGCCAGCATGACATTTGGCTTCCTTTACTGCATGCTGTACCTGTATGTATGAATGACTTCAACGACTGATGTACCAAAATACCCAGGTCTCAATACCCCTCCGCTTTTACAAATCGGTCAACATTCAGATAACATTCTACCTTCAAGGTTTTGCCACCAAAGTGGATAAACTCACACTTATCTTCATTATATGGCATCTGCCATCCACCGAATCTGTCCAATTCCGCTGCAGCCTCCTAGCAGCTCGCACTGCAACCCAGCTTGGTGTGATTTGCAAAGTTGGAGATATTACATTGATGGAATTATTGAAAATCGCCACAGCTCGAGGAAACGGTACCGCCGCTCCTTTCTGCTCCTCCTTATTAAACTGCCGCCCAGACTTGCTCCCGCTCTTTCAACACCCGCTCATCTCTGCTGCCGTGCTGCAAACAGCCACTCCTGTGTGTTCTCGCTTTTTAAATTGCTGCTTCCCTCTGCTCGTGCTATTTGAAAAATAACTCAAATCCTTTACTCCCTCACGTTGCAAGCGATCCTCACTGCTCCCGCTCTTCATACCGAAGGATATCTGTGCCCCGGCTCATTTAACAGCCGCTCCTCTCTGTGTACGCTCTTGAAACAGTCGGGGAAGTTTAATTTTTAAATACACGCTTTCTGAAATACTTTCATAAACACTGCATTGGCCGGGAATCGAACTCGAGTCTCCCGCGTGGCAGGCGAGAATTCTACCCCTGAACCACCAATGCTCACGTTACGAACACATTCAAGTTTAAAGATAGTGCAATTAGTGTTTAATTTTTGTTAATAAAAGGCGAAGAACAACAAAGCACCTCATATTCTGAAGATAGAAACATAGAAACTTAGAAAGTAGGTGCAGGAGTAGGCCATTCGTCCCTTCCAGCCAGCACCACCATTCAATATGATCATGGCTGAGCATGCAACTTCACTTCCCCTTCCTGATTTCTCTCCATGCCCCTTGATCACTTTAGCCGTAAGGGCCATATCTCACTGTCTTTTGAGTATATCTATCCAACTGGCTTCCACATCTTTCTGTGGTACATAATTCCACAGGTTCACAATGATCTGAGTGAAGAAGATTCTCCTCGTGTCGGTCCTAAATGGTTTACACGTTATCCTTAGACAGTGACCGCTGGTACTGGGCTTCCTTTATTCGGACTGCGGGAACCTTTTTACGCCATCAAACCTGTCCATTCCCGACCAAATTTTAAATGTTTCTATGAGCTCCCCTCTCATTCTTCTAAATTCCAGCGAGTATAAGCCTAGTCGATCCAATCTTTCTTCATGTCAGTCCTGCCATCCCTGGAATCAATCTGGTGAATATTCGCTACACTCCCTCAAAAGCAAGAATGTCCTTCCTCAGATTAGATGATCATAACTGCACACAATACTCAAGGTCTGGTCTCAGCAAGGTGCTGTACAAGTCTCCATGCTCCGATACCCTAATCTCCTCGCTATGAAGGCCAGCATGACATTTGGCTTCCTTTACTGCATGCTGTACCTGTATGTATGAATGACTTCAACGACTGATGTACCAAAATACCCAGGTCTCAATACCCCTCCGCTTTTACAAATCGGTCAACATTCAGATAACATTCTACCTTCAAGGTTTTGCCACCAACGTGGATAAACTCACACTTATCTTCATTATATGGCATCTGCCATCCACCGAATCTGTCCAATTCCGCTGCAGCCTCCTAGCAGCTCGCACTGCAACCCAGCTTGGTGTGATTTGCAAAGTTGGAGATATTACATTGATGGAATTATTGAAAATCGCCACAGCTCGAGGAAACGGTACCGCCGCTCCTTTCTGCTCCTCCTTATTAAACTGCCGCCCAGACTTGCTCCCGCTCTTTCAACACCCGCTCATTTCTGCTGCCGTGCTGCAAACAGCCACTCCTGTGTGTTCTCGCTTTTTAAATTGCCGCTTCCCTCTGCTCGTGCTATTTGAAAAATAACTCAAATCCTTTACTCCCTCACGTTGCAAGCGATCCTCACTGCTCCCGCTCTTTATACCGAAGGATATCTGTGCCCCCGCTCATTTAACAGCCGCTCCTCTCTGTGTACGCTCTTGAAACAGTCGGGAAGTTCAATTTTTAAATACACGCTTTCTGAAATACTTCCTTAAACACTGCATTGGCCGGGAATCGAACCCGGGTCTCCCGCGTGGCAGGCGAGAATTCTACCCCTGAACCACCAATGCTCACGTTACGAACACATTCAAGTTTAAAGATAGTGCAATTAGTGTTTAATTTTTGTTGATAAAAGGCGAAGAACAACAAAGCACCTCATATTCTGAAGATAGAAACATAGAAACTTAGAAAGTAGGTGCAGGAGTAGGCCATTCGTCCCTTCCAGCCAGCACCACCATTCAATATGATCATGGCTGAGCATGCAACTTCACTTCCCCTTCCTGATTTCTCTCCATGCCCCTTGATCACTTTCGCCGTAAGGGCCATATCTCACTGTCTTTTGAGTATATCTATCCAACTGGCTTCCACATCTTTCTGTGGTACAGAATTCCACAGGTTCACAATGATCTGAGTGAAGAAGATGCTCCTCGTGTCGGTCCTAAATGGCTTACACTTTATCCTTAGACAGTGACCGCTGGTACTGGGCTTCCTTTATTCGGACTGCGGGAACCTTTTTACGCCATCAAACCTGTCCATTCCCGACCAAATTTTAAATGTTTCTATGAGCTCCCCTCTCATTCTTCTAAATTCCAGCGAGTATAAGCCTCGTCGATCCAGTCTTTCTTCATGTCAGTCCTGCCATCCCTGGAATCAATCTGGTGAATATTCGCTACACTCCCTCAAAAGCAAGAATGTCCTTCCTCAGATTAGATGATCATAACTGCACACAATACTCAAGGTCTGGTCTCAGCAAGGTGCTGTACAAGTCTCCATGCTCCGATACCCTAATCTCCTCGCTATGAAGGCCAGCATGACATTTGGCTTCCTTTACTGCATGCTGTACCTGTATGTATGAATGACTTCAACGACTGATGTACCAAAATAACCAGGTCTCAATACCCCTCCGCTTTTACAAATCGGTCAACATTCAGATAACATTCTACCTTCAAGGTTTTGCCACCAAAGTGGATAAACTCACACTTATCTTCATTATATGGCATCTGCCATCCACCGAATCTGTCCAATTCCGCTGCAGCCTCCGAGCAGCTCGCACTGCAACCCAGCTTGGTGTGATTTGCAAAGTTGGAGATATTACATTGATGGAATTATTGAAAATCGCCACAGCTCGAGGAAACGGTACCGCCGCTCCTTTCTGCTCCTCCTTATTAAACTGCCGCCCAGACTTGCTCCCGCTCTTTCAACACCCGCTCATCTCTGCTGCCGTGCTGCAAACAGCCACTCCTGTGTGTTCTCGCTTTTTAAATTGCCTCTTCCCTCTGCTCGTGCTATTTGAAAAATAACTCAAATCCTTTACTCCCTCACGTTACAAGCGATCCTCACTGCTCCCGCTCTTTATACCGAAAGATATCTGTGCCCCCGCTCATTTAACAGCCGCTCCTCTCTGTGTACGCTCTTGAAACAGTCGGGAAGTTTAATTTTTAAATACACGCTTTCTGAAATACTTCCATAAACACTGCATTGGCCGGGAATCGAACCCGGGTCTCCCGCGTGGCAGGCGAGAATTCTACCCCTGAACCACCAATGCTCACGTTACGAACACATTCAAGTTTAAAGATAGTGCAATTAGTGTTTAATTTTTGTTAATAAAAGGCGAAGAACAACAAAGCACCTCATATTCTGAAGATAGAAACATAGAAACTTAGAAAGTAGGTGCAGGAGTAGGCCATTCGTCCCTTCCAGCCAGCACCACCATTCAATATGATCATGGCTGAGCATGCAACTTCACTTCCCCTTCCTGATTTCTCTCCATGCCCCTTGTTCACTTTAGCCGTAAGGGCCATATCTCACTGTCTTTTGAGTATATCTATCCAACTGGCTTCCACATCTTTCTGTGGTACAGAATTCCACAGGTTCACAATGATCTGAGTGAAGAAGATGCTCCTCGTGTCGGTCCTAAATGGTTTACACTTTATCCTTAGACAGTGACCGCTGGTACTGGGCTTCCTTTATTCGGACTGCGGGAACCTTTTTACGCCATCAAACCTGTCCATTCCCGACCAAATTTTAAATGTTTCTATGAGCTCCCCTCTCATTCTTCTAAATTCCAGCGAGTATAAGCCTCGTCGATCCAGTCTTTCTTCATGTCAGTCCTGCCATCCCTGGAATCAATCTGGTGAATATTCGCTACACTCCCTCAAAAGCAAGAATGTCCTTCCTCAGATTAGATGATCATAACTGCACACAATACTCAAGGTCTGGTCTCAGCAAGGTGCTGTACAAGTCTCCATGCTCCGATACCCTAATCTCCTCGCTATGGAGGCCAGCATGACATTTGGCTTCCTTTACTGCATGCTGTACCTGTATGTATGAATGACTTCAACGACTGATGTACCAAAATACCCAGGTCTCAATACCCCTCCGCTTTTACAAATCGGTCAACATTCAGATAACATTCTATCTTCAAGGTTTTGCCACCAACGTGGATAAACTCACACTTATCTTCATTATATGGCATCTGCCATCCACCGAATCTGTCCAATTCCGCTGCAGCCTCCTAGCAGCTCGCACTGCAACCCAGCTTGGTGTGATTTGCAAAGTTGGAGATGTGACATTGATGGAATTATTGAAAATCGCCACAGCTCGAGGAAACGGTACCGCCGCTCCTTTCTGCTCCTCCTTATTAAACTGCCGCCCAGACTTGCTCCCGCTCTTTCAACACCCGCTCATCTCTGCTGCCGTGCTGCAAACAGCCACTCCTGTGTGTCTCGCTTTTTAAATTGCCGCTTCCCTCTGCTCGTGCTATTTGAAAAATAACTCAAATCCTTTACTCCCTCACGTTACAAGCGATCCTCACTGCTCCCGCTCTTTATACCGAAGGATATCTGTGCCCCCGCTCATTTAACAGCCGCTCCTCTCTGTGTACGCTCTTGAAACAGTCGGGGAAGTTTAATTTTTAAATACACGCTTTCTGAAATACTTCCATAAACACTGCATTGGCCGGGAATCGAACCCGGGTCTCCCGCGTGGCAGGCGAGAATTCTACCCCTGAACCACCAATGCTCACATTACGGACACATTCAAGTTTAAATATAGTGCAATTAGTGTTTAATGTTTGTTAATAAAAGGCGAAGAACAACAAAGCACCTCATATTCTGAAGATAGAAACATAGAAACTTAGAAAGTAGGTGCAGGAGTAGGCCATTCGTCCCTTCCAGCCAGCACCACCATTCAATATGATCATGGCTGAGCATGCAACTTCACTTCCCCTTCCTGATTTCTCTCCATGCCCCTTGATCACTTTAGCCGTAAGGGCCATATCTCACTGTCTTTTGAGTATATCTATCCAACTGGCTTTCACATCTTTCTGTGGTACAGAATTCCACAGGTTCACAATGATCTGAGTGAAGAAGATGCTCCTCGTGTCGGTCCTAAATGGTTTACACTTTATCCTTAGACAGTGACCGCTGGTACTGGGCTTCCTTAATTCGGACTGCGGGAACCTTTTTACGCCATCAAACCTGTCCATTCCCGACCAAATTTTAAATGTTTCTATGAGCTCCCCTCTCATTCTTCTAAATTCCAGCGAGTATAAGCCTCGTCGATCCAGTCTTTCTTCATGTCAGTCCTGCCATCCCTGGAATCAATCTGGTGAATATTCGCTACACTCCCTCAAAAGCAAGAATGTCCTTCCTCAGATTAGATGATCATAACTGCACACAATACTCAAGGTCTGGTCTCAGCAAGGTGCTGTACAAGTCTCCATGCTCCGATACCCTAATCTCCTCGCTATGAAGGCCAGCATGACATTTGGCTTCCTTTACTGCATGCTGTACCTGTATGTATGAATGACTTCAACGACTGATGTACCAAAATACTCAGGTCTCAATACCCCTCCGCTTTTACAAATCGGTCAACATTCAGATAACATTCTACCTTCAAGGTTTTGCCACCAAAGTGGATAAACTCACACTTATCTTCATTATATGGCATCTGCCATCCACCTAATCTGTCCAATTCCGCTGCAGCCTCCTAGCAGCTCGCACTGCAACCCAGCTTGGTGTGATTTGCAAAGTTGGAGATATTACATTGATGGAATTATTGAAAATCGCCACAGCTCGAGGAAACGGTACCGCCGCTCCTTTCTGCTCCTCCTTATTAAACTGCCGCCCAGACTTGCTCCCGCTCTTTCAACACCCGCTCATCTCTGCTGCCGTGCTGCAAACAGCCAATCCTGTGTGTTCTCGCTTTTTAAATTGCCGCTTCCCTCTGCTCGTGCTATTTGAAAAATAACTCAAATCCTTTACTCCCTCACGTTACAAGCGATCCTCACTGCTCCCGCTCTTTATACCGAAGGATATCTTTGCCCCCGCTCATTTAACAGCCGCTCCTCTCTGTGTACGCTCTTGAAACAGTCGGGGAAGTTTAATTTTTAAATACACGCTTTCTGAAATACTTCCATAAACACTGCATTGGCCGGGAATCGAACCCGGGTCTCCCGCGTGGCAGGCGAGAATTCTACCCCTGAACCACCAATGCTCACATTACGAACACATTCAAGTTTAAAGATAGTGCAATTAGTGTTTAATTTTTGTTAATAAAAGGCGAAGAACAACAAAGCACCTCATATTCTGAAGATAGAAACATAGAAACTTAGAAAGTAGGTGCAGGAGTAGGCCATTCGTCCCTTCCAGCCAGCACCACCATTCAATATGATCATGGCTGAGCATGCAACTTCACTTCCCCTTCCTGATTTCTCTCCATGCCCCTTGATCACTTTAGCCGTAAGGGCCATATCTCACTGTCTTTTGAGTATATCTATCCAACTGGCTTCCACATCTTTCTGTGGTACAGAATTCCACAGGTTCACAATGATCTGAGTGAAGAAGATGCTCCTCGTGTCGGTCCTAAATGGTTTACACTTTATCCTTAGACAGTGACCGCTGGTACTGGGCTTCCTTTATTCGGACTGCGGGAACCTTTTTACGCCATCAAACCTGTCCATTCCCGACCAAATTTTAAATGTTTCTATGAGCTCCCCTCTCATTCTTCTAAATTCCAGCGAGTATAAGCCTCGTCGATCCAGTCTTTCTTCATGTCAGTCCTGCCATCCCTGGAATCAATCTGGTGAATATTCGCTACACTCCCTCAAAAGCAAGAATGTCCTTCCTCAGATTAGATGATCATAACTGCACACAATACTCAAGGTCTGGTCTCAGCAAGGTGCTGTACAAGTCTCCATGCTCCGATACCCTAATCTCCTCGCTATGAAGGCCAGCATGACATTTGGCTTCCTTTACTGCATGCTGTACCTGTATGTATGAATGACTTCAACGACTGATGTACCAAAATACCCAGGTCTCAATACCCCTCCGCTTTTACAAATCGGTCAACATTCAGATAACATTCTACCTTCAAGGTTTTGCCACCAAAGTGGATAAACTCACACTTATCTTCATTATATGGCATCTGCCATCCACCGAATCTGTCCAATTCCGCTGCAGCCTCCTAGCAGCTCGCACTGCAACCCAGCTTGGTGTGATTTGCAAAGTTGGAGATATTACATTGATGGAATTATTGAAAATCGCCACAGCTCGAGGAAACGGTACCGCCGCTCCTTTCTGCTCCTCCTTATCAAACTGCCGCCCAGACTTGCTCCCGCTCTTTCAACACCCGCTCATCTCTGCTGCCGTGCTGCAAACAGCCACTCCTGTGTGTTCTCGCTTTTTAAATTGCCGCTTCCCTCTGCTCGTGCTATTTGAAAAATAACTCAAATCCTTTACTCCCTCACGTTACAAGCGATCCTCACTGCTCCCGCTCTTTATACCGAAGGATATCTTTGCCCCCGCTCATTTAACAGCCGCTCCTCTCTGTGTACGCTCTTGAAACAGTCGGGGAAGTTTAATTTTTAAATACACGCTTTCTGAAATACTTCCATAAACACTGCATTGGCCGGGAATCGAACCCGGGTCTCCCGCGTGGCAGGCGAGAATTCTACCCCTGAACCACCAATGCTCACATTACGAACACATTCAAGTTTAAAGATAGTGCAATTAGTGTTTAATTTTTGTTAATAAAAGGCGAAGAACAACAAAGCACCTCATATTCTGAAGATAGAAACATAGAAACTTAGAAAGTAGGTGCAGGAGTAGGCCATTCGTCCCTTCCAGCCAGCACCACCATTCAATATGATCATGGCTGAGCATGCAACTTCACTTCCCCTTCCTGATTTCTCTCCATGCCCCTTGATCACTTTAGCCGTAAGGGCCATATCTCACTGTCTTTTGAGTATATCTATCCAACTGGCTTCCACATCTTTCTGTGGTACAGAATTCCACAGGTTCACAATGATCTGAGTGAAGAAGATGCTCCTCGTGTCGGTCCTAAATGGTTTACACTTTATCCTTAGACAGTGACCGCTGGTACTGGGCTTCCTTTATTCGGACTGCGGGAACCTTTTTACGCCATCAAACCTGTCCATTCCCGACCAAATTTTAAATGTTTCTATGAGCTCCCCTCTCATTCTTCTAAATTCCAGCGAGTATAAGCCTCGTCGATCCAGTCTTTCTTCATGTCAGTCCTGCCATCCCTGGAATCAATCTGGTGAATATTCGCTACACTCCCTCAAAAGCAAGAATGTCCTTCCTCAGATTAGATGATCATAACTGCACACAATACTCAAGGTCTGGTCTCAGCAAGGTGCTGTACAAGTCTCCATGCTCCGATACCCTAATCTCCTCGCTATGAAGGCCAGCATGACATTTGGCTTCCTTTACTGCATGCTGTACCTGTATGTATGAATGACTTCAACGACTGATGTACCAAAATACCCAGGTCTCAATACCCCTCCGCTTTTACAAATCGGTCAACATTCAGATAACATTCTACCTTCAAGGTTTTGCCACCAAAGTGGATAAACTCACACTTATCTTCATTATATGGCATCTGCCATCCACCGAATCTGTCCAATTCCGCTGCAGCCTCCTAGCAGCTCGCACTGCAACCCAGCTTGGTGTGATTTGCAAAGTTGGAGATATTACATTGATGGAATTATTGAAAATCGCCACAGCTCGAGGAAACGGTACCGCCGCTCCTTTCTGCTCCTCCTTATCAAACTGCCGCCCAGACTTGCTCCCGCTCTTTCAACACCCGCTCATCTCTGCTGCCGTGCTGCAAACAGCCACTCCTGTGTGTTCTCGCTTTTTAAATTGCCGCTTCCCTCTGCTCGTGCTATTTGAAAAATAACTCAAATCCTTTACTCCCTCACGTTACAAGCGATCCTCACTGCTCCCGCTCTTTATACCGAAGGATATCTGTGCCCCCGCTCATTTAACAGCCGCTCCTCTCTGTGTACGCTCTTGAAACAGTCGGGGAAGTTTAATGTTTAAATACACGCTTTCTGAAATACTTCCATAAACACTGCATTGGCCGGGAATCGAACCCGGGTCTCCCGCGTGGCAGGCGAGAATTCTACCCCTGAACCACCAATGCTCACATTACGAACACATTCAAGTTTAAAGATAGTGCAATTAGTGTTTAATTTTTGTTAATAAAAGGCGAAGAACAACAAAGCACCTCATATTCTGAAGATAGAAACATAGAAACTTAGAAAGTAGGTGCAGGAGTAGGCCATTCGTCCCTTCCAGCCAGCACCACCATTCAATATGATCATGGCTGAGCATGCAACTTCACTTCCCCTTCCTGATTTCTCTCCATGCCCCTTGATCACTTTAGCCGTAAGGGCCATATCTCACTGTCTTTTGAGTATATCTATCCAACTGGCTTCCACATCTTTCTGTGGTACAGAATTCCACAGGTTCACAATGATCTGAGTGAAGAAGATGCTCCTCGTGTCGGTCCTAAATGGTTTACACTTTATCCTTAGACAGTGACCGCTGGTACTGGGCTTCCTTTATTCGGACTGCGGGAACCTTTTTACGCCATCAAACCTGTCCATTCCCGACCAAATTTTAAATGTTTCTATGAGCTCCCCTCTCATTCTTCTAAATTCCAGCGAGTATAAGCCTCGTCGATCCAGTCTTTCTTCATGTCAGTCCTGCCATCCCTGGAATCAATCTGGTGAATATTCGCTACACTCCCTCAAAAGCAAGAATGTCCTTCCTCAGATTAGATGATCATAACTGCACACAATACTCAAGGTCTGGTCTCAGCAAGGTGCTGTACAAGTCTCCATGCTCCGATACCCTAATCTCCTCGCTATGAAGGCCAGCATGACATTTGGCTTCCTTTACTGCATGCTGTACCTGTATGTATGAATGACTTCAACGACTGATGTACCAAAATACCCAGGTCTCAATACCCCTCCGCTTTTACAAATCGGTCAACATTCAGATAACATTCTACCTTCAAGGTTTTGCCACCAACGTGGATAAACTCACACTTATCTTCATTATATGGCATCTGCCATCCACCGAATCTGTCCAATTCCGCTGCAGCCTCCTAGCAGCTCGCACTGCAACCCAGCTTGGTGTGATTTGCAAAGTTGGAGATATTACATTGATGGAATTATTGAAAATCGCCACAGCTCGAGGAAACGGTACCGCCGCTCCTTTCTGCTCCTCCTTATTAAACTGCCGCCCAGACTTGCTCCCGCTCTTTCAACACCCGCTCATCTCTGCAGCCGTGCTGCAAACAGCCACTCCTGTGTGTTCTCGCTTTTTAAATTGCCGCTTCCCTCTGCTCGTGCTATTTGAAAAATAACTCAAATCCTTTACTCCCTCACGTTACAAGCGATCCTCACTGCTCCCGCTCTTTATACCGAAGGATATCTGTGCCCCCGCTCATTTAACAGCCGCTCCTCTCTGTGTGCGCTCTTGAAACAGTCGGGAAGTTCAATTTTTAAATACACGCTTTCTGAAATACTTCCATAAACACTGCATTGGCCGGGAATCGAACCCGGGTCTCCCGCGTGGCAGGCGAGAATTCTACCCCTGAACCATCAATGCTCACGTTACGAACGCATTCAAGTTTAAAGATAGTGCAATTAGTGTTTAATTTTTGTTAATAAAAGGCGAAGAACAACAAAGCACCTCATATTCTGAAGAGAGAAACATAGAAACTTAGAAAGTAGGTGCAGGATTAGGCCATTCGTCCCTTCCAGCCAGCACCACCATTCAATATGATCATGGCTGAGCATGCAACTTCACTTCCCCTTCCTGATTTCTCTCCATGCCCCTTGATCACTTTAGCCGTAAGGGCCATATCTCACTGTCTTTTGAGTATATCTATCCAACTGGCTTCCACATCTTTCTGTGGTACAGAATTCCACAGGTTCACAATGATCTGAGTGAAGAAGATGCTCCTCGTGTCGGTCCTAAATGGTTTACACTTTATCCTTAGACAGTGACCGCTGGTACTGGGCTTCCTTTATTCGGACTGCGGGAACCTTTTTACGCCATCAAACCTGTCCATTCCCGACCAAATTTTAAATGTTTCTATGAGCTCCCCTCTCATTCTTCTAAATTCCAGCGAGTATAAGCCTCGTCGATCCAGTCTTTCTTCATGTCAGTCCTGCCATCCCTGGAATCAATCTGGTGAATATTCGCTACACTCCCTCAAAAGCAAGAATGTCCTTCCTCAGATTAGATGATCATAACTGCACACAATACTCAAGGTCTGGTCTCAGCAAGGTGCTGTACAAGTCTCCATGCTCCGATACCCTAATCTCCTCGCTATGAAGGCCAGCATGACATTTGGCTTCCTTTACTGCATGCTGTACCTGTATGTATGAATGACTTCAACGACTGATGTACCAAAATACCCAGGTCTCAATACCCCTCCGCTTTTACAAATCGGTCAACATTCAGATAACATTCTACCTTCAAGGTTTTGCCACCAAAGTGGATAAACTCACACTTATCTTCATTATATGGCATCTGCCATCCACCGAATCTGTCCAATTCCGCTGCAGCCTCCTAGCAGCTCGCACTGCAACCCAGCTTGGTGTGATTTGCAAAGTTGGAGATATTACATTGATGGAATTATTGAAAATCGCCACAGCTCGAGGAAACGGTACCGCCGCTCCTTTCTGCTCCTCCTTATTAAACTGCCGCCCAGACTTGCTCCCGCTCTTTCAACACCCGCTCATCTCTGCTGCCGTGCTGCAAACAGCCACTCCTGTGTGTTCTCGCTTTTTAAATTGCCGCTTCCCTCTGCTCGTGCTATTTGAAAAATAACTCAAATCCTTTACTCCCTCACGTTACAAGCGATCCTCACTGCTCCCGCTCTTTGTACCGAAGGATATCTGTGCCCCCGCTCATTTAACAGCCGCTCCTCTCTGTGTACGCTCTTGAAACAGTCGGGAAGTTTAATTTTTAAATACACGCTTTCTGAAATACTTCCATAAACACTGCATTGGCCGGGAATCGAACCCGGGTCTCCCGCGTGGCAGGCGAGAATTCTACCCCTGAACCACCAATGCTCACATTACGAACACATTCAAGTTTAAAGATAGTGCAATTAGTGTTTAATTTTTGTTAATAAAAGGCGAAGAACAACAAAGCACCTCATATTCTGAAGATAGAAACATAGAAACTTAGAAAGTAGGTGCAGGAGTAGGCCATTCGTCCCTTCCAGCCAGCACCACCATTCAATATGATCATGGCTGAGCATGCAACTTCACTTCCCCTTCCTGATTTCTCTCCATGCCCCTTGATCACTTTAGCCGTAAGGGCCATATCTCACTGTCTTTTGAGTATATCTATCCAACTGGCTTCCACATCTTTCTGTGGTACAGAATTCCACAGGTTCACAATGATCTGAGTGAAGAAGATGCTCCTCGTGTCGGTCCTAAACGGCTTACACTTTATCCTTAGACAGTGACCGCTGGTACTGGGCTTCCTTTATTCGGACTGCGGGAACCTTTTTACGCCATCAAACCTGTCCATTCCCGACCAAATTTTAAATGTTTCTATGAGCTCCCCTCTCATTCTTCTAAATTCCAGCGAGTATAAGCCTCGTCGATCCAGTCTTTCTTCATGTCAGTCCTGCCATCCCTGGAATCAATCTGGTGAATATTCGCCACACTCCCTCAAAAGCAAGAATGTCCTTCCTCAGATTAGATGATCATAACTGCACACAATACTCAAGGTCTGGTCTCAGCAAGGTGCTGTACAAGTCTCCATGCTCCGATACCCTAATCTCCTCGCTATGAAGGCCAGCATGACATTTGGCTTCCTTTACTGCATGCTGTACCTGTATGTATGAATGACTTCAACGACTGATGTACCAAAATACCCAGGTCTCAATACCCCTCCGCTTTTACAAATCGGTCAACATTCAGATAACATTCTACCTTCAAGGTTTTGCCACCAAAGTGGATAAACTCACACTTATCTTCATTATATGGCATCTGCCATCCACCTAATCTGTCCAATTCCGCTGCAGCCTCCTCGCAGCTCGCACTGCAACCCAGCTTGGTGTGATTTGCAAAGTTGGAGATATTATATTGATGGAATTATTGAAAATCGCCACAGCTCGAGGAAACGGTACCGCCGCTCCTTTCTGCTCCTCCTTATTAAACTGCCGCCCAGACTTGCTCCCGCTCTTTCAACACCCGCTCATCTCTGCTGCCGTGCTGCAAACAGCCACTCCTGTGTGTCTCGCTTTTTAAATTGCTGCTTCCCTCTGCTCGTGCTATTTGAAAAATAACTCAAATCCTTTGCTCCCTCACGTTACAAGCGATCCTCACTGCTCCCGCTCTTTGCACCGAAGGATATCTGTGCCCCCGCTCATTCAACAGCCGCTCCTCTCTGTGTACGCTCTTGAAACAGTCGGGAAGTTTAATTTTTAAATGCACGCTTTCTGAAATACTTCCATAAACACTGCATTGGCCGGGAATCGAACCCGGGTCTCCCGCGTGGCAGGCGAGAATTCTATCCCTGAACCACCAATGCTCACATTACGAACACATTCAAGTTTAAAGATAGTGCAATTAGTGTTTAATTTGTGTTAATAAAAGGCGAAGAACAACAAAGCACCTCATATTCTGAAGATAGAAACATAGAAACTTAGAAAGTAGGTGCAGGAGTAGGCCATTCGTCCCTTCCAGCCAGCACCACCATTCAATATGATCATGGCTGAGCATGCAACTTCACTTCCCCTTCCTGATTTCTCTCCATGCCCCTTGATCACTTTAGCCGTAAGGGCCATATCTCACTGTCTTTTGAGTATATCTATCCAACTGGCTTCCACATCTTTCTGTGGTACAGAATTCCACAGGTTCACAATGATCTGAGTGAAGAAGATGCTCCTCGTGTCGGTCCTAAATGGCTTACACTTTATCCTTAGACAGTGACCGCTGGTACTGGGCTTCCTTTATTCGGACTGCGGGAACCTTTTTACGCCATCAAACCTGTCCATTCCCGACCAAATTTTAAATGTTTCTATGAGCTCCCCTCTCATTCTTCTAAATTCCAGCGAGTATAAGCCTCGTCGATCCAGTCTTTCTAGATGTCAGTCCTGCCATCCCTGGAATCAATCTGGTGAATATTCGCTACACTCCCTCAAAAGCAAGAATGTCCTTCCTCAGATTAGATGATCATAACTGCACACAATACTCAAGGTCTGGTCTCAGCAAGGTGCTGTACAAGTCTCCATGCTCCGATACCCTAATCTCCTCGCTATGAAGGCCAGCATGACATTTGGCTTCCTTTACTGCATGCTGTACCTGTATGTATGAATGACTTCAACGACTGATGTACCAAAATACCCAGGTCTCAATACCCCTCCGCTTTTACAAATCGGTCAACATTCAGATAACATTCTACCTTCAAGGTTTTGCCACCAAAGTGGATAAACTCACACTTATCTTCATTATATGGCATCTGCCATCCACCGAATCTGTCCAATTCCGCTGCAGCCTCCTAGCAGCTCGCACTGCATCCCAGCTTGGTGTGATTTGCAAAGTTGGAGATATTACATTGATGGAATTATTGAAAATCGCCACAGCTCGAGGAAACGGTACCGCCGCTCCTTTCTGCTCCTCCTTATTAAACTGCCGCCCAGACTTGCTCCCGCTCTTTCAACACCCGCTCATCTCTGCTGCCGTGCTGCAAACAGCCACTCCTGTGTGTTCTCGCTTTTTAAATTGCCGCTTCCCTCTGCTCGTGCTATTTGAAAAATAACTCAAATCCTTTACTCCCTCACGTTACAAGCGATCCTCACTGCTACCGCTCTTTATACCGAAGGATATCTGTGCCCCCGCTCATTTAACAGCCGCTCCTCTCTGTGTCCGCTCTTGAAACAGTCGGGAAGTTTAATTTTTAAATACACGCTTTCTGAAATACTTCCATAAACACTGCATTGGCCGGGAATCGAACCCGGGTCTCCCGCGTGGCAGGCGAGAATTCTACCCCTGAACCACCAATGCTCACGTTACGAACACATTCAAGTTTAAAGATAGTGCAATTAGTGTTTAATTTTTGTTAATAAAAGGCGAAGAACAACAAAGCACCTCATATTCTGAAGATAGAAACATAGAAACTTAGAAAGTAGGTGCAGGAGTTGGCCATTCGTCCCTTCCAGCCAGCACCACCATTCAATATGATCATGGCTGAGCATGCAACTTCACTTCCCCTTCCTGATTTCTCTCCATGCCCCTTGATCACTTTAGCCGTAAGGGCCATATCTCACTGTCTTTTGAGTATATCTATCCAACTGGCTTCCACATCTTTCTGTGGTACAGAATTCCACAGGTTCACAATGATCTGACTGAAGAAGATGCTCCTCGTGTCGGTCCTAAATGGCTTACACTTTATCTTTAGACAGTGACCGCTGGTACTGGGCTTCCTTTATTCGGACTGCGAGAACCTTTTTACGCCATCAAACCTGTCCATTCCCGACCAAATTTTAAATGTTTCTATAAGCTCCCCTCTCATTCTTCTAAATTCCAGCGAGTATAAGCCTCGTCGATCCAGTCTTTCTTCATGTCAGTCCTGCCATCCCTGGAATCAATCTGGTGAATATTCGCTACACTCCCTCAAAAGCAAGAATGTCCTTCCTCAGATTAGATGATCATAACTGCACACAATACTCAAGGTCTGGTCTCAGCAAGGTGCTGTACAAGTCTCCATGCTCCGATACCCTAATCTCCTCGCTATGAAGGCCAGCATGACATTTGGCTTCCTTTACTGCATGCTGTACCTGTATGTATGAATGACTTCAACGACTGATGTACCAAAATACCCAGGTCTCAATACCCCTCCGCTTTTACAAATCGGTCAACATTCAGATAACATTCTACCTTCAAGGTTTTGCCACCAAAGTGGATAAACTCACACTTATCTTCATTATATGGCATCTGCCATCCACCGAATCTGTCCAATTCCGCTGCAGCCTCCTCGCAGCTCGCACTGCAACCCAGCTTGGTGTGATTTGCAAAGTTGGAGATATTACATTGATGGAATTATTGAAAATCGCCACAGCTCGAGGAAACGGTACCGCCGCTCCTTTCTGCTCCTCCTTATTAAACTGCCGCCCAGACTTGCTCCCGCTCTTTCAACACCCGCTCATCTCTGCTGCCGTGCTGCAAACAGCCACTCCTGTGTGTTCTCGCTTTTTAAATTGCCGCTTCCCTCTGCTCGTGCTATTTGAAAAATAACTCAAATCCTTTACTCCCTCACGTTACAAGCGATCCTCACTGCTGTCGCTCTTTATACCGAAATATATCTGTGCCCCCGCTCATTTAACAGCCGCTCCTCTCTGTGTACGCTCTTGAAACAGTCGGGAAGTTTAATTTTTAAATACACGCTTTCTGAAATACTTCCATAAACACTGCATTGGCCGGGAATCGAACCCGGGTCTCCCGCGTGGCAGGCGAGAATTCTACCCCTGAACCACCAATGCTCACGTTACGAACACATTCAAGTTTAAAGATAGTGCAATTAGTGTTTAATTTTTGTTAATAAAAGGCGAAGAACAACAAAGCACCTCATATTCTGAAGATAGAAACATAGAAACTTAGAAAGTAGGTGCAGGAGTTGGCCATTCGTCCCTTCCAGCCAGCACCACCATTCAATATGATCATGGCTGAGCATGCAACATCACTTCCCCTTCCTGATTTCTCTCCATGCCCCTTGATCACTTTAGCCGTAAGGGCCATATCTCACTGTCTTTTGAGTATATCTATCCAACTGGCTTCCACATCTTTCTGTGGTACAGAATTCCACAGGTTCACAATGATCTGAGTGAAGAAGATGCTCCTCGTGTCGGTCCTAAATGGCTTACACTTTATCCTTAGACAGTGACCGCTGGTACTGGGCTTCCTTTATTCGGACTGCGGGAACCTTTTTACGCCATCAAACCTGTCCATTCCCGACCAAATTTTAAATGTTTCTATGAGCTCCCCTCTCATTCTTCTAAATTCCAGCGAGTATAAGCCTCGTCGATCCAGTCTTTCTTCATGTCAGTCCTGCCATCCCTGGAATCAATCTGGTGAATATTCGCTACACTCCCTCAAAAGCAAGAATGTCCTTCCTCAGATTAGATGATCATAACTGCACACAATACTCAAGGTCTGGTCTCAGCAAGGTGCTGTACAAGTCTCCATGCTCCGATACCCTAATCTCCTCGCTATGAAGGCCAGCATGACATTTGGCTTCCTTTACTGCATGCTGTACCTGTATGTATGAATGACTTCAACGACTGATGTACCAAAATACCCAGGTCTCAATACCCCTCCGCTTTTACAAATCGGTCAACATTCAGATAACATTCTACCTTCAAGGTTTTGCCACCAAAGTGGATAAACTCACACTTATCTTCATTATATGGCATCTGCCATCCACCGAATCTGTCCAATTCCGCTGCAGCCTCCTCGCAGCTCGCACTGCAACCCAGCTTGGTGTGATTTGCAAAGTTGGAGATATTACATTGATGGAATTATTGAAAATCGCCACAGCTCGAGGAAACGGTACCGCCGCTCCTTTCTGCTCCTCCTTATTAAACTGCCGCCCAGACTTGCTCCCGCTCTTTCAACACCCGCTCATCTCTGCTGCCGTGCTGCAAACAGCCACTCCTGTGTGTTCTCGCTTTTTAAATTGCCGCTTCCCTCTGCTCGTGCTATTTGAAAAATAACTCAAATCCTTTACTCCCTCACGTTACAAGCGATCCTCACTGCTCCCGCTCTTTATACCGAAAGATATCTGTGCCCCCGCTCATTTAACAGCCGCTCCTCTACGTGTACGCTCTTGAAACAGTCGGGAAGTTTAATTTTTAAATACACGCTTTCGGAAATACTTCCATAAACACTGCATTGGCCGGGAATCGAACCCGGGTCTCCCGCGTGGCAGGCGAGAATTCTATCCCTGAACCACCAATGCTCACATTACGAACACATTCAAGTTTAAAGATAGTGCAATTAGTGTTTAATTTTTGTTAATATAAGGCGAAGAACAACAAAGCACCTCATATTCTGAAGATAGAAACATAGAAACTTAGAAAGTAGGTGCAGGAGTAGGCCATTTGTCCCTTCCAGCCAGCACCACCATTCAATATGATCATGGCTGAGCATGCAACTTCACTTCCCCTTCCTGATTTCTCTCCATGCCCCTTGATCACTTTAGCCGTAAGGGCCATATCTCACTGTCTTTTGAGTATATCTATCCAACTGGCTTCCACATCTTTCTGTGGTACAGAATTCCACAGGTTCACAATGATCTGAGTGAAGAAGATGCTCCTCGTGTCGGTCCTAAATGGTTTACACTTTATCCTTAGACAGTGACCGCTGGTACTGGGCTTCCTTTATTCGGACTGCGGGAACCTTTTTACGCCATCAAACCTGTCCATTCCCGACCAAATTTTAAATGTTTCTATGAGCTCCCCTCTCATTCTTCTAAATTCCAGCGAGTATAAGCCTCGTCGATCCAGTCTTTCTTCATGTCAGTCCTGCCATCCCTGGAATCAATCTGGTGAATATTCGCTACACTCCCTCAAAAGCAAGAATGTCCTTCCTCAGATTAGATGATCATAACTGCACACAATACTCAAGGTCTCAGCAAGGTGCTGTACAAGTCTCCATGCTCCGATACCCTAATCTCCTCGCTATGAAGGCCAGCATGACATTTGGCTTCCTTTACTGCATGCTGTACCTGTATGTATGAATGACTTCAACGACTGATGTACCAAAATACCCAGGTCTCAATACCCCTCCGCTTTTACAAATCGGTCAACATTCAGATAACATTCTACCTTCAAGGTTTTGCCACCAAAGTGGATAAACTCACACTTATCTTCATTATATGGCATCTGCCATCCACCGAATCTGTCCAATTCCGCTGCAGCCTCCTAGCAGCTCGCACTGCAACCCAGCTTGGTGTGATTTGCAAAGTTGGAGATATTACATTGATGGAATTATTGAAAATCGCCACAGCTCGAGGAAACGGTACCGCCGCTCCTTTCTGCTCCTCCTTATTAAACTGCCGCCCAGACTTGCTCCCGCTCTTTCAACACCCGCTCATCTCTGCTGCCGTGCTGCAAACAGCCACTCCTGTGTGTTCTCGCTTTTTAAATTGCCGCTTCCCTCTGCTCGTGCTATTTGAAAAATAACTCAAATCCTTTACTCCCTCACGTTACAAGCGATCCTCACTGCTGTCGCTCTTTATACCGAAAGATATCTGTGCCCCCGCTCATTTAACAGCCGCTCCTCTCTGTGTACGCTCTTGAAACAGTCGGGAAGTTTAATTTTTAAATACACGCTTTCTGAAATACTTCCATAAACACTGCATTGGCCGGGAATCGAACCCGGGTCTCCCGCGTGGCAGGCGAGAATTCTACCCCTGAACCACCAATGCTCACGTTACGAACACATTCAAGTTTAAAGATAGTGCAATTAGTGTTTAATTTTTGTTAATAAAAGGCGAAGAACAACAAAGCACCTCATATTCTGAAGATAGAAACATAGAAACTTAGAAAGTAGGTGCAGGAGTAGGCCATTTGTCCCTTCCAGCCAGCACCACCATTCAATATGATCATGGCTGAGCATGCAACTTCACTTCCCCTTCCTGATTTCTCTCCATGCCCCTTGATCACTTTAGCCGTAAGGGCCATATCTCACTGTCTTTTGAGTATATCTATCCAACTGGCTTCCACATCTTTCTGTGGTACAGAATTCCACAGGTTCACAATGATCTGAGTGAAGAAGATGCTCCTAGTGTCGGTCCTAAATGGCTTACACTTTATCCTTAGACAGTGACCGCTGGTACTGGGCTTCCTTTATTCGGACTGCGGGAACCTTTTTACGCCATCAAACCTGTCTATTCCCGACCAAATTTTAAATGTTTCTATGAGCTCCCCTCTCATTCTTCTAAATTCCAGCGAGTATAAGCCTCGTCGATCCAGTCTTTCTTCATGTCAGTCCTGCCATCCCTGGAATCAATCTGGTGAATATTCGCTACACTCCCTCAAAAGCAAGAATGTCCTTCCTCAGATTAGATGATCATAACTGCACACAATACTCAAGGTCTGGTCTCAGCAAGGTGCTGTACAAGTCTCCATGCTCCGATACCCTAATCTCCTCGCTATGAAGGCCAGCATGACATTTGGCTTCCTTTACTGCATGCTGTACCTGTATGTATGAATGACTTCAACGACTGATGTACCAAAATACCCAGGTCTCAATACCCCTCCGCTTTTACAAATCGGTCAACATTCAGATAACATTCTACCTTCAAGGTTTTGCCACCAAAGTGGATAAACTCACACTTATCTTCATTATATGGCATCTGCCATCCACCGAATCTGTCCAATTCCGCTGCAGCCTCCTCGCAGCTCGCACTGCAACCCAGCTTGGTGTGATTTGCAAAGTTGGAGATATTACATTGATGGAATTATTGAAAATCGCCACAGCTCGAGGAAACGGTACCGCCGCTCCTTTCTGCTCCTCCTTATCAAACTGCCCGCCCAGACTTGCTCCCGCTCTTTCAACACCCGCTCATCTCTGCTGCCGTGCTGCAAACAGCCACTCCTGTGTGTTCTCGCTTTTTAAATTGCCGCTTCCCTCTGCTCGTGCTATTTGAAAAATAACTCAAATCCTTTACTCCCTCACGTTACAAGCGATCCTCACTGCTGTCGCTCTTTATACCGAAATATATCTGTGCCCCCGCTCATTTAACAGCCGCTCCTCTCTGTGTACGCTCTTGAAACAGTCGGGAAGTTTAATTTTTAAATACACGCTTTCTGAAATACTTCCATAAACACTGCATTGGCCGGGAATCGAACCCGGGTCTCCCGCGTGGCAGGCGAGAATTCTACCCCTGAACCACCAATGCTCACGTTACGAACACATTCAAGTTTAAAGATAGTGCAATTAGTGTTTAATTTTTGTTAATAAAAGGCGAAGAACAACAAAGCACCTCATATTCTGAAGATAGAAACATAGAAACTTAGAAAGTAGGTGCAGGAGTTGGCCATTCGTCCCTTCCAGCCAGCACCACCATTCAATATGATCATGGCTGAGCATGCAACATCACTTCCCCTTCCTGATTTCTCTCCATGCCCCTTGATCACTTTAGCCGTAAGGGCCATATCTCACTGTCTTTTGAGTATATCTATCCAACTGGCTTCCACATCTTTCTGTGGTACAGAATTCCACAGGTTCACAATGATCTGAGTGAAGAAGATGCTCCTCGTGTCGGTCCTAAATGGCTTACACTTTATCCTTAGACAGTGACCGCTGGTACTGGGCTTCCTTTATTCGGACTGCGGGAACCTTTTTACGCCATCAAACCTGTCCATTCCCGACCAAATTTTAAATGTTTCTATGAGCTCCCCTCTCATTCTTCTAAATTCCAGCGAGTATAAGCCTCGTCGATCCAGTCTTTCTTCATGTCAGTCCTGCCATCCTTGGAATCAATCTGGTGAATATTCGCTACACTCCCTCAAAAGCAAGAATGTCCTTCCTCAGATTAGATGATCATAACTGCACACAATACTCAAGGTCTGGTCTCAGCAAGGTGCTGTACAAGTCTCCATGCTCCGATACCCTAATCTCCTCGCTATGAAGGCCAGCATGACATTTGGCTTCCTTTACTGCATGCTGTACCTGTATGTATGAATGACTTCAACGACTGATGTACCAAAATACCCAGGTCTCAATACCCCTCCGCTTTTACAAATCGGTCAACATTCAGATAACATTCTACCTTCAAGGTTTTGCCACCAAAGTGGATAAACTCACACTTATCTTCATTATATGGCATCTGCCATCCACCGAATCTGTCCAATTCCGCTGCAGCCTCCTAGCAGCTCGCACTGCAACCCAGCTTGGTGTGATTTGCAAAGATGGAGATATTACATTGATGGAATTATTGAAAATCGCCACAGCTCGAGGAAACGGTACCGCCGCTCCTTTCTGCTCCTCCTTATTAAACTGCCGCCCAGACTTGCTCCCGCTCTTTCAACACCCGCTCATCTCTGCTGCCGTGCTGCAAACAGCCACTCCTGTGTGTTCTCGCTTTTTAAATTGCCGCTTCCCTCTGCTCGTGCTATTTGAAAAATAACTCAAATCCTTTACTCCCTCACGTTACAAGCGATCCTCACTGCTCCCGCTCTTTATACCGAAAGATATCTGTGCCCCCGCTCATTTAACAGCCGCTCCTCTACGTGTACGCTCTTGAAACAGTCGGGAAGTTTAATTTTTAAATACACGCTTTCGGAAATACTTCCATAAACACTGCATTGGCCGGGAATCGAACCCGGGTCTCCCGCGTGGCAGGCGAGAATTCTATCCCTGAACCACCAATGCTCACATTACGAACACATTCAAGTTTAAAGATAGTGCAATTAGTGTTTAATTTTTGTTAATATAAGGCGAAGAACAACAAAGCACCTCATATTCTGAAGATAGAAACATAGAAACTTAGAAAGTAGGTGCAGGAGTAGGCCATTTGTCCCTTCCAGCCAGCACCACCATTCAATATGATCATGGCTGAGCATGCAACTTCACTTCCCCTTCCTGATTTCTCTCCATGCCCCTTGATCACTTTAGCCGTAAGGGCCATATCTCACTGTCTTTTGAGTATATCTATCCAACTGGCTTCCACATCTTTCTGTGGTACAGAATTCCACAGGTTCACAATGATCTGAGTGAAGAAGATGCTCCTCGTGTCGGTCCTAAATGGTTTACACTTTATCCTTAGACAGTGACCGCTGGTACTGGGCTTCCTTTATTCGGACTGCGGGAACCTTTTTACGCCATCAAACCTGTCCATTCCCGACCAAATTTTAAATGTTTCTATGAGCTCCCCTCTCATTCTTCTAAATTCCAGCGAGTATAAGCCTCGTCGATCCAGTCTTTCTTCATGTCAGTCCTGCCATCCCTGGAATCAATCTGGTGAATATTCGCTACACTCCCTCAAAAGCAAGAATGTCCTTCCTCAGATTAGATGATCATAACTGCACACAATACTCAAGGTCTCAGCAAGGTGCTGTACAAGTCTCCATGCTCCGATACCCTAATCTCCTCGCTATGAAGGCCAGCATGACATTTGGCTTCCTTTACTGCATGCTGTACCTGTATGTATGAATGACTTCAACGACTGATGTACCAAAATACCCAGGTCTCAATACCCCTCCGCTTTTACAAATCGGTCAACATTCAGATAACATTCTACCTTCAAGGTTTTGCCACCAAAGTGGATAAACTCACACTTATCTTCATTATATGGCATCTGCCATCCACCGAATCTGTCCAATTCCGCTGCAGCCTCCTAGCAGCTCGCACTGCAACCCAGCTTGGTGTGATTTGCAAAGTTGGAGATATTACATTGATGGAATTATTGAAAATCGCCACAGCTCGAGGAAACGGTACCGCCGCTCCTTTCTGCTCCTCCTTATTAAACTGCCGCCCAGACTTGCTCCCGCTCTTTCAACACCCGCTCATCTCTGCTGCCGTGCTGCAAACAGCCACTCCTGTGTGTTCTCGCTTTTTAAATTGCCGCTTCCCTCTGCTCGTGCTATTTGAAAAATAACTCAAATCCTTTACTCCCTCATGTTACAAGCGATCCTCACTGCTGTCGCTCTTTATACCGAAAGATATCTGTGCCCCCGCTCATTTAACAGCCGCTCCTCTCTGTGTACGCTCTTGAAACAGTCGGGAAGTTTAATTTTTAAATACACGCTTTCTGAAATACTTCCATAAACACTGCATTGGCCGGGAATCGAACCCGGGTCTCCCGCGTGGCAGGCGAGAATTCTACCCCTGAACCACCAATGCTCACGTTACGAACACATTCAAGTTTAAAGATAGTGCAATTAGTGTTTAATTTTTGTTAATAAAAGGCGAAGAACAACAAAGCACCTCATATTCTGAAGATAGAAACATAGAAACTTAGAAAGTAGGTGCAGGAGTAGGCCATTTGTCCCTTCCAGCCAGCACCACCATTCAATATGATCATGGCTGAGCATGCAACTTCACTTCCCCTTCCTGATTTCTCTCCATGCCCCTTGATCACTTTAGCCGTAAGGGCCATATCTCACTGTCTTTTGAGTATATCTATCCAACTGGCTTCCACATCTTTCTGTGGTACAGAATTCCACAGGTTCACAATGATCTGAGTGAAGAAGATGCTCCTCGTGTCGGTCCTAAATGGTTTACACTTTATCCTTAGACAGTGACCGCTGGTACTGGGCTTCCTTTATTCGGACTGCGGGAACCTTTTTACGCCATCAAACCTGTCCATTCCCGACCAAATTTTAAATGTTTCTATGAGCTCCCCTCTCATTCTTCTAAATTCCAGCGAGTATAAGCCTCGTCGATCCAGTCTTTCTTCATGTCAGTCCTGCCATCCCTGGAATCAATCTGGTGAATATTCGCTACACTCCCTCAAAAGCAAGAATGTCCTTCCTCAGATTAGATGATCATAACTGCACACAATACTCAAGGTCTGGTCTCAGCAAGGTGCTGTACAAGTCTCCATGCTCCGATACCCTAATCTCCTCGCTATGAAGGCCAGCATGACATTTGGCTTCCTTTACTGCATGCTGTACCTGTATGTATGAATGACTTCAACGACTGATGTACCAAAATACCCAGGTCTCAATACCCCTCCGCTTTTACAAATCGGTCAACATTCAGATAACATTCTACCTTCAAGGTTTTGCCACCAAAGTGGATAAACTCACACTTATCTTCATTATATGGCATCTGCCATCCACCGAATCTGTCCAATTCCGCTGCAGCCTCCTAGCAGCTCGCACTGCAACCCAGCTTGGTGTGATTTGCAAAGATGGAGATATTACATTGATGGAATTATTGAAAATCGCCACAGCTCGAGGAAACGGTACCGCCGCTCCTTTCTGCTCCTCCTTATTAAACTGCCGCCCAGACTTGCTCCCGCTCTTTCAACACCCGCTCATCTCTGCTGCCGTGCTGCAAACAGCCACTCCTGTGTGTTCTCGCTTTTTAAATTGCCTCTTCCCTCTGCTCGTGCTATTTGAAAAATAACTCAAATCCTTTACTCCCTCACGTTACAAGCGATCCTCACTGCTCCCGCTCTTTATACCGAAAGATATCTGTGCCCCCGCTCATTTAACAGCCGCTCCTCTCTGTGTACGCTCTTGAAACAGTCGGGAAGTTTAATTTTTAAATACACGCTTTCGGAAATACTTCCATAAACACTGCATTGGCCGGGAATCGAACCCGGGTCTCCCGCGTGGCAGGCGAGAATTCTACCCCTGAACCACCAATGCTCACGTTACAAGCACATTCAAGTTTAAAGATAGTGCAATTAGTGTTTAATTTTTGTTAATAAAAGGCGAAGAACAACAAAGCACCTCATATTCTGAAGATAGAAACATAGAAACTTAGAAAGTAGGTGCAGGAGTTGGCCATTCGTCCCTTCCAGCCAGCACCACCATTCAATATGATCATGGCTGAGCATGCAACTTCACTTCCCCTTCCTGATTTCTCTCCATGCCCCTTGATCACTTTAGCCGTAAGGGCCATATCTCACTGTCTTTTGAGTATATCTATCCAACTGGCTTCCACATCTTTCTGTGGTACAGAATTCCACAGGTTCACAATGATCTGAGTGAAGAAGATGCTCCTCGTGTCGGTCCTAAATGGCTTACACTTTATCCTTAGACAGTGACCGCTGGTACTGGGCTTCCTTTATTCCGACTGCGGGAACCTTTTTACGCCATCAAACCTGTCCATTCCCGACCAAATTTTAAATGTTTCTATGAGCTCCCCTCTCATTCTTCTAAATTCCAGCGAGTATAAGCCTCGTCGATCCAGTCTTTCTTCATGTCAGTCCTGCCATCCCTGGAATCAATCTGGTGAATATTCGCTACACTCCCTCAAAAGCAAGAATGTCCTTCCTCAGATTAGATGATCATAACTGCACACAATACTCAAGGTCTGGTCTCAGCAAGGTGCTGTACAAGTCTCCATGCTCCGATACCCTAATCTCCTCGCTATGAAGGCCAGCATGACATTTGGCTTCCTTTACTGCATGCTGTACCTGTATGTATGAATGACTTCAACGACTGATGTACCAAAATACCCAGGTCTCAATACCCCTCCGCTTTTACAAATCGGTCAACATTCAGATAACATTCTACCTTCAAGGTTTTGCCACCAAAGTGGATAAACTCACACTTATCTTCATTATATGGCATCTGCCATCCACCGAATCTGTCCAATTCCGCTGCAGCCTCCTAGCAGCTCGCACTGCAACCCAGCTTGGTGTGATTTGCAAAGTTGGAGATATTACATTGATGGAATTATTGAAAATCGCCACAGCTCGAGGAAACGGTACCGCCGCTCCTTTCTGCTCCTCCTTATTAAACTGCCGCCCAGACTTGCTCCCGCTCTTTCAACACCCGCTCATCTCTGCTGCCGTGCTGCAAACAGCCACTCCTGTGTGTTCTCGCTTTTTAAATTGCCGCTTCCCTCTGCTCGTGCTATTTGAAAAATAACTCAAATCCTTTACTCCCTCACGTTACAAGCGATCCTCACTGCTGTCGCTCTTTATACCGAAAGATATCTGTGCCCCCGCTCCTCTCTGTGTACGCTCTTGAAACAGTCGGGAAGTTTAATTTTTAAATACACGCTTTCTGAAATACTTCCATAAACACTGCATTGGCCGGGAATCGAACCCGGGTCTCCCGCGTGGCAGGCGAGAATTCTACCCCTGAACCACCAATGCTCACGTTACGAACACATTCAAGTTTAAAGATAGTGCAATTAGTGTTTAATTTTTGTTAATAAAAGGCGAAGAACAACAAAGCACCTCATATTCTGAAGATAGAAACATAGAAACTTAGAAAGTAGGTGCAGGAGTAGGCCATTTGTCCCTTCCAGCCAGCACCACCATTCAATATGATCATGGCTGAGCATGCAACTTCACTTCCCCTTCCTGATTTCTCTCCATGCCCCTTGATCACTTTAGCCGTAAGGGCCATATCTCACTGTCTTTTGAGTATATCTATCCAACTGGCTTCCACATCTTTCTGTGGTACAGAATTCCACAGGTTCACAATGATCTGAGTGAAGAAGATGCTCCTCGTGTCGGTCCTAAATGGTTTACACTTTATCCTTAGACAGTGACCGCTGGTACTGGGCTTCCTTTATTCGGACTGCGGGAACCTTTTTACGCCATCAAACCTGTCCATTCCCGACCAAATTTTAAATGTTTCTATGAGCTCCCCTCTCATTCTTCTAAATTCCAGCGAGTATAAGCCTCGTCGATCCAGTCTTTCTTCATGTCAGTCCTGCCATCCCTGGAATCAATCTGGTGAATATTCGCTACACTCCCTCAAAAGCAAGAATGTCCTTCCTCAGATTAGATGATCATAACTGCACACAATACTCAAGGTCTGGTCTCAGCAAGGTGCTGTACAAGTCTCCATGCTCCGATACCCTAATCTCCTCGCTATGAAGGCCAGCATGACATTTGGCTTCCTTTACTGCATGCTGTACCTGTATGTATGAATGACTTCAACGACTGATGTACCAAAATACCCAGGTCTCAATACCCCTCCGCTTTTACAAATCGGTCAACATTCAGATAACATTCTACCTTCAAGGTTTTGCCACCAAAGTGGATAAACTCACACTTATCTTCATTATATGGCATCTGCCATCCACCGAATCTGTCCAATTCCGCTGCAGCCTCCTAGCAGCTCGCACTGCAACCCAGCTTGGTGTGATTTGCAAAGATGGAGATATTACATTGATGGAATTATTGAAAATCGCCACAGCTCGAGGAAACGGTACCGCCGCTCCTTTCTGCTCCTCCTTATTAAACTGCCGCCCAGACTTGCTCCCGCTCTTTCAACACCCGCTCATCTCTGCTGCCGTGCTGCAAACAGCCACTCCTGTGTGTTCTCGCTTTTTAAATTGCCTCTTCCCTCTGCTCGTGCTATTTGAAAAATAACTCAAATCCTTTACTCCCTCACGTTACAAGCGATCCTCACTGCTCCCGCTCTTTATACCGAAAGATATCTGTGCCCCCGCTCATTTAACAGCCGCTCCTCTCTGTGTACGCTCTTGAAACAGTCGGGAAGTTTAATTTTTAAATACACGCTTTCGGAAATACTTCCATAAACACTGCATTGGCCGGGAATCGAACCCGGGTCTCCCGCGTGGCAGGCGAGAATTCTACCCCTGAACCACCAATGCTCACGTTACGAGCGCATTCAAGTTTAAAGATAGTGCAATTAGTGTTTAATTTTTGTTAATAAAAGGCGAAGAACAACAAAGCACCTCATATTCTGAAGATAGAAACATAGAAACTTAGAAAGTAGGTGCAGGAGTTGGCCATTCGTCCCTTCCAGCCAGCACCACCATTCAATATGATCATGGCTGAGCATGCAACTTCACTTCCCCTTCCTGATTTCTCTCCATGCCCCTTGATCACTTTAGCCGTAAGGGCCATATCTCACTGTCTTTTGAGTATATCTATCCAACTGGCTTCCACATCTTTCTGTGGTACAGAATTCCACAGGTTCACAATGATCTGAGTGAAGAAGATGCTCCTCGTGTCGGTCCTAAATGGCTTACACTTTATCCTTAGACAGTGACCGCTGGTACTGGGCTTCCTTTATTCGGACTGCGGGAACCTTTTTACGCCATCAAACCTGTCCATTCCCGACCAAATTTTAAATGTTTCTATGAGCTCCCCTCTCATTCTTCTAAATTCCAGCGAGTATAAGCCTCGTCGATCCAGTCTTTCTTCATGTCAGTCCTGCCATCCCTGGAATCAATCTGGTGAATATTCGCTACACTCCCTCAAAAGCAAGAATGTCCTTCCTCAGATTAGATGATCATAACTGCACACAATACTCAAGGTCTGGTCTCAGCAAGGTGCTGTACAAGTCTCCATGCTCCGATACCCTAATCTCCTCGCTATGAAGGCCAGCATGACATTTGGCTTCCTTTACTGCATGCTGTACCTGTATGTATGAATGACTTCAACGACTGATGTACCAAAATACCCAGGTCTCAATACCCCTCCGCTTTTACAAATCGGTCAACATTCAGATAACATTCTACCTTCAAGGTTTTGCCACCAAAGTGGATAAACTCACACTTATCTTCATTATATGGCATCTGCCATCCACCGAATCTGTCCAATTCCGCTGCAGCCTCCTAGCAGCTCGCACTGCAACCCAGCTTGGTGTGATTTGCAAAGTTGGAGATATTACATTGATGGCATTATTGAAAATCGCCACAGCTCGAGGAAACGGTACCGCCGCTCCTTTCTGCTCCTCCTTATTAAACTGCCGCCCAGACTTGCTCCTGCTCTTTCAACACCCGCTCATCTCTGCTGCCGTGCTGCAAACAGCCACTCCTGTGTGTTCTCGCTTTTTAAATTGCCTCTTCCCTCTGCTCGTGCTATTTGAAAAATAACTCAAATCCTTTACTCCCTCACGTTACAAGCGATCCTCACTGCTCCCGCTCTTTATACCGAAAGATATCTGTGCCCCCGCTCATTTAACAGCCGCTCCTCTACGTGTACGCTCTTGAAACAGTCGGGAAGTTTAATTTTTAAATACACGCTTTCTGAAATACTTCCATAAACACTGCATTGGCCGGGAATCGAACCCGGGTCTCCCGCGTGGCAGGCGAGAATTCTACCCCTGAACCACCAATGCTCACGTTACGAACACATTCAAGTTTAAAGATAGTGCAATTAGTGTTTAATTTTTGTTAATAAAAGGCGAAGAACAACAAAGCACCTCATATTCTGAAGATAGAAACATAGAAACTTAGAAAGTAGGTGCAGGAGTTGGCCATTCGTCCCTTCCAGCCAGCACCACCATTCAATATGATCATGGCTGAGCATGCAACTTCACTTCCCCTTCCTGATTTCTCTCCATGCCCCTTGATCACTTTAGCCGTAAGGGCCATATCTCACTGTCTTTTGAGTATATCTATCCAACTGGCTTCCACATCTTTCTGTGGTACAGAATTCCACAGGTTCACAATGATCTGAGTGAAGAAGATGCTCCTCGTGTCGGTCCTAAATGGCTTACACTTTATCCTTAGACAGTGACCGCTGGTACTGGGCTTCCTTTATTCGGACTGCGGGAACCTTTTTACGCCATCAAACCTGTCCATTCCCGACCAAATTTTAAATGTTTCTATGAGCTCCCCTCTCATTCTTCTAAATTCCAGCGAGTATAAGCCTCGTCGATCCAGTCTTTCTTCATGTCAGTCCTGCCATCCCTGGAATCAATCTGGTGAATATTCGCTACACTCCCTCAAAAGCAAGAATGTCCTTCCTCAGATTAGATGATCATAACTGCACACAATACTCAAGGTCTGGTCTCAGCAAGGTGCTGTACAAGTCTCCATGCTCCGATACCCTAATCTCCTCGCTATGAAGGCCAGCATGACATTTGGCTTCCTTTACTGCATGCTGTACCTGTATGTATGAATGACTTCAACGACTGATGTACCAAAATACCCAGGTCTAAATACCCCTCCGCTTTTACAAATCGGTCAACATTCAGATAACATTCTACCTTCAAGGTTTTGCCACCAAAGTGGATAAACTCACACTTATCTTCATTATATGGCATCTGCCATCCACCGAATCTGTCCAATTCCGCTGCAGCCTCCTAGCAGCTCGCACTGCAACCCAGCTTGGTGTGATTTGCAAAGATGGAGATATTACATTGATGGAATTATTGAAAATCGCCACAGCTCGAGGAAACGGTACCGCCGCTCCTTTCTGCTCCTCCTTATTAAACTGCCGCCCAGACTTGCTCCCGCTCTTTCAACACCCGCTCATCTCTGCTGCCGTGCTGCAAACAGCCACTCCTGTGTGTTCTCGCTTTTTAAATTGCCTCTTCCCTCTGCTCGTGCTATTTGAAAAATAACTCAAATCCTTTACTCCCTCACGTTACAAGCGATCCTCACTGCTCCCGCTCTTTATACCGAAAGATATCTGTGCCCCCGCTCATTTAACAGCCGCTCCTCTCTGTGTACGCTCTTGAAACAGTCGGGAAGTTTAATTTTTAAATACACGCTTTCGGAAATACTTCCATAAACACTGCATTGGCCGGGAATCGAACCCGGGTCTCCCGCGTGGCAGGCGAGAATTCTACCCCTGAACCACCAATGCTCACGTTACGAGCGCATTCAAGTTTAAAGATAGTGCAATTAGTGTTTAATTTTTGTTAATAAAAGGCGAAGAACAACAAAGCACCTCATATTCTGAAGATAGAAACATAGAAACTTAGAAAGTAGGTGCAGGAGTTGGCCATTCGTCCCTTCCAGCCAGCACCACCATTCAATATGATCATGGCTGAGCATGCAACTTCACTTCCCCTTCCTGATTTCTCTCCATGCCCCTTGATCACTTTAGCCGTAAGGGCCATATCTCACTGTCTTTTGAGTATATCTATCCAACTGGCTTCCACATCTTTCTGTGGTACAGAATTCCACAGGTTCACAATGATCTGAGTGAAGAAGATGCTCCTCGTGTCGGTCCTAAATGGCTTACACTTTATCCTTAGACAGTGACCGCTGGTACTGGGCTTCCTTTATTCCGACTGCGGGAACCTTTTTACGCCATCAAACCTGTCCATTCCCGACCAAATTTTAAATGTTTCTATGAGCTCCCCTCTCATTCTTCTAAATTCCAGCGAGTATAAGCCTCGTCGATCCAGTCTTTCTTCATGTCAGTCCTGCCATCCCTGGAATCAATCTGGTGAATATTCGCTACACTCCCTCAAAAGCAAGAATGTCCTTCCTCAGATTAGATGATCATAACTGCACACAATACTCAAGGTCTGGTCTCAGCAAGGTGCTGTACAAGTCTCCATGCTCCGATACCCTAATCTCCTCGCTATGAAGGCCAGCATGACATTTGGCTTCCTTTACTGCATGCTGTACCTGTATGTATGAATGACTTCAACGACTGATGTACCAAAATACCCAGGTCTCAATACCCCTCCGCTTTTACAAATCGGTCAACATTCAGATAACATTCTACCTTCAAGGTTTTGCCACCAAAGTGGATAAACTCACACTTATCTTCATTATATGGCATCTGCCATCCACCGAATCTGTCCAATTCCGCTGCAGCCTCCTAGCAGCTCGCACTGCAACCCAGCTTGGTGTGATTTGCAAAGTTGGAGATATTACATTGATGGCATTATTGAAAATCGCCACAGCTCGAGGAAACGGTACCGCCGCTCCTTTCTGCTCCTCCTTATTAAACTGCCGCCCAGACTTGCTCCTGCTCTTTCAACACCCGCTCATCTCTGCTGCCGTGCTGCAAACAGCCACTCCTGTGTGTTCTCGCTTTTTAAATTGCCTCTTCCCTCTGCTCGTGCTATTTGAAAAATAACTCAAATCCTTTACTCCCTCACGTTACAAGCGATCCTCACTGCTCCCGCTCTTTATACCGAAAGATATCTGTGCCCCCGCTCATTTAACAGCCGCTCCTCTACGTGTACGCTCTTGAAACAGTCGGGAAGTTTAATTTTTAAATACACGCTTTCGGAAATACTTCCATAAACACTGCATTGGCCGGGAATCGAACCCGGGTCTCCCGCGTGGCAGGCGAGAATTCTACCCCTGAACCACCAATGCTCACGTTACGAGCGCATTCAAGTTTAAAGATAGTGCAATTAGTGTTTAATTTTTGTTAATAAAAGGCGAAGAACAACAAAGCACCTCATATTCTGAAGATAGAAACATAGAAACTTAGAAAGTAGGTGCAGGAGTTGGCCATTCGTCCCTTCCAGCCAGCACCACCATTCAATATGATCATGGCTGAGCATGCAACTTCACTTCCCCTTCCTGATTTCTCTCCATGCCCCTTGATCACTTTAGCCGTAAGGGCCATATCTCACTGTCTTTTGAGTATATCTATCCAACTGGCTTCCACATCTTTCTGTGGTACAGAATTCCACAGGTTCACAATGATCTGAGTGAAGAAGATGCTCCTCGTGTCGGTCCTAAATGGCTTACACTTTATCCTTAGACAGTGACCGCTGGTACTGGGCTTCCTTTATTCGGACTGCGGGAACCTTTTTACGCCATCAAACCTGTCCATTCCCGACCAAATTTTAAATGTTTCTATGAGCTCCCCTCTCATTCTTCTAAATTCCAGCGAGTATAAGCCTCGTCGATCCAGTCTTTCTTCATGTCAGTCCTGCCATCCCTGGAATCAATCTGGTGAATATTCGCTACACTCCCTCAAAAGCAAGAATGTCCTTCCTCAGATTAGATGATCATAACTGCACACAATACTCAAGGTCTCAGCAAGGTGCTGTACAAGTCTCCATGCTCCGATACCCTAATCTCCTCGCTATGAAGGCCAGCATGACATTTGGCTTCCTTTACTGCATGCTGTACCTGTATGTATGAATGACTTCAACGACTGATGTACCAAAATACCCAGGTCTCAATACCCCTCCGCTTTTACAAATCGGTCAACATTCAGATAACATTCTACCTTCAAGGTTTTGCCACCAAAGTGGATAAACTCACACTTATCTTCATTATATGGCATCTGCCATCCACCGAATCTGTCCAATTCCGCTGCAGCCTCCTAGCAGCTCGCACTGCAACCCAGCTTGGTGTGATTTGCAAAGTTGGAGATATTACATTGATGGAATTATTGAAAATCGCCACAGCTCGAGGAAACGGTACCGCCGCTCCTTTCTGCTCCTCCTTATTAAACTGCCGCCCAGACTTGCTCCCGCTCTTTCAACACCCGCTCATCTCTGCTGCCGTGCTGCAAACAGCCACTCCTGTGTGTTCTCGCTTTTTAAATTGCCGCTTCCCTCTGCTCGTGCTATTTGAAAAATAACTCAAATCCTTTACTCCCTCATGTTACAAGCGATCCTCACTGCTGTCGCTCTTTATACCGAAAGATATCTGTGCCCCCGCTCATTTAACAGCCGCTCCTCTCTGTGTACGCTCTTGAAACAGTCGGGAAGTTTAATTTTTAAATACACGCTTTCTGAAATACTTCCATAAACACTGCATTGGCCGGGAATCGAACCCGGGTCTCCCGCGTGGCAGGCGAGAATTCTACCCCTGAACCACCAATGCTCACGTTACGAACACATTCAAGTTTAAAGATAGTGCAATTAGTGTTTAATTTTTGTTAATAAAAGGCGAAGAACAACAAAGCACCTCATATTCTGAAGATAGAAACATAGAAACTTAGAAAGTAGGTGCAGGAGTAGGCCATTTGTCCCTTCCAGCCAGCACCACCATTCAATATGATCATGGCTGAGCATGCAACTTCACTTCCCCTTCCTGATTTCTCTCCATGCCCCTTGATCACTTTAGCCGTAAGGGCCATATCTCACTGTCTTTTGAGTATATCTATCCAACTGGCTTCCACATCTTTCTGTGGTACAGAATTCCACAGGTTCACAATGATCTGAGTGAAGAAGATGCTCCTCGTGTCGGTCCTAAATGGTTTACACTTTATCCTTAGACAGTGACCGCTGGTACTGGGCTTCCTTTATTCGGACTGCGGGAACCTTTTTACGCCATCAAACCTGTCCATTCCCGACCAAATTTTAAATGTTTCTATGAGCTCCCCTCTCATTCTTCTAAATTCCAGCGAGTATAAGCCTCGTCGATCCAGTCTTTCTTCATGTCAGTCCTGCCATCCCTGGAATCAATCTGGTGAATATTCGCTACACTCCCTCAAAAGCAAGAATGTCCTTCCTCAGATTAGATGATCATAACTGCACACAATACTCAAGGTCTGGTCTCAGCAAGGTGCTGTACAAGTCTCCATGCTCCGATACCCTAATCTCCTCGCTATGAAGGCCAGCATGACATTTGGCTTCCTTTACTGCATGCTGTACCTGTATGTATGAATGACTTCAACGACTGATGTACCAAAATACCCAGGTCTCAATACCCCTCCGCTTTTACAAATCGGTCAACATTCAGATAACATTCTACCTTCAAGGTTTTGCCACCAAAGTGGATAAACTCACACTTATCTTCATTATATGGCATCTGCCATCCACCGAATCTGTCCAATTCCGCTGCAGCCTCCTAGCAGCTCGCACTGCAACCCAGCTTGGTGTGATTTGCAAAGATGGAGATATTACATTGATGGAATTATTGAAAATCGCCACAGCTCGAGGAAACGGTACCGCCGCTCCTTTCTGCTCCTCCTTATTAAACTGCCGCCCAGACTTGCTCCCGCTCTTTCAACACCCGCTCATCTCTGCTGCCGTGCTGCAAACAGCCACTCCTGTGTGTTCTCGCTTTTTAAATTGCCTCTTCCCTCTGCTCGTGCTATTTGAAAAATAACTCAAATCCTTTACTCCCTCACGTTACAAGCGATCCTCACTGCTCCCGCTCTTTATACCGAAAGATATCTGTGCCCCCGCTCATTTAACAGCCGCTCCTCTCTGTGTACGCTCTTGAAACAGTCGGGAAGTTTAATTTTTAAATACACGCTTTCGGAAATACTTCCATAAACACTGCATTGGCCGGGAATCGAACCCGGGTCTCCCGCGTGGCAGGCGAGAATTCTACCCCTGAACCACCAATGCTCACGTTACAAGCACATTCAAGTTTAAAGATAGTGCAATTAGTGTTTAATTTTTGTTAATAAAAGGCGAAGAACAACAAAGCACCTCATATTCTGAAGATAGAAACATAGAAACTTAGAAAGTAGGTGCAGGAGTTGGCCATTCGTCCCTTCCAGCCAGCACCACCATTCAATATGATCATGGCTGAGCATGCAACTTCACTTCCCCTTCCTGATTTCTCTCCATGCCCCTTGATCACTTTAGCCGTAAGGGCCATATCTCACTGTCTTTTGAGTATATCTATCCAACTGGCTTCCACATCTTTCTGTGGTACAGAATTCCACAGGTTCACAATGATCTGAGTGAAGAAGATGCTCCTCGTGTCGGTCCTAAATGGCTTACACTTTATCCTTAGACAGTGACCGCTGGTACTGGGCTTCCTTTATTCCGACTGCGGGAACCTTTTTACGCCATCAAACCTGTCCATTCCCGACCAAATTTTAAATGTTTCTATGAGCTCCCCTCTCATTCTTCTAAATTCCAGCGAGTATAAGCCTCGTCGATCCAGTCTTTCTTCATGTCAGTCCTGCCATCCCTGGAATCAATCTGGTGAATATTCGCTACACTCCCTCAAAAGCAAGAATGTCCTTCCTCAGATTAGATGATCATAACTGCACACAATACTCAAGGTCTGGTCTCAGCAAGGTGCTGTACAAGTCTCCATGCTCCGATACCCTAATCTCCTCGCTATGAAGGCCAGCATGACATTTGGCTTCCTTTACTGCATGCTGTACCTGTATGTATGAATGACTTCAACGACTGATGTACCAAAATACCCAGGTCTCAATACCCCTCCGCTTTTACAAATCGGTCAACATTCAGATAACATTCTACCTTCAAGGTTTTGCCACCAAAGTGGATAAACTCACACTTATCTTCATTATATGGCATCTGCCATCCACCGAATCTGTCCAATTCCGCTGCAGCCTCCTAGCAGCTCGCACTGCAACCCAGCTTGGTGTGATTTGCAAAGTTGGAGATATTACATTGATGGAATTATTGAAAATCGCCACAGCTCGAGGAAACGGTACCGCCGCTCCTTTCTGCTCCTCCTTATTAAACTGCCGCCCAGACTTGCTCCCGCTCTTTCAACACCCGCTCATCTCTGCTGCCGTGCTGCAAACAGCCACTCCTGTGTGTTCTCGCTTTTTAAATTGCCGCTTCCCTCTGCTCGTGCTATTTGAAAAATAACTCAAATCCTTTACTCCCTCACGTTACAAGCGATCCTCACTGCTGTCGCTCTTTATACCGAAAGATATCTGTGCCCCCGCTCCTCTCTGTGTACGCTCTTGAAACAGTCGGGAAGTTTAATTTTTAAATACACGCTTTCTGAAATACTTCCATAAACACTGCATTGGCCGGGAATCGAACCCGGGTCTCCCGCGTGGCAGGCGAGAATTCTACCCCTGAACCACCAATGCTCACGTTACGAACACATTCAAGTTTAAAGATAGTGCAATTAGTGTTTAATTTTTGTTAATAAAAGGCGAAGAACAACAAAGCACCTCATATTCTGAAGATAGAAACATAGAAACTTAGAAAGTAGGTGCAGGAGTAGGCCATTTGTCCCTTCCAGCCAGCACCACCATTCAATATGATCATGGCTGAGCATGCAACTTCACTTCCCCTTCCTGATTTCTCTCCATGCCCCTTGATCACTTTAGCCGTAAGGGCCATATCTCACTGTCTTTTGAGTATATCTATCCAACTGGCTTCCACATCTTTCTGTGGTACAGAATTCCACAGGTTCACAATGATCTGAGTGAAGAAGATGCTCCTCGTGTCGGTCCTAAATGGTTTACACTTTATCCTTAGACAGTGACCGCTGGTACTGGGCTTCCTTTATTCGGACTGCGGGAACCTTTTTACGCCATCAAACCTGTCCATTCCCGACCAAATTTTAAATGTTTCTATGAGCTCCCCTCTCATTCTTCTAAATTCCAGCGAGTATAAGCCTCGTCGATCCAGTCTTTCTTCATGTCAGTCCTGCCATCCCTGGAATCAATCTGGTGAATATTCGCTACACTCCCTCAAAAGCAAGAATGTCCTTCCTCAGATTAGATGATCATAACTGCACACAATACTCAAGGTCTGGTCTCAGCAAGGTGCTGTACAAGTCTCCATGCTCCGATACCCTAATCTCCTCGCTATGAAGGCCAGCATGACATTTGGCTTCCTTTACTGCATGCTGTACCTGTATGTATGAATGACTTCAACGACTGATGTACCAAAATACCCAGGTCTCAATACCCCTCCGCTTTTACAAATCGGTCAACATTCAGATAACATTCTACCTTCAAGGTTTTGCCACCAAAGTGGATAAACTCACACTTATCTTCATTATATGGCATCTGCCATCCACCGAATCTGTCCAATTCCGCTGCAGCCTCCTAGCAGCTCGCACTGCAACCCAGCTTGGTGTGATTTGCAAAGATGGAGATATTACATTGATGGAATTATTGAAAATCGCCACAGCTCGAGGAAACGGTACCGCCGCTCCTTTCTGCTCCTCCTTATTAAACTGCCGCCCAGACTTGCTCCCGCTCTTTCAACACCCGCTCATCTCTGCTGCCGTGCTGCAAACAGCCACTCCTGTGTGTTCTCGCTTTTTAAATTGCCTCTTCCCTCTGCTCGTGCTATTTGAAAAATAACTCAAATCCTTTACTCCCTCACGTTACAAGCGATCCTCACTGCTCCCGCTCTTTATACCGAAAGATATCTGTGCCCCCGCTCATTTAACAGCCGCTCCTCTCTGTGTACGCTCTTGAAACAGTCGGGAAGTTTAATTTTTAAATACACGCTTTCGGAAATACTTCCATAAACACTGCATTGGCCGGGAATCGAACCCGGGTCTCCCGCGTGGCAGGCGAGAATTCTACCCCTGAACCACCAATGCTCACGTTACGAGCGCATTCAAGTTTAAAGATAGTGCAATTAGTGTTTAATTTTTGTTAATAAAAGGCGAAGAACAACAAAGCACCTCATATTCTGAAGATAGAAACATAGAAACTTAGAAAGTAGGTGCAGGAGTTGGCCATTCGTCCCTTCCAGCCAGCACCACCATTCAATATGATCATGGCTGAGCATGCAACTTCACTTCCCCTTCCTGATTTCTCTCCATGCCCCTTGATCACTTTAGCCGTAAGGGCCATATCTCACTGTCTTTTGAGTATATCTATCCAACTGGCTTCCACATCTTTCTGTGGTACAGAATTCCACAGGTTCACAATGATCTGAGTGAAGAAGATGCTCCTCGTGTCGGTCCTAAATGGCTTACACTTTATCCTTAGACAGTGACCGCTGGTACTGGGCTTCCTTTATTCGGACTGCGGGAACCTTTTTACGCCATCAAACCTGTCCATTCCCGACCAAATTTTAAATGTTTCTATGAGCTCCCCTCTCATTCTTCTAAATTCCAGCGAGTATAAGCCTCGTCGATCCAGTCTTTCTTCATGTCAGTCCTGCCATCCCTGGAATCAATCTGGTGAATATTCGCTACACTCCCTCAAAAGCAAGAATGTCCTTCCTCAGATTAGATGATCATAACTGCACACAATACTCAAGGTCTGGTCTCAGCAAGGTGCTGTACAAGTCTCCATGCTCCGATACCCTAATCTCCTCGCTATGAAGGCCAGCATGACATTTGGCTTCCTTTACTGCATGCTGTACCTGTATGTATGAATGACTTCAACGACTGATGTACCAAAATACCCAGGTCTCAATACCCCTCCGCTTTTACAAATCGGTCAACATTCAGATAACATTCTACCTTCAAGGTTTTGCCACCAAAGTGGATAAACTCACACTTATCTTCATTATATGGCATCTGCCATCCACCGAATCTGTCCAATTCCGCTGCAGCCTCCTAGCAGCTCGCACTGCAACCCAGCTTGGTGTGATTTGCAAAGTTGGAGATATTACATTGATGGCATTATTGAAAATCGCCACAGCTCGAGGAAACGGTACCGCCGCTCCTTTCTGCTCCTCCTTATTAAACTGCCGCCCAGACTTGCTCCTGCTCTTTCAACACCCGCTCATCTCTGCTGCCGTGCTGCAAACAGCCACTCCTGTGTGTTCTCGCTTTTTAAATTGCCTCTTCCCTCTGCTCGTGCTATTTGAAAAATAACTCAAATCCTTTACTCCCTCACGTTACAAGCGATCCTCACTGCTCCCGCTCTTTATACCGAAAGATATCTGTGCCCCCGCTCATTTAACAGCCGCTCCTCTACGTGTACGCTCTTGAAACAGTCGGGAAGTTTAATTTTTAAATACACGCTTTCGGAAATACTTCCATAAACACTGCATTGGCCGGGAATCGAACCCGGGTCTCCCGCGTGGCAGGCGAGAATTCTACCCCTGAACCACCAATGCTCACGTTACGAACACATTCAAGTTTAAAGATAGTGCAATTAGTGTTTAATTTTTGTTAATAAAAGGCGAAGAACAACAAAGCACCTCATATTCTGAAGATAGAAACATAGAAACTTAGAAAGTAGGTGCAGGAGTTGGCCATTCGTCCCTTCCAGCCAGCACCACCATTCAATATGATCATGGCTGAGCATGCAACTTCACTTCCCCTTCCTGATTTCTCTCCATGCCCCTTGATCACTTTAGCCGTAAGGGCCATATCTCACTGTCTTTTGAGTATATCTATCCAACTGGCTTCCACATCTTTCTGTGGTACAGAATTCCACAGGTTCACAATGATCTGAGTGAAGAAGATGCTCCTCGTGTCGGTCCTAAATGGCTTACACTTTATCCTTAGACAGTGACCGCTGGTACTGGGCTTCCTTTATTCGGACTGCGGGAACCTTTTTACGCCATCAAACCTGTCCATTCCCGACCAAATTTTAAATGTTTCTATGAGCTCCCCTCTCATTCTTCTAAATTCCAGCGAGTATAAGCCTCGTCGATCCAGTCTTTCTTCATGTCAGTCCTGCCATCCCTGGAATCAATCTGGTGAATATTCGCTACACTCCCTCAAAAGCAAGAATGTCCTTCCTCAGATTAGATGATCATAACTGCACACAATACTCAAGGTCTGGTCTCAGCAAGGTGCTGTACAAGTCTCCATGCTCCGATACCCTAATCTCCTCGCTATGAAGGCCAGCATGACATTTGGCTTCCTTTACTGCATGCTGTACCTGTATGTATGAATGACTTCAACGACTGATGTACCAAAATACCCAGGTCTAAATACCCCTCCGCTTTTACAAATCGGTCAACATTCAGATAACATTCTACCTTCAAGGTTTTGCCACCAAAGTGGATAAACTCACACTTATCTTCATTATATGGCATCTGCCATCCACCGAATCTGTCCAATTCCGCTGCAGCCTCCTAGCAGCTCGCACTGCAACCCAGCTTGGTGTGATTTGCAAAGATGGAGATATTACATTGATGGAATTATTGAAAATCGCCACAGCTCGAGGAAACGGTACCGCCGCTCCTTTCTGCTCCTCCTTATTAAACTGCCGCCCAGACTTGCTCCCGCTCTTTCAACACCCGCTCATCTCTGCTGCCGTGCTGCAAACAGCCACTCCTGTGTGTTCTCGCTTTTTAAATTGCCTCTTCCCTCTGCTCGTGCTATTTGAAAAATAACTCAAATCCTTTACTCCCTCACGTTACAAGCGATCCTCACTGCTCCCGCTCTTTATACCGAAAGATATCTGTGCCCCCGCTCATTTAACAGCCGCTCCTCTCTGTGTACGCTCTTGAAACAGTCGGGAAGTTTAATTTTTAAATACACGCTTTCGGAAATACTTCCATAAACACTGCATTGGCCGGGAATCGAACCCGGGTCTCCCGCGTGGCAGGCGAGAATTCTACCCCTGAACCACCAATGCTCACGTTACGAGCGCATTCAAGTTTAAAGATAGTGCAATTAGTGTTTAATTTTTGTTAATAAAAGGCGAAGAACAACAAAGCACCTCATATTCTGAAGATAGAAACATAGAAACTTAGAAAGTAGGTGCAGGAGTTGGCCATTCGTCCCTTCCAGCCAGCACCACCATTCAATATGATCATGGCTGAGCATGCAACTTCACTTCCCCTTCCTGATTTCTCTCCATGCCCCTTGATCACTTTAGCCGTAAGGGCCATATCTCACTGTCTTTTGAGTATATCTATCCAACTGGCTTCCACATCTTTCTGTGGTACAGAATTCCACAGGTTCACAATGATCTGAGTGAAGAAGATGCTCCTCGTGTCGGTCCTAAATGGCTTACACTTTATCCTTAGACAGTGACCGCTGGTACTGGGCTTCCTTTATTCGGACTGCGGGAACCTTTTTACGCCATCAAACCTGTCCATTCCCGACCAAATTTTAAATGTTTCTATGAGCTCCCCTCTCATTCTTCTAAATTCCAGCGAGTATAAGCCTCGTCGATCCAGTCTTTCTTCATGTCAGTCCTGCCATCCCTGGAATCAATCTGGTGAATATTCGCTACACTCCCTCAAAAGCAAGAATGTCCTTCCTCAGATTAGATGATCATAACTGCACACAATACTCAAGGTCTGGTCTCAGCAAGGTGCTGTACAAGTCTCCATGCTCCGATACCCTAATCTCCTCGCTATGAAGGCCAGCATGACATTTGGCTTCCTTTACTGCATGCTGTACCTGTATGTATGAATGACTTCAACGACTGATGTACCAAAATACCCAGGTCTCAATACCCCTCCGCTTTTACAAATCGGTCAACATTCAGATAACATTCTACCTTCAAGGTTTTGCCACCAAAGTGGATAAACTCACACTTATCTTCATTATATGGCATCTGCCATCCACCGAATCTGTCCAATTCCGCTGCAGCCTCCTAGCAGCTCGCACTGCAACCCAGCTTGGTGTGATTTGCAAAGTTGGAGATATTACATTGATGGCATTATTGAAAATCGCCACAGCTCGAGGAAACGGTACCGCCGCTCCTTTCTGCTCCTCCTTATTAAACTGCCGCCCAGACTTGCTCCTGCTCTTTCAACACCCGCTCATCTCTGCTGCCGTGCTGCAAACAGCCACTCCTGTGTGTTCTCGCTTTTTAAATTGCCTCTTCCCTCTGCTCGTGCTATTTGAAAAATAACTCAAATCCTTTACTCCCTCACGTTACAAGCGATCCTCACTGCTCCCGCTCTTTATACCGAAAGATATCTGTGCCCCCGCTCATTTAACAGCCGCTCCTCTACGTGTACGCTCTTGAAACAGTCGGGAAGTTTAATTTTTAAATACACGCTTTCGGAAATACTTCCATAAACACTGCATTGGCCGGGAATCGAACCCGGGTCTCCCGCGTGGCAGGCGAGAATTCTACCCCTGAACCACCAATGCTCACGTTACGAACACATTCAAGTTTAAAGATAGTGCAATTAGTGTTTAATTTTTGTTAATAAAAGGCGAAGAACAACAAAGCACCTCATATTCTGAAGATAGAAACATAGAAACTTAGAAAGTAGGTGCAGGAGTTGGCCATTCGTCCCTTCCAGCCAGCACCACCATTCAATATGATCATGGCTGAGCATGCAACTTCACTTCCCCTTCCTGATTTCTCTCCATGCCCCTTGATCACTTTAGCCGTAAGGGCCATATCTCACTGTCTTTTGAGTATATCTATCCAACTGGCTTCCACATCTTTCTGTGGTACAGAATTCCACAGGTTCACAATGATCTGAGTGAAGAAGATGCTCCTCGTGTCGGTCCTAAATGGCTTACACTTTATCCTTAGACAGTGACCGCTGGTACTGGGCTTCCTTTATTCGGACTGCGGGAACCTTTTTACGCCATCAAACCTGTCCATTCCCGACCAAATTTTAAATGTTTCTATGAGCTCCCCTCTCATTCTTCTAAATTCCAGCGAGTATAAGCCTCGTCGATCCAGTCTTTCTTCATGTCAGTCCTGCCATCCCTGGAATCAATCTGGTGAATATTCGCTACACTCCCTCAAAAGCAAGAATGTCCTTCCTCAGATTAGATGATCATAACTGCACACAATACTCAAGGTCTGGTCTCAGCAAGGTGCTGTACAAGTCTCCATGCTCCGATACCCTAATCTCCTCGCTATGAAGGCCAGCATGACATTTGGCTTCCTTTACTGCATGCTGTACCTGTATGTATGAATGACTTCAACGACTGATGTACCAAAATACCCAGGTCTAAATACCCCTCCGCTTTTACAAATCGGTCAACATTCAGATAACATTCTACCTTCAAGGTTTTGCCACCAAAGTGGATAAACTCACACTTATCTTCATTATATGGCATCTGCCATCCACCGAATCTGTCCAATTCCGCTGCAGCCTCCTAGCAGCTCGCACTGCAACCCAGCTTGGTGTGATTTGCAAAGTTGGAGATATTACATTGATGGAATTATTGAAAATCGCCACAGCTCGAGGAAACGGTACCGCCGCTCCTTTCTGCTCCTCCTTGTTAAACTGCCGCCCAGACTTGCTCCCGCTCTTTCAACACCCGCTCATCTCTGCTGCCGTGCTGCAAACAGCCACTCCTGTGTGTTCTCGCTTTTTAAATTGCCGCTTCCCTCTGCTCGTGCTATTTGAAAAATAACTCAAATCCTTTACTCCCTCACGTTACAAGCGATCCTCACTGCTGTCGCTCTTTATACCGAAAGATATCTGTGCCCCCGCTCATTTAACAGCCGCTCCTCTCTGTGTACGCTCTTGAAACAGTCGGGAAGTTTAATTTTTAAATACACGCTTTCTGAAATACTTCCATAAACACTGCATTGGCCGGGAATCGAACCCGGGTCTCCCGCGTGGCAGGCGAGAATTCTACCCCTGAACCACCAATGCTCACGTTACGAACACATTCAAGTTTAAAGATAGTGCAATTAGTGTTTAATTTTTGTTAATAAAAGGCGAAGAACAACAAAGCACCTCATATTCTGAAGATAGAAACATAGAAACTTAGAAAGTAGGTGCAGGAGTAGGCCATTCGTCCCTTCCAGCCAGCACCACCATTCAATATGATCATGGCTGAGCATGCAACTTCACTTCCCCTTCCTGATTTCTCTCCATGCCCCTTGATCACTTTAGCCGTAAGGGCGATATCTCACTGTCTTTTGAGTATATCTATCCAACTGGCTTCCACATCTTTCTGTGGTACAGAATTCCACAGGTTCACAATGATCTGAGTGAAGAAGATGCTCCTCGTGTCGGTCCTAAATGGCTTACACTTTATCCTTAGACAGTGACCGCTGGTACTGGGCTTCCTTTATTCGGACTGCGGGAACCTTTTTACGCCATCAAACCTGTCCATTCCCGACCAAATTTTAAATGTTTCTATGAGCTCCCCTCTCATTCTTCTAAATTCCAGCGAGTATAAGCCTCGTCGATCCAGTCTTTCTTCATGTCAGTCCTGCCATCCCTGGAATCAATCTGGTGAATATTCGCTACACTCCCTCAAAAGCAAGAATGTCCTTCCTCAGATTAGATGATCATAACTGCACACAATACTCAAGGTCTGGTCTCAGCAAGGTGCTGTACAAGTCTCCATGCTCCGATACCCTAATCTCCTCGCTATGAAGGCCAGCATGACATTTGGCTTCCTTTACTGCATGCTGTACCTGTATGTATGAATGACTTCAACGACTGATGTACCAAAATACCCAGGTCTCAATACCCCTCCGCTTTTACAAATCGGTCAACATTCAGATAACATTCTACCTTCAAGGTTTTGCCACCAAAGTGGATAAACTCACACTTATCTTCATTATATGGCATCTGCCATCCACCGAATCTGTCCAATTCCGCTGCAGCCTCCTAGCAGCTCGCACTGCAACCCAGCTTGGTGTGATTTGCAAAGTTGGAGATATTACATTGATGGAATTATTGAAAATCGCCACAGCTCGAGGAAACGGTACCGCCGCTCCTTTCTGCTCCTCCTTATTAAACTGCCGCCCAGACTTGCTCCCGCTCTTTCAACACCCGCTCATCTCTGCTGCCGTGCTGCAAACAGCCACTCCTGTGTGTTCTCGCTTTTTAAATTGCCGCTTCCCTCTGCTCGTGCTATTTGAAAAATAACTCAAATCCTTTATACTCCCTCACGTTACAAGCGATCCTCACTGCTACCGCTCTTTATACCGAAAGATATCTGTGCCCCCGCTCATTTAACAGCCGCTCCTCTCTGTGTACGCTCTTGAAACAGTCGGGAAGTTTAATTTTTAAATACACGCTTTCTGAAATACTTCCATAAACACTGCATTGGCCGGGAATCGAACCCGGGTCTCCCGCGTGGCAGGCGAGAATTCTACCCCTGAACCACCAATGCTCACGTTACGAACACATTCAAGTTTAAAGATAGTGCAATTAGTGTTTAATTTTTGTTAATAAAAGGCGAAGAACAACAAAGCACCTCATATTCTGAAGATAGAAACATAGAAACTTAGAAAGTAGGTGCAGGAGTTGGCCATTCGTCCCTTCCAGCCAGCACCACCATTCAATATGATCATGGCTGAGCATGCAACTTCACTTCCCCTTCCTGATTTCTCTCCATGCCCCTTGATCACTTTAGCCGTAAGGGCGATATCTCACTGTCTTTTGAGTATATCTATCCAACTGGCTTCCACATCTTTCTGTGGTACAGAATTCCACAGGTTCACAATGATCTGAGTGAAGAAGATGCTCCTCGTGTCGGTCCTAAATGGCTTACACTTTATCCTTAGACAGTGACCGCTGGTACTGGGCTTCCTTTATTCGGACTGCGGGAACCTTTTTACGCCATCAAACCTGTCCATTCCCGACCAAATTTTAAATGTTTCTATGAGCTCCCCTCTCATTCTTCTAAATTCCAGCGAGTATAAGCCTGGTCGATCCAGTCTTTCTTCATGTCAGTCCTGCCATCCCTGGAATCAATCTGGTGAATATTCGCTACACTCCCTCAAAAGCAAGAATGTCCTTCCTCAGATTAGATGATCATAACTGCACACAATACTCAAGGTCTGGTCTCAGCAAGGTGCTGTACAAGTCTCCATGCTCCGATACCCTAATCTCCTCGCTATGAAGGCCAGCATGACATTTGGCTTCCTTTACTGCATGCTGTACCTGTATGTATGAATGACTTCAACGACTGATGTACCAAAATACCCAGGTCTCAATACCCCTCCGCTTTTACAAATCGGTCAACATTCAGATAACATTCTACCTTCAAGGTTTTGCCACCAAAGTGGATAAACTCACACTTATCTTCATTATATGGCATCTGCCATCCACCGAATCTGTCCAATTCCGCTGCAGCCTCCTAGCAGCTCGCACTGCAACCCAGCTTGGTGTGATTTGCAAAGTTGGAGATATTACATTGATGGAATTATTGAAAATCGCCACAGCTCGAGGAAACGGTACCGCCGCTCCTTTCTGCTCCTCCTTATTAAACTGCCGCCCAGACTTGCTCCCGCTCTTTCAACACCCGCTCATCTCTGCTGCCGTGCTGCAAACAGCCACTCCTGTGTGTTCTCGCTTTTTAAATTGCCGCTTCCCTCTGCTCGTGCTATTTGAAAAATAACTCGAATCCTTTACTCCCTTCCGTTACAAGCGATCCTCACTGCTCCCGCTCTTTATACCGAAGGATATCTGTGCCCCCGCTCATTTAACAGCCGCTCCTCTCTGTGTACGCTCTTGAAACAGTCGGGGAAGTTTAATTTTTAAATACACGCTTTCTGAAATACTTCCATAAACACTGCATTGGCCGGGAATCGAACCCGGGTCTCCCGCGTGGCAGGCGAGAATTCTACCCCTGAACCACCAATGCTCACGTTACGAACACATTCAAGTTTAAAGATAGTGCAATTAGTGTTTAATTTTTGTTAATAAAAGGCGAAGAACAACAAAGCACCTCATATTCTGAAGATAGAAACATAGAAACTTAGAAAGTAGGTGCAGGAGTTGGCCATTCGTCCCTTCCAGCCAGCACCACCATTCAATATGATCATGGCTGAGCATGCAACTTCACTTCCCCTTCCTGATTTCTCTCCATGCCCCTTGATCACTTTAGCCGTAAGGGCGATATCTCACTGTCTTTTGAGTATATCTATCCAACTGGCTTCCACATCTTTCTGTGGTACAGAATTCCACAGGTTCACAATGATCTGAGTGAAGAAGATGCTCCTCGTGTCGGTCCTAAATGGCTTACACTTTATCCTTAGACAGTGACCGCTGGTACTGGGCTTCCTTTATTCGGACTGCGGGAACCTTTTTACGCCATCAAACCTGTCCATTCCCGACCAAATTTTAAATGTTTCTATGAGCTCCCCTCTCATTCTTCTAAATTCCAGCGAGTATAAGCCTCGTCGATCCAGTCTTTCTTCATGTCAGTCCTGCCATCCCTGGAATCAATCTGGTGAATATTCGCTACACTCCCTCAAAAGCAAGAATGTCCTTCCTCAGATTAGATGATCATAACTGCACACAATACTCAAGGTCTGGTCTCAGCAAGGTGCTGTACAAGTCTCCATGCTCCGATACCCTAATCTCCTCGCTATGAAGGCCAGCATGACATTTGGCTTCCTTTACTGCATGCTGTACCTGTATGTATGAATGACTTCAACGACTGATGTACCAAAATACCCAGGTCTCAATACCCCTCCGCTTTTACAAATCGGTCAACATTCAGATAACATTCTACCTTCAAGGTTTTGCCACCAAAGTGGATAAACTCACACTTATCTTCATTATATGGCATCTGCCATCCACCGAATCTGTCCAATTCCGCTGCAGCCTCCTAGCAGCTCGCACTGCAACCCAGCTTGGTGTGATTTGCAAAGTTGGAGATATTACATTGATGGAATTATTGAAAATCGCCACAGCTCGAGGAAACGGTACCGCCGCTCCTTTCTGCTCCTCCTTATTAAACTGCCGCCCAGACTTGCTCCCGCTCTTTCAACACCCGCTCATCTCTGCTGCCGTGCTGCAAACAGCCACTCCTGTGTGTTCTCGCTTTTTAAATTGCCGCTTCCCTCTGCTCGTGCTATTTGAAAAATAACTCGAATCCTTTACTCCCTTCCGTTACAAGCGATCCTCACTGCTCCCGCTCTTTATACCGAAGGATATCTGTGCCCCCGCTCATTTAACAGCCGCTCCTCTCTGTGTACGCTCTTGAAACAGTCGGGGAAGTTTAATTTTTAAATACACGCTTTCTGAAATACTTCCATAAACACTGCATTGGCCGGGAATCGAACCCGGGTCTCCCGCGTGGCAGGCGAGAATTCTACCCCTGAACCACCAATGCTCACATAACGAACACATTCAAGTTTAAAGATAGTGCAATTAGTGTTTAATTTTTGTTAATAAAAGGCGAAGAACAACAAAGCACCTCATATTCTGAAGATAGAAACATAGAAACTTAGAAAGTAGGTGCAGGAGTTGGCCATTCGTCCCTTCCAGCCAGCACCACCATTCAATATGATCATGGCTGAGCATGCAACTTCACTTCCCCTTCCTGATTTCTCTCCATGCCCCTTGATCACTTTAGCCGTAAGGGCCATATCTCACTGTCTTTTGAGTATATCTATCCAACTGGCTTCCACATCTTTCTGTGGTACAGAATTCCACAGGTTCACAATGATCTGAGTGAAGAAGATGCTCCTCGTGTCGGTCCTAAATGGCTTACACTTTATCCTTAGACAGTGACCGCTGGTACTGGGCTTCCTTTATTCGGACTGCGGGAACCTTTTTACGCCATCAAACCTGTCCATTCCCGACCAAATTTTAAATGTTTCTATGAGCTCCCCTCTCATTCTTCTAAATTCCAGCGAGTATAAGCCTGGTCGATCCAGTCTTTCTTCATGTCAGTCCTGCCATCCCTGGAATCAATCTGGTGAATATTCGCTACACTCCCTCAAAAGCAAGAATGTCCTTCCTCAGATTAGATGATCATAACTGCACACAATACTCAAGGTCTGGTCTCAGCAAGGTGCTGTACAAGTCTCCATGCTCCGATACCCTAATCTCCTCGCTATGAAGGCCAGCATGACATTTGGCTTCCTTTACTGCATGCTGTACCTGTATGTATGAATGACTTCAACGACTGATGTACCAAAATACCCAGGTCTCAATACCCCTCCGCTTTTACAAATCGGTCAACATTCAGATAACATTCTACCTTCAAGGTTTTGCCACCAAAGTGGATAAACTCACACTTATCTTCATTATATGGCATCTGCCATCCACCGAATCTGTCCAATTCCGCTGCAGCCTCCTAGCAGCTCGCACTGCAACCCAGCTTGGTGTGATTTGCAAAGTTTGAGATATTACATTGATGCAATTATTGAAAATCGCCACAGCTCGAGGAAACGGTACCGCCGCTCCTTTCTGCTCCTCCTTATTAAACTGCCGCCCAGACTTGCTCCCGCTCTTTCAACACCCGCTCATCTCTGCTGCCGTGCTGCAAACAGCCACTCCTGTGTGTTCTCGCTTTTTAAATTGCCGCTTCCCTCTGCTCGTGCTATTTGAAAAATAATTCGAATCCTTTACTCCCTCACGTTACAAGCGATCCTCACTGCTCCCGCTCTTTATACCGAATAATATCTGTGCCCCCGCTCATTTAACAGCCGCTCCTCTCTGTGTACGCTCTTGAAACAGTCGGGGAAGTTTAATTTTTAAATACACGCTTTCTGAAATACTTCCATAAACACTGCATTGGCCGGGAATCGAACCCGGGTCTCCCGCGTGGCAGGCGAGAATACTACCCCTGAACCACCAATGCTCACATTACGAACACATTCAAGTTTAAAGATAGTGCAATTAGTGTTTAATTTTTGTTAATAAAAGGCGAAGAACAACAAGGCACCTCATATTCTGAAGATAGAAACATAGAAACTTAGAAAGTAGGTGCAGATGTAGGCCATTCTTCCCTTCCAGCCAGCACCACCATTCAATATGATCATGGCTGAGCATGCAACTTCACTTCCCCTTCCTGATTTCTCTCCATGCCCCTTGATCACTTTAGCCGTAAGGGCCATATCTCACTGTCTTTTGAGTATATCTATCCAACTGGCTTCCACATCTTTCTGTGGTACAGAATTCCACAGGTTCACAATGATCTGAGTGAAGAAGATGCTCCTCGTGTCGGTCCTAAATGGCTTACACTTTATCCTTAGACAGTGACCGCTGGTACTGGGCTTCCTTTATTCGGACTGCGGGAACCTTTTTACGCCATCAAACCTGTCCATTCCCGACCAAATTTTAAATGTTTCTATGAGCTCCCCTCTCATTCTTCTAAATTCCAGCGAGTATAAGCCTCGTCGATCCAGTCTTTCTTCATGTCAGTCCTGCCATCCCTGGAATCAATCTGGTGAATATTCGCTACACTCCCTCAAAAGCAGGAATGTCCTTCCTCAGATTAGATGATCATAACTGCACACAATACTCAAGGTCTGGTCTCAGCAAGGTGCTGTACAAGTCTCCATGCTCCGATACCCTAATCTCCTCGCTATGAAGGCCAGCATGACATTTGGCTTCCTTTACTGCATGCTGTACCTGTATGTATGAATGACTTCAACGACTGATGTACCAAAATACCCAGGTCTCAATACCCCTCCGCTTTTACAAATCGGTCAACATTCAGATAACATTCTACCTTCAAGGTTTTGCCACCAAAGTGGATAAACTCACACTTATCTTCATTATATGGCATCTGCCATCCACCGAATCTGTCCAATTCCGCTGCAGCCTCCTAGCAGCTCGCACTGCAACCCAGCTTGGTGTGATTTGCAAAGTTGGAGATATTACATTGATGGAATTATTGAAAATCGCCACAGCTCGAGGAAACGGTACCGCCGCTCCTTTCTGCTCCTCCTTATTAAACTGCCGCCCAGACTTGCTCCCGCTCTTTCAACACCCGCTCATCTCTGCTGCCGTGCTGCAAACAGCCACTCCTGTGTGTTCTCGCTTTTTAAATTGCCGCTTCCCTCTGCTCGTGCTATTTGAAAAATAACTCAAATCCTTCACTCCCTCACGTTACAAGCGATCCTCACTGCTACCGCTCTTTATACCGAAGGATATCTGTGCCCCCGCTCATTTAACAGCCGCTCCTCTCTGTGTCCGCTCTTGAAACAGTCGGGGAAGTTTAATTTTTAAATACACGCTTTCTGAAATACTTCCATAAACACTGCATTGGCCGGGAATCGAACCCGGGTCTCCCGCGTGGCAGGCGAGAATTCTACCCCTGAACCACCAATGCTCACGTTACGAACACATTCAAGTTTAAAGATAGTGCAATTAGTGTTTAATTTTTGTTAATAAAAGGCGAAGAACAACAAAGCACCTCATATTCTGAAGATAGAAACATAGAAACTTAGAAAGTAGGTGCAGGAGTTGGCCATTCGTCCCTTCCAGCCAGCACCACCATTCAATATGATCATGGCTGAGCATGCAACTTCACTTCCCCTTCCTGATTTCTCTCCATGCCCCTTGATCACTTTAGCCGTAAGGGCCATATCTCACTGTCTTTTGAGTATATCTATCCAACTGGCTTCCACATCTTTCTGTGGTACAGAATTCCACAGGTTCACAATGATCTGAGTGAAGAAGATGCTCCTCGTGTCGGTCCTAAATGGCTTACACTTTATCCTTAGACAGTGACCGCTGGTACTGGGCTTCCTTTATTCGGACTGCGGGAACCTTTTTACGCCATCAAACCTGTCCATTCCCGACCAAATTTTAAATGTTTCTATGAGCTCCCCTCTCATTCTTCTAAATTCCAGCGAGTATAAGCCTGGTCGATCCAGTCTTTCTTCATGTCAGTCCTGCCATCCCTGGAATCAATCTGGTGAATATTCGCTACACTCCCTCAAAAGCAAGAATGTCCTTCCTCAGATTAGATGATCATAACTGCACACAATACTCAAGGTCTGGTCTCAGCAAGGTGCTGTACAAGTCTCCATGCTCCGATACCCTAATCTCCTCGCTATGAAGGCCAGCATGACATTTGGCTTCCTTTACTGCATGCTGTACCTGTATGTATGAATGACTTCAACGACTGATGTACCAAAATACCCAGGTCTCAATACCCCTCCGCTTTTACAAATCGGTCAACATTCAGATAACATTCTACCTTCAAGGTTTTGCCACCAAAGTGGATAAACTCACACTTATCTTCATTATATGGCATCTGCCATCCACCGAATCTGTCCAATTCCGCTGCAGCCTCCTAGCAGCTCGCACTGCAACCCAGCTTGGTGTGATTTGCAAAGTTGGAGATATTACATTGATGGAATTATTGAAAATCGCCACAGCTCGAGGAAACGGTACCGCCGCTCCTTTCTGCTCCTCCTTATTAAACTGCCGCCCAGACTTGCTCCCGCTCTTTCAACACCCGCTCATCTCTGCTGCCGTGCTGCAAACAGCCACTCCTGTGTGTTCTCGCTTTTTAAATTGCCGCTTCCCTCTGCTCGTGCTATTTGAAAAATAACTCAAATCCTTTACTCCCTTCCGTTACAAGCGATCCTCACTGCTCCCGCTCTTTATACCGAAAGATATCTGTGCCCCCGCTCATTTAACAGCCGCTCCTCTACGTGTACGCTCTTGAAACAGTCGGGAAGTTTAATTTTTAAATACACGCTTTCGGAAATACTTCCATAAACACTGCATTGGTCGGGAATCGAACCCGGGTCTCCCGCGTGGCAGGCGAGAATTCTACCCCTGAACCACCAATGCTCACGTTACGAGCACATTCAAGTTTAAAGATAGTGCAATTAGTGTTTAATTTTTGTTAATAAAAGGCGAAGAACAACAAAGCACCTCATATTCTGAAGATAGAAACATAGAAACTTAGAAAGTAGGTGCAGGAGTAGGCCATTCGTCCCTTCCAGCCAGCACCACCATTCAATATGATCATGGCTGAGCGTGCAACTTCACTTCCCCTTCCTGATTTCTCTCCATGCCCCTTGATCACTTTAGCCGTAAGGGCCATATCTCACTGTCTTTTGAGTATATCTATCCAACTGGCTTCCACATCTTTCTGTGGTACAGAATTCCACAGGTTCACAATGATCTGAGTGAAGAAGATGCTCCTCGTGTCGGTCCTAAATGGTTTACACTTTATCCTTAGACAGTGACCGCTGGTACTGGGCTTCCTTTATTCGGACTGCGGGAACCTTTTTACGCCATCAAACCTGTCCATTCCCGACCAAATTTTAAATGTTTCTATGAGCTCCCCTCTCATTCTTCTAAATTCCAGCGAGTATAAGCCTCGTCGATCCAGTCTTTCTTCATGTCAGTCCTGCCATCCCTGGAATCAATCTGGTGAATATTCGCTACACTTCCTCAAAAGCAAGAATGTCCTTCCTCAGATTAGATGATCATAACTGCACACAATACTCAAGGTCTGGTCTCAGCAAGGTGCTGTACAAGTCTCCATGCTCCGATACCCTAATCTCCTCGCTATGAAGGCCAGCATGACATTTGGCTTCCTTTACTGCATGCTGTACCTGTATGTATGAATGACTTCAACGACTGATGTACCAAAATACCCAGGTCTCAATACCCCTCCGCTTTTACAAATCGGTCAACATTCAGATAACATTCTACCTTCAAGGTTTTGCCACCAAAGTGGATAAACTCACACTTATCTTCATTATATGGCATCTGCCATCCACCGAATCTGTCCAATTCCGCTGCAGCCTCCTAGCAGCTCGCACTGCAACCCAGCTTGGTGTGATTTGCAAAGTTTGAGATATTACATTGATGCAATTATTGAAAATCGCCACAGCTCGAGGAAACGGTACCGCCGCTCCTTTCTGCTCCTCCTTATTAAACTGCCGCCCAGACTTGCTCCCGCTCTTTCAACACCCGCTCATCTCTGCTGCCGTGCTGCAAACAGCCACTCCTGTGTGTTCTCGCTTTTTAAATTGCCGCTTCCCTCTGCTCGTGCTATTTGAAAAATAATTCGAATCCTTTACTCCCTCACGTTACAAGCGATCCTCACTGCTCCCGCTCTTTATACCGAATAATATCTGTGCCCCCGCTCATTTAACAGCCGCTCCTCTCTGTGTACGCTCTTGAAACAGTCGGGGAAGTTTAATTTTTAAATACACGCTTTCTGAAATACTTCCATAAACACTGCATTGGCCGGGAATCGAACCCGGGTCTCCCGCGTGGCAGGCGAGAATACTACCCCTGAACCACCAATGCTCACATTACGAACACATTCAAGTTTAAAGATAGTGCAATTAGTGTTTAATTTTTGTTAATAAAAGGCGAAGAACAACAAGGCACCTCATATTCTGAAGATAGAAACATAGAAACTTAGAAAGTAGGTGCAGATGTAGGCCATTCTTCCCTTCCAGCCAGCACCACCATTCAATATGATCATGGCTGAGCATGCAACTTCACTTCCCCTTCCTGATTTCTCTCCATGCCCCTTGATCACTTTAGCCGTAAGGGCCATATCTCACTGTCTTTTGAGTATATCTATCCAACTGGCTTCCACATCTTTCTGTGGTACAGAATTCCACAGGTTCACAATGATCTGAGTGAAGAAGATGCTCCTCGTGTCGGTCCTAAATGGCTTACACTTTATCCTTAGACAGTGACCGCTGGTACTGGGCTTCCTTTATTCGGACTGCGGGAACCTTTTTACGCCATCAAACCTGTCCATTCCCGACCAAATTTTAAATGTTTCTATGAGCTCCCCTCTCATTCTTCTAAATTCCAGCGAGTATAAGCCTCGTCGATCCAGTCTTTCTTCATGTCAGTCCTGCCATCCCTGGAATCAATCTGGTGAATATTCGCTACACTCCCTCAAAAGCAGGAATGTCCTTCCTCAGATTAGATGATCATAACTGCACACAATACTCAAGGTCTGGTCTCAGCAAGGTGCTGTACAAGTCTCCATGCTCCGATACCCTAATCTCCTCGCTATGAAGGCCAGCATGACATTTGGCTTCCTTTACTGCATGCTGTACCTGTATGTATGAATGACTTCAACGACTGATGTACCAAAATACCCAGGTCTCAATACCCCTCCGCTTTTACAAATCGGTCAACATTCAGATAACATTCTACCTTCAAGGTTTTGCCACCAAAGTGGATAAACTCACACTTATCTTCATTATATGGCATCTGCCATCCACCGAATCTGTCCAATTCCGCTGCAGCCTCCTAGCAGCTCGCACTGCAACCCAGCTTGGTGTGATTTGCAAAGTTGGAGATATTACATTGATGGAATTATTGAAAATCGCCACAGCTCGAGGAAACGGTACCGCCGCTCCTTTCTGCTCCTCCTTATTAAACTGCCGCCCAGACTTGCTCCCGCTCTTTCAACACCCGCTCATCTCTGCTGCCGTGCTGCAAACAGCCACTCCTGTGTGTTCTCGCTTTTTAAATTGCCGCTTCCCTCTGCTCGTGCTATTTGAAAAATAACTCAAATCCTTTACTCCCTCACGTTACAAGCGATCCTCACTGCTACCGCTCTTTATACCGAAAGATATCTGTGCCCCCGCTCATTTAACAGCCGCTCCTCTCTGTGTACGCTCTTGAAACAGTCGGGAAGTTTAATTTTTAAATACACGCTTTCTGAAATACTTCCATAAACACTGCATTGGCCGGGAATCGAACCCGGGTCTCCCGCGTGGCAGGCGAGAATTCTACCCCTGAACCACCAATGCTCACGTTACGAACACATTCAAGTTTAAAGATAGTGCAATTAGTGTTTAATTTTTGTTAATAAAAGGCGAAGAACAACAAAGCACCTCATATTCTGAAGATAGAAACATAGAAACTTAGAAAGTAGGTGCAGGAGTTGGCCATTCGTCCCTTCCAGCCAGCACCACCATTCAATATGATCATGGCTGAGCATGCAACTTCACTTCCCCTTCCTGATTTCTCTCCATGCCCCTTGATCACTTTAGCCGTAAGGGCGATATCTCACTGTCTTTTGAGTATATCTATCCAACTGGCTTCCACATCTTTCTGTGGTACAGAATTCCACAGGTTCACAATGATCTGAGTGAAGAAGATGCTCCTCGTGTCGGTCCTAAATGGCTTACACTTTATCCTTAGACAGTGACCGCTGGTACTGGGCTTCCTTTATTCGGACTGCGGGAACCTTTTTACGCCATCAAACCTGTCCATTCCCGACCAAATTTTAAATGTTTCTATGAGCTCCCCTCTCATTCTTCTAAATTCCAGCGAGTATAAGCCTCGTCGATCCAGTCTTTCTTCATGTCTGTCCTGCCATCCCTGGAATCAATCTGGTGAATATTCGCTACACTCCCTCAAAAGCAAGAATGTCCTTCCTCAGATTAGATGATCATAACTGCACACAATACTCAAGGTCTGGTCTCAGCAAGGTGCTGTACAAGTCTCCATGCTCCGATACCCTAATCTCCTCGCTATGAAGGCCAGCATGACATTTGGCTTCCTTTACTGCATGCTGTACCTGTATGTATGAATGACTTCAACGACTGATGTACCAAAATACCCAGGTCTCAATACCCCTCCGCTTTTACAAATCGGTCAACATTCAGATAACATTCTACCTTCAAGGTTTTGCCACCAAAGTGGATAAACTCACACTTATCTTCATTATATGGCATCTGCCATCCACCGAATCTGTCCAATTCCGCTGCAGCCTCCTAGCAGCTCGCACTGCAACCCAGCTTGGTGTGATTTGCAAAGTTGGAGATATTACATTGATGGAATTATTGAAAATCGCCACAGCTCGAGGAAACGGTACCGCCGCTCCTTTCTGCTCCTCCTTATTAAACTGCCGCCCAGACTTGCTCCCGCTCTTTCAACACCCGCTCATCTCTGCTGCCGTGCTGCAAACAGCCACTCCTGTGTGTTCTCGCTTTTTAAATTGCCGCTTCCCTCTGCTCGTGCTATTTGAAAAATAACTCGAATCCTTTACTCCCTTCCGTTACAAGCGATCCTCACTGCTCCCGCTCTTTATACCGAAGGATATCTGTGCCCCCGCTCATTTAACAGCCGCTCCTCTCTGTGTACGCTCTTGAAACAGTCGGGGAAGTTTAATTTTTAAATACACGCTTTCTGAAATACTTCCATAAACACTGCATTGGCCGGGAATCGAACCCGGGTCTCCCGCGTGGCAGGCGAGAATTCTACCCCTGAACCACCAATGCTCACATAACGAACACATTCAAGTTTAAAGATAGTGCAATTAGTGTTTAATTTTTGTTAATAAAAGGCGAAGAACAACAAAGCACCTCATATTCTGAAGATAGAAACATAGAAACTTAGAAAGTAGGTGCAGGAGTTGGCCATTCGTCCCTTCCAGCCAGCACCACCATTCAATATGATCATGGCTGAGCATGCAACTTCACTTCCCCTTCCTGATTTCTCTCCATGCCCCTTGATCACTTTAGCCGTAAGGGCCATATCTCACTGTCTTTTGAGTATATCTATCCAACTGGCTTCCACATCTTTCTGTGGTACAGAATTCCACAGGTTCACAATGATCTGAGTGAAGAAGATGCTCCTCGTGTCGGTCCTAAATGGCTTACACTTTATCCTTAGACAGTGACCGCTGGTACTGGGCTTCCTTTATTCGGACTGCGGGAACCTTTTTACGCCATCAAACCTGTCCATTCCCGACCAAATTTTAAATGTTTCTATGAGCTCCCCTCTCATTCTTCTAAATTCCAGCGAGTATAAGCCTCGTCGATCCAGTCTTTCTTCATGTCTGTCCTGCCATCCCTGGAATCAATCTGGTGAATATTCGCTACACTCCCTCAAAAGCAAGAATGTCCTTCCTCAGATTAGATGATCATAACTGCACACAATACTCAAGGTCTGGTCTCAGCAAGGTGCTGTACAAGTCTCCATGCTCCGATACCCTAATCTCCTCGCTATGAAGGCCAGCATGACATTTGGCTTCCTTTACTGCATGCTGTACCTGTATGTATGAATGACTTCAACGACTGATGTACCAAAATACCCAGGTCTCAATACCCCTCCGCTTTTACAAATCGGTCAACATTCAGATAACATTCTACCTTCAAGGTTTTGCCACCAAAGTGGATAAACTCACACTTATCTTCATTATATGGCATCTGCCATCCACCGAATCTGTCCAATTCCGCTGCAGCCTCCTAGCAGCTCGCACTGCAACCCAGCTTGGTGTGATTTGCAAAGTTGGAGATATTACATTGATGGAATTATTGAAAATCGCCACAGCTCGAGGAAACGGTACCGCCGCTCCTTTCTGCTCCTCCTTATTAAACTGCCGCCCAGACTTGCTCCCGCTCTTTCAACACCCGCTCATCTCTGCTGCCGTGCTGCAAACAGCCACTCCTGTGTGTTCTCGCTTTTTAAATTGCCGCTTCCCTCTGCTCGTGCTATTTGAAAAATAACTCGAATCCTTTACTCCCTTCCGTTACAAGCGATCCTCACTGCTCCCGCTCTTTATACCGAAGGATATCTGTGCCCCCGCTCATTTAACAGCCTATCCTCTCTGTGTACGCTCTTGAAACAGTCGGGGAAGTTTAATTTTTAAATACACGCTTTCTGAAATACTTCCATAAACACTGCATTGGCCGGGAATCGAACCCGGGTCTCCCGCGTGGCAGGCGAGAATTCTACCCCTGAACCACCAATGCTCACATAACGAACACATTCAAGTTTAAAGATAGTGCAATTAGTGTTTAATTTTTGTTAATAAAAGGCGAAGAACAACAAAGCACCTCATATTCTGAAGATAGAAACATAGAAACTTAGAAAGTAGGTGCAGGAGTTGGCCATTCGTCCCTTCCAGCCAGCACCACCATTCAATATGATCATGGCTGAGCATGCAACTTCACTTCCCCTTCCTGATTTCTCTCCATGCCCCTTGATCACTTTAGCCGTAAGGGCCATATCTCACTGTCTTTTGAGTATATCTATCCAACTGGCTTCCACATCTTTCTGTGGTACAGAATTCCACAGGTTCACAATGATCTGAGTGAAGAAGATGCTCCTCGTGTCGGTCCTAAATGGCTTACACTTTATCCTTAGACAGTGACCGCTGGTACTGGGCTTCCTTTATTCGGACTGCGGGAACCTTTTTACGCCATCAAACCTGTCCATTCCCGACCAAATTTTAAATGTTTCTATGAGCTCCCCTCTCATTCTTCTAAATTCCAGCGAGTATAAGCCTGGTCGATCCAGTCTTTCTTCATGTCAGTCCTGCCATCCCTGGAATCAATCTGGTGAATATTCGCTACACTCCCTCAAAAGCAAGAATGTCCTTCCTCAGATTAGATGATCATAACTGCACACAATACTCAAGGTCTGGTCTCAGCAAGGTGCTGTACAAGTCTCCATGCTCCGATACCCTAATCTCCTCGCTATGAAGGCCAGCATGACATTTGGCTTCCTTTACTGCATGCTGTACCTGTATGTATGAATGACTTCAACGACTGATGTACCAAAATACCCAGGTCTCAATACCCCTCCGCTTTTACAAATCGGTCAACATTCAGATAACATTCTACCTTCAAGGTTTTGCCACCAAAGTGGATAAACTCACACTTATCTTCATTATATGGCATCTGCCATCCACCGAATCTGTCCAATTCCGCTGCAGCCTCCTAGCAGCTCGCACTGCAACCCAGCTTGGTGTGATTTGCAAAGTTGGAGATATTACATTGATGGAATTATTGAAAATCGCCACAGCTCGAGGAAACGGTACCGCCGCTCCTTTCTGCTCCTCCTTATTAAACTGCCGCCCAGACTTGCTCCCGCTCTTTCAACACCCGCTCATCTCTGCTGCCGTGCTGCAAACAGCCACTCCTGTGTGTTCTCGCTTTTTAAATTGCCGCTTCCCTCTGCTCGTGCTATTTGAAAAATAACTCGAATCCTTTACTCCCTTCCGTTACAAGCGATCCTCACTGCTCCCGCTCTTTATACCGAAGGATATCTGTGCCCCCGCTCATTTAACAGCCGCTCCTCTCTGTGTACGCTCTTGAAACAGTCGGGGAAGTTTAATTTTTAAATACACGCTTTCTGAAATACTTCATTGGCCGGGAATCGAACCCGGGTCTCCCGCGTGGCAGGCGAGAATTCTACCCCTGAACCACCAATGCTCACATTACGAACACATTCAAGTTTAAAGATAGTGCAATTAGTGTTTAATTTTTGTTAATAAAAGGCGAAGAACAACAAAGCACCTCATATTCTGAAGATAGAAACATAGAAACTTAGAAAGTAGGTGCAGGAGTAGGCCATTCGTCCCTTCCAGCCAGCACCACCATTCAATATGATCATGGCTGAGCATGCAACTTCACTTCCCCTTCCTGATTTCTCTCCATGCCCCTTGATCACTTTAGCCGTAAGGGCCATATCTCACTGTCTTTTGAGTATATCTATCCAACTGGCTTCCACATCTTTCTGTGGTACAGAATTCCACAGGTTCACAATGATCTGAGTGAAGAAGATGCTCCTCGTGTCGGTCCTAAATGGTTTACACTTTATCCTTAGACAGTGACCGCTGGTACTGGGCTTCCTTTATTCGGACTGCGGGAACCTTTTTACGCCATCAAACCTGTCCATTCCCGACCAAATTTTAAATGTTTCTATGAGCTCCCCTCTCATTCTTCTAAATTCCAGCGAGTATAAGCCTCGTCGATCCAGTCTTTCTTCATGTCAGTCCTGCCATCCCTGGAATCAATCTGGTGAATATTCGCTACACTCCCTCAAAAGCAAGAATGTCCTTCCTCAGATTAGATGATCATAACTGCACACAATACTCAAGGTCTGGTCTCAGCAAGGTGCTGTACAAGTCTCCATGCTCCGATAACCTAATCTCCTCGCTATGAAGGCCAGCATGACATTTGGCTTCCTTTACTGCACCTGTATGTATGAATGACTTCAACGACTGATGTACCAAAATACCCAGGTCTCAATACCCCTCCGCTTTTACAAATCGGTCAACATTCAGATAACATTCTACCTTCAAGGTTTTGCCACCAAAGTGGATAAACTCACACTTATCTTCATTATATGGCATCTGCCATCCACCGAATCTGTCCAATTCCGCTGCAGCCTCCTAGCAGCTCGCACTGCAACCCAGCTTGGTGTGATTTGCAACGTTGGAGATATTACATTGATGGAATTATTGAAAATCGCCACAGCTCGAGGAAACGGTACCGCCGCTCCTTTCTGCTCCTCCTTATTAAACTGCCGCCCAGACTTGCTCCCGCTCTTTCAACACCCGCTCATCTCTGCTGCCGTGCTGCAAACAGCCACTCCTGTGTGTTCTCGCTTTTTAAATTGCCGCTTCCCTCTGCTCATGCTATTTGAAAAATAACTCAAATCCTTTACTCCCTCACGTTACAAGCGATCCTCACTGCTACCGCTCTTTATACCGAAGGATATCTGTGCCCCCGCTCATTTAACAGCCGCTCCTCTCTGTGTCCGCTCTTGAAACAGTCGGGGAAGTTTAATTTTTAAATACACGCTTTCTGAAATACTTCCATAAACACTGCATTGGCCGGGAATCGAACCCGGGTCTCCCGCGTGGCAGGCGAGAATTCTACCCCTGAACCACCAATGCTCACGCTACGAACACATTCAAGTTTAAAGATAGTGCAATTAGTGTTTAATTTTTGTTAATAAAAGGCGAAGAACAACAAAGCACCTCATATTCTGAAGATAGAAACATAGAAACTTAGAAAGTAGGTGCAGGAGTTGGCCATTCGTCCCTTCCAGCCAGCACCACCATTCAATATGATCATGGCTGAGCATGCAACTTCACTTCCCCTTCCTGATTTCTCTCCATGCCCCTTGATCACTTTAGCCGTAAGGGCCATATCTCACTGTCTTTTGAGTATATCTATCCAACTGGCTTCCACATCTTTCTGTGGTACAGAATTCCACAGGTTCACAATGATCTGAGTGAAGAAGATGCTCCTCGTGTCGGTCCTAAATGGCTTACACTTTATCCTTAGACAGTGACCGCTGGTACTGGGCTTCCTTTATTCGGACTGCGGGAACCTTTTTACGCCATCAAACCTGTCCATTCCCGACCAAATTTTAAATGTTTCTATGAGCTCCCCTCTCATTCTTCTAAATTCCAGCGAGTATAAGCCTGGTCGATCCAGTCTTTCTTCATGTCAGTCCTGCCATCCCTGGAATCAATCTGGTGAATATTCGCTACACTCCCTCAAAAGCAAGAATGTCCTTCCTCAGATTAGATGATCATAACTGCACACAATACTCAAGGTCTGGTCTCAGCAAGGTGCTGTACAAGTCTCCATGCTCCGATACCCTAATCTCCTCGCTATGAAGGCCAGCATGACATTTGGCTTCCTTTACTGCATGCTGTACCTGTATGTATGAATGACTTCAACGACTGATGTACCAAAATACCCAGGTCTTAATACCCCTCCGCTTTTACAAATCGGTCAACATTCAGATAACATTCTACCTTCAAGGTTTTGCCACCAAAGTGGATAAACTCACACTTATCTTCATTATATGGCATCTGCCATCCACCGAATCTGTCCAATTCCGCTGCAGCCTCCTAGCAGCTCGCACTGCAACCCAGCTTGGTGTGATTTGCAAAGTTGGAGATATTACATTGATGGAATTATTGAAAATCGCCACAGCTCGAGGAAACGGTACCGCCGCTCCTTTCTGCTCCTCCTTATTAAACTGCCGCCCAGACTTGCTCCCGCTCTTTCAACACCCGCTCATCTCTGCTGCCGTGCTGCAAACAGCCACTCCTGTGTGTTCTCGCTTTTTAAATTGCCGCTTCCCTCTGCTCGTGCTATTTGAAAAATAACTCAAATCCTTTACTCCCTTCCGTTACAAGCGATCCTCACTGCTCCCGCTCTTTATACCGAAAGATATCTGTGCCCCCGCTCATTTAACAGCCGCTCCTCTACGTGTACGCTCTTGAAACAGTCGGGAAGTTTAATTTTTAAATACACGCTTTCTGAAATACTTCCATAAACACTGCATTGGCCGGGAATCGAACCCGGGTCTCCCGCGTGGCAGGCGAGAATTCTACCCCTGAACCACCAATGCTCACGTTACGCACACATTCAAGTTTAAAGATAGTGCAATTAGTGTTTAATTTTTGTTAATAAAAGGCGAAGAACAACAAAGCACCTCATATTCTGAAGATAGAAACATAGAAACTTAGAAAGTAGGTGCAGGAGTTGGCCATTCGTCCCTTCCAGCCAGCACCACCATTCAATATGATCATGGCTGAGCATGCAACTTCACTTCCCCTTCCTGATTTCTCTCCATGCCCCTTGATCACTTTAGCCGTAAGGGCCATATCTCACTGTCTTTTGAGTATATCTATCCAACTGGCTTCCACATCTTTCTGTGGTACAGAATTCCACAGGTTCACAATGATCTGAGTGAAGAAGATGCTCCTCGTGTCGGTCCTAAATGGCTTACACTTTATCCTTAGACAGTGACCGCTGGTACTGGGCTTCCTTTATTCGGACTGCGGGAACCTTTTTACGCCATCAAACCTGTCCATTCCCGACCAAATTTTAAATGTTTCTATGAGCTCCCCTCTCATTCTTCTAAATTCCAGCGAGTATAAGCCTGGTCGATCCAGTCTTTCTTCATGTCAGTCCTGCCATCCCTGGAATCAATCTGGTGAATATTCGCTACACTCCCTCAAAAGCAAGAATGTCCTTCCTCAGATTAGATGATCATAACTGCACACAATACTCAAGGTCTGGTCTCAGCAAGGTGCTGTACAAGTCTCCATGCTCCGATACCCTAATCTCCTCGCTATGAAGGCCAGCATGACATTTGGCTTCCTTTACTGCATGCTGTACCTGTATGTATGAATGACTTCAACGACTGATGTACCAAAATACCCAGGTCTCAATACCCCTCCGCTTTTACAAATCGGTCAACATTCAGATAACATTCTACCTTCAAGGTTTTGCCACCAAAGTGGATAAACTCACACTTATCTTCATTATATGGCATCTGCCATCCACCGAATCTGTCCAATTCCGCTGCAGCCTCCTAGCAGCTCGCACTGCAACCCAGCTTGGTGTGATTTGCAAAGTTGGAGATATTACATTGATGGAATTATTGAAAATCGCCACAGCTCGAGGAAACGGTACCGCCGCTCCTTTCTGCTCCTCCTTATTAAACTGCCGCCCAGACTTGCTCCCGCTCTTTCAACACCCGCTCATCTCTGCTGCCGTGCTGCAAACAGCCACTCCTGTGTGTTCTCGCTTTTTAAATTGCCGCTTCCCTCTGCTCGTGCTATTTGAAAAATAACTCAAATCCTTTACTCCCTTCCGTTACAACCGATCCTCACTGCTCCCGCTCTTTATACCGAAAGATATCTGTGCCCCCGCTCATTAAACAGCCGCTCCTCTACGTGTACGCTCTTGAAACAGTCGGGAAGTTTAATTTTTAAATACACGCTTTCGGAAATACTTCCATAAACACTGCATTGGTCGGGAATCGAACCCGGGTCTCCCGCGTGGCAGGCGAGAATTCTACCCCTGAACCACCAATCCTCACGTTACGAGCACATTCAAGTTTAAAGATAGTGCAATTAGTGTTTAATTTTTGTTAATAAAAGGCGAAGAACAACAAAGCACCTCATATTCTGAAGATAGAAACATAGAAACTTAGAAAGTAGGTGCAGGAGTAGGCCATTCGTCCCTTCCAGCCAGCACCACCATTCAATATGATCATGGCTGAGCGTGCAACTTCACTTCCCCTTCCTGATTTCTCTCCATGCCCCTTGATCACTTTAGCCGTAAGGGCCATATCTCACTGTCTTTTGAGTATATCTATCCAACTGGCTTCCACATCTTTCTGTGGTACAGAATTCCACAGGTTCACAATGATCTGAGTGAAGAAGATGCTCCTCGTGTCGGTCCTAAATGGTTTACACTTTATCCTTAGACAGTGACCGCTGGTACTGGGCTTCCTTTATTCGGACTGCGGGAACCTTTTTACGCCATCAAACCTGTCCATTCCCGACAAAATTTTAAATGTTTCTATGAGCTCCCCTCTCATTCTTCTAAATTCCAGCGAGTATAAGCCTCGTCGATCCAGTCTTTCTTCATGTCAGTCCTGCCATCCCTGGAATCAATCTGGTGAATATTCGCTACACTTCCTCAAAAGCAAGAATGTCCTTCCTCAGATTAGATGATCATAACTGCACACAATACTCAAGGTCTGGTCTCAGCAAGGTGCTGTACAAGTCTCCATGCTCCGATACCCTAATCTCCTCGCTATGAAGGCCAGCATGACATTTGGCTTCCTTTACTGCATGCTGTACCTGTATGTATGAATGACTTCAACGACTGATGTACCAAAATACCCAGGTCTCAATACCCCTCCGCTTTTACAAATCGGTCAACATTCAGATAACATTCTACCTTCAAGGTTTTGCCACCAAAGTGGATAAACTCACACTTATCTTCATTATATGGCATCTGCCATCCACCGAATCTGTCCAATTCCGATGCAGCCTCCTAGCAGCTCGCACTGCAACCCAGCTTGGTGTGATTTGCAAAGTTGGAGATATTACATTGATGGAATTATTGAAAATCGCCACAGCTCGAGGAAACGGTACCGCCGCTCCTTTCTGCTCCTCCTTATTAAACTGCCGCCCAGACTTGCTCCCGCTCTTTCAACACCCGCTCATCTCTGCTGCCGTGCTGCAAACAGCCACTCCTGTGTGTTCTCGCTTTTTAAATTGCCGCTTCCCTCTGCTCGTGCTATTTGAAAAATAACTCAAATCCTTTACTCCCTTCCGTTACAAGCGATCCTCACTGCTCCCGCTCTTTATACCGAAAGATATCTGTGCCCCCGCTCATTTAACAGCCGCTCCTCTACGTGTACGCTCTTGAAACAGTCGGGAAGTTTAATTTTTAAATACACGCTTTCTGAAATACTTCCATAAACACTGCATTGGCCGGGAATCGAACCCGGGTCTCCCGCGTGGCAGGCGAGAATTCTACCCCTGAACCACCAATGCTCACGTTACGAACACATTCAAGTTTAAAGATAGTGCAATTAGTGTTTAATTTTTGTTAATAAAAGGCGAAGAACAACAAAGCACCTCATATTCTGAAGATAGAAACATAGAAACTTAGAAAGTAGGTGCAGGAGTTGGCCATTCGTCCCTTCCAGCCAGCACCACCATTCAATATGATCATGGCTGAGCATGCAACTTCACTTCCCCTTCCTGATTTCTCTCCATGCCCCTTGATCACTTTAGCCGTAAGGGCCATATCTCACTGTCTTTTGAGTATATCTATCCAACTGGCTTCCACATCTTTCTGTGGTACAGAATTCCACAGGTTCACAATGATCTGAGTGAAGAAGATGCTCCTCGTGTCGGTCCTAAATGGCTTACACTTTATCCTTAGACAGTGACCGCTGGTACTGGGCTTCCTTTATTCGGACTGCGGGAACCTTTTTACGCCATCAAACCTGTCCATTCCCGACCAAATTTTAAATGTTTCTATGAGCTCCCCTCTCATTCTTCTAAATTCCAGCGAGTATAAGCCTGGTCGATCCAGTCTTTCTTCATGTCAGTCCTGCCATCCCTGGAATCAATCTGGTGAATATTCGCTACACTCCCTCAAAAGCAAGAATGTCCTTCCTCAGATTAGATGATCATAACTGCACACAATACTCAAGGTCTGGTCTCAGCAAGGTGCTGTACAAGTCTCCATGCTCCGATACCCTAATCTCCTCGCTATGAAGGCCAGCATGACATTTGGCTTCCTTTACTGCATGCTGTACCTGTATGTATGAATGACTTCAACGACTGATGTACCAAAATACCCAGGTCTCAATACCCCTCCGCTTTTACAAATCGGTCAACATTCAGATAACATTCTACCTTCAAGGTTTTGCCACCAAAGTGGATAAACTCACACTTATCTTCATTATATGGCATCTGCCATCCATCGAATCTGTCCAATTCCGCTGCAGCCTCCTAGCAGCTCGCACTGCAACCCAGCTTGGTGTGATTTGCAAAGTTGGAGATATTACATTGATGGAATTATTGAAAATCGCCACAGCTCGAGGAAACGGTACCGCCGCTCCTTTCTGCTCCTCCTTATTAAACTGCCGCCCAGACTTGCTCCCGCTCTTTCAACACCCGCTCATCTCTGCTGCCGTGCTGCAAACAGCCACTCCTGTGTGTTCTCGCTTTTTAAATTGCCGCTTCCCTCTGCTCGTGCTATTTGAAAAATAACTCAAATCCTTTACTCCCTTCCGTTACAAGCGATCCTCACTGCTCCCGCTCTTTATACCGAAAGATATCTGTGCCCCCGCTCATTTAACAGCCGCTCCTCTACGTGTACGCTCTTGAAACAGTCGGGAAGTTTAATTTTTAAATACACGCTTTCGGAAATACTTCCATAAACACTGCATTGGTCGGGAATCGAACCCGGGTCTCCCGCGTGGCAGGCGAGAATTCTACCCCTGAACCACCAATCCTCACGTTACGAGCACATTCAAGTTTAAAGATAGTGCAATTAGTGTTTAATTTTTGTTAATAAAAGGCGAAGAACAACAAAGCACCTCATATTCTGAAGATAGAAACATAGAAACTTAGAAAGTAGGTGCAGGAGTAGGCCATTCGTCCCTTCCAGCCAGCACCACCATTCAATATGATCATGGCTGAGCGTGCAACTTCACTTCCCCTTCCTGATTTCTCTCCATGCCCCTTGATCACTTTAGCCGTAAGGGCCATATCTCACTGTCTTTTGAGTATATCTATCCAACTGGCTTCCACATCTTTCTGTGGTACAGAATTCCACAGGTTCACAATGATCTGAGTGAAGAAGATGCTCCTCGTGTCGGTCCTAAATGGTTTACACTTTATCCTTAGACAGTGACCGCTGGTACTGGGCTTCCTTTATTCGGACTGCGGGAACCTTTTTACGCCATCAAACCTGTCCATTCCCGACAAAATTTTAAATGTTTCTATGAGCTCCCCTCTCATTCTTCTAAATTCCAGCGAGTATAAGCCTCGTCGATCCAGTCTTTCTTCATGTCAGTCCTGCCATCCCTGGAATCAATCTGGTGAATATTCGCTACACTTCCTCAAAAGCAAGAATGTCCTTCCTCAGATTAGATGATCATAACTGCACACAATACTCAAGGTCTGGTCTCAGCAAGGTGCTGTACAAGTCTCCATGCTCCGATACCCTAATCTCCTCGCTATGAAGGCCAGCATGACATTTGGCTTCCTTTACTGCATGCTGTACCTGTATGTATGAATGACTTCAACGACTGATGTACCAAAATACCCAGGTCTCAATACCCCTCCGCTTTTACAAATCGGTCAACATTCAGATAACATTCTACCTTCAAGGTTTTGCCACCAAAGTGGATAAACTCACACTTATCTTCATTATATGGCATCTGCCATCCACCGAATCTGTCCAATTCCGATGCAGCCTCCTAGCAGCTCGCACTGCAACCCAGCTTGGTGTGATTTGCAAAGTTGGAGATATTACATTGATGGAATTATTGAAAATCGCCACAGCTCGAGGAAACGGTACCGCCGCTCCTTTCTGCTCCTCCTTATTAAACTGCCGCCCAGACTTGCTCCCGCTCTTTCAACACCCGCTCATCTCTGCTGCCGTGCTGCAAACAGCCACTCCTGTGTGTTCTCGCTTTTTAAATTGCCGCTTCCCTCTGCTCGTGCTATTTGAAAAATAATTCGAATCCTTTACTCCCTCACGTTACAAGCGATCCTCACTGCTCCCGCTCTTTATACCGAAGAATATCTGTGCCCCCGCTCATTTAACAGCCGCTCCTCTCTGTGTACGCTCTTGAAACAGTCGGGGAAGTTTAATTTTTAAATACACGCTTTCTGAAATACTTCCATAAACACTGCATTGGCCGGGAATCGAACCCGGGTCTCCCGCGTGGCAGGCGAGAATACTACCCCTGAACCACCAATGCTCACATTACGAACACATTCAAGTTTAAAGATAGTGCAATTAGTGTTTAATTTTTGTTAATAAAAGGCGAAGAACAACAAGGCACCTCATATTCTGAAGATAGAAACATAGAAACTTAGAAAGTAGGTGCAGGAGTAGGCCATTCGTCCCTTCCAGCCAGCACCACCATTCAATATGATCATGGCTGAGCATGCAACTTCACTTCCCCTTCCTGATTTCTCTCCATGCCCCTTGATCACTTTAGCCGTAAGGGCCATATCTCACTGTCTTTTGAGTATATCTATCCAACTGGCTTCCACATCTTTCTGTGGTACAGAATTCCACAGGTTCACAATGATCTGAGTGAAGAAGATGCTCCTCGTGTCGGTCCTAAATGGCTTACACTTTATCCTTAGACAGTGACCGCTGGTACTGGGCTTCCTTTATTCGGACTGCGGGAACCTTTTTACGCCATCAAACCTGTCCATTCCCGACCAAATTTTAAATGTTTCTATGAGCTCCCCTCTCATTCTTCTAAATTCCAGCGAGTATAAGCCTCGTCGATCCAGTCTTTCTTCATGTCAGTCCTGCCATCCCTGGAATCAATCTGGTGAATATTCGCTACACTCCCTCAAAAGCAGGAATGTCCTTCCTCAGATTAGATGATCATAACTGCACACAATACTCAAGGTCTGGTCTCAGCAAGGTGCTGTACAAGTCTCCATGCTCCGATACCCTAATCTCCTCGCTATGAAGGCCAGCATGACATTTGGCTTCCTTTACTGCATGCTGTACCTGTATGTATGAATGACTTCAACGACTGATGTACCAAAATACCCAGGTCTCAATACCCCTCCGCTTTTACAAATCGGTCAACATTCAGATAACATTCTACCTTCAAGGTTTTGCCACCAAAGTGGATAAACTCACACTTATCTTCATTATATGGCATCTGCCATCCACCGAATCTGTCCAATTCCGCTGCAGCCTCCTAGCAGCTCGCACTGCAACCCAGCTTGGTGTGATTTGCAAAGTTGGAGATATTACATTGATGGAATTATTGAAAATCGCCACAGCTCGAGGAAACGGTACCGCCGCTCCTTTCTGCTCCTCCTTATTAAACTGCCGCCCAGACTTGCTCCCGCTCTTTCAACACCCGCTCATCTCTGCTGCCGTGCTGCAAACAGCCACTCCTGTGTGTTCTCGCTTTTTAAATTGCCGCTTCCCTCTGCTCGTGCTATTTGAAAAATAACTCAAATCCTTTACTCCCTCACGTTACAAGCGATCTTCACTGCTACCGCTCTTTATACCGAAAGATATCTGTGCCCCCGCTCATTTAACAGCCGCTCCTCTCTGTGTCCGCTCTTGAAACAGTCGGGAAGTTTAATTTTTAAATACACGCTGTCTGAAATACTTCCATAAACACTGCATTGGCCGGGAATCGAACCCGGGTCTCCCGCGTGGCAGGCGAGAATTCTACCCCTGAACCACCAATGCTCACGTTACGAACACATTCAAGTTTAAAGATAGTGCAATTAGTGTTTAATTTTTGTTAATAAAAGGCGAAGAACAACAAAGCACCTCATATTCTGAAGATAGAAACATAGAAACTTAGAAAGTAGGTGCAGGAGTTGGCCATTCGTCCCATCCAGCCAGCACCACCATTCAATATGATCATGGCTGAGCATGCAACTTCACTTCCCCTTCCTGATTTCTCTCCATGCCCCTTGATCACTTTAGCCGTAAGGGCGATATCTCACTGTCTTTTGAGTATATCTATCCAACTGGCTTCCACATCTTTCTGTGGTACAGAATTCCACAGGTTCACAATGATCTGAGTGAAGAAGATGCTCCTCGTGTCGGTCCTAAATGGCTTACACTTTATCCTTAGACAGTGACCGCTGGTACTGGGCTTCCTTTATTCGGACTGCGGGAACCTTTTTACGCCATCAAACCTGTCCATTCCCGACCAAATTTTAAATGTTTCTATGAGCTCCCCTCTCATTCTTCTAAATTCCAGCGAGTATAAGCCTCGTCGATCCAGTCTTTCTTCATGTCAGTCCTGCCATCCCTGGAATCAATCTGGTGAATATTCGCTACACTCCCTCAAAAGCAGGAATGTCCTTCCTCAGATTAGATGATCATAACTGCACACAATACTCAAGGTCTGGTCTCAGCAAGGTGCTGTACAAGTCTCCATGCTCCGATACCCTAATCTCCTCGCTATGAAGGCCAGCATGACATTTGGCTTCCTTTACTGCATGCTGTACCTGTATGTATGAATGACTTCAACGACTGATGTACCAAAATACCCAGGTCTCAATACCCCTCCGCTTTTACAAATCGGTCAACATTCAGATAACATTCTACCTTCAAGGTTTTGCCACCAAAGTGGATAAACTCACACTTATCTTCATTATATGGCATCTGCCATCCACCGAATCTGTCCAATTCCGCTGCAGCCTCCTAGCAGCTCGCACTGCAACCCAGCTTGGTGTGATTTGCAAAGTTTGAGATATTACATTGATGCAATTATTGAAAATCGCCACAGCTCGAGGAAACGGTACCGCCGCTCCTTTCTGCTCCTCCTTATTAAACTGCCGCCCAGACTTGCTCCCGCTCTTTCAACACCCGCTCATCTCTGCTGCCGTGCTGCAAACAGCCACTCCTGTGTGTTCTCGCTTTTTAAATTGCCGCTTCCCTCTGCTCGTGCTATTTGAAAAATAATTCGAATCCTTTACTCCCTCACGTTACAAGCGATCCTCACTGCTCCCGCTCTTTATACCGAAGAATATCTGTGCCCCCGCTCATTTAACAGCCGCTCCTCTCTGTGTACGCTCTTGAAACAGTCGGGGAAGTTTAATTTTTAAATACACGCTTTCTGAAATACTTCCATAAACACTGCATTGGCCGGGAATCGAACCCGGGTCTCCCGCGTGGCAGGCGAGAATACTACCCCTGAACCACCAATGCTCACATTACGAACACATTCAAGTTTAAAGATAGTGCAATTAGTGTTTAATTTTTGTTAATAAAAGGCGAAGAACAACAAGGCACCTCATATTCTGAAGATAGAAACATAGAAACTTAGAAAGTAGGTGCAGGAGTAGGCCATTCGTCCCTTCCAGCCAGCACCACCATTCAATATGATCATGGCTGAGCATGCAACTTCACTTCCCCTTCCTGATTTCTCTCCATGCCCCTTGATCACTTTAGCCGTAAGGGCCATATCTCACTGTCTTTTGAGTATATCTATCCAACTGGCTTCCACATCTTTCTGTGGTACAGAATTCCACAGGTTCACAATGATCTGAGTGAAGAAGATGCTCCTCGTGTCGGTCCTAAATGGCTTACACTTTATCCTTAGACAGTGACCGCTGGTACTGGGCTTCCTTTATTCGGACTGCGGGAACCTTTTTACGCCATCAAACCTGTCCATTCCCGACCAAATTTTAAATGTTTCTATGAGCTCCCCTCTCATTCTTCTAAATTCCAGCGAGTATAAGCCTCGTCGATCCAGTCTTTCTTCATGTCAGTCCTGCCATCCCTGGAATCAATCTGGTGAATATTCGCTACACTCCCTCAAAAGCAGGAATGTCCTTCCTCAGATTAGATGATCATAACTGCACACAATACTCAAGGTCTGGTCTCAGCAAGGTGCTGTACAAGTCTCCATGCTCCGATACCCTAATCTCCTCGCTATGAAGGCCAGCATGACATTTGGCTTCCTTTACTGCATGCTGTACCTGTATGTATGAATGACTTCAACGACTGATGTACCAAAATACCCAGGTCTCAATACCCCTCCGCTTTTACAAATCGGTCAACATTCAGATAACATTCTACCTTCAAGGTTTTGCCACCAAAGTGGATAAACTCACACTTATCTTCATTATATGGCATCTGCCATCCACCGAATCTGTCCAATTCCGCTGCAGCCTCCTAGCAGCTCGCACTGCAACCCAGCTTGGTGTGATTTGCAAAGTTGGAGATATTACATTGATGGAATTATTGAAAATCGCCACAGCTCGAGGAAACGGTACCGCCGCTCCTTTCTGCTCCTCCTGATTAAACTGCCGCCCAGACTTGCTCCCGCTCTTTCAACACCCGCTCATCTCTGCTGCCGTGCTGCAAACAGCCACTCCTGTGTGTTCTCGCTTTTTAAATTGCCGCTTCCCTCTGCTCGTGCTATTTGAAAAATAACTCGAATCCTTTACTCCCTTCCGTTACAAGCGATCCTCACTGCTCCCGCTCTTTATACCGAAGGATATCTGTGCCCCCGCTCATTTAACAGCCGCTCCTCTCTGTGTACGCTCTTGAAACAGTCGGGGAAGTTTAATTTTTAAATACACGCTTTCTGAAATACTTCCATAAACACTGCATTGGCCGGGAATCGAACCCGGGTCTCCCGCGTGGCAGGCGAGAATTCTACCCCTGAACCACCAATGCTCACATTACGAACACATTCAAGTTTAAAGATAGTGCAATTAGTGTTTAATTTTTGTTAATAAAAGGCGAAGAACAACAAAGCACCTCATATTCTGAAGATAGAAACATAGAAACTTAGAAAGTAGGTGCAGGAGTTGGCCATTCGTCCCTTCCAGCCAGCACCACCATTCAATATGATCATGGCTGAGCATGCAACTTCACTTCCCCTTCCTGATTTCTCTCCATGCCCCTTGATCACTTTAGCCGTAAGGGCCATATCTCACTGTCTTTTGAGTATATCTATCCAACTGGCTTCCACATCTTTCTGTGGTACAGAATTCCACAGGTTCACAATGATCTGAGTGAAGAAGATGCTCCTCGTGTCGGTCCTAAATGGCTTACACTTTATCCTTAGACAGTGACCGCTGGTACTGGGCTTCCTTTATTCGGACTGCGGGAACCTTTTTACGCCATCAAACCTGTCCATTCCCGACCAAATTTTAAATGTTTCTATGAGCTCCCCTCTCATTCTTCTAAATTCCAGCGAGTATAAGCCTGGTCGATCCAGTCTTTCTTCATGTCAGTCCTGCCATCCCTGGAATCAATCTGGTGAATATTCGCTACACTCCCTCAAAAGCAAGAATGTCCTTCCTCAGATTAGATGATCATAACTGCACACAATACTCAAGGTCTGGTCTCAGCAAGGTGCTGTACAAGTCTCCATGCTCCGATACCCTAATCTCCTCGCTATGAAGGCCAGCATGACATTTGGCTTCCTTTACTGCATGCTGTACCTGTATGTATGAATGACTTCAACGACTGATGTACCAAAATACCCAGGTCTCAATACCCCTCCGCTTTTACAAATCGGTCAACATTCAGATAACATTCTACCTTCAAGGTTTTGCCACCAAAGTGGATAAACTCACACTTATCTTCATTATATGGCATCTGCCATCCACCGAATCTGTCCAATTCCGCTGCAGCCTCCTAGCAGCTCGCACTGCAACCCAGCTTGGTGTGATTTGCAAAGTTGGAGATATTACATTGATGGAATTATTGAAAATCGCCACAGCTCGAGGAAACGGTACCGCCGCTCCTTTCTGCTCCTCCTGATTAAACTGCCGCCCAGACTTGCTCCCGCTCTTTCAACACCCGCTCATCTCTGCTGCCGTGCTGCAAACAGCCACTCCTGTGTGTTCTCGCTTTTTAAATTGCCGCTTCCCTCTGCTCGTCCTATTTGAAAAATAACTCAAATCCTTTACTCCCTTCCGTTACAAGCGATCCTCACTGCTCCCGCTCTTTGTACCGAAAGATATCTGTGCCCCCGCTCATCTCTGTGTACGCTCTTGAAACAGTCGGGAAGTTTAATTTTTAAATACACGCTTTCTGAAATACTTCCATAAACACTGCATTGGCCGGGAATCGAACCCGGGTCTCCCGCGTGGCAGGCGAGAATTCTACCCCTGAACCACCAATGCTCACGTTACGAACACATTCAAGTTTAAAGATAGTGCAATTAGTGTTTAATTTTTGTTAATAAAAGGCGAAGAACAACAAAGCACCTCATATTCTGAAGATAGAAACATAGAAACTTAGAAAGTAGGTGCAGGAGTTGGCCATTCGTCCCTTCCAGCCAGCACCACCATTCAATATGATCATGGCTGAGCATGCAACTTCACTTCCCCTTCCTGATTTCTCTCCATGCCCCTTGATCACTTTAGCCGTAAGGGCCATATCTCACTGTCTTTTGAGTATATCTATCCAACTGGCTTCCACATCTTTCTGTGGTACAGAATTCCACAGGTTCACAATGATCTGAGTGAAGAAGATGCTCCTCGTGTCGGTCCTAAATGGTTTACACTTTATCCTTAGACAGTGACCGCTGGTACTGGGCTTCCTTTATTCGGACTGCGGGAACCTTTTTACGCCATCAAACCTGTCCATTCCCGACCAAATTTTAAATGTTTCTATGAGCTCCCCTCTCATTCTTCTAAATTCCAGCGAGTATAAGCCTCGTCGATCCAGTCTTTCTTCATGTCAGTCCTGCCATCCCTGGAATCAATCTGGTGAATATTCGCTACACTCCCTCAAAAGCAAGAATGTCCTTCCTCAGATTAGATGATCATAACTGCACACAATACTCAAGGTCTGGTCTCAGCAAGGTGCTGTACAAGTCTCCATGCTCCGATACCCTAATCTCCTCGCTATGAAGGCCAGCATGACATTTGGCTTCCTTTACTGCATGCTGTACCTGTATGTATGAATGACTTCAACGACTGATGTACCAAAGTACCCAGGTCTCAATACCCCTCCGCTTTTACAAATCGGTCAACATTCAGATAACATTCTACCTTCAAGGTTTTGCCACCAAAGTGGATAAACTCACACTTATCTTCATTATATGGCATCTGCCATCCACCGAATCTGTCCAATTCCGCTGCAGCCTCCTAGCAGCTCGCACTGCAACCCAGCTTGGTGTGATTTGCAAAGTTTGAGATATTACATTGATGCAATTATTGAAAATCGCCACAGCTCGAGGAAACGGTACCGCCGCTCCTTTCTGCTCCTCCTTATTAAACTGCCGCCCAGACTTGCTCCCGCTCTTTCAACACCCGCTCATCTCTGCTGCCGTGCTGCAAACAGCCACTCCTGTGTGTTCTCGCTTTTTAAATTGCCGCTTCCCTCTGCTCGTGCTATTTGAAAAATAACTCAAATCCTTTACTCCCTCACGTTGCAAGCGATCCTCACTGCTACCGCTCTTTATACCGAAAGATATCTGTGCCCCCGCTCATTTAACAGCCGCTCCTCTCTGTGTACGCTCTTGAAACAGTCGGGAAGTTTAATTTTTAAATACACGCTTTCTGAAATACTTCCATAAACACTGCATTGGCCGGGAATCGAACCCGGGTCTCCCGCGTGGCAGGCGAGAATTCTACCCCTGAACCACCAATGCTCACGTTACGAACACATTCAAGTTTAAAGATAGTGCAATTAGTGTTTAATTTTTGTTAATAAAAGGCGAAGAACAACAAAGCACCTCATATTCTGAAGATAGAAACATAGAAACTTAGAAAGTAGGTGCAGGAGTTGGCCATTCGTCCCTTCCAGCCAGCACCACCATTCAATATGATCATGGCTGAGCATGCAACTTCACTTCCCCTTCCTGATTTATCTCCATGCCCCTTGATCACTTTAGCCGTAAGGGCCATATCTCACTGTCTTTTGAGTATATCTATCCAACTGGCTTCCACATCTTTCTGTGGTACAGAATTCCACAGGTTCACAATGATCTGAGTGAATAAGATGCTCCTCGTGTCGGTCCTAAATGGCTTACACTTTATCCTTAGACAGTGACCGCTGGTACTGCGCTTCCTTTATTCGGACTGCGGGAACCTTTTTACGCCATCAAACCTGTCCATTCCCGACCAAATTTTAAATGTTTCTATGAGCTCCCCTCTCATTCTTCTAAATTCCAGCGAGTATAAGCCTCGTCGATCCAGTCTTTCTTCATGTCAGTCCTGCCATGCCTGGAATCAATCTGGTGAATATTCGCTACACTCCCTCAAAAGCAAGAATGTCCTTCCTCAGATTAGATGATCATAACTGCACACAATACTCAAGGTCTGGTCTCAGCAAGGTGCTGTACAAGTCTCCATGCTCCGATACCCTAATCTCCTCGCTATGAAGGCCAGCATGACATTTGGCTTCCTTTACTGCATGCTGTACCTGTATGTATGAATGACTTCAACGACTGATGTACCAAAATACCCAGGTCTCAATACCCCTCCGCTTTTACAAATCGGTCAACATTCAGATAACATTCTACCTTCAAGGTTTTGCCACCAAAGTGGATAAACTCACACTTATCTTCATTATATGGCATCTGCCATCCACCTAATCTGTCCAATTCCGCTGCAGCCTCCTCGCAGCTCGTACTGCAACCCAGCTTGGTGTGATTTGCAAAGTTGGAGATATTACATTGATGGAATTATTGAAAATCGCCACAGCACGAGGAAACGGTACCGCCGCTCCTTTCTGCTCCTCCTTATTAAACTGCCGCCCAGACTTGCTCCCGCTCTTTCAACACCCGCTCATCTCTGCTGCCGTGCTGCAAACAGCCACTCCTGTGTGTCTCGCTTTTTAAATTGCTGCTTCCCTCTGCTCGTGCTATTTGAAAAATAACTCAAATCCTTTACTCCCTCACGTTACAAGCGATCCTCACTGCTCCCGCTCTTTGTACCGAAGGATATCTGTGCCCCCGCTCATTTAACAGCCGCTCCTCTCTGTGTACGCTCTTGAAACAGTCGGGAAGTTTAATTTTTAAATGCACGCTTTCTGAAATACTTCCATAAACACTGCATTGGCCGGGAATCGAACCCGGGTCTCCCGCGTGGCAGGCGAGAATTCTACCCCTGAACCACCAATGCTCACATTACGAACACATTCAAGTTTAAAGATAGTGCAATTAGTGTTTAATTTTTGTTAATAAAAGGCGACAACAACAAAGCACCTCATATTCTGAAGATAGAAACATAGAAACTTAGAAAGTAGGTGCAGGAGTAGGCCATTCGTCCCTTCCAGCCAGCACCACCATTCAATATGATCATGGCTGAGCATGCAACTTCACTTCCCCTTCCTGATTTCTCTCCATGCCCCTTGATCACTTTAGCCGTAAGGGCCATATCTCACTCTCTTTTGAGTATATCTATCCAACTGGCTTCCACATCTTTCTGTGGTACAGAATTCCACAGGTTCACAATGATCTGAGTGAAGAAGATGCTCCTCGTGTCGGTCCTAAATGGTTTACACTTTATCCTTAGACAGTGACCGCTGGTACTGGGCTTCCTTTATTCGGACTGCGGGAACCTTTTTACGCCATCAAACCTGTCCATTCCCGACCAAATTTTAAATGTTTCTATGAGCTCCCCTCTCATTCTTCTAAATTCCAGCGAGTATAAGCCTCGTCGATCCAGTCTTTCTTCATGTCAGTCCTGCCATCCCTGGAATCAATCTGGTGAATATTCGCTACACTCCCTCAAAAGCAAGAATGTCCTTCCTCAGATTAGATGATCATAACTGCACACAATACTCAAGGTCTGGTCTCAGCAAGGTGCTGTACAAGTCTCCATGCTCCGATACCCTAATCTCCTCGCTATGAAGGCCAGCATGACATTTGGCTTCCTTTACTGCATGCTGTACCTGTATGTATGAATGACTTCAACGACTGATGTACCAAAATACCCAGGTCTCAATACCCCTCCGCTTTTACAAATCGGTCAACATTCAGATAACATTCTACCTTCAAGGTTTTGCCACCAAAGTGGATAAACTCACACTTATCTTCATTATATGGCATCTGCCATCCACCGAATCTGTCCAATTCCGCTGCAGCCTCCTAGCAGCTCGCACTGCAACCCAGCTTGGTGTGATTTGCAAAGTTGGAGATATTACATTGATGGAATTATTGAAAATCGCCACAGCTCGAGGAAACGGTACCGCCGCTCCTTTCTGCTCCTCCTTATTAAACTGCCGCCCAGACTTGCTCCCGCTCTTTCAACACCCGCTCATCTCTGCTGCCGTGCTGCAAACAGCCACTCCTGTGTGTTCTCGCTTTTTAAATTGCCGCTTCCCTCTGCTCGTGCTATTTGAAAAATAACTCAAATCCTTTACTCCCTCACGTTACAAGCGATCCTCACTGCTACCGCTCTTTATACCGAAAGATATCTGTGCCCCCGCTCATTTAACAGCCGCTCCTCTCTGTGTGCGCTCTTGAAACAGTCGGGAAGTTTAATTTTTAAATACACGCTTTCTGAAATACTTCCATAAACACTGCATTGGCCGGGAATCGAACCCGGGTCTCCCGCGTGGCAGGCGAGAATTCTACCCCTGAACCACCAATTCTCACGTCACGAACACATTCAAGTTTAAAGATAGTGCAATTAGTGTTTAATTTTTGTTAATAAAAGGCGAAGAACAACAAAGCACCTCATATTCTGAAGATAGAAACATAGAAACTTAGAAAGTAGGTGCAGGAGTTGGCCATTCGTCCCTTCCAGCCAGCACCACCATTCAATATGATCATGGCTGAGCATGCAACTTCACTTCCCCTTCCTGATTTCTCTCCATGCCCCTTGATCACTTTAGCCGTAAGGGCCATATCTCACTGTCTTTTGAGTATATCTATCCAACTGGCTTCCACATCTTTCTGTGGTACAGAATTCCACAGGTTCACAATGATCTGAGTGAAGAAGATGCTCCTCGTGTCGGTCCTAAATGGTTTACACTTTATCCTTAGACAGTGACCGCTGGTACTGGGCTTCCTTTATTCGGACTGCGGGAACCTTTTTACGCCTTCAAACCTGTCCATTCCCGACCAAATTTTAAATGTTTCTATGAGCTCCCCTCTCATTCTTCTAAATTCCAGCGAGTATAAGCCTCGTCGATCCAGTCTTTCTTCATGTCAGTCCTGCCATCCCTGGAATCAATCTGGTGAATATTCGCTACACTCCCTCAAAAGCAAGAATGTCCTTCCTCAGATTAGATGATCATAACTGCACACAATACTCAAGGTCTGGTCTCAGCAAGGTGCTGTACAAGTCTCCATGCTCCGATACCCTAATCTCCTCGCTATGAAGGCCAGCATGACATTTGGCTTCCTTTACTGCATGCTGTACCTGTATGTATGAATGACTTCAACGACTGATGTACCAAAATACCCAGGTCTCAATACCCCTCCGCTTTTACAAATCGGTCAACATTCAGATAACATTCTACCTTCAAGGTTTTGCCACCAACGTGGATAAACTCACACTTATCTTCATTATATGGCATCTGCCATCCACCGAATCTGTCCAATTCCGCTGCAGCCTCCTAGCAGCTCGCACTGCAACCCAGCTTGGTGTGATTTGCAAAGTTGGAGATATTACATTGATGGAATTATTGAAAATCGCCACAGCTCGAGGAAACGGTACCGCCGCTCCTTTCTGCTCCTCCTTATTAAACTGCCGCCCAGACTTGCTCCCGCTCTTTCAACACCCGCTCATCTCTGCTGCTGTGCTGCAAACAGCCACTCCTGTGTGTTCTCGCTTTTTAAATTGCCGCTTCCCTCTGCTCGTGCTATTTGAAAAATAACTCGAATCCTTTACTCCCTCACGTTACAAGCGATCCTCACTGCTCCCGCTCTTTATACCGAAGGATATCTGTGCCCCCGCTCATTTAACAGCCGCTCCTCTCTGTGTACGCTCTTGAAACAGTCGGGGAAGTTTATTTTTAAATACACGCTTTCTGAAATACTTCCATAAACACTGCATTGGCCGGGAATCCAACCCGGGTCTCCCGCGTGGCAGGCGAAAATTCTACCCCTGAACCACCAATGCTCACGTTACGAACGCATTCAAGTTTAAAGATAGTGCAATTAGTGTTTAATTTTTGTTAATAAAAGGCGAAGAACAACAAAGCACCTCATATTCTGAAGATAGAAACATAGAAACTTAGAAAGTAGGTGCAGGAGTAGGCCATTCGTCCCTTCCAGCCAGCACCACCATTCAATATGATCATGGCTGAGCATGCAACTTCACTTCCCCTTCCTGATTTCTCTCCATGCCCCTTGATCACTTTAGCCGTAAGGGCCATATCTCACTGTCTTTTGAGTATATCTATCCAACTGGCTTCCACATCTTTCTGTGGTACAGAATTCCACAGGTTCACAATGATCTGAGTGAAGAAGATGCTCCTCGTGTCGGTCCTAAATGGTTTACACTTTATCCTTAGACAGTGACCGCTGGTACTGGGCTTCCTTTATTCGGACTGCGGGAACCTTTTTACGCCATCAAACCTGTCCATTCCCGACCAAATTTTAAATGTTTCTATGAGCTCCCCTCTCATTCTTCTAAATTCCAGCGAGTATAAGCCTCGTCGATCCAGTCTTTCTTCATGTCAGTCCTGCCATCCCTGGAATCAATCTGGTGAATATTCGCTACACTACCTCAAAAGCAAGAATGTCCTTCCTCAGATTAGATGATCATAACTGCACACAATACTCAAGGTCTGGTCTCAGCAAGGTGCTGTACAAGTCTCCATGCTCCGATACCCTAATCTCCTCGCTATGAAGGCCAGCATGACATTTGGCTTCCTTTACTGCATGCTGTACCTGTATGTATGAATGACTTCAACGACTGATGTACCAAAATACCCAGGGCTCAATACCCCTCCGCTTTTACAAATCGGTCAACATTCAGATAACATTCTACCTTCAAGGTTTTGCCACCAAAGTGGATAAACTCACACTTATCTTCATTATATGGCATCTGCCATCCACCGAATCTGTCCAATTCCGCTGCAGCCTCCTAGCAGCTCGCACTGCAACCCAGCTTGGTGTGATTTGCAACGTTGGAGATATTACATTGATGGAATTATTGAAAATCGCCACAGCTCGAGGAAACGGTACCGCCGCTCCTTTCTGCTCCTCCTTATTAAACTGCCGCCCAGACTTGCTCCCGCTCTTTCAACACCCGCTCATCTCTGCTGCCGTGCTGCAAACAGCCACTCCTGTGTGTTCTCGCTTTTTAAATTGCCGCTTCCCTCTGCTCGTGCTATTTGAAAAATAACTCAAATCCTTTACTCCCTCACGTTGCAAGCGATCCTCACTGCTCCCTCTCTTTATACCGAAGGATATCTGTGCCCCCGCTCATTTAACAGCCGCTCCTCTCTGTGTACGCTCTTGAAACAGTCGGGAAGTTCAATTTTTAAATACACGCTTTCTGAAATACTTCCATAAACACTGCATTGGCCGGGAATCGAAACCGGGTTTCCCGCGTGGCAGGCGAGAATTCTACCCCTGAACCACCAATGCTCACGTTACGAACACATTCAAGTTTAAAGATAGTGCAATTAGTGTTTAATTTTTGTTAATAAAAGGCGAAGAACAACAAAGCACCTCATATTCTGAAGATAGAAACATAGAAACTTAGAAAGTAGGTGCAGGAGTAGGCCATTCGTCCCTTCCAGCCAGCACCACCATTCAATATGATCATGGCTGAGCATGCAACTTCACTTCCCCTTCCTGATTTCTCTCCATGCCCCTTGATCACTTTAGCCGTAAGGGCCATATCTCACTGTCTTTTGAGTATATCTATCCAACTGGCTTCCACATCTTTCTGTGGTACATAATTCCACAGGTTCACAATGATCTGAGTGAAGAAGATGCTCCTCGTGTCGGACCTAAATGGTTTACACTTTATCCTTAGACAGTGACCGCTGGTACTGGGCTTCCTTTATTCGGACTGCAGGAACCTTTTTACGCCATCAAACCTGTCCATTCCCGACCAAATTTTAAATGTTTCTATGAGCTCCCCTCTCATTCTTCTAAATTCCAGCGAGTATAAGCCTCGTCGATCCAGTCTTTCTTCATGTCAGTCCTGCCATCCCTGGAATCAATCTGGTGAATATTCGCTACACTCCCTCAAAAGCAAGAATGTCCTTCCTCAGATTAGATGATCATAACTGCACACAATACTCAAGGTCTGGTCTCAGCAAGGTGCTGTACAAGTCTCCATGCTCCGATACCCTAATCTCCTCGCTATGAAGGCCAGCATGACATTTGGCTTCCTTTACTGCATGCTGTACCTGTATGTATGAATGACTTCAACGACTGATGTAACAAAATACCCAGGTCTCAATACCCCTCCGCTTTTACAAATCGGTCAACATTCAGATAACATTCTACCTTCAAGGTTTTGCCACCAAAGTGGATAAACTCACACTTATCTTCATTATATGGCATCTGCCATCCACCGAATCTGTCCAATTCCGCTGCAGCCTCCTAGCAGCTCGCACTGCAACCCAGCTTGGTGTGATTTGCAAAGTTGGAGATATTACATTGATGGAATTATTGAAAATCGCCACAGCTCGAGGAAACGTTACCGCCGCTCCTTTCTGCTCCTCCTTATTAAACTGCCGCCCAGACTTGCTCCCGCTCATCTCTGCTGCCGTGCTGCAAACAGCCACTCCTGTGTGTTCTCGCTTTTTAAATTGCCGCTTCCCTCTGCTCGTGCTATTTGAAAAATAACTCAAATCCTTTACTCCCTCACGTTGCAAGCGATCCTCACTGCTCCCGCTCTTTATACCGAAGGATATCTGTGCCCCCGCTCATTTAACAGCCGCTCCTCTCTGTGTACGCTCTTGAAACAGTCGGGAAGTTCAATTTTTAAATACACGCTTTCTGAAATACTTCCATAAACACTGCATTGGCCGGGAATCGAACCCGGGTCTCCCGCGTGGCAGGCGAGAATTCTACCCCTGAACCACCAATGCTCACATTACGAGCACATTCAAGTTTAAAGATAGTGCAATTAGTGTTTAATTTTTGTTAATAAAAGGCGAAGAACAACAAAGCACCTCATATTCTGAAGATAGAAACTTAGAAAGTAGGTGCAGGAGTTGGCCATTCGTCCCTTCCAGCCAGCACCACCATTCAATATGATCATGGCTGAGCATGCAACTTCACTTCCCCTTCCTGATTTCTCTCCATGCCCCTTGATCACTTTAGCCGTAAGGGCCATATCTCACTGTCTTTTGAGTATATCTATCCAACTGGCTTCCACATCTTTCTGTGGTACAGAATTCCACAGGTTCACAATGATCTGAGTGAAGAAGATGCTCCTCGTGTCGGTCCTAAATGGCTTACACTTTATCCTTAGACAGTGACCGCTGGTACTGGGCTTCCTTTATTCGGACTGCGGGAACCTTTTTACGCCATCAAACCTGTCCATTCCCGACCAAATTTTAAATGTTTCTATGAGCTCCCCTCTCATTCTTCTAAATTCCAGCGAGTATAAGCCTCGTCGATCCAGTCTTTCTTCATGTCAGTCCTGCCATCCATGGAATCAATCTGGTGAATATTCGCTACACTCCCTCAAAAGCAAGAATGTCCTTCCTCAGATTAGATGATCATAACTGCACACAATACTCAAGGTCTGGTCTCAGCAAGGTGCTGTACAAGTCTCCATGCTCCGATACCCTAATCTCCTCGCTATGAAGGCCAGCATGACATTTGGCTTCCTTTACTGCATGCTGTCCCTGTATGTATGAATGACTTCAACGACTGATGTACCAAAATACCCAGGTCTCAATACCCCTCCGCTTTTACAAATCGGTCAACATTCAGATAACATTCCACCTTCAAGGTTTTGCCACCAAAGTGGATAAACTCACACTTATCTTCATTATATGGCATCTGCCATCCACCGAATCTGTCCAATTCCGCTGCAGCCTCCTAGCAGCTCGCACTGCAACCCAGCTTGGTGTGATTTGCAAAGTTGGAGATATTACATTGATGGAATTATTGAAAATCGCCACAGCTCGAGGAAACGGTACCGCCGCTCCTTTCTGCTCCTCCTTATTAAACTGCCGCCCAGACTTGCTCCCGCTCTTTCAACACCCGCTCATCTCTGTTGCCGTGCTGCAAACAGCCACTCCTGTGTGTTCTCGCTTTTTAAATTGCCGCTTCCCTCTGCTCGTGCTTTTTGAAAAATAACTCGAATCCTTTACTCCCTCACGTTACAAGCGATCCTCACTGCTCCCGCTCTTTATACCGAAGGATATCTGTGCCCCCGCTCATTTAACAGCCGCTCCTCTCTGTGTACGCTCTTGAAACAGTCGGGGAAGTTTAATTTTTAAATACACGCTTTCTGAAATACTTCCATAAACACTGCATTGGCCGGGAATCGAACCCGGGTCTCCCGCGTGGCAGGCGAGAATTCTACCCCTGAACCACCAATGCTCACATTACGAACACATTCAAGTTTAAAGATAGTGCAATTAGTGTTTAATTTTTGTTAATAAAAGGCGAAGAACAACAAAGCACCTCATATTCTGAAGATAGAAACATAGAAACTTAGAAAGTAGGTGCAGGAGTTGGCCATTCGTCCCTTCCAGCCAGCACCACCATTCAATATGATCATGGCTGAGCATGCAACTTCACTTCCCCTTCCTGATTTCTCTCCATGCCCCTTGATCACTTTAGCCGTAAGGGCCATATCTCACTGTCTTTTGAGTATATCTATCCAACTGGCTTCCACATCTTTCTGTGGTACAGAATTCCACAGGTTCACAATGATCTGAGTGAAGAAGATGCTCCTCGTGTCGGTCCTAAATGGTTTACACTTTATCCTTAGACAGTGACCGCTGGTACTGGGCTTCCTTTATTCGGACTGCGGGAACCTTTTTACGCCATCAAACCTGTCCATTCCCGACCAAATTTTAAATGTTTCTATGAGCTCCCCTCTCATTCTTCTAAATTCCAGCGAGTATAAGCCTCGTCGATCCAGTCTTTCTTCATGTCAGTCCTGCCATCCCTGGAATCAATCTGGTGAATATTCGCTACACTCCCTCAAAAGCAAGAATGTCCTTCCTCAGATTAGATGATCATAACTGCACACAATACTCAAGGTCTGGTCTCAGCAAGGTGCTGTACAAGTCTCCATGCTCCGATACCCTAATCTCCTCGCTATGAAGGCCAGCATGACATTTGGCTTCCTTTACTGCATGCTGTACCTGTATGTATGAATGACTTCAACGACTGATGTACCAAAATACCCAGGTCTCAATACCCCTCCGCTTTTACAAATCGGTCAACATTCAGATAACATTCTACCTTCAAGGTTTTGCCACCAAAGTGGATAAACTCACACTTATCTTCATTATATGGCATCTGCCATCCACCGAATCTGTCCAATTCCGCTGCAGCCTCCTAGCAGCTCGCACTGCAACCCAGCTTGGTGTGATTTGCAAAGTTGGAGATATTACATTGATGGAATTATTGAAAATCGCCACAGCTCGAGGAAACGGTACCGCCGCTCCTTTCTGCTCCTCCTTATTAAACTGCCGCCCAGACTTGCTCCCGCTCTTTCAACACCCGCTCATCTCTGCTGCCGTGCTGCAAACAGCCACTCCTGTGTGTTCTCGCTTTTTATATTGCCGCTTCTCTCTGCTCGTGCTATTTGAAAAATAACTCGAATCCTTTACTCCCTCACGTTACAAGCGATCCTCACTGCTCCCGCTCTTTGTACCGAAGGATATCTGTGCCCCCGCTCATTTAACAGCCGCTCCTCTCTGTGTACGCTCTTGAAACAGTCGGGGAAGTTTAATTTTTAAATACACGCTTTCTGAAATACTTCCATAAACACTGCATTGGCCGGGAATCGAACCCGGGTCTCCCGTGTGGCAGGCGAGAATTCTACCCCTGAACCACCAATGCTCACATTACGAGCACATTCAAGTTTAAAGATAGTGCAATTAGTGTTTAATTTTTGTTAATATAAGGCGAAGAACAACAAAGCACCTCATATTCTGAAGATAGAAACATAGAAACTTAGAAAGTAGGTGCAGGAGTAGGCCATTTGTCCCTTCCAGCCAGCACCACCATTCAATATGATCATGGCTGAGCATGCAACTTCACTTCCCCTTCCTGATTTCTCTCCATGCCCCTTGATCACTTTAGCCGTAAGGGCCATATCTCACTGTCTTTTGAGTATATCTATCCAACTGGCTTCCACATCTTTCTGTGGTACAGAATTCCACAGGTTCACAATGATCTGAGTGAAGAAGATGCTCCTCGTGTCGGTCCTAAATGGTTTACACTTTATCCTTAGACAGTGACCGCTGGTACTGGGCTTCCTTTATTCGGACTGCGGGAACCTTTTTACGCCATCAAACCTGTCCATTCCCGACCAAATTTTAAATGTTTCTATGAGCTCCCCTCTCATTCTTCTAAATTCCAGCGAGTATAAGCCTCGTCGATCCAGTCTTTCTTCATGTCAGTCCTGCCATCCCTGGAATCAATCTGGTGAATATTCGCTACACTCCCTCAAAAGCAAGAATGTCCTTCCTCAGATTAGATGATCATAACTGCACACAATACTCAAGGTCTGGTCTCAGCAAGGTGCTGTACAAGTCTCCATGCTCCGATACCCTAATCTCCTCGCTATGAAGGCCAGCATGACATTTGGCTTCCTTTACTGCATGCTGTACCTGTATGTATGAATGACTTCAACGACTGATGTACCAAAATACCCAGGTCTCAATACCACTCCGCTTTTACAAATCGGTCCACATTCAGATAACATTCTACCTTCAAGGTTTTGCCACCAAAGTGGATAAACTCACACTTATCTTCATTATATGGCATCTGCCATCCACCGAATCTGTCCAATTCCGCTGCAGCCTCCTAGCAGCTCGCACTGCAACCCAGCTTGGTGTGATTTGCAAAGTTGGAGATATTACATTGATGGAATTATTGAAAATCGCCACAGCTCGAGGAAACGTTACCGCCGCTCCTTTCTGCTCCTCCTTATTAAACTGCCGCCCAGACTTGCTCCCGCTCTTTCAACACCCGCTCATCTCTGCTGCCGTGCTGCAAACAGCCACTCCTGTGTGTTCTCGCTTTTTAAATTGCCGCTTCCCTCTGCTCGTGCTTTTTGAAAAATAACTCGAATCCTTTACTCCCTCACGTTACAAGCGATCCTCACTGCTCCCGCTCTTTATACCGAAGGATATCTGTGCCCCCGCTCATTTAACAGCCGCTCCTCTCTGTGTACGCTCTTGAAACAGTCGGGGAAGTTTAATTTTTAAATACACGCTTTCTGAAATACTTCCATAAACACTGCATTGGCCGGGAATCGAATACGGGTCTCCCGCGTGGCAGGCGAGAATTCTACCCCTGAACCACCAATGCTCACATTACGAACACATTCAAGTTTAAAGATAGTGCAATTAGTGTTTAATTTTTGTTAATAAAAGGCGAAGAACAACAAAGCACCTCATATTCTGAAGATAGAAACATAGAAACTTAGAAAGTAGGTGCAGGAGTTGGCCATTCGTCCCTTCCAGCCAGCACCACCATTCAATATGATCATGGCTGAGCATGCAACTTCACTTCCCCTTCCTGATTTCTCTCCATGCCCCTTGATCACTTTAGCCGTAAGGGCCATATCTCACTGTCTTTTGAGTATATCTATCCAACTGGCTTCCACATCTTTCTGTGGTACAGAATTCCACAGGTTCACAATGATCTGAGTGAAGAAGATGCTCCTCGTGTCGGTCCTAAATGGTTTACACTTTATCCTTAGACAGTGACCGCTGGTACTGGGCTTCCTTTATTCGGACTGCGGGAACCTTTTTACGCCATCAAACCTGTCCATTCCCGACCAAATTTTAAATGTTTCTATGAGCTCCCCTCTCATTCTTCTAAATTCCAGCGAGTATAAGCCTCGTCGATCCAGTCTTTCTTCATGTCAGTCCTGCCATCCCTGGAATCAATCTGGTGAATATTCGCTACACTCCCTCAAAAGCAAGAATGTCCTTCCTCAGATTAGATGATCATAACTGCACACAATACTCAAGGTCTGGTCTCAGCAAGGTGCTGTACAAGTCTCCATGCTCCGATACCCTAATCTCCTCGCTATGAAGGCCAGCATGACATTTGGCTTCCTTTACTGCATGCTGTACCTGTATGTATGAATGACTTCAACGACTGATGTACCAAAATACCCAGGTCTCAATACCCCTCCGCTTTTACAAATCGGTCAACATTCAGATAACATTCTACCTTCAAGGTTTTGCCACCAAAGTGGATAAACTCACACTTATCTTCATTATATGGCATCTGCCATCCACCGAATCTGTCCAATTCCGCTGCAGCCTCCTAGCAGCTCGCACTGCAACCCAGCTTGGTGTGATTTGCAAAGTTGGAGATATTACATTGATGGGATTATTGAAAATCGCCACAGCTCGAGGAAACGGTACCGCCGCTCCTTTCTGCTCCTCCTTATTAAACTGCCGCCCAGACTTGCTCCCGCTCTTTCAACACCCGCTCATCTCTGCTGCCGTGCTGCAAACAGCCACTCCTGTGTGTTCTCGCTTTTTAAATTGCCGCTTCTCTCTGCTCGTGCTATTTGAAAAATAACTCGAATCCTTTACTCCCTCACGTTACAAGCGATCCTCACTGCTCCCGCTCTTTATACCGAAGGATATCTGTGCCCCCGCTCATTTAACAGCCGCTCCTCTCTGTGTACGCTCTTGAAACAGTCGGGGAAGTTTAATTTTTAAATACACGCTTTCTGAAATACTTCCATAAACACTGCATTGGCCGGGAATCGAACCCGGGTCTCCCGTGTGGCAGGCGAGAATTCTACCCCTGAACCACCAATGCTCACATTACGAACACATTCAAGTTTAAAGATAGTGCAATTAGTGTTTAATTTTTGTTAATATTAGGCGAAGAACAACAAAGCACCTCATATTCTGAAGATAGAAACATAGAAACTTAGAAAGTAGGTGCAGGAGTAGGCCATTCGTCCCTTCCAGCCAGCACCACCATTCAATATGATCATGGCTGAGCATGCAACTTCACTTCCCCTTCCTGATTTCTCTCCATGCCCCTTGATCACTTTAGCCGTAAGGGCCATATCTCACTGTCTTTTGAGTATATCTATCCAACTGGCTTCCACATCTTTCTGTGGTACAGAATTCCACAGGTTCACAATGATCTGAGTGAAGAAGATGCTCCTCGTGTCGGTCCTAAATGGTTTACACTTTATCCTTAGACGGTGACCGCTGGTACTGGGCTTCCTTTATTCGGACTGCGGGAACCTTTTTACGCCATCAAACCTGTCCATTCCCGACCAAATTTTAAATGTTTCTATGAGCTCCCCTCTCATTCTTCTAAATTCCAGCGAGTATAAGCCTCGTCGATCCAGTCTTTCTTCATGTCAGTCCTGCCATCCCTGGAATCAATCTGGTGAATATTCGCTACACTTCCTCAAAAGCAAGAATGTCCTTCCTCAGATTAGATGATCATAACTGCACACAATACTCAAGGTCTGGTCTCAGCAAGGTGCTGTACAAGTCTCCATGCTCCGATACCCTAATCTCCTCGCTATGAAGGCCAGCATGACATTTGGCTTCCTTTACTGCATGCTGTACCTGTATGTATGAATGACTTCAACGACTGATGTACCAAAATACCCAGGGCTCAATACCCCTCCGCTTTTACAAATCGGTCAACATTCAGATAACATTCTACCTTCAAGGTTTTGCCACCAAAGTGGATAAACTCACACTTATCTTCATTATATGGCATCTGCCATCCACCGAATCTGTCCAATTCCGCTGCAGCCTCCTAGCAGCTCGCACTGCAACCCAGCTTGGTGTGATTTGCAAAGTTGGAGATATTACATTGATGGAATTATTGAAAATCGCCACAGCTCGAGGAAACGTTACCGCCGCTCCTTTCTGCTCCTCCTTATTAAACTGCCGCCCAGACTTGCTCCCGCTCTTTCAACACCCGCTCATCTCTGCTGCCGTGCTGCAAACAGCCACTCCTGTGTGTTCTCGCTTTTTAAATTGCCGCTTCCCTCTGCTCGTGCTATTTGAAAAATAACTCAAATCCTTTCCTCCCTCACGTTGCAAGCGATCCTCACTGCTCCCGCTCTTTATACCGAAGGATATCTGTGCCCCCGCTCATTTAACAGCCGCTCCTCTCTGTGTACGCTCTTGAAACAGTCGGGAAGTTCAATTTTTAAATACACGCTTTCTGAAATACTTCCATAAACACTGCATTGGCCGGGAATCGAACCCGGGTCTCCCGCGTGGCAGGCGAGAAATCTACCCCTGAACCACCAATGCTCACGTTACGAGCACATTCAAGTTTAAAGATAGTGCAATTAGTGTTTAATTTTTGTTAATAAAAGGCGAAGAACAACAAAGCACCTCATATTCTGAAGATAGAAACTTAGAAAGTAGGTGCAGGAGTTGGCCATTCGTCCCTTCCAGCCAGCACCACCATTCAATATGATCATGGCTGAGCATGCAACTTCACTTCCCCTTCCTGATTTCTCTCCATGCCCCTTGATCACTTTAGCCGTAAGGGCCATATCTCACTGTCTTTTGAGTATATCTATCCAACTGGCTTCCACATCTTTCTGTGGTACAGAATTCCACAGGTTCACAATGATCTGAGTGAAGAAGATGCTCCTCGTGTCGGTCCTAAATGGCTTACACTTTATGCTTAGACAGTGACCGCTGGTACTGGGCTTCCTTTATTCGGACTGCGGGAACCTTTTTACGCCATCAAACCTGTCCATTCCCGACCAAATTTTAAATGTTTCTATGAGCTCCCCTCTCATTCTTCTAAATTCCAGCGAGTATAAGCCTCGTCGATCCAGTCTTTCTTCATGTCAGTCCTGCCATCCCTGGAATCAATCTGGTGAATATTCGCTACACTCCCTCAAAAGCAAGAATGTCCTTCCTCAGATTAGATGATCATAACTGCACACAATACTCAAGGTCTGGTCTCAGCAAGGTGCTGTACAAGTCTCCATGCTCCGATACCCTAATCTCCTCGCTATGAAGGCCAGCATGACATTTGGCTTCCTTTACTGCATGCTGTACCTGTATGTATGAATGACTTCAACGACTGATGTACCAAAATACCCAGGTCTCAATACCCCTCCGCTTTTACAAATCGGTCAACATTCAGATAACATTCTACCTTCAAGGTTTTGCCACCAACGTGGATAAACTCACACTTATCTTCATTATATGGCATCTGCCATCCACCGAATCTGTCCAATTCCGCTGCAGCCTCCGAGCAGCTCGCACTGCAACCCAGCTTGGTGTGATTTGCAAAGTTGGAGATATTACATTGATGGAATTATTGAAAATCGCCACAGCTCGAGGAAACGGTACCGCCGCTCCTTTCTGCTCCTCCTTATTAAACTGCCGCCCAGACTTGCTCCCGCTCTTTCAACACCCGCTCATCTCTGCTGCCGTGCTGCAAACAGCCACTCCTGTGTGTTCTCGCTTTTTAAATTGCCGCTTCCCTCTGCTCGTGCTATTTGAAAAATAACTCAAATCCTTTACTCCCTCACGTTGCAAGCGATCCTCACTGCTCCCTCTCTTTATACCGAAGGATATCTGTGCCCCCGCTCATTTAACAGCCGCTCCTCTCTGTGTACGCTCTTGAAACAGTCGGGAAGTTCAATTTTTAAATACACGCTTTCTGAAATACTTCCATAAACACTGCATTGGCCGGGAATCGAAACCGGGTTTCCCGCGTGGCAGGCGAGAATTCTACCCCTGAACCACCAATGCTCACGTTACGAACACATTCAAGTTTAAAGATAGTGCAATTAGTGTTTAATTTTTGTTAATAAAAGGCGAAGAACAACAAAGCACCTCATATTCTGAAGATAGAAACATAGAAACTTAGAAAGTAGGTGCAGGAGTAGGCCATTCGTCCCTTCCAGCCAGCACCACCATTCAATATGATCATGGCTGAGCATGCAACTTCACTTCCCCTTCCTGATTTCTCTCCATGCCCCTTGATCACTTTAGCCGTAAGGGCCATATCTCACTGTCTTTTGAGTATATCTATCCAACTGGCTTCCACATCTTTCTGTGGTACAGAATTCCACAGGTTCACAATGATCTGAGTGAAGAAGATGCTCCTCGTGTCGGACCTAAATGGTTTACACTTTATCCTTAGACAGTGACCGCTGGTACTGGGCTTCCTTTATTCGGACTGCGGGAACCTTTTTACGCCATCAAACCTGTCCATTCCCGACCAAATTTTAAATGTTTCTATGAGCTCCCCTCTCATTCTTCTAAATTCCAGCGAGTATAAGCCTCGTCGATCCAGTCTTTCTTCATGTCAGTCCTGCCATCCCTGGAATCAATCTGGTGAATATTCGCTACACTCCCTCAAAAGCAAGAATGTCCTTCCTCAGATTAGATGATCATAACTGCACACAATACTCAAGGTCTGGTCTCAGCAAGGTGCTGTACAAGTCTCCATGCTCCGATACCCTAATCTCCTCGCTATGAAGGCCAGCATGACATTTGGCTTCCTTTACTGCATGCTGTACCTGTATGTATGAATGACTTCAACGACTGATGTAACAAAATACCCAGGTCTCAATACCCCTCCGCTTTTACAAATCGGTCAACATTCAGATAACATTCTACCTTCAAGGTTTTGCCACCAAAGTGGATAAACTCACACTTATCTTCATTATATGGCATCTGCCATCCACCGAATCTGTCCAATTCCGCTGCAGCCTCCTAGCAGCTCGCACTGCAACCCAGCTTGGTGTGATTTGCAAAGTTGGAGATATTACATTGATGGAATTATTGAAAATCGCCACAGCTCGAGGAAACGTTACCGCCGCTCCTTTCTGCTCCTCCTTATTAAACTGCCGCCCAGACTTGCTCCAACTCTTTCAACACCCGCTCATCTCTGCTGCCGTGCTGCAAACAGCCACTCCTGTGTGTTCTCGCTTTTTAAATTGCCGCTTCTCTCTGCTCGTGCTATTTGAAAAATAACTCGAATCCTTTACTCCCTCACGTTACAAGCGATCCTCACTGCTCCCGCTCTTTATACCGAAGGATATCTGTGCCCCCGCTCATTTAACAGCCGCTCCTCTCTGTGTACGCTCTTGAAACAGTCGGGGAAGTTTAATTTTTAAATACACGCTTTCTGAAATACTTCCATAAACACTGCATTGGCCGGGAATCGAACCCGGGTCTCCCGCGTGGCAGGCGAGAATTCTACCCCTGAACCACCAATGCTCACATTACGAACACATTCAAGTTTAAAGATAGTGCAATTAGTGTTTAATTTTTGTTAATAAAAGGCGAAGAACAACAAAGCACCTCATATTCTGAAGATAGAAACATAGAAACTTAGAAAGTAGGTGCAGGAGTTGGCCATTCGTCCCTTCCAGCCAGCACCACCATTCAATATGATCATGGCTGAGCATGCAACTTCACTTCCCCTTCCTGATTTCTCTCCATGCCCCTTGATCACTTTAGCCGTAAGGGCCATATCTCAATGTCTTTTGAGTATATCTATCCAACTGGCTTCCACATCTTTCTGTGGTACAGAATTCCACAGGTTCACAATGATCTGAGTGAAGAAGATGCTCCTCGTGTCGGTCCTAAATGGTTTACACTTTATCCTTAGACAGTGACCGCTGGTACTGGGCTTCCTTTATTCGGACTGCGGGAACCTTTTTACGCCATCAAACCTGTCCATTCCCGACCAAATTTTAAATGTTTCTATGAGCTCCCCTCTCATTCTTCTAAATTCCAGCGAGTATAAGCCTCGTCGATCCAGTCTTTCTTCATGTCAGTCCTGCCATCCCTGGAATCAATCTGGTGAATATTCGCTACACTCCCTCAAAAGCAAGAATGTCCTTCCTCAGATTAGATGATCATAACTGCACACAATACTCAAGGTCTGGTCTCAGCAAGGTGCTGTACAAGTCTCCATGCTCCGATACCCTAATCTCCTCGCTATGAAGGCCAGCATGACATTTGGCTTCCTTTACTGCATGCTGTACCTGTATGTATGAATGACTTCAACGACTGATGTACCAAAATACCCAGGTCTCAATACCCCTCCGCTTTTACAAATCGGTCAACATTCAGATAACATTCTACCTTCAAGGTTTTGCCACCAAAGTGGATAAACTCACACTTATCTTCATTATATGGCATCTGCCATCCACCGAATCTGTCCAATTCCGCTGCAGCCTCCTAGCAGCTCGCACTGCAACCCAGCTTGGTGTGATTTGCAAAGTTGGAGATATTACATTGATGGAATTATTGAAAATCGCCACAGCTCGAGGAAACGGTACCGCCGCTCCTTTCTGCTCCTCCTTATTAAACTGCCGCCCAGACTTGCTCCCGCTCTTTCAACACCCGCTCATCTCTGCTGCCGTGCTGCAAACAGCCACTCCTGTGTGTTCTCGCTTTTTAAATTGCCGCTTCCCTCTGCTCGTGCTATTTGAAAAATAACTCAAATGCTTTACTCCCTCACGTTGCAAGCGATCCTCACTGCTCCCGCTCTTTATACCGAAGGATATCTGTGCCCCCGCTCATTTAACAGCCGCTCCTCTCTGTGTGCGCTCTTGAAACAGTCGGGAAGTTTAATTTTTAAATACACGCTTTCTGAAATACTTCCATAAACACTGCATTGGCCGGGAATCGAACCCGGGTCTCCCGCGTGGCAGGCGAGAATTCTACCCCTGAACCACCAATGCTCACGTTACGAACGCATTCAAGTTTAAAGATAGTGCAATTAGTGTTTAATTTTTGTTAATAAAAGGCGAAGAACAACAAAGCACCTCATATTCTGAAGATAGAAACATAGAAACTTAGAAAGTAGGTGCAGGAGTAGGCCATTCGTCCCTTCCAGCCAGCACCACCATTCAATATGATCATGGCTGAGCATGCAACTTCACTTCCCCTTCCTGATTTCTCTCCATGCCCCTTGATCACTTTAGCCGTAAGGGCCATATCTCACTGTCTTTTGAGTATATCTATCCAACTGGCTTCCACATCTTTCTGTGGTACATAATTCCACAGGTTCACAATGATCTGAGTGAAGATGATTCTCCTCGTGTCGGTCCTAAATGGTTTACACTTTATCCTTAGACAGTGACCGCTGGTACTGGGCTTCCTTTATTCGGACTGCGGGAACCTTTTTACGCCATCAAACCTGTCCATTCCCGACCAAATTTTAAATGTTTCTATGAGCTCCCCTCTCATTCTTCTAAATTCCAGCGAGTATAAGCCTAGTCGATCCAATCTTTCTTCATGTCAGTCCTGCCATCCCTGGAATCAATCTGGTGAATATTCGCTACACTCCCTCAAAAGCAAGAATGTCCTTCCTCAGATTAGATGATCATAACTGCACACAATACTCAAGGTCTGGTCTCAGCAAGGTGCTGTACAAGTCTCCATGCTCCGATACCCTAATCTCCTCGCTATGAAGGCCAGCATGACATTTGGCTTCCTTTACTGCATGCTGTACCTGTATGTATGAATGACTTCAACGACTGATGTACCAAAATACCCAGGTCTCAATACCCCTCCGCTTTTACAAATCGGTCAACATTCAGATAACATTCTACCTTCAAGGTTTTGCCACCAAAGTGGATAAACTCACACTTATCTTCATTATATGGCATCTGCCATCCACCGAATCTGTCCAATTCCGCTGCAGCCTCCTAGCAGCTCGCACTGCAACCCAGCTTGGTGTGATTTGCAAAGTTGGAGATATTACATTGATGGAATTATTGAAAATCGCCACAGTTCGAGGAAACGTTACCGCCGCTCCTTTCTGCTCCTCCTTATCAAACTGCCGCCCAGACTTGCTCCCGCTCATCTCTGCTGCCGTGCTGCAAACAGCCACTCCTGTGTGTTCTCGCTTTTTAAATTGCCGCTTCTCTCTGCTCGTGCTATTTGAAAAATAACTCGAATCCTTTACTCCCTCACGTTACAAGCGATCCTCACTGCTCCCGCTCTTTATACCGAAGGATATCTGTGCCCCCGCTCATCTCTGTGTACGCTCTTGAAACAGTCGGGGAAGTTTAATTTTTAAATACACGCTTTCTGAAATACTTCCATAAACACTGCATTGGCCGGGAATCGAACCCGGGTCTCCCGCGTGGCAGGCGAGAATTCTACCCCTGAACCACCAATGCTCACATTACGAACACATTCAAGTTTAAAGATAGTGCAATTAGTGTTTAATTTTTGTTAATATAAGGCGAAGAACAACAAAGCACCTCATATTCTGAAGATAGAAACATAGAAACTTAGAAAGTAGGTGCAGGAGTAGGCCATTTGTCCCTTCCAGCCAGCACCACCATTCAATATGATCATGGCTGAGCATGCAACTTCACTTCCCCTTCCTGATTTCTCTCCATGCCCCTTGATCACTTTAGCCGTAAGGGCCATATCTCACTGTCTTTTGAGTATATCTATCCAACTGGCTTCCACATCTTTCTGTGGTACAGAATTCCACAGGTTCACAATGATCTGAGTGAAGAAGATGCTCCTCGTGTCGGTCCTAAATGGTTTACACTTTATCCTTAGACAGTGACCGCTGGTACTGGGCTTCCTTTATTCGGACTGCGGGAACCTTTTTACGCCATCAAACCTGTCCATTCCCGACCAAATTTTAAATGTTTCTATGAGCTCCCCTCTCATTCTTCTAAATTCCAGCGAGTATAAGCCTCGTCGATCCAGTCTTTCTTCATGTCAGTCCTGCCATCCCTGGAATCAATCTGGTGAATATTCGCTACACTCCCTCAAAAGCAAGAATGTCCTTCCTCAGATTAGATGATCATAACTGCACACAATACTCAAGGTCTGGTCTCAGCAAGGTGCTGTACAAGTCTCCATGCTCCGATACCCTAATCTCCTCGCTATGAAGGCCAGCATGACATTTGGCTTCCTTTACTGCATGCTGTACCTGTATGTATGAATGACTTCAACGACTGATGTACCAAAATACCCAGGTCTCAATACCCCTCCGCTTTTACAAATCGGTCAACATTCAGATAACATTCTACCTTCAAGGTTTTGCCACCAAAGTGGATAAACTCACACTTATCTTCATTATATGGCATCTGCCATCCACCGAATCTGTCCAATTCCGCTGCAGCCTCCGAGCAGCTCGCACTGCAACCCAGCTTGGTGTGATTTGCAAAGTTGGAGATATTACATTGATGGAATTATTGAAAATCGCCACAGCTCGAGGAAACGGTACCGCCGCTCCTTTCTGCTCCTCCTTATTAAACTGCCGCCCAGACTTGCTCCCGCTCTTTCAACACCCGCTCATCTCTGCTGCCGTGCTGCAAACAGCCACTCCTGTGTGTTCTCGCTTTTTAAATTGCCGCTTCCCTCTGCTCGTGCTATTTGAAAAATAACTCAAATCCTTTACTACCTCACGTTGCAAGCGATCCTCACTGCTCCCGCTCTTTATACCGAAGGATATCTGTGCCCCCGCTCATTTAACAGCCGCTCCTCTCTGTGTGCGCTCTTGAAACAGTCGGGAAGTTTAATTTTTAAATACACGCTTTCTGAAATACTTCCATAAACACTGCATTGGCCGGGAATCGAACCCGGGTCTCCCGCGTGGCAGGCGAGAATTCTACCCCTGAACCACCAATGCTCACATTACGAACACATTCAAGTTTAAAGATAGTGCAATTAGTGTTTAATTTTTGTTAATATAAGGCGAAGAACAACAAAGCACCTCATATTCTGAAGATAGAAACATAGAAACTTAGAAAGTAGGTGCAGGAGTAGGCCATTTGTCCCTTCCAGCCAGCACCACCATTCAATATGATCATGGCTGAGCATGCAACTTCACTTCCCCTTCCTGATTTCTCTCCATGCCCCTTGATCACTTTAGCCGTAAGGGCCATATCTCACTGTCTTTTGAGTATATCTATCCAACTGGCTTCCACATCTTTCTGTGGTACAGAATTCCACAGGTTCACAATGATCTGAGTGAAGAAGATGCTCCTCGTGTCGGTCCTAAATGGTTTACACTTTATCCTTAGACAGTGACCGCTGGTACTGGGCTTCCTTTATTCGGACTGCGGGAACCTTTTTACGCCATCAAACCTGTCCATTCCCGACCAAATTTTAAATGTTTCTATGAGCTCCCCTCTCATTCTTCTAAATTCCAGCGAGTATAAGCCTCGTCGATCCAGTCTTTCTTCATGTCAGTCCTGCCATCCCTGGAATCAATCTGGTGAATATTCGCTACACTCCCTCAAAAGCAAGAATGTCCTTCCTCAGATTAGATGATCATAACTGCACACAATACTCAAGGTCTGGTCTCAGCAAGGTGCTGTACAAGTCTCCATGCTCCGATACCCTAATCTCCTCGCTATGAAGGCCAGCATGACATTTGGCTTCCTTTACTGCATGCTGTACCTGTATGTATGAATGACTTCAACGACTGATGTACCAAAATACCCAGGTCTCAATACCCCTCCGCTTTTACAAATCGGTCAACATTCAGATAACATTCTACCTTCAAGGTTTTGCCACCAAAGTGGATAAACTCACACTTATCTTCATTATATGGCATCTGCCATCCACCGAATCTGTCCAATTCCGCTGCAGCCTCCGAGCAGCTCGCACTGCAACCCAGCTTGGTGTGATTTGCAAAGTTGGAGATATTACATTGATGGAATTATTGAAAATCGCCACAGCTCGAGGAAACGGTACCGCCGCTCCTTTCTGCTCCTCCTTATTAAACTGCCGCCCAGACTTGCTCCCGCTCTTTCAACACCCGCTCATCTCTGCTGCCGTGCTGCAAACAGCCACTCCTGTGTGTTCTCGCTTTTTAAATTGCCGCTTCCCTCTGCTCGTGCTATTTGAAAAATAACTCAAATCCTTTACTCCCTCACGTTGCAAGCGATCCTCACTGCTCCCGCTCTTTATACCGAAGGATATCTGTGCCCCCGCTCATTTAACAGCCGCTCCTCTCTGTGTGCGCTCTTGAAACAGTCGGGAAGTTCAATTTTTAAATACACGCTTTCTGAAATAGTTCCATAAACACTGCATTGGCCGGGAATCGAACCCGGGTCTCCCGCGTGGCAGGCGAGAATTCTACCCCTGAACCACCAATGCTCACGTTACGAACACATTCAAGTTTAAAGATAGTGCAATTAGTGTTTAATTTTTGTTAATAAAAGGCGAAGAACAACAAAGCACCTCATATTCTGAAGATAGAAACATAGAAACTTAGAAAGTAGGTGCAGGAGTTGGCCATTCGTCCCTTCCAGCCAGCACCACCATTCAATATGATCATGGCTGAGCATGCAACTTCACTTCCCCTTCCTGATTTCTCTCCATGCCCCTTGATCACTTTAGCCGTAAGGGCCATATCTCACTGTCTTTTGAGTATATCTATCCAACTGGCTTCCACATCTTTCTGTGGTACAGAATTCCACAGGTTCACAATGATCTGAGTGAAGAAGATGCTCCTCGTGTCGGTCCTAAATGGCTTACACTTTATCCTTAGACAGTGACCGCTGGTACTGGGCTTCCTTTATTCGGACTGCGGGAACCTTTTTACGCCATCAAACCTGTCCATTCCCGACCAAATTTTAAATGTTTCTATGAGCTCCCCTCTCATTCTTCTAAATTCCAGCGAGTATAAGCCTCGTCGATCCAGTCTTTCTTCATGTCAGTCCTGCCATCCCTGGAATCAATCTGGTGAATATTCGCTACACTCCCTCAAAAGCAAGAATGTCCTTCCTCAGATTAGATGATCATAACTGCACACAATACTCAAGGTCTGGTCTCAGCAAGGTGCTGTACAAGTCTCCATGCTCCGATACCCTAATCTCCTCGCTATGAAGGCCAGCATGACATTTGGCTTCCTTTACTGCATGCTGTACCTGTATGTATGAATGACTTCAACGACTGATGTACCAAAATACCCAGGTCTCAATACCCCTCCGCTTTTACAAATCGGTCAACATTCAGATAACATTCTACCTTCAAGGTTTTGCCACCAAAGTGGATAAACTCATACTTATCTTCATTATATGGCATCTGCCATCCACCGAATCTGTCCAATTCCGCTGCAGCCTCCTAGCAGCTCGCACTGCAACCCAGCTTGGTGTGATTTGCAAAGTTGGAGATATTACATTGATGGAATTATTGAAAATCGCCACAGCTCGAGGAAACGGTACCGCCGCTCCTTTCTGCTCCTCCTTATTAAACTGCCGCCCAGACTTGCTCCCGCTCTTTCAACACCCGCTCATCTCTGCTGCCGTGCTGCAAACAGCCACTCCTGTGTGTTCTCGCTTTTTAAATTGCCGCTTCCCTCTGCTCGTGCTATTTGAAAAATAACTCAAATGCTTTACTCCCTCACGTTGCAAGCGATCCTCACTGCTCCCGCTCTTTATACCGAAGGATATCTGTGCCCACGCTCATTTAACAGCCGCTCCTCTCTGTGTACGCTCTTGAAACAGTCGGGAAGTTCAATTTTTAAATACACGCTTTCTGAAATACTTCCATAAACACTGCATTGGCCGGGAATCGAACCCGGGTCTCCCGCGTGGCAGGCGAGAATTCTACCCCTGAACCACCAATGCTCACGTTACGAACACATTCAAGTTTAAAGATAGTGCAATTAGTGTTTAATTTTTGTTAATAAAAGGCGAAGAACAACAAAGCACCTCATATTCTGAAGATAGAAACATAGAAACTTAGAAAGTAGGTGCAGGAGTAGGCCATTCGTCCCTTCCAGCCAGCACCACCATTCAATATGATCATGGCTGAGCATGCAACTTCACTTCCCCTTCCTGATTTCTCTCCATGCCCCTTGATCACTTTAGCCGTAAGGGCCATATCTCACTGTCTTTTGAGTATATCTATCCAACTGGCTTCCACATCTTTCTGTGGTACATAATTCCACAGGTTCACAATGATCTGAGTGAAGATGATTCTCCTCGTGTCGGTCCTAAATGGTTTACACTTTATCCTTAGACAGTGACCGCTGGTACTGGGCTTCCTTTATTCGGACTGCGGGAACCTTTTTACGCCATCAAACCTGTCCATTCCCGACCAAATTTTAAATGTTTCTATGAGCTCCCCTCTCATTCTTCTAAATTCCAGCGAGTATAAGCCTAGTCGATCCAATCTTTCTTCATGTCAGTCCTGCCATCCCTGGAATCAATCTGGTGAATATTCGCTACACTCCCTCAAAAGCAAGAATGTCCTTCCTCAGATTAGATGATCATAACTGCACACAATACTCAAGGTCTGGTCTCAGCAAGGTGCTGTACAAGTCTCCATGCTCCGATACCCTAATCTCCTCGCTATGAAGGCCAGCATGACATTTGGCTTCCTTTACTGCATGCTGTACCTGTATGTATGAATGACTTCAACGACTGATGTACCAAAATACCCAGGTCTCAATACCCCTCCGCTTTTACAAATCGGTCAACATTCAGATAACATTCTACCTTCAAGGTTTTGCCACCAACGTGGATAAACTCACACTTATCTTCATTATATGGCATCTGCCATCCACCGAATCTGTCCAATTCCGCTGCAGCCTCCTAGCAGCTCGCACTGCAACCCAGCTTGGTGTGATTTGCAAAGTTGGAGATATTACATTGATGGAATTATTGAAAATCGCCACAGCTCGAGGAAACGGTACCGCCGCTCCTTTCTGCTCCTCCTTATTAAACTGCCGCCCAGACTTGCTCCCGCTCTTTCAACACCCGCTCATCTCTGCTGCCGTGCTGCAAACAGCCAGTCCTGTGTGTTCTCGCTTTTTAAATTGCCGCTTCCCTCTGCTCGTGCTATTTGAAAAATAACTCAAATCCTTTACTCCCTCACGTTGCAAGCGATCCTCACTGCTCCCTCTCTTTATACCGAAGGACATCTGTGCCCCCGCTCATTTAACAGCCGCTCCTCTCTGTGTACGCTCTTGAAACAGTCGGGAAGTTCAATTTTTAAATACACGCTTTCTGAAATACTTCCATAAACACTGCATTGGCCGGGAATCGAAACCGGGTTTCCCGCGTGGCAGGCGATAATTCTACCCCTGAACCACCAATGCTCACGTTACGAACACATTCAAGTTTAAAGATAGTGCAATTAGTGTTTAATTTTTGTTAATAAAAGGCGAAGAACAACAAAGCACCTCATATTCTGAAGATAGAAACATAGAAACTTAGAAAGTAGGTGCAGGAGTAGGCCATTCGTCCCTTCCAGCCAGCACCACCATTCAATATGATCATGGCTGAGCATGCAACTTCACTTCCCCTTCCTGATTTCTCTCCATGCCCCTTGATCACTTTAGCCGTAAGGGCCATATCTCACTGTCTTTTGAGTATATCTATCCAACTGGCTTCCACATCTTTCTGTGGTACAGAATTCCACAGGTTCACAATGATCTGAGTGAAGAAGATGCTCCTCGTGTCGGTCCTAAATGGCTTACACTTTATCCTTAGACAGTGACCGCTGGTACTGGGCTTCCTTTATTCGGACTGCGGGAACCTTTTTACGCCATCAAACCTGTCCATTCCCGACCAAATTTTAAATGTTTCTATGAGCTCCCCTCTCATTCTTCTAAATTCCAGCGAGTATAAGCCTCGTCGATCCAGTCTTTCTTCATGTCAGTCCTGCCATCCCTGGAATCAATCTGGTGAATATTCGCTACACTCCCTCAAAAGCAAGAATGTCCTTCCTCAGATTAGATGATCATAACTGCACACAATACTCAAGGTCTGGTCTCAGCAAGGTGCTGTACAAGTCTCCATGCTCCGATACCCTAATCTCCTCGCTATGAAGGCCAGCATGACATTTGGCTTCCTTTACTGCATGCTGTACCTGTATGTATGAATGACTTCAACGACTGATGTACCAAAATACCCAGGTCTCAATACCCCTCCGCTTTTACAAATCGGTCAACATTCAGATAACATTCTACCTTCAAGGTTTTGCCACCAAAGTGGATAAACTCATACTTATCTTCATTATATGGCATCTGCCATCCACCGAATCTGTCCAATTCCGCTGCAGCCTCCTAGCAGCTCGCACTGCAACCCAGCTTGGTGTGATTTGCAAAGTTGGAGATATTACATTGATGGAATTATTGAAAATCGCCACAGCTCGAGGAAACGGTACCGCCGCTCCTTTCTGCTCCTCCTTATTAAACTGCCGCCCAGACTTGCTCCCGCTCTTTCAACACCCGCTCATCTCTGCTGCCGTGCTGCAAACAGCCACTCCTGTGTGTTCTCGCTTTTTAAATTGCCGCTTCCCTCTGCTCGTGCTATTTGAAAAATAACTCAAATGCTTTACTCCCTCACGTTGCAAGCGATCCTCACTGCTCCCGCTCTTTATACCGAAGGATATCTGTGCCCACGCTCATTTAACAGCCGCTCCTCTCTGTGTACGCTCTTGAAACAGTCGGGAAGTTCAATTTTTAAATACACGCTTTCTGAAATACTTCCATAAACACTGCATTGGCCGGGAATCGAACCCGGGTCTCCCGCGTGGCAGGCGAGAATTCTACCCCTGAACCACCAATGCTCACGTTACGAACACATTCAAGTTTAAAGATAGTGCAATTAGTGTTTAATTTTTGTTAATAAAAGGCGAAGAACAACAAAGCACCTCATATTCTGAAGATAGAAACATAGAAACTTAGAAAGTAGGTGCAGGAGTAGGCCATTCGTCCCTTCCAGCCAGCACCACCATTCAATATGATCATGGCTGAGCATGCAACTTCACTTCCCCTTCCTGATTTCTCTCCATGCCCCTTGATCACTTTAGCCGTAAGGGCCATATCTCACTGTCTTTTGAGTATATCTATCCAACTGGCTTCCACATCTTTCTGTGGTACAGAATTCCACAGGTTCACAATGATCTGAGTGAAGAAGATGCTCCTCGTGTCGGTCCTAAATGGCTTACACTTTATCCTTAGACAGTGACCGCTGGTACTGGGCTTCCTTTATTCGGACTGCGGGAACCTTTTTACGCCATCAAACCTGTCCATTCCCGACCAAATTTTAAATGTTTCTATGAGCTCCCCTCTCATTCTTCTAAATTCCAGCGAGTATAAGCCTCGTCGATCCAGTCTTTCTTCATGTCAGTCCTGCCATCCCTGGAATCAATCTGGTGAATATTCGCTACACTCCCTCAAAAGCAAGAATGTCCTTCCTCAGATTAGATGATCATAACTGCACACAATACTCAAGGTCTGGTCTCAGCAAGGTGCTGTACAAGTCTCCATGCTCCGATACCCTAATCTCCTCGCTATGAAGGCCAGCATGACATTTGGCTTCCTTTACTGCATGCTGTACCTGTATGTATGAATGACTTCAACGACTGATGTACCAAAATACCCAGGTCTCAATACCCCTCCGCTTTTACAAATCGGTCAACATTCAGATAACATTCTACCTTCAAGGTTTTGCCACCAAAGTGGATAAACTCATACTTATCTTCATTATATGGCATCTGCCATCCACCGAATCTGTCCAATTCCGCTGCAGCCTCCTAGCAGCTCGCACTGCAACCCAGCTTGGTGTGATTTGCAAAGTTGGAGATATTACATTGATGGAATTATTGAAAATCGCCACAGCTCGAGGAAACGGTACCGCCGCTCCTTTCTGCTCCTCCTTATTAAACTGCCGCCCAGACTTGCTCCCGCTCTTTCAACACCCGCTCATCTCTGCTGCCGTGCTGCAAACAGCCACTCCTGTGTGTTCTCGCTTTTTAAATTGCCGCTTCCCTCTGCTCGTGCTATTTGAAAAATAACTCAAATGCTTTACTCCCTCACGTTGCAAGCGATCCTCACTGCTCCCGCTCTTTATACCGAAGGATATCTGTGCCCACGCTCATTTAACAGCCGCTCCTCTCTGTGTACGCTCTTGAAACAGTCGGGAAGTTCAATTTTTAAATACACGCTTTCTGAAATACTTCCATAAACACTGCATTGGCCGGGAATCGAACCCGGGTCTCCCGCGTGGCAGGCGAGAATTCTACCCCTGAACCACCAATGCTCACGTTACGAACACATTCAAGTTTAAAGATAGTGCAATTAGTGTTTAATTTTTGTTAATAAAAGGCGAAGAACAACAAAGCACCTCATATTCTGAAGATAGAAACATAGAAACTTAGAAAGTAGGTGCAGGAGTAGGCCATTCGTCCCTTCCAGCCAGCACCACCATTCAATATGATCATGGCTGAGCATGCAACTTCACTTCCCCTTCCTGATTTCTCTCCATGCCCCTTGATCACTTTAGCCGTAAGGGCCATATCTCACTGTCTTTTGAGTATATCTATCCAACTGGCTTCCACATCTTTCTGTGGTACATAATTCCACAGGTTCACAATGATCTGAGTGAAGATGATTCTCCTCGTGTCGGTCCTAAATGGTTTACACTTTATCCTTAGACAGTGACCGCTGGTACTGGGCTTCCTTTATTCGGACTGCGGGAACCTTTTTACGCCATCAAACCTGTCCATTCCCGACCAAATTTTAAATGTTTCTATGAGCTCCCCTCTCATTCTTCTAAATTCCAGCGAGTATAAGCCTAGTCGATCCAATCTTTCTTCATGTCAGTCCTGCCATCCCTGGAATCAATCTGGTGAATATTCGCTACACTCCCTCAAAAGCAAGAATGTCCTTCCTCAGATTAGATGATCATAACTGCACACAATACTCAAGGTCTGGTCTCAGCAAGGTGCTGTACAAGTCTCCATGCTCCGATACCCTAATCTCCTCGCTATGAAGGCCAGCATGACATTTGGCTTCCTTTACTGCATGCTGTACCTGTATGTATGAATGACTTCAACGACTGATGTACCAAAATACCCAGGTCTCAATACCCCTCCGCTTTTACAAATCGGTCAACATTCAGATAACATTCTACCTTCAAGGTTTTGCCACCAACGTGGATAAACTCACACTTATCTTCATTATATGGCATCTGCCATCCACCGAATCTGTCCAATTCCGCTGCAGCCTCCTAGCAGCTCGCACTGCAACCCAGCTTGGTGTGATTTGCAAAGTTGGAGATATTACATTGATGGAATTATTGAAAATCGCCACAGCTCGAGGAAACGGTACCGCCGCTCCTTTCTGCTCCTCCTTATTAAACTGCCGCCCAGACTTGCTCCCGCTCTTTCAACACCCGCTCATCTCTGCTGCCGTGCTGCAAACAGCCAGTCCTGTGTGTTCTCGCTTTTTAAATTGCCGCTTCCCTCTGCTCGTGCTATTTGAAAAATAACTCAAATCCTTTACTCCCTCACGTTGCAAGCGATCCTCACTGCTCCCTCTCTTTATACCGAAGGACATCTGTGCCCCCGCTCATTTAACAGCCGCTCCTCTCTGTGTACGCTCTTGAAACAGTCGGGAAGTTCAATTTTTAAATACACGCTTTCTGAAATACTTCCATAAACACTGCATTGGCCGGGAATCGAAACCGGGTTTCCCGCGTGGCAGGCGATAATTCTACCCCTGAACCACCAATGCTCACGTTACGAACACATTCAAGTTTAAAGATAGTGCAATTAGTGTTTAATTTTTGTTAATAAAAGGCGAAGAACAACAAAGCACCTCATATTCTGAAGATAGAAACATAGAAACTTAGAAAGTAGGTGCAGGAGTAGGCCATTCGTCCCTTCCAGCCAGCACCACCATTCAATATGATCATGGCTGAGCATGCAACTTCACTTCCCCTTCCTGATTTCTCTCCATGCCCCTTGATCACTTTAGCCGTAAGGGCCATATCTCACTGTCTTTTGAGTATATCTATCCAACTGGCTTCCACATCTTTCTGTGGTACAGAATTCCACAGGTTCACAATGATCTGAGTGAAGAAGATGCTCCTCGTGTCGGTCCTAAATGGCTTACACTTTATCCTTAGACAGTGACCGCTGGTACTGGGCTTCCTTTATTCGGACTGCGGGAACCTTTTTACGCCATCAAACCTGTCCATTCCCGACCAAATTTTAAATGTTTCTATGAGCTCCCCTCTCATTCTTCTAAATTCCAGCGAGTATAAGCCTCGTCGATCCAGTCTTTCTTCATGTCAGTCCTGCCATCCCTGGAATCAATCTGGTGAATATTCGCTACACTCCCTCAAAAGCAAGAATGTCCTTCCTCAGATTAGATGATCATAACTGCACACAATACTCAAGGTCTGGTCTCAGCAAGGTGCTGTACAAGTCTCCATGCTCCGATACCCTAATCTCCTCGCTATGAAGGCCAGCATGACATTTGGCTTCCTTTACTGCATGCTGTACCTGTATGTATGAATGACTTCAACGACTGATGTACCAAAATACCCAGGTCTCAATACCCCTCCGCTTTTACAAATCGGTCAACATTCAGATAACATTCTACCTTCAAGGTTTTGCCACCAAAGTGGATAAACTCATACTTATCTTCATTATATGGCATCTGCCATCCACCGAATCTGTCCAATTCCGCTGCAGCCTCCTAGCAGCTCGCACTGCAACCCAGCTTGGTGTGATTTGCAAAGTTGGAGATATTACATTGATGGAATTATTGAAAATCGCCACAGCTCGAGGAAACGGTACCGCCGCTCCTTTCTGCTCCTCCTTATTAAACTGCCGCCCAGACTTGCTCCCGCTCTTTCAACACCCGCTCATCTCTGCTGCCGTGCTGCAAACAGCCACTCCTGTGTGTTCTCGCTTTTTAAATTGCCGCTTCCCTCTGCTCGTGCTATTTGAAAAATAACTCAAATGCTTTACTCCCTCACGTTGCAAGCGATCCTCACTGCTCCCGCTCTTTATACCGAAGGATATCTGTGCCCACGCTCATTTAACAGCCGCTCCTCTCTGTGTACGCTCTTGAAACAGTCGGGAAGTTCAATTTTTAAATACACGCTTTCTGAAATACTTCCATAAACACTGCATTGGCCGGGAATCGAACCCGGGTCTCCCGCGTGGCAGGCGAGAATTCTACCCCTGAACCACCAATGCTCACGTTACGAACACATTCAAGTTTAAAGATAGTGCAATTAGTGTTTAATTTTTGTTAATAAAAGGCGAAGAACAACAAAGCACCTCATATTCTGAAGATAGAAACATAGAAACTTAGAAAGTAGGTGCAGGAGTAGGCCATTCGTCCCTTCCAGCCAGCACCACCATTCAATATGATCATGGCTGAGCATGCAACTTCACTTCCCCTTCCTGATTTCTCTCCATGCCCCTTGATCACTTTAGCCGTAAGGGCCATATCTCACTGTCTTTTGAGTATATCTATCCAACTGGCTTCCACATCTTTCTGTGGTACATAATTCCACAGGTTCACAATGATCTGAGTGAAGATGATTCTCCTCGTGTCGGTCCTAAATGGTTTACACTTTATCCTTAGACAGTGACCGCTGGTACTGGGCTTCCTTTATTCGGACTGCGGGAACCTTTTTACGCCATCAAACCTGTCCATTCCCGACCAAATTTTAAATGTTTCTATGAGCTCCCCTCTCATTCTTCTAAATTCCAGCGAGTATAAGCCTAGTCGATCCAATCTTTCTTCATGTCAGTCCTGCCATCCCTGGAATCAATCTGGTGAATATTCGCTACACTCCCTCAAAAGCAAGAATGTCCTTCCTCAGATTAGATGATCATAACTGCACACAATACTCAAGGTCTGGTCTCAGCAAGGTGCTGTACAAGTCTCCATGCTCCGATACCCTAATCTCCTCGCTATGAAGGCCAGCATGACATTTGGCTTCCTTTACTGCATGCTGTACCTGTATGTATGAATGACTTCAACGACTGATGTACCAAAATACCCAGGTCTCAATACCCCTCCGCTTTTACAAATCGGTCAACATTCAGATAACATTCTACCTTCAAGGTTTTGCCACCAACGTGGATAAACTCACACTTATCTTCATTATATGGCATCTGCCATCCACCGAATCTGTCCAATTCCGCTGCAGCCTCCTAGCAGCTCGCACTGCAACCCAGCTTGGTGTGATTTGCAAAGTTGGAGATATTACATTGATGGAATTATTGAAAATCGCCACAGCTCGAGGAAACGGTACCGCCGCTCCTTTCTGCTCCTCCTTATTAAACTGCCGCCCAGACTTGCTCCCGCTCTTTCAACACCCGCTCATCTCTGCTGCCGTGCTGCAAACAGCCAGTCCTGTGTGTTCTCGCTTTTTAAATTGCCGCTTCCCTCTGCTCGTGCTATTTGAAAAATAACTCAAATCCTTTACTCCCTCACGTTGCAAGCGATCCTCACTGCTCCCTCTCTTTATACCGAAGGACATCTGTGCCCCCGCTCATTTAACAGCCGCTCCTCTCTGTGTACGCTCTTGAAACAGTCGGGAAGTTCAATTTTTAAATACACGCTTTCTGAAATACTTCCATAAACACTGCATTGGCCGGGAATCGAAACCGGGTTTCCCGCGTGGCAGGCGATAATTCTACCCCTGAACCACCAATGCTCACGTTACGAACACATTCAAGTTTAAAGATAGTGCAATTAGTGTTTAATTTTTGTTAATAAAAGGCGAAGAACAACAAAGCACCTCATATTCTGAAGATAGAAACATAGAAACTTAGAAAGTAGGTGCAGGAGTAGGCCATTCGTCCCTTCCAGCCAGCACCACCATTCAATATGATCATGGCTGAGCATGCAACTTCACTTCCCCTTCCTGATTTCTCTCCATGCCCCTTGATCACTTTAGCCGTAAGGGCCATATCTCACTGTCTTTTGAGTATATCTATCCAACTGGCTTCCACATCTTTCTGTGGTACAGAATTCCACAGGTTCACAATGATCTGAGTGAAGAAGATGCTCCTCGTGTCGGTCCTAAATGGTTTACACTTTATCCTTAGACAGTGACCGCTGGTACTGGGCTTCCTTTATTCGGACTGCATGAACCTTTTTACGCCATCAAACCTGTCCATTCCCGACCAAATTTTAAATGTTTCTATGAGCTCCCCTCTCATTCTTCTAAATTCCAGCGAGTATAAGCCTCGTCGATCCAGTCTTTCTTCATGTCAGTCCTGCCATCCCTGGAATCAATCTGGTGAATATTCGCTACACTCCCTCAAAAGCAAGAATGTCCTTCCTCAGATTAGATGATCATAACTGCACACAATACTCAAGGTCTGGTCTCAGCAAGGTGCTGTACAAGTCTCCATGCTCCGATACCCTAATCTCCTCGCTATGAAGGCCAGCATGACATTTGGCTTCCTTTACTGCATGCTGTACCTGTATGTATGAATGACTTCAACGACTGATGTACCAAAATACCCAGGTCTCAATACCCCTCCGCTTTTACAAATCGGTCAACATTCAGATAACATTCTACCTTCAAGGTTTTGCCACCAAAGTGGATAAACTCACACTTATCTTCATTATATGGCATCTGCCATCCACCGAATCTGTCCAATTCCGCTGCAGCCTCCTAGCAGCTCGCACTGCAACCCAGCTTGGTGTGATTTGCAAAGTTGGAGATATTACATTGATGGAATTATTGAAAATCGCCACAGCTCGAGGAAACGGTACCGCCGCTCCTTTCTGCTCCTCCTTATTAAACTGCCGCCCAGACTTGCTCCCGCTCTTTCAACACCCGCTCATCTCTGCTGCCGTGCTGCAAACAGCCACTCCTGTGTGTTCTCGCTTTTTATATTGCCGCTTCTCTCTGCTCGTGCTATTTGAAAAATAACTCAAATCCTTTACTCCCTCACGTTACAAGCGATCCTCACTGCTCCCGCTCTTTGTACCGAAGGATATCTGTGCCCCCGCTCATTTAACAGCCGCTCCTCTCTGTGTACGCTCTTGAAACAGTCGGGAAGTTTAATTTTTAAATGCACGCTTTCTGAAATACTTCCATAAACACTGCATTGGCCAGGAATCGAACCCGGGTCTCCCGCGTGGCAGGCGAGAATTCTACCCCTGAACCACCAATGCTCACATTAGGAACACATTCAAGTTTAAAGATAGTGCAATTAGTGTTTAATTTTTGTTAATAAAAGGCGAAGAACAACAAAGCACCTCATATTCTGAAGATAGAAACATAGAAACTTAGAAAGTAGGTGCAGGAGTTGGCCATTCCTCCCTTCCAGCCAGCACCACCATTCAATATGATCATGGCTGAGCATGCAACTTCACTTCCCCTTCCTGATTTCTCTCCATGCCCCTTGATCACTTTAGCCGTAAGGGCCATATCTCACTGTCTTTTGAGTATATCTATCCAACTGGCTTCCACATCTTTCTGTGGTACAGAATTCCACAGGTTCACAATGATCTGAGTGAAGAAGATGCTCCTCGTGTCGGTCCTAAATGGTTTACACTTTATCCTTAGACAGTGACCGCTGGTACTGGGCTTCCTTTATTCGGACTGCGGGAACTTTTTACGCCATCAAACCTGTCCATTCCCGACCAAATTTTAAATGTTTCTATGAGCTCCCCTCTCATTCTTCTAAATTCCAGCGAGTATAAGCCTCGTCGATCCAGTCTTTCTTCATGTCAGTCCTGCCATCCCTGGAATCAATCTGGTGAATATTCGCTACACTCCCTCAAAAGCAAGAATGTCCTTCCTCAGATTAGATGATCATAACTGCACACAATACTCAAGGTCTGGTCTCAGCAAGGTGCTGTACAAGTCTCCATGCTCCGATACCCTAATCTCCTCGCTATGAAGGCCAGCATGACATTTGGCTTCCTTTACTGCATGCTGTACTTGTATGTATGAATGACTTCAACGACTGATGTACCAAAATACCCAGGTCTCAATACCCCTCCGCTTTTACAAATCGGTCAACATTCAGATAACATTCTACCTTCAAGGTTTTGCCACCAAAGTGGATAAACTCACACTTATCTTCATTATATGGCATCTGCCATCCACCGAATCTGTCCAATTCCGCTGCAGCCTCCTAGCAGCTCGCACTGCAACCCAGCTTGGTGTGATTTGCAAAGTTGGAGATATTACATTGATGGAATTATTGAAAATCGCCACAGCTCGAGGAAACGGTACCGCCGCTCCTTTCTGCTCCTCCTTATTAAACTGCCGCCCAGACTTGCTCCCGCTCTTTCAACACCCGCTCATCTCTGCTGCCGTGCTGCAAACAGCCACTCCTGTGTGTTCTCGCTTTTTATATTGCCGCTTCTCTCTGCTCGTGCTATTTGAAAAATAACTCGAATCCTTTACTCCCTCACGTTACAAGCGATCCTCACTGCTCCCGCTCTTTGTACCGAAGGATATCTGTGCCCCCGCTCATTTAACAGCCGCTCCTCTCTGTGTACGCTCTTGAAACAGTCGGGGAAGTTTAATTTTTAAATACACGCTTTCTGAAATACTTCCATAAACACTGCATTGGCCGGGAATCGAACCCGGGTCTCCCGTGTGGCAGGCGAGAATTCTACCCCTGAACCACCAATGCTCACATTACGAGCACATTCAAGTTTAAAGATAGTGCAATTAGTGTTTAATTTTTGTTCATAAAAGGCGAAGAACAACAAAGCACCTCATATTCTGAAGATAGAAACATAGAAACTTAGAAAGTAGGTGCAGGAGTAGGCCATTTGTCCCTTCCAGCCAGCACCACCATTCAATATGATCATGGCTGAGCATGCAACTTCACTTCCCCTTCCTGATTTCTCTCCATGCCCCTTGATCACTTTAGCCGTAAGGGCCATATCTCACTGTCTTTTGAGTATATCTATCCAACTGGCTTCCACATCTTTCTGTGGTACAGAATTCCACAGGTTCACAATGATCTGAGTGAAGAAGATGCTCCTCGTGTCGGTCCTAAATGGTTTACACTTTATCCTTAGACAGTGACCGCTGGTACTGGGCTTCCTTTATTCGGACTGCGGGAACCTTTTTACGCCATCAAACCTGTCCATTCCCGACCAAATTTTAAATGTTTCTATGAGCTCCCCTCTCATTCTTCTAAATTCCAGCGAGTATAAGCCTCGTCGATCCAGTCTTTCTTCATGTCAGTCCTGCCATCCCTGGAATCAATCTGGTGAATATTCGCTACACTCCCTCAAAAGCAAGAATGTCCTTCCTCAGATTAGATGATCATAACTGCACACAATACTCAAGGTCTGGTCTCAGCAAGGTGCTGTACAAGTCTCCATGCTCCGATACCCTAATCTCCTCGCTATGAAGGCCAGCATGACATTTGGCTTCCTTTACTGCATGCTGTACCTGTATGTATGAATGACTTCAACGACTGATGTACCAAAATACCCAGGTCTCAATACCCCTCCGCTTTTACAAATCGGTCCACATTCAGATAACATTCTACCTTCAAGGTTTTGCCACCAAAGTGGATAAACTCACACTTATCTTCATTATATGGCATCTGCCATCCACCGAATCTGTCCAATTCCGCTGCAGCCTCCTAGCAGCTCGCACTGCAACCCAGCTTGGTGTGATTTGCAAAGTTGGAGATATTACATTGATGGAATTATTGAAAATCGCCACAGCTCGAGGAAACGGTACCGCCGCTCCTTTCTGCTCCTCCTTATTAAACTGCCGCCCAGACTTGCTCCCGCTCTTTCAACACCCGCTCATCTCTGCTGCCGTGCTGCAAACAGCCACTCCTGTGTGTTCTCGCTTTTTAAATTGCCGCTTCCCTCTGCTCGTGCTATTTGAAAAATAACTCAAATCCTTTACTCCCTCACGTTACAAGCGATCCTCACTGCTCCCGCTCTTTGTACCGAAGGATATCTGTGCCCCCGCTCATTTAACAGCCGCTCCTCTCTGTGTACGCTCTTGAAACAGTCGGGAAGTTTAATTTTTAAATGCACGCTTTCTGAAATACTTCCATAAACACTGCATTGTCCAAGAATCGAACCCGGGTCTCCCGCGTGGCAGGCGAGAATTCTACCCCTGAACCACCAATGCTCACATTAGGAACACATTCAAGTTTAAAGATAGTGCAATTAGTGTTTAATTTTTGTTAATAAAAGGCGAAGAACAACAAAGCACCTCATATTCTGAAGATAGAAACATAGAAACTTAGAAAGTAGGTGCAGGAGTTGGCCATTCCTCCCTTCCAGCCAGCACCACCATTCAATATGATCATGGCTGAGCATGCAACTTCACTTCCCCTTCCTGATTTCTCTCCATGCCCCTTGATCACTTTAGCCGTAAGGGCCATATCTCACTGTCTTTTGAGTATATCTATCCAACTGGCTTCCACATCTTTCTGTGGTACAGAATTCCACAGGTTCACAATGATCTGAGTGAAGAAGATGCTCCTCGTGTCGGTCCTAAATGGCTTACACTTTATCCTTAGACAGTGACCGCTGGTACTGGGCTTCCTTTATTCGGACTGCGGGAACCTTTTTACGCCATCAAACCTGTCCATTCCCGACCAAATTTTAAATGTTTCTATGAGCTCCCCTCTCATTCTTCTAAATTCCAGCGAGTATAAGCCTCGTCGATCCAGTCTTTCTTCATGTCAGTCCTGCCATCCCTGGAATCAATCTGGTGAATATTCGCTACACTCCCTCAAAAGCAAGAATGTCCTTCCTCAGATTAGATGATCATAACTGCACACAATACTCAAGGTCTGGTCTCAGCAAGGTGCTGTACAAGTCTCCATGCTCCGATACCCTAATCTCCTCGCTATGAAGGCCAGCATGACATTTGGCTTCCTTTACTGCATGCTGTACCTGTATGTATGAATGACTTCAACGACTGATGTACCAAAATACCCAGGTCTCAATACCCCTCCGCTTTTACAAATCGGTCAACATTCAGATAACATTCTACCTTCAAGGTTTTGCCACCAAAGTGGATAAACTCACACTTATCTTCATTATATGGCATCTGCCATCCACCGAATCTGTCCAATTCCGCTGCAGCCTCCTAGCAGCTCGCACTGCAACCCAGCTTGGTGTGATTTGCAAAGTTGGAGATATTACATTGATGGAATTATTGAAAATCGCCACAGCTCGAGGAAACGGTACCGCCGCTCCTTTCTGCTCCTCCTTATTAAACTGCCGCCCAGACTTGCTCCCGCTCTTTCAACACCCGCTCATCTCTGCTGCCGTGCTGCAAACAGCCACTCCTGTGTGTTCTCGCTTTTTAAATTGCCGCTTCCCTCTGCTCGTGCTATTTGAAAAATAACTCAAATGCTTTACTCCCTCACGTTGCAAGCGATCCTCACTGCTCCCGCTCTTTATACCGAAGGATATCTGTGCCCACGCTCATTTAACAGCCGCTCCTCTCTGTGTACGCTCTTGAAACAGTCGGGAAGTTCAATTTTTAAATACACGCTTTCTGAAATACTTCCATAAACACTGCATTGGCCGGGAATCGAACCCGGGTCTCCCGCGTGGCAGGCGAGAATTCTACCCCTGAACCACCAATGCTCACGTTACGAACACATTCAAGTTTAAAGATAGTGCAATTAGTGTTTAATTTTTGTTAATAAAAGGCGAAGAACAACAAAGCACCTCATATTCTGAAGATAGAAACATAGAAACTTAGAAAGTAGGTGCAGGAGTAGGCCATTCGTCCCTTCCAGCCAGCACCACCATTCAATATGATCATGGCTGAGCATGCAACTTCACTTCCCCTTCCTGATTTCTCTCCATGCCCCTTGATCACTTTAGCCGTAAGGGCCATATCTCACTGTCTTTTGAGTATATCTATCCAACTGGCTTCCACATCTTTCTGTGGTACATAATTCCACAGGTTCACAATGATCTGAGTGAAGATGATTCTCCTCGTGTCGGTCCTAAATGGTTTACACTTTATCCTTAGACAGTGACCGCTGGTACTGGGCTTCCTTTATTCGGACTGCGGGAACCTTTTTACGCCATCAAACCTGTCCATTCCCGACCAAATTTTAAATGTTTCTATGAGCTCCCCTCTCATTCTTCTAAATTCCAGCGAGTATAAGCCTAGTCGATCCAATCTTTCTTCATGTCAGTCCTGCCATCCCTGGAATCAATCTGGTGAATATTCGCTACACTCCCTCAAAAGCAAGAATGTCCTTCCTCAGATTAGATGATCATAACTGCACACAATACTCAAGGTCTGGTCTCAGCAAGGTGCTGTACAAGTCTCCATGCTCCGATACCCTAATCTCCTCGCTATGAAGGCCAGCATGACATTTGGCTTCCTTTACTGCATGCTGTACCTGTATGTATGAATGACTTCAACGACTGATGTACCAAAATACCCAGGTCTCAATACCCCTCCGCTTTTACAAATCGGTCAACATTCAGATAACATTCTACCTTCAAGGTTTTGCCACCAACGTGGATAAACTCACACTTATCTTCATTATATGGCATCTGCCATCCACCGAATCTGTCCAATTCCGCTGCAGCCTCCTAGCAGCTCGCACTGCAACCCAGCTTGGTGTGATTTGCAAAGTTGGAGATATTACATTGATGGAATTATTGAAAATCGCCACAGCTCGAGGAAACGGTACCGCCGCTCCTTTCTGCTCCTCCTTATTAAACTGCCGCCCAGACTTGCTCCCGCTCTTTCAACACCCGCTCATCTCTGCTGCCGTGCTGCAAACAGCCAGTCCTGTGTGTTCTCGCTTTTTAAATTGCCGCTTCCCTCTGCTCGTGCTATTTGAAAAATAACTCAAATCCTTTACTCCCTCACGTTGCAAGCGATCCTCACTGCTCCCTCTCTTTATACCGAAGGACATCTGTGCCCCCGCTCATTTAACAGCCGCTCCTCTCTGTGTACGCTCTTGAAACAGTCGGGAAGTTCAATTTTTAAATACACGCTTTCTGAAATACTTCCATAAACACTGCATTGGCCGGGAATCGAAACCGGGTTTCCCGCGTGGCAGGCGATAATTCTACCCCTGAACCACCAATGCTCACGTTACGAACACATTCAAGTTTAAAGATAGTGCAATTAGTGTTTAATTTTTGTTAATAAAAGGCGAAGAACAACAAAGCACCTCATATTCTGAAGATAGAAACATAGAAACTTAGAAAGTAGGTGCAGGAGTAGGCCATTCGTCCCTTCCAGCCAGCACCACCATTCAATATGATCATGGCTGAGCATGCAACTTCACTTCCCCTTCCTGATTTCTCTCCATGCCCCTTGATCACTTTAGCCGTAAGGGCCATATCTCACTGTCTTTTGAGTATATCTATCCAACTGGCTTCCACATCTTTCTGTGGTACAGAATTCCACAGGTTCACAATGATCTGAGTGAAGAAGATGCTCCTCGTGTCGGTCCTAAATGGTTTACACTTTATCCTTAGACAGTGACCGCTGGTACTGGGCTTCCTTTATTCGGACTGCATGAACCTTTTTACGCCATCAAACCTGTCCATTCCCGACCAAATTTTAAATGTTTCTATGAGCTCCCCTCTCATTCTTCTAAATTCCAGCGAGTATAAGCCTCGTCGATCCAGTCTTTCTTCATGTCAGTCCTGCCATCCCTGGAATCAATCTGGTGAATATTCGCTACACTCCCTCAAAAGCAAGAATGTCCTTCCTCAGATTAGATGATCATAACTGCACACAATACTCAAGGTCTGGTCTCAGCAAGGTGCTGTACAAGTCTCCATGCTCCGATACCCTAATCTCCTCGCTATGAAGGCCAGCATGACATTTGGCTTCCTTTACTGCATGCTGTACCTGTATGTATGAATGACTTCAACGACTGATGTACCAAAATACCCAGGTCTCAATACCCCTCCGCTTTTACAAATCGGTCAACATTCAGATAACATTCTACCTTCAAGGTTTTGCCACCAAAGTGGATAAACTCACACTTATCTTCATTATATGGCATCTGCCATCCACCGAATCTGTCCAATTCCGCTGCAGCCTCCTAGCAGCTCGCACTGCAACCCAGCTTGGTGTGATTTGCAAAGTTGGAGATATTACATTGATGGAATTATTGAAAATCGCCACAGCTCGAGGAAACGGTACCGCCGCTCCTTTCTGCTCCTCCTTATTAAACTGCCGCCCAGACTTGCTCCCGCTCTTTCAACACCCGCTCATCTCTGCTGCCGTGCTGCAAACAGCCACTCCTGTGTGTTCTCGCTTTTTATATTGCCGCTTCTCTCTGCTCGTGCTATTTGAAAAATAACTCAAATCCTTTACTCCCTCACGTTACAAGCGATCCTCACTGCTCCCGCTCTTTGTACCGAAGGATATCTGTGCCCCCGCTCATTTAACAGCCGCTCCTCTCTGTGTACGCTCTTGAAACAGTCGGGAAGTTTAATTTTTAAATGCACGCTTTCTGAAATACTTCCATAAACACTGCATTGGCCAGGAATCGAACCCGGGTCTCCCGCGTGGCAGGCGAGAATTCTACCCCTGAACCACCAATGCTCACATTAGGAACACATTCAAGTTTAAAGATAGTGCAATTAGTGTTTAATTTTTGTTAATAAAAGGCGAAGAACAACAAAGCACCTCATATTCTGAAGATAGAAACATAGAAACTTAGAAAGTAGGTGCAGGAGTTGGCCATTCCTCCCTTCCAGCCAGCACCACCATTCAATATGATCATGGCTGAGCATGCAACTTCACTTCCCCTTCCTGATTTCTCTCCATGCCCCTTGATCACTTTAGCCGTAAGGGCCATATCTCACTGTCTTTTGAGTATATCTATCCAACTGGCTTCCACATCTTTCTGTGGTACAGAATTCCACAGGTTCACAATGATCTGAGTGAAGAAGATGCTCCTCGTGTCGGTCCTAAATGGCTTACACTTTATCCTTAGACAGTGACCGCTGGTACTGGGCTTCCTTTATTCGGACTGCGGGAACCTTTTTACGCCATCAAACCTGTCCATTCCCGACCAAATTTTAAATGTTTCTATGAGCTCCCCTCTCATTCTTCTAAATTCCAGCGAGTATAAGCCTCGTCGATCCAGTCTTTCTTCATGTCAGTCCTGCCATCCCTGGAATCAATCTGGTGAATATTCGCTACACTCCCTCAAAAGCAAGAATGTCCTTCCTCAGATTAGATGATCATAACTGCACACAATACTCAAGGTCTGGTCTCAGCAAGGTGCTGTACAAGTCTCCATGCTCCGATACCCTAATCTCCTCGCTATGAAGGCCAGCATGACATTTGGCTTCCTTTACTGCATGCTGTACCTGTATGTATGAATGACTTCAACGACTGATGTACCAAAATACCCAGGTCTCAATACCCCTCCGCTTTTACAAATCGGTCAACATTCAGATAACATTCTACCTTCAAGGTTTTGCCACCAAAGTGGATAAACTCACACTTATCTTCATTATATGGCATCTGCCATCCACCGAATCTGTCCAATTCCGCTGCAGCCTCCTAGCAGCTCGCACTGCAACCCAGCTTGGTGTGATTTGCAAAGTTGGAGATATTACATTGATGGAATTATTGAAAATCGCCGCAGCTCGAGGAAACGGTACCGCCGCTCCTTTCTGCTCCTCCTTATTAAACTGCCGCCCAGACTTGCTCCCGCTCTTTCAACACCCGCTCATCTCTGCTGCCGTGCTGCAAACAGCCACTCCTGTGTGTTCTCGCTTTTTAAATTGCTGCTTCCCTCTGCTCGTGCTATTTGAAAAATAACTCAAATCCTTTACTCCCTCACGTTACAAGCGATCCTCACTGCTCCCGCTCTTTATACCGAAGGATATCTGTGCCCCCGCTCATTTAACAGCCGCTCCTCTCTGTGTACGCTCTTGAAACAGTCGGGAAAGTTTAATTTTTAAATACACGCTTTCTGAAATACTTCCATAAACACTGCATTGGCCGGGAATCGAACCCGGGTCTCCCATGTGGCAGGCGAGAATTCTACCCCTGAACCACCAATGCTCACATTACGAACACATTCAAGTTTAAAGATAGTGCAATTAGTGTTTAATTTTTGTTAATATAAGGCGAAGAACAACAAAGCACCTCATATTCTGAAGATAGAAACATAGAAACTTAGAAAGTAGGTGCAGGAGTAGGCCATTTGTCCCTTCCAGCCAGCACCACCATTCAATATGATCATGGCTGAGCATGCAACTTCACTTCCCCTTCCTGATTTCTCTCCATGCCCCTTGATCACTTTAGCCGTAAGGGCCATATCTCACTGTCTTTTGAGTATATCTATCCAACTGGCTTCCACATCTTTCTGTGGTACAGAATTCCACAGGTTCACAATGATCTGAGTGAAGAAGATGCTCCTCGTGTCGGTCCTAAATGGTTTACACTTTATCCTTAGACAGTGACCGCTGGTACTGGGCTTCCTTTATTCGGACTGCGGGAACTTTTTACGCCATCAAACCTGTCCATTCCCGACCAAATTTTAAATGTTTCTATGAGCTCCCCTCTCATTCTTCTAAATTCCAGCGAGTATAAGCCTCGTCGATCCAGTCTTTCTTCATGTCAGTCCTGCCATCCCTGGAATCAATCTGGTGAATATTCGCTACACTCCCTCAAAAGCAAGAATGTCCTTCCTCAGATTAGATGATCATAACTGCACACAATACTCAAGGTCTGGTCTCAGCAAGGTGCTGTACAAGTCTCCATGCTCCGATACCCTAATCTCCTCGCTATGAAGGCCAGCATGACATTTGGCTTCCTTTACTGCATGCTGTACTTGTATGTATGAATGACTTCAACGACTGATGTACCAAAATACCCAGGTCTCAATACCCCTCCGCTTTTACAAATCGGTCAACATTCAGATAACATTCTACCTTCAAGGTTTTGCCACCAAAGTGGATAAACTCACACTTATCTTCATTATATGGCATCTGCCATCCACCGAATCTGTCCAATTCCGCTGCAGCCTCCTAGCAGCTCGCACTGCAACCCAGCTTGGTGTGATTTGCAAAGTTGGAGATATTACATTGATGGAATTATTGAAAATCGCCACAGCTCGAGGAAACGGTACCGCCGCTCCTTTCTGCTCCTCCTTATTAAACTGCCGCCCAGACTTGCTCCCGCTCTTTCAACACCCGCTCATCTCTGCTGCCGTGCTGCAAACAGCCACTCCTGTGTGTTCTCGCTTTTTATATTGCCGCTTCTCTCTGCTCGTGCTATTTGAAAAATAACTCGAATCCTTTACTCCCTCACGTTACAAGCGATCCTCACTGCTCCCGCTCTTTGTACCGAAGGATATCTGTGCCCCCGCTCATTTAACAGCCGCTCCTCTCTGTGTACGCTCTTGAAACAGTCGGGGAAGTTTAATTTTTAAATACACGCTTTCTGAAATACTTCCATAAACACTGCATTGGCCGGGAATCGAACCCGGGTCTCCCGTGTGGCAGGCGAGAATTCTACCCCTGAACCACCAATGCTCACATTACGAGCACATTCAAGTTTAAAGATAGTGCAATTAGTGTTTAATTTTTGTTAATATAAGGCGAAGAACAACAAAGCACCTCATATTCCGAAGATAGAAACATAGAAACTTAGAAAGTAGGTGCAGGAGTAGGCCATTTGTCCCTTCCAGCCAGCACCACCATTCAATATGATCATGGCTGAGCATGCAACTTCACTTCCCCTTCCTGATTTCTCTCCATGCCCCTTGATCACTTTAGCCGTAAGGGCCATATCTCACTGTCGTTTGAGTATATCTATCCAACTGGCTTCCACATCTTTCTGTGGTACAGAATTCCACAGGTTCACAATGATCTGAGTGAAGAAGATGCTCCTCGTGTCGGTCCTAAATGGTTTACACTTTATCCTTAGACAGTGACCGCTGGTACTGGGCTTCCTTTATTCGGACTGCGGGAACCTTTTTACGCCATCAAACCTGTCCATTCCCGACCAAATTTTAAATGTTTCTATGAGCTCCCCTCTCATTCTTCTAAATTCCAGCGAGTATAAGCCTCGTCGATCCAGTCTTTCTTCATGTCAGTCCTGCCATCCCTGGAATCAATCTGGTGAATATTCGCTACACTCCCTCAAAAGCAAGAATGTCCTTCCTCAGATTAGATGATCATAACTGCACACAATACTCAAGGTCTGGTCTCAGCAAGGTGCTGTACAAGTCTCCATGCTCCGATACCCTAATCTCCTCGCTATGAAGGCCAGCATGACATTTGGCTTCCTTTACTGCATGCTGTACCTGTATGTATGAATGACTTCAACGACTGATGTACCAAAATACCCAGGTCTCAATACCCCTCCGCTTTTACAAATCGGTCCACATTCAGATAACATTCTACCTTCAAGGTTTTGCCACCAAAGTGGATAAACTCACACTTATCTTCATTATATGGCATCTGCCATCCACCGAATCTGTCCAATTCCGCTGCAGCCTCCTAGCAGCTCGCACTGCAACCCAGCTTGGTGTGATTTGCAAAGTTGGAGATATTACATTGATGGAATTATTGAAAATCGCCACAGCTCGAGGAAACGGTACCGCCGCTCCTTTCTGCTCCTCCTTATTAAACTGCCGCCCAGACTTGCTCCCGCTCTTTCAACACCCGCTCATCTCTGCTGCCGTGCTGCAAACAGCCACTCCTGTGTGTCTCGCTTTTTAAATTGCTGCTTCCCTCTGCTCGTGCTATTTGAAAAATAACTCAAATCCTTTACTCCCTCACGTTACAAGCGATCCTCACTGCTCCCATTCTTTGTACCGAAGGATATCTGTGCCCCCGCTCATTTAACAGCGGCTCCTCTCTGTGTACGCTCTTGAAACAGTCGGGAAGTTTAATTTTTAAATGCACGCTTTCTGAAATACTTCCATAAACACTGCATTGGCCGGGAATCGAACCCGGGTCTCCCGCGTGGCAGGCGAGAATTCTACCCCTGAACCACCAATGCTCACATTACGAACACATTCAAGTTTAAAGATAGTGCAATTAGTGTTTAATTTTTGTTAATAAAAGGCGAAGAACAACAAAGAACCTCATATTCTGAAGATAGAAACATAGAAACTTAGAAAGTAGGTGCAGGAGTAGGCCATTCGTCCCTTCCAGCCAGCACCACCATTCAATATGATCATGGCTGAGCATGCAACTTCACTTCCCCTTCCTGATTTCTCTCCATGCCCCTTGATCACTTTAGCCGTAAGGGCCATATCTCACTCTCTTTTGAGTATATCTATCCAACTGGCTTCCACATCTTTCTGTGGTACAGAATTCCACAGGTTCACAATGATCTGAGTGAAGAAGATTCTCCTCGTGTCGGTCCTAAATGGCTTACACTTTATCCTTAGACAGTGACCGCTGGTACTGGGCTTCCTTTATTCGGACTGCGGGAACCTTTTTACGCCATCAAACCTGTCCGTTCCCGACCAAATTTTAAATGTTTCTATGAGCTCCCCTCTCATTCTTCTAAATTCCAGCGAGTATAAGCCTCGTCGATCCAGTCTTTCTTCATGTCAGTCCTGCCATCCCTGGAATCAATCTGGTGAATATTCGCCACACTCCCTCAAAAGCAAGAATGTCCTTCCTCAGATTAGATGATCATAACTGCACACAATACTCAAGGTCTGGTCTCAGCAAGGTGCTGTACAAGTCTCCATGCTCCGATACCCTAATCTCCTCGCTATGAAGGCCAGCATGACATTTGGCTTCCTTTACTGCATGCTGTACCTGTATGTATGAATGACTTCAACGACTGATGTACCAAAATACCCAGGTCTCAATACCCCTCCGCTTTTACAAATCGGTCAACATTCAGATAACATTCTACCTTCAAGGTTTTGCCACCAAAGTGGATAAACTCACACTTATCTTCATTATATGGCATCTGCCATCCACCGAATCTGTCCAATTCCGCTGCAGCCTCCTAGCAAGCAGCTCGCACTGCAACCCAGCTTGGTGTGATTTGCAAAGTTGGAGATATTACATTGATGGAATTATTGAAAATCGCCACAGCTCGAGGAAACGGTACCGCCGCTCCTTTCTGCTCCTCCTTATTAAACTGCCGCCCAGACTTGCTCCCGCTCTTTCAACACCCGCTCATCTCTGCTGCCGTGCTGCAAACAGCCACTCCTGTGTGTTCTCGCTTTTTAAATTGCCGCCTCCCTCTGCTCGTGCTATTTGAAAAATAACTCAAATCCTTTACTCCCTCACGTTACAAGCGATCCTCACTGCTCCCGCTCTTGAAACCGAAGGATATCTGTGCCCCCGCTCATTTAACAGCCGCTCCTCTCTGTGTACGCTCTTGAAACAGTCGGGGAAGTTTAATTTTTAAATACACGCTTTCTGAAATACTTCCATAAACACTGCATTGGCCGGGAATCGAACCCGGGTCTCCCGCGTGGCAGGCGAGAATTCTACCCCTGAACCACCAATGCTCACGTTACGGACGCATTCAAGTTTAAAGATAGTGCAATTAGTGTTTAATTTTTGTTAATAAAAGGCGAAGAACAACAAAGCACCTCATATTCTGAAGATAGAAACATAGAAACTTAGAAAGTAGGTGCAGGAGTAGGCCATTCGTCCCTTCCAGCCAGCACCACCATTCAATATGATCATGGCTGAGCATGCAACTTCACTTCCCCTTCCTGATTTCTCTCCATGCCCCTTGATCACTTTAGCCGTAAGGGCCATATCTCACTGTCTTTTGAGTATATCTATCCAACTGGCTTCCACATCTTTCTGTGGTACAGAATTCCACAGGTTCACAATGATCTGAGTGAAGAAGATGCTCCTCGTATCGGTCCTAAATGGTTTACACTTTATCCTTAGACAGTGACCGCTGGTACTGGGCTTCCTTTATTCGGACTGCGGGAACCTTTTTACGCCATCAAACCTGTCCATTCCCGACCAAATTTTAAATGTTTCTATGAGCTCCCCTCTCATTCTTCTAAATTCCAGCGAGTATAAGCCTCGTCGATCCAGTCTTTCTTCATGTCAGTCCTGCCATCCCTGGAATCAATCTGGTGAATATTCGCTACACTCCCTCAAAAGCAAGAATGTCCTTCCTCAGATTAGATGATCATAACTGCACACAATACTCAAGGTCTGGTCTCAGCAAGGTGCTGTACAAGTCTCCATGCTCCGATACCCTAATCTCCTCGCTATGAAGGCCAGCATGACATTTGGCTTCCTTTACTGCATGCTGTACCTGTATGTATGAATGACTTCAACGACTGATGTACCAAAATACCCAGGTCTCAATACCCCTCCGCTTTTACAAATCGGTCAACATTCAGATAACATTCTACCTTCAAGGTTTTGCCACCAAAGTGGATAAACTCACACTTATCTTCATTATATGGCATCTGCCATCCACCGAATCTGTCCAATTCCGCTGCAGCCTCCTAGCAGCTCGCACTGCAACCCAGCTTGGTGTGATTTGCAAAGTTGGAGATATTACATTGATGGAATTATTGAAAATCGCCACAGCTCGAGGAAACGGTACCGCCGCTCCTTTCTGCTCCTCCTTATTAAACTGCCGCCCAGACTTGCTCCCGCTCTTTCAACACCCGCTCATCTCTGCTGCCGTGCTGCAAACAGCCACTCCTGTGTGTTCTCGCTTTTTAAATTGCCCGCTTCCCTCTGCTCGTGCTATTTGAAAAATAACTCAAATCCTTTACTCCCTCACGTTACAAGCGATCCTCACTGCTCCCGCTCTTTGTACCGAAGGATATCTGTGCCCCCGCTCATTTAACAGCCGCTCCTCTCTGTGTACGCTCTTGAAACAGTCGGGAAGTTTAATTTTTAAATGCACGCTTTCTGAAATACTTCCATAAACACTGCATTGGCCAGGAATCGAACCCGGGTCTCCGCGTGGCAGGCGAGAATTCTACCCCTGAACCACCAATGCTCACATTAGGAACACATTCAAGTTTAAAGATAGTGCAATTAGTGTTTAATTTTTGTTAATAAAAGGCGAAGAACAACAAAGCACCTCATATTCTGAAGATAGAAACATAGAAACTTAGAAAGTAGGTGCAGGAGTAGGCCATTTGTCCCTTCCAGCCAGCACCACCATTCAATATGATCATGGCTGAGCATGCAACTTCACTTCCCCTTCCTGATTTCTCTCCATGCCCCTTGATCACTTTAGCCGTAAGGGCCATATCTCACTGTCTTTTGAGTATATCTATCCAACTGGCTTCCACATCTTTCTGTGGTACAGAATTCCACTGGTTCACAATGATCTGAGTGAAGAAGATGCTCCTCGTGTCGGTCCTAAATGGTTTACACTTTATCCTTAGACAGTGACCGCTGGTACTGGGCTTCCTTTATTCGGACTGCGGGAACCTTTTTACGCCATCAAACCTGTCCATTCCCGACCAAATTTTAAATGTTTCTATGAGGGTCCCTCTCATTCTTCTAAATTCCAGCGAGTATAAGCCTCGTCGATCCAGTCTTTCTTCATGTCAGTCCTGCCATCCCTGGAATCAATCTGGTGAATATTCGCTGCACTCCCTCAAAAGCAAGAATGTCCTTCCTCAGATTAGATGATCATAACTGCACACAATACTCAAGGTCTGGTCTCAGCAAGGTGCTGTACAAGTCTCCATGCTCCGATACCCTAATCTCCTCGCTATGAAGGCCAGCATGACATTTGGCTTCCTTTACTGCATGCTGTACCTGTATGTATGAATGACTTCAACGACTGATGTACCAAAATACCCAGGTCTCAATACCCCTCCGCTTTTACAAATCGGTCAACATTCAGATAACATTCTACCTTCAAGGTTTTGCCACCAAAGTGGATAAACTCACACTTATCTTCATTATATGGCATCTGCCATCCACCGAATCTGTCCAATTCCGCTGCAGCCTCCTAGCAGCTCGCACTGCAACCCAGCTTGGTGTGATTTGCAAAGTTGGAGATATTACATTGATGGAATTATTGAAAATCGCCACAGCTCGAGGAAACGGTACCGCCGCTCCTTTCTGCTCCTCCTTATTAAACTGCCGCCCAGACTTGCTCCCGCTCTTTCAACACCCGCTCATCTCTGCTGCCGTGCTGCAAACAGCCACTCCTGTGTGTCTCGCTTTTTAAATTGCTGCTTCCCTCTGCTCGTGCTATTTGAAAAATAACTCAAATCCTTTACTCCCTCACGTTACAAGCGATCCTCACTGCTCCCGCTCTTTGTACCGAAGGATATCTGTGCCCCCGCTCATTTAACAGCGGCTCCTCTCTGTGTACGCTCTTGAAACAGTCGGGAAGTTTAATTTTTAAATGCACGCTTTCTGAAATACTTCCATAAACACTGCATTGGCCGGGAATCGAACCCGGGTCTCCCGCGTGGCAGGCGAGAATTCTACCCCTGAACCACCAATGCTCACATTACGAACACATTCAAGTTTAAAGATAGTGCAATTAGTGTTTAATTTTTGTTAATAAAAGGCGAAGAACAACAAAGAACCTCATATTCTGAAGATAGAAACATAGAAACTTAGAAAGTAGGTGCAGGAGTAGGCCATTCGTCCCTTCCAGCCAGCACCACCATTCAATATGATCATGGCTGAGCATGCAACTTCACTTCCCCTTCCTGATTTCTCTCCATGCCCCTTGATCACTTTAGCCGTAAGGGCCATATCTCACTCTCTTTTGAGTATATCTATCCAACTGGCTTCCACATCTTTCTGTGGTACAGAATTCCACAGGTTCACAATGATCTGAGTGAAGAAGATTCTCCTCGTGTCGGTCCTAAATGGCTTACACTTTATCCTTAGACAGTGACCGCTGGTACTGGGCTTCCTTTATTCGGACTGCGGGAACCTTTTTACGCCATCAAACCTGTCCATTCCCGACCAAATTTTAAATGTTTCTATGAGCTCCCCTCTCATTCTTCTAAATTCCAGCGAGTATAAGCCTCGTCGATCCAGTCTTTCTTCATGTCAGTCCTGCCATCCCTGGAATCAATCTGGTGAATATTCGCCACACTCCCTCAAAAGCAAGAATGTCCTTCCTCAGATTAGATGATCATAACTGCACACAATACTCAAGGTCTGGTCTCAGCAAGGTGCTGTACAAGTCTCCATGCTCCGATACCCTAATCTCCTCGCTATGAAGGCCAGCATGACATTTGGCTTCCTTTACTGCATGCTGTACCTGTATGTATGAATGACTTCAACGACTGATGTACCAAAATACCCAGGTCTCAATACCCCTCCGCTTTTACAAATCGGTCAACATTCAGATAACATTCTACCTTCAAGGTTTTGCCACCAAAGTGGATAAACTCACACTTATCTTCATTATATGGCATCTGCCATCCACCGAATCTGTCCAATTCCGCTGCAGCCTCCTAGCAAGCAGCTCGCACTGCAACCCAGCTTGGTGTGATTTGCAAAGTTGGAGATATTACATTGATGGAATTATTGAAAATCGCCACAGCTCGAGGAAACGGTACCGCCGCTCCTTTCTGCTCCTCCTTATTAAACTGCCGCCCAGACTTGCTCCCGCTCTTTCAACACCCGCTCATCTCTGCTGCCGTGCTGCAAACAGCCACTCCTGTGTGTTCTCGCTTTTTAAATTGCCGCCTCCCTCTGCTCGTGCTATTTGAAAAATAACTCAAATCCTTTACTCCCTCACGTTACAAGCGATCCTCACTGCTCCCGCTCTTGAAACCGAAGGATATCTGTGCCCCCGCTCATTTAACAGCCGCTCCTCTCTGTGTACGCTCTTGAAACAGTCGGGGAAGTTTAATTTTTAAATACACGCTTTCTGAAATACTTCCATAAACACTGCATTGGCCGGGAATCGAACCCGGGTCTCCCGCGTGGCAGGCGAGAATTCTACCCCTGAACCACCAATGCTCACGTTACGGACGCATTCAAGTTTAAAGATAGTGCAATTAGTGTTTAATTTTTGTTAATAAAAGGCGAAGAACAACAAAGCACCTCATATTCTGAAGATAGAAACATAGAAACTTAGAAAGTAGGTGCAGGAGTAGGCCATTCGTCCCTTCCAGCCAGCACCACCATTCAATATGATCATGGCTGAGCATGCAACTTCACTTCCCCTTCCTGATTTCTCTCCATGCCCCTTGATCACTTTAGCCGTAAGGGCCATATCTCACTGTCTTTTGAGTATATCTATCCAACTGGCTTCCACATCTTTCTGTGGTACAGAATTCCACAGGTTCACAATGATCTGAGTGAAGAAGATGCTCCTCGTATCGGTCCTAAATGGTTTACACTTTATCCTTAGACAGTGACCGCTGGTACTGGGCTTCCTTTATTCGGACTGCGGGAACCTTTTTACGCCATCAAACCTGTCCATTCCCGACCAAATTTTAAATGTTTCTATGAGCTCCCCTCTCATTCTTCTAAATTCCAGCGAGTATAAGCCTCGTCGATCCAGTCTTCCTTCATGTCAGTCCTGCCATCCCTGGAATCAATCTGGTGAATATTCGCTACACTCCCTCAAAAGCAAGAATGTCCTTCCTCAGATTAGATGATCATAACTGCACACAATACTCAAGGTCTGGTCTCAGCAAGGTGCTGTACAAGTCTCCATGCTCCGATACCCTAATCTCCTCGCTATGAAGGCCAGCATGACATTTGGCTTCCTTTACTGCATGCTGTACCTGTATGTATGAATGACTTCAACGACTGATGTACCAAAATACCCAGGTCTCAATACCCCTCCGCTTTTACAAATCGGTCAACATTCAGATAACATTCTACCTTCAAGGTTTTGCCACCAAAGTGGATAAACTCACACTTATCTTCATTATATGGCATCTGCCATCCACCGAATCTGTCCAATTCCGCTGCAGCCTCCTAGCAGCTCGCACTGCAACCCAGCTTGGTGTGATTTGCAAAGTTGGAGATATTACATTGATGGAATTATTGAAAATCGCCACAGCTTGAGGAAACGGTACCGCCGCTCCTTTCTGCTCCTCCTTATTAAACTGCCGCCCAGACTTGCTCCCGCTCTTTCAACACCCGCTCATCTCTGCTGCCGTGCTGCAAACAGCCACTCCTGGGTGTGCTCGCTTTTTAAATTGCCGCTTCCCTCTGCTCGTGCTATTTGAAAAATAACTCAAATCCTTTACTCCCTCACGTTACAAGCGATCCTCACTGCTCCCGCTCTTTGTACCGAAGGATATCTGTGCCCCCGCTCATTTAACAGCCGCTCCTCTCTGTGTACGCTCTTGAAACAGTCGGGAAGTTTAATTTTTAAATGCACGCTTTCTGAAATACTTCCATAAACACTGCATTGACCAGGAATCGAACCCGGGTCTCCCGCGTGGCAGGCGAGAATTCTACCCCTGAACCACCAATGCTCACATTCGGAACACATTCAAGTTTAAAGATAGTGCAATTAGTGTTTAATTTTTGTTAATAAAAGGCGAAGAACAACAAAGCACCTCATATTCTGAAGATAGAAACATAGAAACTTAGAAAGTAGGTGCAGGAGTTGGCCATTCCTCCCTTCCAGCCAGCACCACCATTCAATATGATCATGGCTGAGCATGCAACTTCACTTCCCCTTCCTGATTTCTCTCCATGCCCCTTGATCACTTTAGCCGTAAGGGCCATATCTCACTGTCTTTTGAGTATATCTATCCAACTGGCTTCCACATCTTTCTGTGGTACAGAATTCCACAGGTTCACAATGATCTGAGTGAAGAAGATGCTCCTCGTGTCGGTCCTAAATGGTTTACACTTTATCCTTAGACAGTGACCGCTGGTACTGGGCTTCCTTTATTCGGACTGCGGGAACCTTTTTACGCCATCAAACCTGTCCATTCCCGACCAAATTTTAAATGTTTCTATGAGCTCCCCTCTCATTCTTCTAAATTCCAGCGAGTATAAGCCTCGTCGATCCAGTCTTTCTTCATGTCAGTCCTGCCATCCCTGGAATCAATCTGGTGAATATTCGCTACACTCCCTCAAAAGCAAGAATGTCCTTCCTCAGATTAGATGATCATAACTGCACACAATACTCAAGGTCTGGTCTCAGCAAGGTGCTGTACAAGTCTCCATGCTCCGATACCCTAATCTCCTCGCTATGAAGGCCAGCATGACATTTGGCTTCCTTTACTGCATGCTGTACCTGTATGTATGAATGACTTCAACGACTGATGTACCAAAATACCCAGGTCTCAATACCCCTCCGCTTTTACAAATCGGTCAACATTCAGATAACATTCTACCTTCAAGGTTTTGCCACCAAAGTGGATAAACTCACACTTATCTTCATTATATGGCATCTGCCATCCACCGAATCTGTCCAATTCCGCTGCAGCCTCCTAGCAGCTCGCACTGCAACCCAGCTTGGTGTGATTTGCAAAGTTGGAGATATTACATTGATGGAATTATTGAAAATCGCCACAGCTCGAGGAAACGGTACCGCCGCTCCTTTCTGCTCCTCCTTATTAAACTGCCGCCCAGACTTGCTCCCGCTCTTTAGCACCCGCTCATCTCTGCTGCCGTGCTGCAAACAGCCACTCCTGTGTGTTCTCGCTTTTTAAATTGCCGCTTCCCTCTGCTCGTGCTATTTGAAAAATAACTCAAATCCTTTACTCCCTCACGTTACAAGCGATCCTCACTGCTCCCGCTCTTTGTACCGAAGGATATCTGTGCCCCCGCTCATTTAACAGCCGCTCCTCTCTGTGTACGCTCTTGAAACAGTCGGGAAGTTTAATTTTTAAATACACGCTTTCTGAAATACTTCCATAAACACTGCATTGGCCGGGAATCGAACCCGGGTCTCCCGCGTGGCAGGCGAGAATTCTACCCCTGAACCACCAATGCTCACATTACGAACACATTCAAGTTTAAAGATAGTGCAATTAGTGTTTAATTTTTGTTAATAAAAGGCGAAGAACAACAAAGCACCTCATATTCTGAAGATAGAAACATAGAAACTTAGAAAGTAGGTGCAGGAGTAGGCCATTCGTCCCTTCCAGCCAGCACCACCATTCAATATGATCATGGCTGAGCATGCAACTTCACTTCCCCTTCCTGATTTCTCTCCATGCCCCTTGATCACTTTAGCCGTAAGGGCCATATCTCACTGTCTTTTGAGTATATCTATCCAACTGGCTTCCACATCTTTCTGTGGTACAGAATTCCACAGGTTCACAATGATCTGAGTGAAGAAGATTCTCCTCGTGTCGGTCCTAAATGGTTTACACTTTATCCTTAGACAGTGACCGCTGGTACTGGGCTTCCTTTATTCGGACTGCGGGAACCTTTTTACGCCATCAAACCTGTCCATTCCCGACCAAATTTTAAATGTTTCTATGAGCTCCCCTCTCATTCTTCTAAATTCCAGCGAGTATAAGCCTCGTCGATCCAGTCTTTCTTCATGTCAGTCCTGCCATCCCTGGAATCAATCTGGTGAATATTCGCTACACTCCCTCAAAAGCAAGAATGTCCTTCCTCAGATTAGATGATCATAACTGCACACAATACTCAAGGTCTGGTCTCAGCAAGGTGCTGTACAAGTCTCCATGCTCCGATACCCTAATCTCCTCGCTATGAAGGCCAGCATGACATTTGGCTTCCTTTACTGCATGCTGTACCTGTATGTATGAATGACTTCAACGACTGATGTACCAAAATACCCAGGTCTCAATACCCCTCCGCTTTTACAAATCGGTCAACATTCAGATAACATTCTACCTTCAAGGTTTTGCCACCAACGTGGATAAACTCACACTTATCTTCATTATATGGCATCTGCCATCCACCGAATCTGTCCAATTCCGCTGCAGCCTCCTAGCAGCTCGCACTGCAACCCAGCTTGGTGTGATTTGCAAAGTTGGAGATATTACATTGATGGAATTATTGAAAATCGCCACAGCTCGAGGAAACGGTACCGCCGCTCCTTTCTGCTCCTCCTTATTAAACTGCCGCCCAGACTTGCTCCCGCTCTTTCAACACCCGCTCATCTCTGCTGCCGTGCTGCAAACAGCCACTCCTGTGTGTTCTCGCTTTTTAAATTGCCGCTTCCCTCTGCTCGTGCTATTTGAAAAATAACTCAAATCCTTTACTCCCTCACGTTACAAGCGATCCTCACTGCTCCCGCTCTTTGTACCGAAGGATATCTGTGCCCCCGCTCATTTATGTGTGCGCTCTTGAAACAGTCGGGAAGTTCAATTTTTAAATACACGCTTTCTGAAATACTTCCATAAACACTGCATTGGCCGGGAATCGAACCCGGGTCTCCCGCGTGGCAGGCGAGAATTCTACCCCTGAACCACCAATGCTCACATTCGGAACACATTCAAGTTTAAAGATAGTGCAATTAGTGTTTAATTTTTGTTAATAAAAGGCGAAGAACAACAAAGCACCTCATATTCTGAAGATAGAAACATAGAAACTTAGAAAGTAGGTGCAGGAGTTGGCCATTCGTCCCTTCCAGCCAGCACCACCATTCAATATGATCATGGCTGAGCATGCAACTTCACTTCCCCTTCCTGATTTCTCTCCATGCCCCTTGATCACTTTAGCCGTAAGGGCCATATCTCACTGTCTTTTGAGTATATCTATCCAACTGGCTTCCACATCTTTCTGTGGTACAGAATTCCACAGGTTCACAATGATCTGAGTGAAGAAGATGCTCCTCGTGTCGGTCCTAAATGGTTTACACTTTATCCTTAGACAGTGACCGCTGGTACTGGGCTTCCTTTATTCGGACTGCGGGAACCTTTTTACGCCATCAAACCTGTCCATTCCCGACCAAATTTTAAATGTTTCTATGAGCTCCCCTCTCATTCTTCTAAATTCCAGCGAGTATAAGCCTCGTCGATCCAGTCTTTCTTCATGTCAGTCCTGCCATCCCTGGAATCAATCTGGTGAATATTCGCTACACTCCCTCAAAAGCAAGAATGTCCTTCCTCAGATTAGATGATCATAACTGCACACAATACTCAAGGTCTGGTCTCAGCAAGGTGCTGTACAAGTCTCCATGCTCCGATACCCTAATCTCCTCGCTATGAAGGCCAGCATGACATTTGGCTTCCTTTACTGCATGCTGTACCTGTATGTATGAATGACTTCAACGACTGATGTACCAAAATACCCAGGTCTCAATACCCCTCCGCTTTTACAAATCGGTCAACATTCAGATAACATTCTACCTTCAAGGTTTTGCCACCAAAGTGGATAAACTCACACTTATCTTCATTATATGGCATCTGCCATCCACCGAATCTGTCCAATTCCGCTGCAGCCTCCTAGCAGCTCGCACTGCAACCCAGCTTGGTGTGATTTGCAAAGTTGGAGATATTACATTGATGGAATTATTGAAAATCGCCACAGCTCGAGGAAACGGTACCGCCGCTCCTTTCTGCTCCTCCTTATTAAACTGCCGCCCAGACTTGCTCCCGCTCTTTAGCACCCGCTCATCTCTGCTGCCGTGCTGCAAACAGCCACTCCTGTGTGTTCTCGCTTTTTAAATTGCCGCTTCCCTCTGCTCGTGCTATTTGAAAAATAACTCAAATCCTTTACTCCCTCACGTTACAAGCGATCCTCACTGCTCCCGCTCTTTGTACCGAAGGATATCTGTGCCCCCGCTCATTTAACAGCCGCTCCTCTCTGTGTACGCTCTTGAAACAGTCGGGAAGTTTAATTTTTAAATACACGCTTTCTGAAATACTTCCATAAACACTGCATTGGCCGGGAATCGAACCCGGGTCTCCCGCGTGGCAGGCGAGAATTCTACCCCTGAACCACCAATGCTCACATTACGAACACATTCAAGTTTAAAGATAGTGCAATTAGTGTTTAATTTTTGTTAATAAAAGGCGAAGAACAACAAAGCACCTCATATTCTGAAGATAGAAACATAGAAACTTAGAAAGTAGGTGCAGGAGTAGGCCATTCGTCCCTTCCAGCCAGCACCACCATTCAATATGATCATGGCTGAGCATGCAACTTCACTTCCCCTTCCTGATTTCTCTCCATGCCCCTTGATCACTTTAGCCGTAAGGGCCATATCTCACTGTCTTTTGAGTATATCTATCCAACTGGCTTCCACATCTTTCTGTGGTACAGAATTCCACAGGTTCACAATGATCTGAGTGAAGAAGATTCTCCTCGTGTCGGTCCTAAATGGTTTACACTTTATCCTTAGACAGTGACCGCTGGTACTGGGCTTCCTTTATTCGGACTGCGGGAACCTTTTTACGCCATCAAACCTGTCCATTCCCGACCAAATTTTAAATGTTTCTATGAGCTCCCCTCTCATTCTTCTAAATTCCAGCGAGTATAAGCCTCGTCGATCCAGTCTTTCTTCATGTCAGTCCTGCCATCCCTGGAATCAATCTGGTGAATATTCGCTACACTCCCTCAAAAGCAAGAATGTCCTTCCTCAGATTAGATGATCATAACTGCACACAATACTCAAGGTCTGGTCTCAGCAAGGTGCTGTACAAGTCTCCATGCTCCGATACCCTAATCTCCTCGCTATGAAGGCCAGCATGACATTTGGCTTCCTTTACTGCATGCTGTACCTGTATGTATGAATGACTTCAACGACTGATGTACCAAAATACCCAGGTCTCAATACCCCTCCGCTTTTACAAATCGGTCAACATTCAGATAACATTCTACCTTCAAGGTTTTGCCACCAACGTGGATAAACTCACACTTATCTTCATTATATGGCATCTGCCATCCACCGAATCTGTCCAATTCCGCTGCAGCCTCCTAGCAGCTCGCACTGCAACCCAGCTTGGTGTGATTTGCAAAGTTGGAGATATTACATTGATGGAATTATTGAAAATCGCCACAGCTCGAGGAAACGGTACCGCCGCTCCTTTCTGCTCCTCCTTATTAAACTGCCGCCCAGACTTGCTCCCGCTCTTTCAACACCCGCTCATCTCTGCTGCCGTGCTGCAAACAGCCACTCCTGTGTGTTCTCGCTTTTTAAATTGCCGCTTCCCTCTGCTCGTGCTATTTGAAAAATAACTCAAATCCTTTACTCCCTCACGTTACAAGCGATCCTCACTGCTCCCGCTCTTTGTACCGAAGGATATCTGTGCCCCCGCTCATTTATGTGTGCGCTCTTGAAACAGTCGGGAAGTTCAATTTTTAAATACACGCTTTCTGAAATACTTCCATAAACACTGCATTGGCCGGGAATCGAACCCGGGTCTCCCGCGTGGCAGGCGAGAATTCTACCCCTGAACCACCAATGCTCACGTTACGAACACATTCAAGTTTAAAGATAGTGCAATTAGTGTTTAATTTTTGTTAATAAAAGGCGAAGAACAACAAAGCACCTCATATTCAGAAGATAGAAACATAGAAACTTAGAAAGTAGGTGCAGGAGTAGGCCATTCGTCCCTTCCAGCCAGCACCACCATTCAATATGATCATGGCTGAGCATGCAACTTCACTTCCCCTTCCTGATTTCTCTCCATGCCCCTTGATCACTTTAGCCGTAAGGGCCATATCTCACTGTCTTTTGAGTATATCTATCCAACTGGCTTCCACATCTTTCTGTGGTACAGAATTCCACAGGTTCACAATGATCTGAGTGAAGAAGATTCTCCTCGTGTCAGTCCTAAATGGTTTACACTTTATCCTTAGACAGTGACCGCTGGTACTGGGCTTCCTTTATTCGGACTGCGGGAACCTTTTTACGCCATCAAACCTGTCCATTCCCCACCAAATTTTAAATGTTTCTATGAGCTCCCCTCTCATTCTTCTAAATTCCAGCGAGTATAAGCCTAGTCGATCCAATCTTTCTTCATGTCAGTCCTGCCATCCCTGGAATCAATCTGGTGAATATTCGCTACACTCCCTCAAAAGCAAGAATGTCCTTCCTCAGATTAGATGATCATAACTGCACACAATACTCAAGGTCTGGTCTCAGCAAGGTGCTGTACAAGTCTCCATGCTCCGATACCCTAATCTCCTCGCTATGAAGGCCAGCATGACATTTGGCTTCCTTTACTGCATGCTGTACCTGTATGTATGAATGACTTCAACGACTGATGTACCAAAATACCCAGGTCTCAATACCCCTCCGCTTTTACAAATCGGTCAACATTCAGATAACATTCTACCTTCAAGGTTTTGCCACCAAAGTGGATAAACTCACACTTATCTTCATTATATGGCATCTGCCATCCACCGAATCTGTCCAATTCCGCTGCAGCCTCCTAGCAGCTCGCACTGCAACCCAGCTTGGTGTGATTTGCAAAGTTGGAGATATTACATTGATGGAATTATTGAAAATCGCCACAGCTCGAGGAAACGGTACCGCCGCTCCTTTCTGCTCCTCCTTATTAAACTGCCGCCCAGACTTGCTCCCGCTCTTTAGCACCCGCTCATCTCTGCTGCCGTGCTGCAAACAGCCACTCCTGTGTGTTCTCGCTTTTTAAATTGCCGCTTCCCTCTGCTCGTGCTATTTGAAAAATAACTCAAATCCTTTACTCCCTCACGTTACAAGCGATCCTCACTGCTCCCGCTCTTTGTACCGAAGGATATCTGTGCCCCCGCTCATTTAACAGCCGCTCCTCTCTGTGTACGCTCTTGAAACAGTCGGGAAGTTTAATTTTTAAATACACGCTTTCTGAAATACTTCCATAAACACTGCATTGGCCGGGAATCGAACCCGGGTCTCCCGCGTGGCAGGCGAGAATTCTACCCCTGAACCACCAATGCTCACGTTACGAACACATTCAAGTTTAAAGATAGTGCAATTAGTGTTTAATTTTTGTTAATAAAAGGCGAAGAACAACAAAGCACCTCATATTCTGAAGATAGAAACATAGAAACTTAGAAAGTAGGTGCAGGAGTAGGCCATTCGTCCCTTCCAGCCAGCACCACCATTCAATATGATCATGGCTGAGCATGCAACTTCACTTCCCCTTCCTGATTTCTCTCCATGCCCCTTGATCACTTTAGCCGTAAGGGCCATATCTCACTGTCTTTTGAGTATATCTATCCAACTGGCTTCCACATCTTTCTGTGGTACAGAATTCCACAGGTTCACAATGATCTGAGTGAAGAAGTTGCTCCTCGTGTCGGTCCTAAATGGTTTACACTTTATCCTTAGACAGTGACCGCTGGTACTGGGCTTCCTTTATTCGGACTGCGGGAACCTTTTTACGCCATCAAACCTGTCCATTCCCGACCAAATTTTAAATGTTTCTATGAGCTCCCCTCTCATTCTTCTAAATTCCAGCGAGTATAAGCCTAGTCGATCCAGTCTTTCTTCATGTCAGTCCTGCCATCCCTGGAATCAATCTGGTGAATATTCGCTACACTCCCTCAAAAGCAAGAATGTCCTTCCTCAGATTAGATGATCATAACTGCACACAATACTCAAGGTCTGGTCTCAGCAAGGTGCTGTACAAGTCTCCATGCTCCGATACCCTAATCTCCTCGCTATGAAGGCCAGCATGACATTTGGCTTCCTTTACTGCATGCTGTACCTGTATGTATGAATGACTTCAACGACTGATGTACCAAAATACCCAGGTCTCAATACCCCTCCGCTTTTACAAATCGGTCAACATTCAGATAACATTCTACCTTCAAGGTTTTGCCACCAACGTGGATAAACTCACACTTATCTTCATTATATGGCATCTGCCATCCACCGAATCTGTCCAATTCCGCTGCAGCCTCCTAGCAGCTCGCACTGCAACCCAGCTTGGTGTGATTTGCAAAGTTGGAGATATTACATTGATGGAATTATTGAAAATCGCCACAGCTCGAGGAAACGGTACCGCCGCTCCTTTCTGCTCCTCCTTATTAAACTGCCGCCCAGACTTGCTCCCGCTCTTTCAACACCCGCTCATCTCTGCTGCCGTGCTGCAAACAGCCACTCCTGTGTGTTCTCGCTTTTTAAATTGCCGCTTCCCTCTGCTCGTGCTATTTGAAAAATAACTCAAATCCTTTACTCCCTCACGTTACAAGCGATCCTCACTGCTCCCGCTCTTTGTACCGAAGGATATCTGTGCCCCCGCTCATTTCTGTGTGCGCTCTTGAAACAGTCGGGAAGTTCAATTTTTAAATACACGCTTTCTGAAATACTTCCATAAACACTGCATTGGCCGGGAATCGAACCCGGGTCTCCCGCGTGGCAGGCGAGAATTCTACCCCTGAACCACCAATGCTCACGTTACGAACACATTCAAGTTTAAAGATAGTGCAATTAGTGTTTAATTTTTGTTAATAAAAGGCGAAGAACAACAAAGCACCTCATATTCAGAAGATAGAAACATAGAAACTTAGAAAGTAGGTGCAGGAGTAGGCCATTCGTCCCTTCCAGCCAGCACCACCATTCAATATGATCATGGCTGAGCATGCAACTTCACTTCCCCTTCCTGATTTCTCTCCATGCCCCTTGATCACTTTAGCCGTAAGGGCCATATCTCACTGTCTTTTGAGTATATCTATCCAACTGGCTTCCACATCTTTCTGTGGTACACAATTCCACAGGTTCACAATGATCTGAGTGAAGAAGATTCTCCTCGTGTCAGTCCTAAATGGTTTACACTTTATCCTTAGACAGTGACCGCTGGTACTGGGCTTCCTTTATTCGGACTGCGGGAACCTTTTTACGCCATCAAACCTGTCCATTCCCCACCAAATTTTAAATGTTTCTATGAGCTCCCCTCTCATTCTTCTAAATTCCAGCGAGTATAAGCCTAGTCGATCCAATCTTTCTTCATGTCAGTCCTGCCATCCCTGGAATCAATCTGGTGAATATTCGCTACACTCCCTCAAAAGCAAGAATGTCCTTCCTCAGATTAGATGATCATAACTGCACACAATACTCAAGGTCTGGTCTCAGCAAGGTGCTGTACAAGTCTCCATGCTCCGATACCCTAATCTCCTCGCTATGAAGGCCAGCATGACATTTGGCTTTCTTTACTGCATGCTGTACCTGTATGTATGAATGACTTCAACGACTGATGTACCAAAATACCCAGGTCTCAATACCCCTCCGCTTTTACAAATCGGTCAACATTCAGATAACATTCTACCTTCAAGGTTTTGCCACCAACGTGGATAAACTGACACTTATCTTCATTATATGGCATCTGCCATCCACCGAATCTGTCCAATTCCGCTGCAGCCTCCGAGCAGCTCGCACTGCAACCCAGCTTGGTGTGATTTGCAAAGTTGGAGATATTACATTGATGGAATTATTGAAAATCGCCACAGCTCGAGGAAACGGTACCGCCGCTCCTTTCTGCTCCTCCTTATTAAACTGCCGCCCAGACTTGCTCCCGCTCTTTCAACACCCGCTCATCTCTGCTGCCGTGCTGCAAACAGCCACTCTTGTGTGTTCTCGCTTTTTAAATTGCCGCTTCCCTCTGCTCGTGCTATTTGAAAAATAACTCAAATCCTTTACTCCCTCACGTTGCAAGCGATCCTCACTGCTCCCGCTCTTTATACCGAAGGATATCTGTGCCCCCGCTCATTTAACAGCCGCTCCTCTCTGTGTGCGCTCTTGAAACAGTCGGGAAGTTCAATTTTTAAATACACGCTTTCTGAAATACTTCCATAAACACTGCATTGGCCGGGAATCGAACCCGGGTCTCCCGCGTGGCAGGCGAGAATTCTACCCCTGAACCACCAATGCTCACGTTACGAACACATTCAAGTTTAAAGATACTGCAATTAGTGTTTAATTTTTGTTGATAAAAGGCGAAGAACAACAAAGCACCTCATATTCTGAAGATAGAAACATAGAAACTTAGAAAGTAGGTGCAGGAGTAGGCCATTCGTCCCTTCCAGCCAGCACCACCATTCAATATGATCATGGCTGAGCATGCAACTTCACTTCCCCTTCCTGATTTCTCTCCATGCCCCTTGATCACTTTAGCCGTAAGGGCCATATCTCACTGTCTTTTGAGTATATCTATCCAACTGGCTTCCACATCTTTCTGTGGTACAGAATTCCACAGGTTCACAATGATCTGAGTGAAGAAGATGCTCCTCGTGTCGGTCCTAAATGGTTTACACTTTATCCTTAGACAGTGACCGCTGGTACTGGGCTTCCTTTATTCGGACTGCGGGAACCTTTTTACGCCATCAAACCTGTCCATTCCCGACCAAATTTTAAATGTTTCTATGAGCTCCCCTCTCATTCTTCTAAATTCCAGCGAGTATAAGCCTCGTCGATCCAGTCTTTCTTCATGTCAGTCCTGCCATCCCTGGAATCAATCTGGTGAATATTCGCTACACTCCCTCAAAAGCAAGAATGTCCTTCCTCAGATTAGATGATCATAACTGCACACAATACTCAAGGTCTGGTCTCAGCAAGGTGCTGTACAAGTCTCCATGCTCCGATACCCTAATCTCCTCGCTATGAAGGCCAGCATGACATTTGGCTTCCTTTACTGCATGCTGTACCTGTATGTATGAATGACTTCAACGACTGATGTACCAAAATACCCAGGTCTCAATACCCCTCCGCTTTTACAAATCGGTCAACATTCAGATAACATTCTACCTTCAAGGTTTTGCCACCAAAGTGGATAAACTCCCATTTATCTTCATTATATGGCATCTGCCATCCACCGAATCTGTCCAATTCCGCTGCAGCCTCCTAGCAGCTCGCACTGCAACCCAGCTTGGTGTGATTTGAAAAGTTGGAGATATTACATTGATGGAATTATTGAAAATCGCCACAGCTCGAGGAAACGGTACCGCCGCTCCTTTCTGCTCCTCCTTATTAAACTGCCGCCCAGACTTGCTCCCGCTCTTTCGCACCCGCTCATCTCTGATGCCGTGCTGCAAACAGCCACTCCTGTGTGTTCTCGCTTTTTAAATTGCCGCTTCCCTCTGCTCGTGCTATTTGAAAAATAACTCAAATCCTTTACTCCCTCACGTTACAAGCGATCCTCACTGCTCCCGCTCTTTGTACCGAAGGATATCTGTGCCCCCGCTCATTTAACAGCCGCTCCTCTCTGTGTACGCTCTTGAAACAGTCGGGAAGTTTAATTTTTAAATACACGCTTTCTGAAATACTTCCATAAACACTGCATTGGCCGGGAATCGAACCCGGGTCTCCCGCGTGGCAGGCGAGAATTCTACCCCTGAACCACCAATGCTCACATTACGAACACATTCAAGTTTAAAGATAGTGCAATTAGTGTTTAATTTTTGTTAATAAAAGGCGAAGAACAACAAAGCACCTCATATTCTGAAGATAGAAACATAGAAACTTAGAAAGTAGGTGCAGGAGTAGGCCATTCGTCCCTTCCAGCCAGCACCACCATTCAATATGATCATGGCTGAGCATGCAACTTCACTTCCCCTTCCTGATTTCTCTCCATGCCCCTTGATCACTTTAGCCGTAAGGGCCATATCTCACTGTCTTTTGAGTATATCTATCCAACTGGCTTCCACATCTTTCTGTGGTACAGAATTCCACAGGTTCACAATGATCTGAGTGAAGAAGATTCTCCTCGTGTCGGTCCTAAATGGTTTACACTTTATCCTTAGACAGTGACCGCTGGTACTGGGCTTCCTTTATTCGGACTGCGGGAACCTTTTTACGCCATCAAACCTGTCCATTCCCGACCAAATTTTAAATGTTTCTATGAGCTCCCCTCTCATTCTTCTAAATTCCAGCGAGTATAAGCCTCGTCGATCCAGTCTTTCTTCATGTCAGTCCTGCCATCCCTGGAATCAATCTGGTGAATATTCGCTACACTCCCTCAAAAGCAAGAATGTCCTTCCTCAGATTAGATGATCATAACTGCACACAATACTCAAGGTCTGGTCTCAGCAAGGTGCTGTACAAGTCTCCATGCTCCGATACCCTAATCTCCTCGCTATGAAGGCCAGCATGACATTTGGCTTCCTTTACTGCATGCTGTACCTGTATGTATGAATGACTTCAACGACTGATGTACCAAAATACCCAGGTCTCAATACCCCTCCGCTTTTACAAATCGGTCAACATTCAGATAACATTCTACCTTCAAGGTTTTGTAACCAACGTGGATAAACTCACACTTATCTTCATTATATGGCATCTGCCATCCACCGAATCTGTCCAATTCCGCTGCAGCCTCCTAGCAGCTCGCACTGCAACCCAGCTTGGTGTGATTTGCAAAGTTGGAGATATTACATTGATGGAATTATTGAAAATCGCCACAGCTCGAGGAAACGGTACCGCCGCTCCTTTCTGCTCCTCCTTATTAAACTGCCGCCCAGACTTGCTCCCGCTCTTTCAACACCCGCTCATCTCTGCTGCCGTGCTGCAAACAGCCACTCCTGTGTGTTCTCGCTTTTTAAATTGCCGCTTCCCTCTGCTCGTGCTATTTGAAAAATAACTCAAATCCTTTACTCCCTCACGTTACAAGCGATCCTCACTGCTCCCGCTCTTTGTACCGAAGGATATCTGTGCCCCCGCTCATTTCTGTGTGCGCTCTTGAAACAGTCGGGAAGTTCAATTTTTAAATACACGCTTTCTGAAATACTTCCATAAACACTGCATTGGCCGGGAATCGAACCCGGGTCTCCCGCGCGGCAGGCGAGAATTCTACCCCTGAACCACCAATGCTCACGTTACGAACACATTCAAGTTTAAAGATACTGCAATTAGTGTTTAATTTTTGTTAATAAAAGGCGAAGAACAACAAAGCACCTCATATTCTGAAGATAGAAACATAGAAACTTAGAAAGTAGGTGCAGGAGTAGGCCATTCGTCCCTTCCAGCCAGCACCACCATTCAATATGATCATGGCTGAGCATGCAACTTCACTTCCCCTTCCTGATTTCTCTCCATGCCCCTTGATCACTTTAGCCGTAAGGGCCATATCTCACTGTCTTTTGAGTATATCTATCCAACTGGCTTCCACATCTTTCTGTGGTACATAATTCCACAGGCTCACAATGATCTGAGTGAAGAAGATTCTCCTCGTGTCGGTCCTAAATGGTTTACACTTTATCCTTAGACAGTGACCGCTGGTACTGGGCTTCCTTTATTCGGACTGCGGGAACCTTTTTACGCCATCAAACCTGTCCATTCCCGACCAAATTTTAAATGTTTCTATGAGCTCCCCTCTCATTCTTCTAAATTCCAGCGAGTATAAGCCTAGTCGATCCAATCTTTCTTCATGTCAGTCCTGCCATCCCTGGAATCAATCTGGTGAATATTCGCTACACTCCCTCAAAAGCAAGAATGTCCTTCCTCAGATTAGATGATCATAACTGCACACAATACTCAAGGTCTGGTCTCAGAAAGGTGCTGTACAAGTCTCCATGCACCGATACCCTAATCTCCTCGCTATGAAGGCCAGCATGACATTTGGCTTCCTTTACTGCATGCTGTACCTGTATGTATGAATGACTTCAACGACTGATGTACCAAAATACCAAGGTCTCAATACCCCTCCGCTTTTACAAATCGGTCAACATTCAGATAACATTCTATCTACCTTCAAGGTTTTGCCACCAAAGTGGATAAACTCACACTTATCTTCATTATATGGCATCTGCCATCCACCGAATCTGTCCAATTCCGCTGCAGCCTCCTAGCAGCTCGCACTGCAACCCAGCTTGGTGAGATTTGCAAAGTTGGAGATATTACATTGATGGAATTATTGAAAATCGCCACAGCTCGAGGAAACGGTACCGCCGCTCCTTTCTGCTCCTCCTTATTAAACTGCCGCCCAGACTTGCTCCCGCTCTTTCAACACCCGCTCATCTCTGCTGCCGTGCTGCAAACAGCCACTCCTGTGTGTTCTCGCTTTTTAAATTGCCGCTTCCCTCTGCTCGTGCTATTTGAAAAATAACTCAAATCCTTTACTCCCTCACGTTACAAGCGATCCTCACTGCTCCCGCTCTTTGTACCGAAGGATATCTGTGCCCCCGCTCATTTAACAGCCGCTCCTCTCTGTGTGCGCTCTTGAAACAGTCGGGAAGTTCAATTTTTACATACACGCTTTCTGAAATACTTCCATAAACACTGCATTGGCCGGGAATCGAACCCGGGTCTCCCGCGTGGCAGGCGAGAATTCTACCCCTGAACCACCAATGCTCACGTTACGAACACATTCAAGTTTAAAGATAGTGCAATTAGTGTTTAATTTTTGTTAATAAAAGGCGAAGAACAACAAAGCACCTCATATTCTGAAGATAGAAACATAGAAACTTAGAAAGTAGGTGCAGGAGTAGGCCATTCGTCCCTTCCAGCCAGCACCACCATTCAATATGATCATGGCTGAGCATGCAACTTCACTTCCCCTTCCTGATTTCTCTCCATGCCCCTTGATCACTTTAGCCGTAAGGGCCATATCTCACTGTCTTTTGAGTATATCTATCCAACTGGCTTCCACATCTTTCTGTGGTACAGAATTCCACAGGTTCACAATGATCTGAGTGAAGAAGATGCTCCTCGTGTCGGTCCTAAATGGTTTACACTTTATCCTTAGACAGTGACCGCTGGTACTGGGCTTCCTTTATTCGGACTGCGGGAACCTTTTTACGCCATCAAACCTGTCCATTCCCGACCAAATTTTAAATGTTTCTATGAGCTCCCCTCTCATTCTTCTAAATTCCAGCGAGTATAAGCCTCGTCGATCCAGTCTTTCTTCATGTCAGTCCTGCCATCCCTGGAATCAATCTGGTGAATATTCGCTACACTCCCTCAAAAGCAAGAATGTCCTTCCTCAGATTAGATGATCATAACTGCACACAATACTCAAGGTCTGGTCTCAGCAAGGTGCTGTACAAGTCTCCATGCTCCGATACCCTAATCTCCTCGCTATGAAGGCCAGCATGACATTTGGCTTCCTTTACTGCATGCTGTACCTGTATGTATGAATGACTTCAACGACTGATGTACCAAAATACCCAGGTCTCAATACCCCTCCGCTTTTACAAATCGGTCAACATTCAGATAACATTCTACCTTCAAGGTTCTGCCACCAAAGTGGATAAACTCACACTTATCTTCATTATATGGCATCTGCCATCCACCGAATCTGTCCAATTCCGCTGCAGCCTCCTAGCAGCTCGCACTGCAACCCAGCTTGGTGTGATTTGCAAAGTTGGAGATATTACATTGATGGAATTATTGAAAATCGCCACAGCTCGAGGAAACGGTACCGCCGCTCCTTTCTGCTCCTCCTTATTAAACTGCCGCCCAGACTTGCTCCCGCTCTTTCAACACCCGCTCATCTCTGCTGCCGTGCTGCAAACAGCCACTCCTGTGTGTTCTCGCTTTTTAAATTGCCGCTTCCCTCTGCTCGTGCTATTTGAAAAATAACTCAAATCCTTTACTCCCTCACGTTGCAAGCGATCCTCACTGCTCCCGCTCTTTATACCGAAGGATATCTGTGCCCCCGCTCATTTAACAGCCGCTCCTCTCTGTGTACGCTCTTGAAACAGTCGGGAAGTTCAATTTTTAAATACACGCTTTCTGAAATACTTCCATAAACACTGCATTGGCCGGGAATCGAACCCGGGTCTCCCGCGTGGCAGGCGAGAATTCTACCCCTGAACCACCAATGCTCACGTTACGAACACATTCAAGTTTAAAGATACTGCAATTAGTGTTTAATTTTTGTTAATAAAAGGCGAAGAACAACAAAGCACCTCATATTCTGAAGATAGAAACATAGAAACTTAGAAAGTAGGTGCAGGAGTAGGCCATTCGTCCCTTCCAGCCAGCACCACCATTCAATATGATCATGGCTGAGCATGCAACTTCACTTCCCCTTCCTGATTTCTCTCCATGCCCCTTGATCACTTTAGCCGTAAGGGCCATATCTCACTGTCTTTTGAGTATATCTATCCAACTGGCTTCCACATCTTTCTGTGGTACATAATTCCACAGGCTCACAATGATCTGAGTGAAGAAGATTCTCCTCGTGTCGGTCCTAAATGGTTTACACTTTATCCTTAGACAGTGACCGCTGGTACTGGGCTTCCTTTATTCGGACTGCGGGAACCTTTTTACGCCATCAAACCTGTCCATTCCCGACCAAATTTTAAATGTTTCTATGAGCTCCCCTCTCATTCTTCTAAATTCCAGCGAGTATAAGCCTAGTCGATCCAATCTTTCTTCATGTCAGTCCTGCCATCCCTGGAATCAATCTGGTGAATATTCGCTGCACTCCCTCAAAAGCAAGAATGTCCTTCCTCAGATTAGATGATCATAACTGCACACAATACTCAAGGTCTGGTCTCAGCAAGGTGCTGTACAAGTCTCCATGCTCCGATACCCTAATCTCCTCGCTATGAAGGCCAGCATGACATTTGGCTTCCTTTACTGCATGCTGTACCTGTATGTATGAATGACTTCAACGACTGATGTACCAAAATACCCAGGTCTCAATACCCCTCCGCTTTTACAAATCGGTCAACATTCAGATAACATTCTACCTTCAAGGTTTTGCCACCAAAGTGGATAAACTCACACTTATCTTCATTATATGGCATCTGCCATCCACCGAATCTGTCCAATTCCGCTGCAGCCTCCTAGCAGCTCGCACTGCAACCCAGCTTGGTGTGATTTGCAAAGTTGGAGATATTACATTGATGGAATTATTGAAAATCGCCACAGCTCGAGGAAACGGTACCGCCGCTCCTTTCTGCTCCTCCTTATTAAACTGCCGCCCAGACTTGCTCCCGCTCTTTCAACACCCGCTCATCTCTGCTGCCGTGCTGCAAACAGCCACTCCTGTGTGTTCTCGCTTTTTAAATTGCCGCTTCCCTCTGCTCGTGCTATTTGAAAAATAACTCAAATCCTTTACTCCCTCACGTTACAAGCGATCCTCACTGCTCCCTCTCTTTGTACCGAAGGATATCTGTGCCCCCGCTCATTTAACAGCCGCTCCTCTCTGTGTGCGCTCTTGAAACAGTCGGGAAGTTCAATTTTTACATACACGCTTTCTGAAATACTTCCATAAACACCGCATTGGCCGGGAATCGAACCCGGGTCTCCCGCGTGGCAGGCGAGAATTCTACCCCTGAACCACCAATGCTCACGTTACGAACACATTCAAGTTTAAAGATAGTGCAATTAGTGTTTAATTTTTGTTAATAAAAGGCGAAGAACAACAAAGCACCTCATATTCTGAAGATAGAAACATAGAAACTTAGAAAGTAGGTGCAGGAGTAGGCCATTCGTCCCTTCCAGCCAGCACCACCATTCAATATGATCATGGCTGAGCATGCAACTTCACTTCCCCTTCCTGATTTCTCTCCATGCCCCTTGATCACTTTAGCCGTAAGGGCCATATCTCACTGCCTTTTGAGTATATCTATCCAACTGGCTTCCACATCTTTCTGTGGTACAGAATTCCACAGGTTCACAATGATCTGAGTGAAGAAGATGCTCCTCGTGTCGGTCCTAAATGGTTTACACTTTATCCTTAGACAGTGACCGCTGGTACTGGGCTTCCTTTATTCGGACTGCGGGAACCTTTTTACGCCATCAAACCTGTCCATTCCCGACCAAATTTTAAATGTTTCTATGAGCTCCCCTCTCATTCTTCTAAATTCCAGCGAGTATAAGCCTCGTCGATCCAGTCTTTCTTCATGTCAGTCCTGCCATCCCTGGAATCAATCTGGTGAATATTCGCTACACTCCCTCAAAAGCAAGAATGTCCTTCCTCAGATTAGATGATCATAACTGCACACAATACTCAAGGTCTGGTCTCAGCAAGGTGCTGTACAAGTCTCCATGCTCCGATACCCTAATCTCCTCGCTATGAAGGCCAGCATGACATTTGGCTTCCTTTACTGCATGCTGTACCTGCATGTATGAATGACTTCAACGACTGATGTACCAAAATACCCAGGTCTCAATACCCCTCCGCTTTTACAAATCGGTCAACATTCAGATAACATTCTACCTTCAAGGTTTTGCCACCAAAGTGGATAAACTCACACTTATCTTCATTATATGGCATCTGCCATCCACCGAATCTGTCCAATTCCGCTGCAGCCTCCGAGCAGCTCGCACTGCAACCCAGCTTGGTGTGATTTGCAAAGTTGGAGATATTACATTGATGGAATTATTGAAAATCGCCACAGCTCGAGGAAACGGTACCGCCGCTCCTTTCTGCTTCCTTATTAAACTGCCGCCCAGACTTGCTCCCGCTCTTTCAACACCCGCTCATCTCTGCTGCCGTGCTGCAAACAGCCACTCCTGTGTGTTCTCGCTTTTTAAATTGCCGCTTCCCTCTGCTCGTGCTATTTGAAAAATAACTCAAATCCTTTACTCCCTCACGTTGCAAGCGATCCTCACTGCTCCCGCTCTTTATACCGAAGGATATCTGTGCCCCCGCTCATTTAACAGCCGCTCCTCTCTGTGTACGCTCATGAAACAGTCGGGAAGTTCAATTTTTAAATACACGCTTTCTGAAATACTTCCATAAACACTGCATTGGCCGGGAATCGAACCCGGGTCTCCCGCGTGGCAGGCGAGAATTCTACCCCTGAACCACCAATGCTCACGTTACGAACACATTCAAGTTTAAAGATACTGCAATTAGTGTTTAATTTTTGTTAATAAAAGGCGAAGAACAACAAAGCACCTCATATTCTGAAGATAGAAACATAGAAACTTAGAAAGTAGGTGCAGGAGTAGGCCATTCGTCCCTTCCAGCCAGCACCACCATTCAATATGATCATGGCTGAGCATGCAACTTCACTTCCCCTTCCTGATTTCTCTCCATGCCCCTTGATCACTTTAGCCGTAAGGGCCATATCTCACTGCCTTTTGAGTATATCTATCCAACTGGCTTCCACATCTTTCTGTGGTACAGAATTCCACAGGTTCACAATGATCTGAGTGAAGAAGATGCTCCTCGTGTCGGTCCTAAATGGTTTACACTTTATCCTTAGACAGTGACCGCTGGTACTGGGCTTCCTTTATTCGGACTGCGGGAACCTTTTTACGCCATCAAACCTGTCCATTCCCGACCAAATTTTAAATGTTTCTATGAGCTCCCCTCTCATTCTTCTAAATTCCAGCGAGTATAAGCCTCGTCGATCCAGTCTTTCTTCATGTCAGTCCTGCCATCCCTGGAATCAATCTGGTGAATATTCGCTACACTCCCTCAAAAGCAAGAATGTCCTTCCTCAGATTAGATGATCATAACTGCACACAATACTCAAGGTCTGGTCTCAGCAAGGTGCTGTACAAGTCTCCATGCTCCGATACCCTAATCTCCTCGCTATGAAGGCCAGCATGACATTTGGCTTCCTTTACTGCATGCTGTACCTGCATGTATGAATGACTTCAACGACTGATGTACCAAAATACCCAGGTCTCAATACCCCTCCGCTTTTACAAATCGGTCAACATTCAGATAACATTCTACCTTCAAGGTTTTGCCACCAAAGTGGATAAACTCACACTTATCTTCATTATATGGCATCTGCCATCCACCGAATCTGTCCAATTCCGCTGCAGCCTCCGAGCAGCTCGCACTGCAACCCAGCTTGGTGTGATTTGCAAAGTTGGAGATATTACATTGATGGAATTATTGAAAATCGCCACAGCTCGAGGAAACGGTACCGCCGCTCCTTTCTGCTTCCTTATTAAACTGCCGCCCAGACTTGCTCCCGCTCTTTCAACACCCGCTCATCTCTGCTGCCGTGCTGCAAACAGCCACTCCTGTGTGTTCTCGCTTTTTAAATTGCCGCTTCCCTCTGCTCGTGCTATTTGAAAAATAACTCAAATCCTTTACTCCCTCACGTTGCAAGCGATCCTCACTGCTCCCGCTCTTTATACCGAAGGATATCTGTGCCCCCGCTCATTTAACAGCCGCTCCTCTCTGTGTACGCTCATGAAACAGTCGGGAAGTTCAATTTTTAAATACACGCTTTCTGAAATACTTCCATAAACACTGCATTGGCCGGGAATCGAACCCGGGTCTCCCGCGTGGCAGGCGAGAATTCTACCCCTGAACCACCAATGCTCACGTTACGAACACATTCAAGTTTAAAGATACTGCAATTAGTGTTTAATTTTTGTTAATAAAAGGCGAAGAACAACAAAGCACCTCATATTCTGAAGATAGAAACATAGAAACTTAGAAAGTAGGTGCAGGAGTAGGCCATTCGTCCCTTCCAGCCAGCACCACCATTCAATATGATCATGGCTGAGCATGCAACTTCACTTCCCCTTCCTGATTTCTCTCCATGCCCCTTGATCACTTTAGCCGTAAGGGCCATATCTCACTGTCTTTTGAGTATATCTATCCAACTGGCTTCCACATCTTTCTGTGGTACATAATTCCACAGGTTCACAATGATCTGAGTGAAGAAGATTCTCCTCGTGTCGGTCCTAAATGGTTTACACTTTATCCTTAGACAGTGACCGCTGGTACTGGGCTTCCTTTATTCGGACTGCGGGAACCTTTTTACGCCATCAAACCTGTCCATTCCCGACCAAATTTTAAATGTTTCTATGAGCTCCCCTCTCATTCTTCTAAATTCCAGCGAGTATAAGCCTCGTCGATCCAGTCTTTCTTCATGTCAGTCCTGCCATCCCTGGAATCAATCTGGTGAATATTCGCTACACTCCCTCAAAAGCAAGAATGTCCTTCCTCAGATTAGATGATCATAACTGCACACAATACTCAAGGTCTGGTCTCAGCAAGGTGCTGTACAAGTCTCCATGCTCCGATACCCTAATCTCCTCGCTATGAAGGCCAGCATGACATTTGGCTTCCTTTACTGCATGCTGTACCTGTATGTATGAATGACTTCAACGACTGATGTACCAAAATACCCAGGTCTCAATACCCCTCCGCTTTTACAAATCGGTCAACATTCAGATAACATTCTACCTTCAAGGTTTTGCCACCAACGTGGATAAACTCACACTTATCTTCATTATATGGCATCTGCCATCCACCGAATCTGTCCAATTCCGCTGCAGCCTCCTAGCAGCTCGCACTGCAACCCAGCTTGGTGTGATTTGCAAAGTTGGAGATATTACATTGATGGAATTATTGAAAATCGCCACAGCTCGAGGAAACGGTACCGCCGCTCCTTTCTGCTCCTCCTTATTAAACTGCCGCCCAGACTTGCTCCCGCTCTTTCAACACCCGCTCATCTCTGCTGCCGTGCTGCAAACAGCCACTCCTGTGTGTTCTCGCTTTTTAAATTGCCGCTTCCCTCTGCTCGTGCTATTTGAAAAATAACTCAAATCCTTTACTCCCTCACGTTACAAGCGATCCTCACTGCTCCCGCTCTTTGTACCGAAGGATATCTGTGCCCCCGCTCATTTAACAGCCGCTCCTCTCTGTGTACGCTCATGAAACAGTCGGGAAGTTTAATTTTTACATACACGCTTTCTGAAATACTTCCATAAACACTGCATTAGCCGGGAATCGAACCCGGGTCTCTCGCGTGGCAGGCGAGAATTCTACCCCTGAACCACCAATGCTCACGTTACGAACACATTCAAGTTTAAAGATACTGCAATTAGTGTTTAATTTTTGTTAATAAAAGGCGAAGAACAACAAAGCACCTCATATTCTGAAGATAGAAACATAGAAACTTAGAAAGTAGGTGCAGGAGTAGGCCATTCGTCCCTTCCAGCCAGCACCACCATTCAATATGATCATGGCTGAGCATGCAACTTCACTTCCCCTTCCTGATTTTTCTCCATGCCCCTTGATCACTTTAGCCGTAAGGGTCATATCTCACTCTCTTTTGGGTATATCTATCCAACTGGCTTCCACATCTTTCTGTGGTACAGAATTCCACAGGTCCACAATGATCTGAGTGAAGAAGATTCTCCTCGTGTCGGTCCTAAATGGTTTACACTTTATCCTTAGACAGTGACCGCTGGTACTGGGCTTCCTTTATTCGGACTGCGGGAACCTTTTTACGCCATCAAACCTGTCCATTCCCGACCAAATTTTAAATGTTTCTATGAGCTCCCCTCTCATTCTTCTAAATTCCAGCGAGTATAAGCCTCATCGATCCAGTCTTTCTTCATGTCAGTCCTGCCATCCCTGGAATCAATCTGGTGAATATTCGCTACACTCCCTCAAAAGCAAGAATGTCCTTCCTCAGATTAGATGATCATAACTGCACACAATACTCAAGGTCTGGTCTCAGCAAGGTGCTGTACAAGTCTCCATGCTCCGATACCCTAATCTCCTCGCTATGAAGGCCAGCATGACATTTGGCTTCCTTTACTGCATGCTGTACCTGTATGTATGAATGACTTCAACGACTGATGTACCAAAATACCCAGGTCTCAATACCCCTCCGCTTTTACAAATCGGTCAACATTCAGATAACATTCTACCTTCAAGGTTTTGCCACCAAAGTGGATAAACTCACACTTATCTTCATTATATGGCATCTGCCATCCACCGAATCTGTCCAATTCCGCTGCAGCCTCCTAGCAGCTCGCACTGCAACCCAGCTTGGTGTGATTTGCAAAGTTGGAGATATTACATTGATGGAATTATTGAAAATCGCCACAGCTCGAGGAAACGGTACCGCCGCTCCTATCTGCTCCTCCTTATTAAACTGCCGCCCAGACTTGCTCCCGCTCTTTCAACACCCGCTCATCTCTGCTGCCGTGCTGCAAACAGCCACTCCTGTGTGTCTCGCTTTTTAAATTGCCGCTTCCCTCTGCTCGTGCTATTTGAAAAATAACTCAAATCCTTTACTCCCTCACATTACAAGCGATCCTCACTGCTCCCGCTCTTTGTACCGAAGGATATCTGTGCCCCCGCTCATTTAACAGCCGCTCCTCTCTGTGTACGCTCTTGAAACAGTCGGGAAGTTTAATTTTTAAATGCACGCTTTCTGCAATACTTCCATAAACACTGCATTGGCCGGGAATAGAACCCGGGCCTCCCGCGTGGCAGGCGAGAATTCTACCCCTGAACCACCAATGCTCACATTACGAACACATTCAAGTTTAAAGATAGTGCAATTAGTGTTTAATTTTTGTTAATAAAAGGCGAAGAACAACAAAGCACCTCATATTCTGAAGATAGAAACATAGAAACTTAGAAAGTAGGTGCAGGAGTAGGCCATTCGTCCCTTCCATCCAGCACCACCATTCAATATGATCATGGCTGAGCATGCAACTTCACTTCCCCTTCCTGATTTCTCTCCATGCCCCTTGATCACTTTCGCCGTAAGGGCCATATCTCACTCTCTTTTGAGTATATCTATCCAACTGGCTTCCACATCTTTCTGTGGTACAGAATTCCACAGGTTCACAATGATCTGAGTGAAGAAGATGCTCCTCGTATCGGTCCTAAATGGTTTACACTTTATCCTTAGACAGTGACCGCTGGTACTGGGCTTCCTTTATTCGGACTGCGGGAACCTTTTTACGCCATCAAACCTGTCCATTCCCGACCAAATTTTAAATGTTTCTATGAGCTCCCCTCTCATTCTTCTAAATTCCAGCGAGTATAAGCCTCGTCGATCCAGTCTTTCTTCATGTCAGTCCTGCCATCCCTGGAATCAATCTGGTGAATATTCGCTACACTCCCTCAAAAGCAAGAATGTCCTTCCTCAGATTAGATGATCATAACTGCACACAATACTCAAGGTCTGGTCTCAGCAAGGTGCTGTACAAGTCTCCATGCTCCGATACCCTAATCTCCTCGCTATGAAAGCCAGCATGACATTTGGCTTCCTTTACTGCATGCTGTACCTGTATGTATGAATGACTTCAACGACTGATGTACCAAAATACCCAGGTCTCAATACCCCTCCGCTTTTACAAATCGGTCAACATTCAGATAACATTCTACCTTCAAGGTTTTGCCACCAAAGTGGATAAACTCACACTTATCTTCATTATATGGCATCTGCAATCCACCGAATCTGTCCAATTCCGCTGCAGCCTCCTAGCAGCTCGCACTGCAACCCAGCTTGGTGTGATTTGCAAAGTTGGAGATATTACATTGATGGAATTATTGAAAATCGCCACAGCTCGAGGAAACGGTACCGCCGCTCCTTTCTGCTCCTCCTTATTAAACTGCCGCCCAGACTTGCTCCCGCTCTTTCAACACCCGCTCATCTCTGCTGCCGTGCTGCAAACAGCCACTCCTGTGTGTCTCGCTTTTTAAATTGCCGCTTCCCTCTGCTCGTGCTATTTGAAAAATCACTCAAATCCTTTACTCCCTCACGTTACAAGCGATCCTCACTGCTCCCGCTCTTTGTACCGAAGGATATCTGTGCCCCCGCTCATTTAACAGCCGCTCCTCTCTGTGTACGCTCTTGAAACAGTCGGGAAGTTTAATTTTTAAATGCACGCTTTCTGAAATACTTCCATAAACACTGCATTGGCCGGGAATAGAACCCGGGCCTCCCGCGTGGCAGGCGAGAATTCTACCCCTGAACCACCAATGCTCACATTACGAACACATTCAAGTTTAAAGATAGTGCAATTAGTGTTTAATTTTTGTTAATAAAAGGCGAAGAACAACAAAGCACCTCATATTCTGAAGATAGAAACATAGAAACTTAGAAAGTAGGTGCAGGAGTAGGCCATTCGTCCCTTCCAGCCAGCACCACCATTCAATATGATCATGGCTGAGCATGCAACTTCACTTCCCCTTCCTGATTTCTCTCCATGCCCCTTGATCACTTTAGCCATAAGGGCCATATCTTACTGTCTTTTGAGTATATCTATCCAACTGGCTTCCACATCTTTCTGTGGTACAGAATTCCACAGGTCCACAATGATCTGAGTGAAGAAGATTCTCCTCGTGTCGGTCCTAAATGGTTTACACTTTATCCTTAGACAGTGACCGCTGGTACTGGGCTCCCTTTATTCGGACTGCGGGAACCTTTTTACGCCATCAAACCTGTCCATTCCCGACCAAATTTTAAATGTTTCTATGAGCTCCCCTCTCATGCTTCTAAATTCCAGCGAGTATAAGCCTCATCGATCCAGTCTTTCTTCATGTCAGTCCTGCCATCCCTGGAATCAATCTGGTGAATATTCGCTACACTCCCTCAAAAGCAAGAATGTCCTTCCTCAGATTAGATGATCATAACTGCACACAATACTCAAGGTCTGGTCTCAGCAAGGTGCTGTACAAGTCTCCATGCTCCGATACCCTAATCTCCTCGCTATGAAGGCCAGCATGACATTTGGCTTCCTTTACTGCATGCTGTACCTGTATGTATGAATGACTTCAACGACTGATGCACCAAAATACCCAGGTCTCAATACCCCTCCGCTTTTACAAATCGGTCAACATTCAGATAACATTCTACCTTCAAGGTTTTGCCACCAAAGTGGATAAACTCACACTTATCTTCATTATATGGCATCTGCCATCCACCGAATCTGTCCAATTCCGCTGCAGCCTCCTAGCAGCTCGCACTGCAACCCAGCTTGGTGTGATTTGCAAAGTTGGAGATATTACATTGATGGAATTATTGAAAATCGCCACAGCTTGAGGAAACGGTACCGCCGCTCCTTTCTGCTCCTCCTTATTAAACTGCCGCCCAGACTTGCTCCGGCTCTTTCAACACCCGCTCATCTCTGCTGCCGTGCTGCAAACAGCCACTCCTGTGTGTCTCGCTTTTTAAATTGCTGCTTCCCTCTGCTCGTGCTATTTGAAAAATAACTCAAATCCTTTACTCCCTCACGTTACAAGCGATCCTCACTGCTCCCGCTCTTTGTACCGAAGGATATCTGTGCCCCCGCTCATTTAACAGCCGCTCCTCTCTGTGTCCGCTCTTGAAACCAGTCGGGAAGTTTAATTTTTAAATGCACGCTTTCTGAAATACTTCCATAAACACTGCATTGGCCGGGAATCGAACCCGGGTCTCCCGCGTGGCAGGCGAGAATTCTACCCCTGAACCACCAATGCTCACCTTACGAACACATTCAAGTTTAAAGATAGTGCAATTAGTGTTTAATTTTTGTTAATAAAAGGCGAAGAACAACAAAGCACCTCATATTCTGAAGATAGAAACATAGAAACTTAGAAAGTAGGTGCAGGAGTAGGCCATTCGTCCCTTCCAGCCAGCACCACCATTCAATATGATCATGGCTGAGCATGCAACTTCACTTCCCCTTCCTGATTTCTCTCCATGCCCCTTGATCACTTTAGCCATAAGGGCCATATCTTACTGTCTTTTGAGTATATCTATCCAACTGGCTTCCACATCTTTCTGTGGTACAGAATTCCACAGGTTCACAATGATCTGAGTGAAGAAGATGCTCCTCGTGTCGGTCCTAAATGGTTTACACTTTATCCTTAGACAGTGACCGCTGGTACTGGGCTTCCTTTATTCGGACTGCGGGAACCTTTTTACGCCATCAAACATGTCCATTCCCGACCAAATTTTAAATGTTTCTATGAGCTCCCCTCTCATTCTTCTAAATTCCAGCGAGTATAAGCCTCGTCGATCCAGTCTTTCTTCATGTCAGTCCTGCCATCCCTGGAATCAATCTGGTGAATATTCGCTACACTCCCTCAAAAGCAAGAATGTCCTTCCTCAGATTAGATGATCATAACTGCACACAATACTCAAGGTCTGGTCTCAGCAAGGTGCTGTACAAGTCTCCATGCTCCGATACCCTAATCTCCTCGCTATGAAGGCCAGCATGACATTTGGCTTCCTTTACTGCATGCTGTACCTGTATGTATGAAAGACTTCAACGACTGATGTACCAAAATACCCAGGTCTCAATACCCCTCCGCTTTTACAAATCGGTCAACATTCAGATAACATTCTACCTTCAAGGTTTTGCCACCAAAGTGGATAAACTCACACTTATCTTCATTATATGGCATCTGCCATCCACCGAATCTGTCCAATTCCGCTGCAGCCTCCTAGCAGCTCGCACTGCAACCCAGCTTGGTGTGATTTGCAAAGTTGGAGATATTGCATTGATGGAATTATTGAAAATCGCCACAGCTCGAGGAAACGGTACCGCCGCTCCTTTCTGCTCCTCCTTATTAAACTGCCGCCCAGACTTGCTCCAGCTCTTTCAACACCCGCTCATCTCTGCTGCCGTGCTGCAAACAGCAACTCCTGTGTGTTCTCGCTTTTTAAATTGCCGCTTCCCTCTGCTCGTGCTATTTGAAAAATAACTCAAATCCTTTACTCCCTCACGTTACAAGCGATCCTCACTGCTCCCGCTCTTTGTACCGAAGGATATCTGTGCCCCCGCTCATTTAACAGCCGCTCCTCTCTGTATACGCTCTTGAAACAGTCGGGAAGTTTAATTTTTAAATACACGCTTTCTGAAATACTTCCATAAACACTGCATTGGCCGGGAATCGAACCCGGGTCTCCCGCGTGGCAGGCGAGAATTCTACCCCTGAACCACCAATGCTCACCTTACGAACACATTCAAGTTTAAAGATAGTGCAATTAGTGTTTAATTTTTGTTAATAAAAGACGAAGAACAACAAAGCACCTCATATTCTGAAGATAGAAACATAGAAACTTAGAAAGTAGGTGCAGGAGTAGGCCATTCGTCCCTTCCAGCCAGCACCACCATTCAATATGATCATGGCTGAGCATGCAACTTCACTTCCCCTTCCTGATTTCTCTCCATGCCCCTTGATCACTTTAGCCGTAAGGGCCATATCTCACTGTCTTTTGAGTATATCTATCCAACTGGCTTCCACATCTTTCTGTGGTACAGAATTCCACAGGTTCACAATGATCTGAGTGAAGAAGATGCTCCTCGTGTCGGTCCTAAATGGTTTACACTTTATCCTTAGACAGTGACCGCTGGTACTGGGCTTCCTTTATTCGGACTGCGGGAACCTTTTTACGCCATCAAACCTGTCCATTCCCGACCAAATTTTAAATGTTTCTATGAGCTCCCCTCTCATTCTTCTAAATTCCAGCGAGTATAAGCCTCGTCGATCCAGTCTTTCTTCATGTCAGTCCTGCCATCCCTGGAATCAATCTGGTGAATATTCGCTACACTCCCTCAAAAGCAAGAATGTCCTTCCTCAGATTAGATGATCATAACTGCACACAATACTCAAGGTCTGGTCTCAGCAAGGTGCTGTACAAGTCTCCATGCTCCGATACCCTAATCTCCTCGCTATGAAGGCCAGCATGACATTTGGCTTCCTTTACTGCATGCTGTACCTGTATGTATGAAAGACTTCAACGACTGATGTACCAAAATACCCAGGTCTCAATACCCCTCCGCTTTTACAAATCGGTCAACATTCAGATAACATTCTACCTTCAAGGTTTTGCCACCAAAATGGATAAACTCACACTTATCTTCATTATATGGCATCTGCCATCCACCGAATCTGTCCAATTCCGCTGCAGCCTCCTAGCAGCTCGCACTGCAACCCAGCTTGGTGTGATTTGCAAAGTTGGAGATATTACATTGATGGAATTATTGAAAATCGCCACAGCTCGAGGAAACGGTACCGCCGCTCCTTTCTGCTCCTCCTTATTAAACTGCCGCCCAGACTTGCTCCCGCTCTTTCAACACCCGCTCATCTCTGCTGCCGTGCTGCAAACAGCCACTCCTGTGTGTCTCGCTTTTTAAATTGCTGCTTCCCTCTGCTCGTGCTATTTGAAAAATAACTCAAATCCTTCACTCCCTCACGTTACAAGCGATCCTCACTGCTCCCGCTCTTTGTACCGAAGGATATCTGTGCCCCCGCTCATTTAACAGCCGCTCCTCTCTGTGTACGCTCTTGAAACAGTCGGGAAGTTTAATTTTTAAATGCACGCTTTCTGAAATACTTCCATAAACACTGCATTGGCCGGGAATCGAACCCGGGTCTCCCGCGTGGCAGGCGAGAATTCTACCCCTGAACCACCAATGCTCACCTTACGAACACATTCAAGTTTAAAGATAGTGCAATTAGTGTTTAATTTTTGTTAATAAAAGGCGAAGAACAACAAAGCACCTCATATTCTGAAGATAGAAACATAGAAACTTAGAAAGTAGGTGCAGGAGTAGGCCATTCGTCCCTTCCAGCCAGCACCACCATTCAATATGATCATGGCTGAGCATGCAACTTCACTTCCCCTTACTGATTTCTCTCCATGCCCCTTGATCACTTTAGCCGTAAGGGCCATATCTCACTGTCTTTTGAGTATATCTATCCAACTGGCTTCCACATCTTTCTGTGGTACAGAATTCCACAGGTTCACAATGATCTGAGTGAAGAAGATGCTCCTCGTGTCGGTCCTAAATGGTTTACACTTTATCCTTAGACAGTGACCGCTGGTACTGGGCTTCCTTTATTCGGACTGCGGGAACCTTTTTACGCCATCAAACCTGTCCATTCCCGACCAAATTTTAAATGTTTCTATGAGCTCCCCTCTCATTCTTCTAAATTCCAGCGAGTATAAGCCTCGTCGATCCAGTCTTTCTTCATGTCAGTCCTGCCATCCCTGGAATCAATCTGGTGAATATTCGCTACACTCCCTCAAAAGCAAGAATGTCCTTCCTCAGATTAGATGATCATAACTGCACACAATACTCAAGGTCTGGTCTCAGCAAGGTGCTGTACAAGTCTCCATGCTCCGATACCCTACTCTCCTCGCTATGAAGGCCAGCATGACATTTGGCTTCCTTTACTGCATGCTGTACCTGTATGTATGAATGACTTCAACGACTGATGTACCAAAATACCCAGGTCTCAATACCCCTCCGCTTTTACAAATCGGTCAACATTCAGATAACATTCTACCTTCAAGGTTTTGCCACCAAAGTGGATAAACTCACACTTATCTTCATTATATGGCATCTGCCATCCACCGAATCTGTCCAATTCCGCTGCAGCCTCCTAGCAGCTCGCACTGCAACCCAGCTTGGTGTGATTTGCAAAGTTGGAGATATTACATTGATGGAATTATTGAAAATCGCCACAGCTCGAGGAAACGGAACCGCCGCTCCTTTCTGCTCCTCCTTATTAAACTGCCGCCCAGACTTGCTCCCGCTCTTTCAACACCCGCTCATCTCTGCTGCCGTGCTGCAAACAGCCACTCCTGTGTGTCTCGCTTTTTAAATTGCCGCTTCCCTCTGCTCGTGCTATTTGAAAAATAACTCAAATCCTTTACTCCCTCACGTTACAAGCGATCCTCACTGCTCCCGCTCTTTGTACCGAAGGATATCTGTGCCCCCGCTCATTTAACAGCCGCTCCTCTCTGTATACGCTCTTGAAACAGTCGGGAAGTTTAATTTTTAAATACACGCTTTCTGAAATACTTCCATAAACACTGCATTGGCCGGGAATCGAACCCGGGTCTCCCGCGTGGCAGGCGAGAATTCTACCCCTGAACCACCAATGCTCACCTTACGAACACATTCAAGTTTAAAGATAGTGCAATTAGTGTTTAATTTTTGTTAATAAAAGACGAAGAACAACAAAGCACCTCATATTCTGAAGATAGAAACATAGAAACTTAGAAAGTAGGTGCAGGAGTAGGCCATTCGTCCCTTCCAGCCAGCACCACCATTCAATATGATCATGGCTGAGCATGCAACTTCACTTCCCCTTCCTGATTTCTCTCCATGCCCCTTGATCACTTTAGCCGTAAGGGCCATATCTCACTGTCTTTTGAGTATATCTATCCAACTGGCTTCCACATCTTTCTGTGGTACAGAATTCCACAGGTTCACAATGATCTGAGTGAAGAAGATGCTCCTCGTGTCGGTCCTAAATGGTTTACACTTTATCCTTAGACAGTGACCGCTGGTACTGGGCTTCCTTTATTCGGACTGCGGGAACCTTTTTACGCCATCAAACCTGTCCATTCCCGACCAAATTTTAAATGTTTCTATGAGCTCCCCTCTCATTCTTCTAAATTCCAGCGAGTATAAGCCTCGTCGATCCAGTCTTTCTTCATGTCAGTCCTGCCATCCCTGGAATCAATCTGGTGAATATTCGCTACACTCCCTCAAAAGCAAGAATGTCCTTCCTCAGATTAGATGATCATAACTGCACACAATACTCAAGGTCTGGTCTCAGCAAGGTGCTGTACAAGTCTCCATGCTCCGATACCCTAATCTCCTCGCTATGAAGGCCAGCATGACATTTGGCTTCCTTTACTGCATGCTGTACCTGTATGTATGAAAGACTTCAACGACTGATGTACCAAAATACCCAGGTCTCAATACCCCTCCGCTTTTACAAATCGGTCAACATTCAGATAACATTCTACCTTCAAGGTTTTGCCACCAAAATGGATAAACTCACACTTATCTTCATTATATGGCATCTGCCATCCACCGAATCTGTCCAATTCCGCTGCAGCCTCCTAGCAGCTCGCACTGCAACCCAGCTTGGTGTGATTTGCAAAGTTGGAGATATTACATTGATGGAATTATTGAAAATCGCCACAGCTCGAGGAAACGGTACCGCCGCTCCTTTCTGCTCCTCCTTATTAAACTGCCGCCCAGACTTGCTCCCGCTCTTTCAACACCCGCTCATCTCTGCTGCCGTGCTGCAAACAGCCACTCCTGTGTGTCTCGCTTTTTAAATTGCTGCTTCCCTCTGCTCGTGCTATTTGAAAAATAACTCAAATCCTTCACTCCCTCACGTTACAAGCGATCCTCACTGCTCCCGCTCTTTGTACCGAAGGATATCTGTGCCCCCGCTCATTTAACAGCCGCTCCTCTCTGTGTACGCTCTTGAAACAGTCGGGAAGTTTAATTTTTAAATGCACGCTTTCTGAAATACTTCCATAAACACTGCATTGGCCGGGAATCGAACCCGGGTCTCCCGCGTGGCAGGCGAGAATTCTACCCCTGAACCACCAATGCTCACCTTACGAACACATTCAAGTTTAAAGATAGTGCAATTAGTGTTTAATTTTTGTTAATAAAAGGCGAAGAACAACAAAGCACCTCATATTCTGAAGATAGAAACATAGAAACTTAGAAAGTAGGTGCAGGAGTAGGCCATTCGTCCCTTCCAGCCAGCACCACCATTCAATATGATCATGGCTGAGCATGCAACTTCACTTCCCCTTACTGATTTCTCTCCATGCCCCTTGATCACTTTAGCCGTAAGGGCCATATCTCACTGTCTTTTGAGTATATCTATCCAACTGGCTTCCACATCTTTCTGTGGTACAGAATTCCACAGGTTCACAATGATCTGAGTGAAGAAGATGCTCCTCGTGTCGGTCCTAAATGGTTTACACTTTATCCTTAGACAGTGACCGCTGGTACTGGGCTTCCTTTATTCGGACTGCGGGAACCTTTTTACGCCATCAAACCTGTCCATTCCCGACCAAATTTTAAATGTTTCTATGAGCTCCCCTCTCATTCTTCTAAATTCCAGCGAGTATAAGCCTCGTCGATCCAGTCTTTCTTCATGTCAGTCCTGCCATCCCTGGAATCAATCTGGTGAATATTCGCTACACTCCCTCAAAAGCAAGAATGTCCTTCCTCAGATTAGATGATCATAACTGCACGCAATACTCAAGGTCTGGTCTCAGCAAGGTGCTGTACAAGTCTCCATGCTCCGATACCCTAATCTCCTCGCTATGAAGGCCAGCATGACATTTGGCTTCCTTTACTGCATGCTGTACCTGTATGTATGAAAGACTTCAACGACTGATGTACCAAAATACCCAGGTCTCAATACCCCTCCGCTTTTACAAATCGGTCAACATTCAGATAACATTCTACCTTCAAGGTTTTGCCACCAAAGTGGATAAACTCACACTTATCTTCATTATATGGCATCTGCCATCCACCGAATCTGTCCAATTCCGCTGCAGCCTCCTAGCAGCTCGCACTGCAACCCAGCTTGGTGTGATTTGCAAAGTTGGAGATATTACATTGATGGAATTATTGAAAATCGCCACAGCTCGAGGAAACGGTACCGCCGCTCCTTTCTGCTCCTCCTTATTAAACTGCCGCCCAGACTTGCTCCCGCTCTTTCAACACCCGCTCATCTCTGCTGCCGTGCTGCAAACAGCAACTCCTGTGTGTTCTCGCTTTTGAAATTGCCGCTTCCCTCTGCTCGTGCTATTTGAAAAATAACTCAAATCCTTTACTCCCTCACGTTACAAGCGATCCTCACTGCTCCCGCTCTTTGTACCGAAGGATATCTGTGCCCCCGCTCATTTAACAGCCGCACCTCTCTGTGTACGCTCTTGAAACAGTCGGGAAGTTTAATTTTTAAATACACGCTTTCTGAAATACTTCCATAAACACTGCATTGGCCGGGAATCGAACCCGGGTCTCCCGCGTGGCAGGCGAGAATTCTACCCCTGAACCACCAATGCTCACATTACGAACACATTCAAGTTTAAAGATAGTGCAATTAGTGTTTAATTTTTGTTAATAAAAGGCGAAGAACAACAAAGCACCTCATATTCTGAAGATAGAAACATAGAAACTTAGAAAGTAGGTGCTGGAGTAGGCCATTCGTCCCTTCCAGCCAGCACCACCATTCAATATGATCATGGCTGAGCATGCAACTTCACTTCCCCTTCCTGATTTCTCTCCATGCCCCTTGATCACTTTAGCCGTAAGGGCCATATCTCACTGTCTTTTGAGTATATCTATCCAACTGGCTTCCACATCTTTCTGTGGTACAGAATTCCACAGGTTCACAATGATCTGAGTGAAGAAGATGCTCCTCGTGTCGGTCCTAAATGGTTTACACTTTATCCTTAGACAGTGACCGCTGGTACTGGGCTTCCTTTATTCGGACTGCGGGAACCTTTTTACGCCATCAAACCTGTCCATTCCCGACCAAATTTTAAATGTTTCTATGAGCTCCCCTCTCATTCTTCTAAATTCCAGCGAGTATAAGCCTCGTCGATCCAGTCTTTCTTCATGTCAGTCCTGCCATCCCTGGAATCAATCTGGTGAATATTCGCTACACTCCCTCAAAAGCAAGAATGTCCTTCCTCAGATTAGATGATCATAACTGCACACAATACTCAAGGTCTGGTCTCAGCAAGGTGCTGTACAAGTCTCCATGCTCCGATACCCTAATCTCCTCGCTATGAAGGCCAGCATGACATTTGGCTTCCTTTACTGCATGCTGTACCTGTATGTATGAAAGACTTCAACGACTGATGTACCAAAATACCCAGGTCTCAATACCCCTCCGCTTTTACAAATCGGTCAACATTCAGATAACATTCTACCTTCAAGGTTTTGCCACCAAAGTGGATAAACTCACACTTATCTTCATTATATGGCATCTGCCATCCACCGAATCTGTCCAATTCCGCTGCAGCCTCCTAGCAGCTCGCACTGCAACCCAGCTTGGTGTGATTTGCAAAGTTGGAGATATTACATTGATGGAATTATTGAAAATCGCCACAGCTCGAGGAAACGGAACCGCCGCTCCTTTCTGCTCCTCCTTATTAAACTGCCGCCCAGACTTGCTCCCGCTCTTTCAACACCCGCTCATCTCTGCTGCCGTGCTGCAAACAGCCACTCCTGTGTGTCTCGCCTTTTAAATTGCCGCTTCCCTCTGCTCGTGCTATTTGAAAAATAACTCAAATCCTTTACTCCCTCACGTTACAAGCGATCCTCACTGCTCCCGCTCTTTGTACCGAAGGATATCTGTGCCCCCGCTCATTTGACAGCCGCTCCTCTCTGTGTACGCTCTTGAAACAGTCGGGAAGTTTAATTTTTAAATGCACGCTTTCTGAAATACTTCCATAAACACTGCATTGGCCGGGAATCGAACCCGGGTCTCCCGCGTGGCAGGCGAGAATTCTACCCCTGAACCACCAATGCTCACATTACGAACACATTCAAGTTTAAAGATAGTGCAATTAGTGTTTAATTTTTGTTAATAAAAGGCGAAGAACAACAAAGCACCTCATATTCTGAAGATAGAAACAGAGAAACTTAGAAAGTAGGTGCAGGAGTAGGCCATTCGTCCCTTCCAGCCAGCACCACCATTCAATATGATCATGGCTGAGCATGCAACTTCACTTCCCCTTCCTGATTTCTCTCCATGGCGCTTGATCACTTTAGCCTTAAGGGCCATATCTTACTGTCTTTTGAGTATATCTATCCAACTGGCTTCCACATCTTTCTGTGGTACAGAATTCCACAGGTTCACAATGATCTGAGTGAAGAAGATGCTCCTCGTGTCGGTCCTAAATGGTTTACACTTTATCCTTAGACAGTGACCGCTGGTACTGGGCTTCCTTTATTCGGAATGCGGGAACCTTTTTACGCCATCAAACCTGTCCATTCCCGACCAAATTTTAAATGTTTCTATGAGCTCCCCTCTCATTCTTCTAAATTCCAGCGAGTATAAGCCTCGTCGATCCAGTCTTTCTTCATGTCAGTCCTGCCATCCCTGGAATCAATCTGGTGAATATTCGCTACACTCCCTCAAAAGCAAGAATGTCCTTCCTCAGATTAGATGATCATAACTGCACGCAATACTCAAGGTCTGGTCTCAGCAAGGTGCTGTACAAGTCTCCATGCTCCGATACCCTAATCTCCTTGCTATGAAGGCCAGCATGACATTTGGCTTCCTTTACTGCATGCTGTACCTGTATGTATGAAAGACTTCAACGACTGATGTACCAAAATACCCAGGTCTCAATACCCCTCCGCTTTTACAAATCGGTCAACATTCAGATAACATTCTACCTTCAAGGTTTTGCCACCAAAGTGGATAAACTCACACTTATCTTCATTATATGGCATCTGCCATCCACCGAATCTGTCCAATTCCGCTGCAGCCTCCTAGCAGCTCGCACTGCAACCCAGCTTGGTGTGATTTGCAAAGTTGGAGATATTACATTGATGGAATTATTGAAAATCGCCACAGCTCGAGGAAACGGTACCGCCGCTCCTTTCTGCTCCTCCTTATTAAACTGCCGCCCAGACTTGCTCCCGCTCTTTCAACACCCGCTCATCTCTGCTGCCGTGCTGCCAACAGCAACTCCTGTGTGTTCTCGCTTTTTAAATTGCCGCTTCCCTCTGCTCGTGCTATTTGAAAAATAACTCAAATCCTTTACTCCCTCACGTTACAAGCGATCCTCACTGCTCCCGCTCTTTGTACCGAAGGATATCTGTGCCCCCGCTCATTTAACAGCCGCTCCTCTCTGTGTACGCTCTTGAAACAGTCGGGAAGTTTAATTTTTAAATACACGCTTTCTGAAATACTTCCATAAACACTGCATTGGCCGGGAATCGAACCCGGGTCTCCCGCGTGGCAGGCGAGAATTCTACCCCTGAACCACCAATGCTCACATTACGAACACATTCAAGTTTAAAGATAGTGCAATTAGTGTTTAATTTTTGTTAATAAAAGGCGAAGAACAACAAAGCACCTCATATTCTGAAGATAGAAACATAGAAACTTAGAAAGTAGGTGCTGGAGTAGGCCATTCGTCCCTTCCAGCCAGCACCACCATTCAATATGATCATGGCTGAGCATGCAACTTCACTTCCCCTTCCTGATTTCTCTCCATGCCCCTTGATCACTTTAGCCGTAAGGGCCATATCTCACTGTCTTTTGAGTATATCTATCCAACTGGCTTCCACATCTTTCTGTGGTACAGAATTCCACAGGTTCACAATGATCTGAGTGAAGAAGATGCTCCTCGTGTCGGTCCTAAATGGTTTACACTTTATCCTTAGACAGTGACCGCTGGTACTGGGCTTCCTTTATTCGGACTGCGGGAACCTTTTTACGCCATCAAACCTGTCCATTCCCGACCAAATTTTAAATGTTTCTATGAGCTCCCCTCTCATTCTTCTAAATTCCAGCGAGTATAAGCCTCGTCGATCCAGTCTTTCTTCATGTCAGTCCTGCCATCCCTGGAATCAATCTGGTGAATATTCGCTACACTCCCTCAAAAGCAAGAATGTCCTTCCTCAGATTAGATGATCATAACTGCACACAATACTCAAGGTCTGGTCTCAGCAAGGTGCTGTACAAGTCTCCATGCTCCGATACCCTACTCTCCTCGCTATGAAGGCCAGCATGACATTTGGCTTCCTTTACTGCATGCTGTACCTGTATGTATGAATGACTTCAACGACTGATGTACCAAAATACCCAGGTCTCAATACCCCTCCGCTTTTACAAATCGGTCAACATTCAGATAACATTCTACCTTCAAGGTTTTGCCACCAAAGTGGATAAACTCACACTTATCTTCATTATATGGCAACTGCCATCCACCGAATCTGTCCAATTCCGCTGCAGCCTCCTAGCAGCTCGCACTGCAACCCAGCTTGGTGTGATTTGCAAAGTTGGAGATATTACATTGATGGAATTATTGAAAATCGCCACAGCTCGAGGAAACGGTACCGCCGCTCCTTTCTGCTCCTCCTTATTAAACTGCCGCCCAGACTTGCTCCCATCTTTCAACACCCGCTCATCTCTGCTGCCGTGCTGCAAACAGCCACTCCTGTGTGTTCTCGCTTTTTAAATTGCCGCTTCCCTCTGCTCGTGCTATTTGAAAAATAACTCAAATCCTTTACTCCCTCACGTTACAAGCGATCCTCACTGCTCCCGCTCTTTGAACCGAAGGATATCTGTGCCCCCGCTCATTTAACAGCCACTCCTCTCTGTGTACGCTCTTGAAACAGTCGGGAAGTTTAATTTTTAAATGCACGCTTTCTGAAATACTTCCATAAACACTGCATTGGCCGGGAATCGAACCGGGGTCTCCCGCGTGGCAGGCGAGAATACTACCCCTGAACCACCAATGCTCACATTACGAACACATTCAAGTTTAAAGATAGTGCAATTAGTGTTTAATTTTTGTTAATAAAAGGCGAAGAACAACAAAGCACCTCATATTCTGAAGATAGAAACATAGAAACTTAGAAAGTAGGTGCAGGAGTAGGCCATTCGTCCCTTCCAGCCAGCACCACCATTCAATATGATCATGGCTGAGCATGCAACTTCACTTCCCCTTCCTGATTTCTCTCCATGCCCCTTGATCACTTTAGCCGTAAGGGCCATATCTCACTGTCTTTTGAGTATATCTATCCAACTGGCTTCCACATCTTTCTGTGGTACAGAATTCCACAGGTTCACAATGATCTGAGTGAAGAAGATGCTCCTCGTGTCGGTCCTAAATGGTTTACACTTTATCCTTAGACAGTGACCGCTGGTACTGGGCTTCCTTTATTCGGACTGCGGGAACCTTTTTACGCCATCAAACCTGTCCATTCCCGACCAAATTTTAAATGTTTCTATGAGCTCCCCTCTCATTCTTCTAAATTCCAGCGAGTATAAGCCTCGTCGATCCAGTCTTTCTTCATGTCAGTCCTGCCATCCCTGGAATCAATCTGGTGAATATTCGCTACACTCCCTCAAAAGCAAGAATGTCCTTCCTCAGATTAGATGATCATAACTGCACGCAATACTCAAGGTCTGGTCTCAGCAAGGTGCTGTACAAGTCTCCATGCTCCGATACCCTAATCTCCTCGCCATGAAGGCCAGCATGACATTTGGCTTCCTTTACTGCATGCTGTACCTGTATGTATGAATGACTTCAACGACTGATGTACCAAAATACCCAGGTCTCAATACCCCTCCGCTTTTACAAATCGGTCAACATTCAGATAACATTCTACCTTCAAGGTTTTGCCACCAAAGTGGATAAACTCACACTTATCTTCATTATATGGCAACTGCCATCCACCGAATCTGTCCAATTCCGCTGCAGCCTCCTAGCAGCTCGCACTGCAACCCAGCTTGGTGTGATTTGCAAAGTTGGAGATATTACATTGATGGAATTATTGAAAATCGCCACAGCTCGAGGAAACGGTACCGCCGCTCCTTTCTGCTCCTCCTTATTAAACTGCCGCCCAGACTTGCTCCCATCTTTCAACACCCGCTCATCTCTGCTGCCGTGCTGCAAACAGCCACTCCTGTGTGTTCTCGCTTTTTAAATTGCCGCTTCCCTCTGCTCGTGCTATTTGAAAAATAACTCAAATCCTTTACTCCCTCACGTTACAAGCGATCCTCACTGCTCCCGCTCTTTGAACCGAAGGATATCTGTGCCCCCGCTCATTTAACAGCCACTCCTCTCTGTGTACGCTCTTGAAACAGTCGGGAAGTTTAATTTTTAAATGCACGCTTTCTGAAATACTTCCATAAACACTGCATTGGCCGGGAATCGAACCGGGGTCTCCCGCGTGGCAGGCGAGAATACTACCCCTGAACCACCAATGCTCACATTACGAACACATTCAAGTTTAAAGATAGTGCAATTAGTGTTTAATTTTTGTTAATAAAAGGCGAAGAACAACAAAGCACCTCATATTCTGAAGATAGAAACATAGAAACTTAGAAAGTAGGTGCAGGAGTAGGCCATTCGTCCCTTCCAGCCAGCACCACCATTCAATATGATCATGGCTGAGCATGCAACTTCACTTCCCCTTACTGATTTCTCTCCATGCCCCTTGATCACTTTAGCCGTAAGGGCCATATCTCACTGTCTTTTGAGTATATCTATCCAACTGGCTTCCACATCTTTCTGTGGTACAGAATTCCACAGGTTCACAATGATCTGAGTGAAGAAGATGCTCCTCGTGTCGGTCCTAAATGGTTTACACTTTATCCTTAGACAGTGACCGCTGGTACTGGGCTTCCTTTATTCGGACTGCGGGAACCTTTTTACGCCATCAAACCTGTCCATTCCCGACCAAATTTTAAATGTTTCTATGAGCTCCCCTCTCATTCTTCTAAATTCCAGCGAGTATAAGCCTCGTCGATCCAGTCTTTCTTCATGTCAGTCCTGCCATCCCTGGAATCAATCTGGTGAATATTCGCTACACTCCCTCAAAAGCAAGAATGTCCTTCCTCAGATTAGATGATCATAACTGCACGCAATACTCAAGGTCTGGTCTCAGCAAGGTGCTGTACAAGTCTCCATGCTCCGATACCCTAATCTCCTCGCTATGAAGGCCAGCATGACATTTGGCTTCCTTTACTGCATGCTGTACCTGTATGTATGAAAGACTTCAACGACTGATGTACCAAAATACCCAGGTCTCAATACCCCTCCGCTTTTACAAATCGGTCAACATTCAGATAACATTCTACCTTCAAGGTTTTGCCACCAAAGTGGATAAACTCACACTTATCTTCATTATATGGCATCTGCCATCCACCGAATCTGTCCAATTCCGCTGCAGCCTCCTAGCAGCTCGCACTGCAACCCAGCTTGGTGTGATTTGCAAAGTTGGAGATATTACATTGATGGAATTATTGAAAATCGCCACAGCTCGAGGAAACGGTACCGCCGCTCCTTTCTGCTCCTCCTTATTAAACTGCCGCCCAGACTTGCTCCCGCTCTTTCAACACCCGCTCATCTCTGCTGCCGTGCTGCAAACAGCAACTCCTGTGTGTTCTCGCTTTTGAAATTGCCGCTTCCCTCTGCTCGTGCTATTTGAAAAATAACTCAAATCCTTTACTCCCTCACGTTACAAGCGATCCTCACTGCTCCCGCTCTTTGTACCGAAGGATATCTGTGCCCCCGCTCATTTAACAGCCGCACCTCTCTGTGTACGCTCTTGAAACAGTCGGGAAGTTTAATTTTTAAATACACGCTTTCTGAAATACTTCCATAAACACTGCGTTGGCCGGGAATCGAACCCGGGTCTCCCGCGTGGCAGGCGAGAATTCTACCCCTGAACCACCAATGCTCACATTACGAACACATTCAAGTTTAAAGATAGTGCAATTAGTGTTTAATTTTTGTTAATAAAAGGCGAAGAACAACAAAGCACCTCATATTCTGAAGATAGAAACATAGAAACTTAGAAAGTAGGTGCTGGAGTAGGCCATTCGTCCCTTCCAGCCAGCACCACCATTCAATATGATCATGGCTGAGCATGCAACTTCACTTCCCCTTCCTGATTTCTCTCCATGCCCCTTGATCACTTTAGCCGTAAGGGCCATATCTCACTGTCTTTTGAGTATATCTATCCAACTGGCTTCCACATCTTTCTGTGGTACAGAATTCCACAGGTTCACAATGATCTGAGTGAAGAAGATGCTCCTCGTGTCGGTCCTAAATGGTTTACACTTTATCCTTAGACAGTGACCGCTGGTACTGGGCTTCCTTTATTCGGACTGCGGGAACCTTTTTACGCCATCAAACCTGTCCATTCCCGACCAAATTTTAAATGTTTCTATGAGCTCCCCTCTCATTCTTCTAAATTCCAGCGAGTATAAGCCTCGTCGATCCAGTCTTTCTTCATGTCAGTCCTGCCATCCCTGGAATCAATCTGGTGAATATTCGCTACACTCCCTCAAAAGCAAGAATGTCCTTCCTCAGATTAGATGATCATAACTGCACACAATACTCAAGGTCTGGTCTCAGCAAGGTGCTGTACAAGTCTCCATGCTCCGATACCCTAATCTCCTCGCTATGAAGGCCAGCATGACATTTGGCTTCCTTTACTGCATGCTGTACCTGTATGTATGAAAGACTTCAACGACTGATGTACCAAAATACCCAGGTCTCAATACCCCTCCGCTTTTACAAATCGGTCAACATTCAGATAACATTCTACCTTCAAGGTTTTGCCACCAAAGTGGATAAACTCACACTTATCTTCATTATATGGCATCTGCCATCCACCGAATCTGTCCAATTCCGCTGCAGCCTCCTAGCAGCTCGCACTGCAACCCAGCTTGGTGTGATTTGCAAAGTTGGAGATATTACATTGATGGAATTATTGAAAATCGCCACAGCTCGAGGAAACGGAACCGCCGCTCCTTTCTGCTCCTCCTTATTAAACTGCCGCCCAGACTTGCTCCCGCTCTTTCAACACCCGCTCATCTCTGCTGCCGTGCTGCAAACAGCCACTCCTGTGTGTCTCGCCTTTTAAATTGCCGCTTCCCTCTGCTCGTGCTATTTGAAAAATAACTCAAGTCCTTCACTCCCTCACGTTACAAGCGATCCTCACTGCTCCCGCTCTTTGTACCGAAGGATATCTGTGCCCCCGCTCATTTGACAGCCGCTCCTCTCTGTGTACGCTCTTGAAACAGTCGGGAAGTTTAATTTTTAAATGCACGCTTTCTGAAATACTTCCATAAACACTGCATTGGCCGGGAATCGAACCCGGGTCTCCCGCGTGGCAGGCGAGAATTCTACCCCTGAACCACCAATGCTCACATTACGAACACATTCAAGTTTAAAGATAGTGCAATTAGTGTTTAATTTTTGTTAATAAAAGGCGAAGAACAACAAAGCACCTCATATTCTGAAGATAGAAACAGAGAAACTTAGAAAGTAGGTGCAGGAGTAGGCCATTCGTCCCTTCCAGCCAGCACCACCATTCAATATGATCATGGCTGAGCATGCAACTTCACTTCCCCTTCCTGATTTCTCTCCATGGCGCTTGATCACTTTAGCCTTAAGGGCCATATCTTACTGTCTTTTGAGTATATCTATCCAACTGGCTTCCACATCTTTCTGTGGTACAGAATTCCACAGGTTCACAATGATCTGAGTGAAGAAGATGCTCCTCGTGTCGGTCCTAAATGGTTTACACTTTATCCTTAGACAGTGACCGCTGGTACTGGGCTTCCTTTATTCGGAATGCGGGAACCTTTTTACGCCATCAAACCTGTCCATTCCCGACCAAATTTTAAATCTTTCTATGAGCTCCCCTCTCATTCTTCTAAATTCCAGCGAGTATAAGCCTCGTCGATCCAGTCTTTCTTCATGTCAGTCCTGCCATCCCTGGAATCAATCTGGTGAATATTCGCTACACTCCCTCAAAAGCAAGAATGTCCTTCCTCAGATTAGATGATCATAACTGCACGCAATACTCAAGGTCTGGTCTCAGCAAGGTGCTGTACAAGTCTCCATGCTCCGATACCCTAATCTCCTTGCTATGAAGGCCAGCATGACATTTGGCTTCCTTTACTGCATGCTGTACCTGTATGTATGAAAGACTTCAACGACTGATGTACCAAAATACCCAGGTCTCAATACCCCTCCGCTTTTACAAATCGGTCAACATTCAGATAACATTCTACCTTCAAGGTTTTGCCACCAAAGTGGATAAACTCACACTTATCTTCATTATATGGCATCTGCCATCCACCGAATCTGTCCAATTCCGCTGCAGCCTCCTAGCAGCTCGCACTGCAACCCAGCTTGGTGTGATTTGCAAAGTTGGAGATATTACATTGATGGAATTATTGAAAATCGCCACAGCTCGAGGAAACGGTACCGCCGCTCCTTTCTGCTCCTCCTTATTAAACTGCCGCCCAGACTTGCTCCCGCTCTTTCAACACCCGCTCATCTCTGCTGCCGTGCTGCAAACAGCAACTCCTGTGTGTTCTCGCTTTTTAAATTGCCGCTTCCCTCTGCTCGTGCTATTTGAAAAATAACTCAAATCCTTTACTCCCTCACGTTACAAGCGATCCTCACTGCTCCCGCTCTTTGTACCGAAGGATATCTGTGCCCCCGCTCATTTAACAGCCGCTCCTCTCTGTGTACGCTCTTGAAACAGTCGGGAAGTTTAATTTTTAAATACACGCTTTCTGAAATACTTCCATAAACACTGCATTGGCCGGGAATCGAACCCGGGTCTCCCGCGTGGCAGGCGAGAATTCTACCCCTGAACCACCAATGCTCACATTACGAACACATTCAAGTTTAAAGATAGTGCAATTAGTGTTTAATTTTTGTTAATAAAAGGCGAAGAACAACAAAGCACCTCATATTCTGAAGATAGAAACATAGAAACTTAGAAAGTAGGTGCTGGAGTAGGCCATTCGTCCCTTCCAGCCAGCACCACCATTCAATATGATCATGGCTGAGCATGCAACTTCACTTCCCCTTCCTGATTTCTCTCCATGCCCCTTGATCACTTTAGCCGTAAGGGCCATATCTCACTGTCTTTTGAGTATATCTATCCAACTGGCTTCCACATCTTTCTGTGGTACAGAATTCCACAGGTTCACAATGATCTGAGTGAAGAAGATGCTCCTCGTGTCGGTCCTAAATGGTTTACACTTTATCCTTAGACAGTGACCGCTGGTACTGGGCTTCCTTTATTCGGACTGCGGGAACCTTTTTACGCCATCAAACCTGTCCATTCCCGACCAAATTTTAAATGTTTCTATGAGCTCCCCTCTCATTCTTCTAAATTCCAGCGAGTATAAGCCTCGTCGATCCAGTCTTTCTTCATGTCAGTCCTGCCATCCCTGGAATCAATCTGGTGAATATTCGCTACACTCCCTCAAAAGCAAGAATGTCCTTCCTCAGATTAGCTGATCATAACTGCACACAATACTCAAGGTCTGGTCTCAGCAAGGTGCTGTACAAGTCTCCATGCTCCGATACCCTACTCTCCTCGCTATGAAGGCCAGCATGACATTTGGCTTCCTTTACTGCATGCTGTACCTGTATGTATGAATGACTTCAACGACTGATGTACCAAAATACCCAGGTCTCAATACCCCTCCGCTTTTACAAATCGGTCAACATTCAGATAACATTCTACCTTCAAGGTTTTGCCACCAAAGTGGATAAACTCACACTTATCTTCATTATATGGCAACTGCCATCCACCGAATCTGTCCAATTCCGCTGCAGCCTCCTAGCAGCTCGCACTGCAACCCAGCTTGGTGTGATTTGCAAAGTTGGAGATATTACATTGATGGAATTATTGAAAATCGCCACAGCTCGAGGAAACGGTACCGCCGCTCCTTTCTGCTCCTCCTTATTAAACTGCCGCCCAGACTTGCTCCCATCTTTCAACACCCGCTCATCTCTGCTGCCGTGCTGCAAACAGCCACTCCTGTGTGTTCTCGCTTTTTAAATTGCCGCTTCCCTCTGCTCGTGCTATTTGAAAAATAACTCAAATCCTTTACTCCCTCACGTTACAAGCGATCCTCACTGCTCCCGCTCTTTGAACCGAAGGATATCTGTGCCCCCGCTCATTTAACAGCCACTCCTCTCTGTGTACGCTCTTGAAACAGTCGGGAAGTTTAATTTTTAAATGCACGCTTTCTGAAATACTTCCATAAACACTGCATTGGCCGGGAATCGAACCGGGGTCTCCCGCGTGGCAGGCGAGAATACTACCCCTGAACCACCAATGCTCACATTACGAACACATTCAAGTTTAAAGATAGTGCAATTAGTGTTTAATTTTTGTTAATAAAAGGCGAAGAACAACAAAGCACCTCATATTCTGAAGATAGAAACATTGAAACTTAGAAAGTAGGTGCAGGAGTAGGCCATTCGTCCCTTCCAGCCAGCACCACCATTCAATATGATCATGGCTGAGCATGCAACTTCACTTCCCCTTCCTGATTTCTCTCCATGCCCCTTGATCACTTTAGCCGTAAGGGCCATATCTTACTGTCTTTTGAGTATATCTATCCAACTGGCTTCCACATCTTTCTGTGGTACAGAATTCCACAGGTTCACAATGATCTGAGTGAAGAAGATGCTCCTCGTGTCGGTCCTAAATGGTTTACACTTTATCCTTAGACAGTGATCGCTGGTACTGGGCTTCCTTTATTCGGACTGCGGGAACCTTTTTACGCCATCAAACCTGTCCATTCCCGACCAAATTTTAAATGTTTCTATGAGCTCCCCTCTCATTCTTCTAAATTCCAGCGAGTATAAGCCTCGTCGATCCAGTCTTTCTTCATGTCAGTCCTGCCATCCCTGGAATCAATCTGGTGAATATTCGCTACACTCCCTCAAAAGCAAGAATGTCCTTCCTCAGATTAGATGATCATAACTGCACGCAATACTCAAGGTCTGGTCTCAGCAAGGTGCTGTACAAGTCTCCATGCTCCGATACCCTAATCTCCTCGCTATGAAGGCCAGCATGACATTTGGCTTCCTTTACTGCATGCTGTACCTGTATGTATGAATGAGTTCAACGACTGATGTACCAAAATACCCAGGTCTCAATACCCCTCCGCTTTTACAAATCGGTCAACATTCAGATAACATTCTACCTTCAAGGTTTTGCCACCAAAGTGGATAAACTCACACTTATCTTCATTATATGGCATCTGCCATCCACCGAATCTGTCCAATTCCGCTGCAGCCTCCTAGCAGCTCGCACTGCAACCCAGCTTGGTGTGATTTGCAAAGTTGGAGATATTACATTGATGGAATTATTGAAAATCGCCACAGCTCGAGGAAACGGTACCGCCGCTCCTTTCTGCTCCTCCTTATTAAACTGCCGCCCAGACTTGCTCCCGCTCTTTCAACACCCGCTCATCTCTGCTGCCGTGCTGCAAACAGCAACTCCTGTGTGTTCTCGCTTTTTAAATTGCCGCTTCCCTCTGCTCGTGCTATTTGAAAAATAACTCAAATCCTTTACTCCCTCACGTTACAAGCGATCCTCACTGCTCCCGCTCTTTGTACCGAAGGATATCTGTGCCCCCCGCTCATTTAACAGCCGCTCCTCTCTGTGTACGCTCTTGAAACAGTCGGGAAGTTTAATTTTTAAATACACGCTTTCTGAAATACTTCCATAAACACTGCATTGGCCGGGAATCGAACCCGGGACTCCCGCGTGGCAGGCGAGAATTCTACCCCTGAACCACCAATGCTCACATTACGAACACATTCAAGTTTAAAGATAGTGCAATTAGTGTTTAATTTTTGTTAATAAAAGGCGAAGAACAAGAAAGCACCTCATATTCTGAAGATAGAAACATAGAAACTTAGAAAGTAGGTGCTGGAGTAGGCCATTCGTCCCTTCCAGCCAGCACCACCATTCAATATGATCATGGCTGAGCATGCAACTTCACTTCCCCTTCCTGATTTCTCTCCATGCCCCTTGATCACTTTAGCCGTAAGGGCCATATCTCACTGTCTTTTGAGTATATCTATCCAACTGGCTTCCACATCTTTCTGTGGTACAGAATTCCACAGGTTCACAATGATCTGAGTGAAGAAGATGCTCCTCGTGTCGGTCCTAAATGGTTTACACTTTATCCTTAGACAGTGACCGCTGGTACTGGGCTTCCTTTATTCGGACTGCGGGAACCTTTTTACGCCATCAAACCTGTCCATTCCCGACCAAATTTTAAATGTTTCTATGAGCTCCCCTCTCATTCTTCTAAATTCCAGCGAGTATAAGCCTCGTCGATCCAGTCTTTCTTCATGTCAGTCCTGCCATCCCTGGAATCAATCTGGTGAATATTCGCTACACTCCCTCAAAAGCAAGAATGTCCTTCCTCAGATTAGATGATCATAACTGCACACAATACTCAAGGTCTGGTCTCAGCAAGGTGCTGTACAAGTCTCCATGCTCCGATACCCTACTCTCCTCGCTATGAAGGCCAGCATGACATTTGGCTTCCTTTACTGCATGCTGTACCTGTATGTATGAATGACTTCAACGACTGATGTACCAAAATACCCAGGTCTCAATACCCCTCCGCTTTTACAAATCGGTCAACATTCAGATAACATTCTACCTTCAAGGTTTTGCCACCAAAGTGGATAAACTCACACTTATCTTCATTATATGGCAACTGCCATCCACCGAATCTGTCCAATTCCGCTGCAGCCTCCTAGCAGCTCGCACTGCAACCCAGCTTGGTGTGATTTGCAAAGTTGGAGATATTACATTGATGGAATTATTGAAAATCGCCACAGCTCGAGGAAACGGTACCGCCGCTCCTTTCTGCTCCTCCTTATTAAACTGCCGCCCAGACTTGCTCCCGCTCTTTCAACACCCGCTCATCTCTGCTGCCGTGCTGCAAACAGCCACTCCTGTGTGTTCTCGCTTTTTAAATTGCCGCTTCCCTCTGCTCGTGCTATTTGAAAAATAACTCAAATCCTTTACTCCCTCACGTTACAAGCGATCCTCACTGCTCCCGCTCTTTATACCGAAGGATATCTGTGCCGCCGCTCATTTAACAGCCGCTCCTCTCTGTGTACGCTCTTGAAACAGTCGGGAAGTTTAATTTTTAAATACACGCTTTCTGAAATACTTCCATAAACACTGCATTGGCCGGGAATCGAACCCGGGTCTCCCGCGTGGCAGGCGAGAATTCTACCCCTGAACCACCAATGCTCACATTACGAACACATTCAAGTTTAAAGATAGTGCAATTAGTGTTTAATTTTTGTTAATAAAAGGCGAAGAACAACAAAGCACCTCATATTCTGAAGATAGAAACATAGAAACTTAGAAAGTAGGTGCAGGAGTAGGCCATTCGTCCCTTCCAGCCAGCACCACCATTCAATATGATCATGGCTGAGCATGCAACTTCACTTCCCCTTCCTGATTTCTCTCCATGCCCCTTGATCACTTTAGCCGTAAGGGCCATATCTCACTGTCTTTTGAGTATATCTATCCAACTGGCTTCCACATCTTTCTGTGGTACAGAATTCCACAGGTTCACAATGATCTGAGTGAAGAAGATGCTCCTCGTGTCGGTCCTAAATGGTTTACACTTTATCCTTAGACAGTGACCGCTGGTACTGGGCTTCCTTTATTCGGACTGCGGGAACCTTTTTACGCCATCAAACCTGTCCATTCCCGACCAAATTTTAAATGTTTCTATGAGCTCCCCTCTCATTCTTCTAAATTCCAGCGAGTATAAGCCTCGTCGATCCAGTCTTTCTTCATGTCAGTCCTGCCATCCCTGGAATCAATCTGGTGAATATTCGCTACACTCCCTCAAAAGCAAGAATGTCCTTCCTCAGATTAGATGATCATAACTGCACACAATACTCAAGGTCTGGTCTCAGCAAGGTGCTGTACAAGTCTCCATGCTCCGATACCCTAATCTCCTCGCTATGAAGGCCAGCATGACATTTGGCTTCCTTTACTGCATGCTGTACCTGTATGTATGAATGACTTCAACGACTGATGTACCAAAATACCCAGGTCTCAATACCCCTCCGCTTTTACAAATCGGTCAACATTCAGATAACATTCTACCTTCAAGGTTTTGCCACCAAAGTGGATAAACTCACACTTATCTTCATTATATGGCATCTGCCATCCACCGAATCTGTCCAATTCCGCTGCAGCCTCCTAGCAGCTCGCACTGCAACCCAGCTTGGTGTGATTTGCAAAGTTGGAGATATTACATTGATGGAATTATTGAAAATCGCCACAGCTCGAGGAAACGGTACCGCCGCTCCTTTCTGCTCCTCCTTGTTAAACTGCCGCCCAGACTTGCTCCCGCTCTTTCAACACCCGCTCATCTCTGCTGCCGTGCTGCAAACAGCCACTCCTGTGTGTCTCGCTTTTTAAATTGCCGCTTCCCTCTGCTCGTGCTATTTGAAAAATAACTCAAATCCTTTACTCCCTCACGTTACAAGCGATCCTCACTGCTCCCGCTCTTTATACCGAAGGATATCTGTGCCGCCGCTCATTTAACAGCCGCTCCTCTCTGTGTACGCTCTTGAAACAGTCGGGAAGTTTAATTTTTAAATACACGCTTTCTGAAATACTTCCATAAACACTGCATTGGCCGGGAATCAAACCCGGGTCTCCCGCGTGGCAGGCGAGAATTCTACCCCTGAACCACCAATGCTCACATTACGAACACATTCAAGTTTAAAGATAGTGCAATTAGTGTTTAATTTTTGTTAATAAAAGGCGAAGAACAACAAAGCACCTCATATTCTGAAGATAGAAACATAGAAACTTAGAAAGTAGGTGCTGGAGTAGGCCATTCGTCCCTTCCAGCCAGCACCACCATTCAATATGATCATGGCTGAGCATGCAACTTCACTTCCCCTTCCTGATTTCTCTCCATGCCCCTTGATCACTTTAGCCGTAAGGGCCATATCTCACTGTCTTTTGAGTATATCTATCCAACTGGCTTCCACATCTTTCTGTGGTACAGAATTCCACAGGTTCACAATGATCTGAGTGAAGAAGATGCTCCTCGTGTCGGTCCTAAATGGTTTACACTTTATCCTTAGACAGTGACCGCTGGTACTGGGCTTCCTTTATTCGGACTGCGGGAACCTTTTTACGCCATCAAACCTGTCCATTCCCGACCAAATTTTAAATGTTTCTATGAGCTCCCCTCTCATTCTTCTAAATTCCAGCGAGTATAAGCCTCGTCGATCCAGTCTTTCTTCATGTCAGTCCTGCCATCCCTGGAATCAATCTGGTGAATATTCGCTACACTCCCTCAAAAGCAAGAATGTCCTTCCTCAGATTAGATGATCATAACTGCACACAATACTCAAGGTCTGGTCTCAGCAAGGTGCTGTACAAGTCTCCATGCTCCGATACCCTACTCTCCTCGCTATGAAGGCCAGCATGACATTTGGCTTCCTTTACTGCATGCTGTACCTGTATGTATGAATGACTTCAACGACTGATGTACCAAAATACCCAGGTCTCAATACCCCTCCGCTTTTACAAATCGGTCAACATTCAGATAACATTCTACCTTCAAGGTTTTGCCACCAAAGTGGATAAACTCACACTTATCTTCATTATATGGCAACTGCCATCCACCGAATCTGTCCAATTCCGCTGCAGCCTCCTAGCAGCTCGCACTGCAACCCAGCTTGGTGTGATTTGCAAAGTTGGAGATATTACATTGATGGAATTATTGAAAATCGCCACAGCTCGAGGAAACGGTACCGCCGCTCCTTTCTGCTCCTCCTTATTAAACTGCCGCCCAGACTTGCTCCCATCTTTCAACACCCGCTCATCTCTGCTGCCGTGCTGCAAACAGCCACTCCTGTGTGTTCTCGCTTTTTAAATTGCCGCTTCCCTCTGCTCGTGCTATTTGAAAAATAACTCAAATCCTTTACTCCCTCACGTTACAAGCGATCCTCACTGCTCCCGCTCTTTGAACCGAAGGATATCTGTGCCCCCGCTCATTTAACAGCCACTCCTCTCTGTGTACGCTCTTGAAACAGTCGGGAAGTTTAATTTTTAAATGCACGCTTTCTGAAATACTTCCATAAACACTGCATTGGCCGGGAATCGAACCGGGGTCTCCCGCGTGGCAGGCGAGAATACTACCCCTGAACCACCAATGCTCACATTACGAACACATTCAAGTTTAAAGATAGTGCAATTAGTGTTTAATTTTTGTTAATAAAAGGCGAAGAACAACAAAGCACCTCATATTCTGAAGATAGAAACATTGAAACTTAGAAAGTAGGTGCAGGAGTAGGCCATTCGTCCCTTCCAGCCAGCACCACCATTCAATATGATCATGGCTGAGCATGCAACTTCACTTCCCCTTCCTGATTTCTCTCCATGCCCCTTGATCACTTTAGCCGTAAGGGCCATATCTTACTGTCTTTTGAGTATATCTATCCAACTGGCTTCCACATCTTTCTGTGGTACAGAATTCCACAGGTTCACAATGATCTGAGTGAAGAAGATGCTCCTCGTGTCGGTCCTAAATGGTTTACACTTTATCCTTAGACAGTGATCGCTGGTACTGGGCTTCCTTTATTCGGACTGCGGGAACCTTTTTACGCCATCAAACCTGTCCATTCCCGACCAAATTTTAAATGTTTCTATGAGCTCCCCTCTCATTCTTCTAAATTCCAGCGAGTATAAGCCTCGTCGATCCAGTCTTTCTTCATGTCAGTCCTGCCATCCCTGGAATCAATCTGGTGAATATTCGCTACACTCCCTCAAAAGCAAGAATGTCCTTCCTCAGATTAGATGATCATAACTGCACGCAATACTCAAGGTCTGGTCTCAGCAAGGTGCTGTACAAGTCTCCATGCTCCGATACCCTAATCTCCTCGCTATGAAGGCCAGCATGACATTTGGCTTCCTTTACTGCATGCTGTACCTGTATGTATGAATGAGTTCAACGACTGATGTACCAAAATACCCAGGTCTCAATACCCCTCCGCTTTTACAAATCGGTCAACATTCAGATAACATTCTACCTTCAAGGTTTTGCCACCAAAGTGGATAAACTCACACTTATCTTCATTATATGGCATCTGCCATCCACCGAATCTGTCCAATTCCGCTGCAGCCTCCTAGCAGCTCGCACTGCAACCCAGCTTGGTGTGATTTGCAAAGTTGGAGATATTACATTGATGGAATTATTGAAAATCGCCACAGCTCGAGGAAACGGTACCGCCGCTCCTTTCTGCTCCTCCTTATTAAACTGCCGCCCAGACTTGCTCCCGCTCTTTCAACACCCGCTCATCTCTGCTGCCGTGCTGCAAACAGCAACTCCTGTGTGTTCTCGCTTTTTAAATTGCCGCTTCCCTCTGCTCGTGCTATTTGAAAAATAACTCAAATCCTTTACTCCCTCACGTTACAAGCGATCCTCACTGCTCCCGCTCTTTGTACCGAAGGATATCTGTGCCCCCCGCTCATTTAACAGCCGCTCCTCTCTGTGTACGCTCTTGAAACAGTCGGGAAGTTTAATTTTTAAATACACGCTTTCTGAAATACTTCCATAAACACTGCATTGGCCGGGAATCGAACCCGGGACTCCCGCGTGGCAGGCGAGAATTCTACCCCTGAACCACCAATGCTCACATTACGAACACATTCAAGTTTAAAGATAGTGCAATTAGTGTTTAATTTTTGTTAATAAAAGGCGAAGAACAACAAAGCACCTCATATTCTGAAGATAGAAACATAGAAACTTAGAAAGTAGGTGCTGGAGTAGGCCATTCGTCCCTTCCAGCCAGCACCACCATTCAATATGATCATGGCTGAGCATGCAACTTCACTTCCCCTTCCTGATTTCTCTCCATGCCCCTTGATCACTTTAGCCGTAAGGGCCATATCTCACTGTCTTTTGAGTATATCTATCCAACTGGCTTCCACATCTTTCTGTGGTACAGAATTCCACAGGTTCACAATGATCTGAGTGAAGAAGATGCTCCTCGTGTCGGTCCTAAATGGTTTACACTTTATCCTTAGACAGTGACCGCTGGTACTGGGCTTCCTTTATTCGGACTGCGGGAACCTTTTTACGCCATCAAACCTGTCCATTCCCGACCAAATTTTAAATGTTTCTATGAGCTCCCCTCTCATTCTTCTAAATTCCAGCGAGTATAAGCCTCGTCGATCCAGTCTTTCTTCATGTCAGTCCTGCCATCCCTGGAATCAATCTGGTGAATATTCGCTACACTCCCTCAAAAGCAAGAATGTCCTTCCTCAGATTAGATGATCATAACTGCACACAATACTCAAGGTCTGGTCTCAGCAAGGTGCTGTACAAGTCTCCATGCTCCGATACCCTACTCTCCTCGCTATGAAGGCCAGCATGACATTTGGCTTCCTTTACTGCATGCTGTACCTGTATGTATGAATGACTTCAACGACTGATGTACCAAAATACCCAGGTCTCAATACCCCTCCGCTTTTACAAATCGGTCAACATTCAGATAACATTCTACCTTCAAGGTTTTGCCACCAAAGTGGATAAACTCACACTTATCTTCATTATATGGCAACTGCCATCCACCGAATCTGTCCAATTCCGCTGCAGCCTCCTAGCAGCTCGCACTGCAACCCAGCTTGGTGTGATTTGCAAAGTTGGAGATATTACATTGATGGAATTATTGAAAATCGCCACAGCTCGAGGAAACGGTACCGCCGCTCCTTTCTGCTCCTCCTTATTAAACTGCCGCCCAGACTTGCTCCCGCTCTTTCAACACCCGCTCATCTCTGCTGCCGTGCTGCAAACAGCCACTCTTGTGTGTTCTCGCTTTTTAAATTGCCGCTTCCCTCTGCTCGTGCTATTTGAAAAATAACTCAAATCCTTTACTCCCTCACGTTACAAGCGATCCTCACTGCTCCCGCTCTTTGTACCGAAGGATATCTGTGCCCCCGCTCATTTAACAGCCACTCCTCTCTGTGTACGCTCTTGAAACAGTCGGGAAGTTTAATTTTTAAATGCACGCTTTCTGAAATACTTCCATAAACACTGCATTGGCCGGGAATCGAACCCGGGTCTCCCGCGTGGCAGGCGAGAATTCTACCCCTGAACCACCAATGCTCACATTACGAACGCATTCAAGTTTAAAGATAGTGCAATTAGTGTTTAATTTTTGTTGATAAAAGGCGAAGAACAACAAAGCACCTCATATTCTGAAGATAGAAACATAGAAACTTAGAAAGTAGGTGCAGGAGTAGGCCATTCGTCCCTTCCAGCCAGCACCACCATTCAATATGATCATGGCTGAGCATGCAACTTCACTTCCCCTTCCTGATTTCTCTCCATGCCCCTTGATCACTTTAGCCGTAAGGGCCATATCTCACTGTCTTTTGAGTATATCTATCCAACTGGCTTCCACATCTTTCTGTGGTACAGAATTCCACAGGTTCACAATGATCTGAGTGAAGAAGATGCTCCTCGTGTCGGTCCTAAATGGTTTACACTTTATCCTTAGACAGTGACCGCTGGTACTGGGCTTCCTTTATTCGGACTGCGGGAACCTTTTTACGCCATCAAACCTGTCCATTCCCGACCAAATTTTAAATGTTTCTATGAGCTCCCCTCTCATTCTTCTAAATTCCAGCGAGTATAAGCCTCGTCGATCCAGTCTTTCTTCATGTCAGTCCTGCCATCCCTGGAATCAATCTGGTGAATATTCGCTACACTCCCTCAAAAGCAAGAATGTCCTTCCTCAGATTAGATGATCATAACTGCACACAATACTCAAGGTCTGGTCTCAGCAAGGTGCTGTACAAGTCTCCATGCTCCGATACCCTAATCTCCTCGCTATGAAGGCCAGCATGACATTTGGCTTCCTTTACTGCATGCTGTACCTGTATGTATGAATGACTTCAACGACTGATGTACCAAAATACCCAGGTCTCAATACCCCTCCGCTTTTACAAATCGGTCAACATTCAGATAACATTCTACCTTCAAGGTTTTGCCACCAAAGTGGATAAACTCACACTTATCTTCATTATATGGCATCTGCCATCCACCGAATCTGTCCAATTCCGCTGCAGCCTCCTAGCAGCTCGCACTGCAACCCAGCTTGGTGTGATTTGCAAAGTTGGAGATATTACATTGATGGAATTATTGAAAATCGCCACAGCTCGAGGAAACGGTACCGCCGCTCCTTTCTGCTCCTCCTTATTAAACTGCCGCCCAGACTTGCTCCCGCTCTTTCAACACCCGCTCATCTCTGCTGCCGTGCTGCAAACAGCCACTCCTGTGTGTTTCTCGCTTTTTAAATTGCCGCTTCCCTCTGCTCGTGCTATTTGAAAAATAACTCAAATCCTTTACTCCCTCACGTTACAAGCGATCCTCACTGCTCCCGCTCTTTGTACCGAAGGATATCTGTGCCCCCGCTCATTTAACAGCCGCTCCTCTCTGTGTACGCTCTTGAAACAGTCGGGAAGTTTAATTTTTAAATACACGCTTTCTGAAATACTTCCATAAACACTGCATTGGCCGGGAATCGAACCCGGGTCTCCCGCGTGGCAGGCGAGAATACTACCCCTGAACCACCAATGCTCACATTACGAACACATTCAAGTTTAAAGATAGTGCAATTAGTGTTTAATTTTTGTTAATAAAAGGCGAAGAACAACAAAGCACCTCATATTCTGAAGATAGAAACATAGAAACTTAGAAAGTAGGTGCAGGAGTAGGCCATTCGTCCCTTCCAGCCAGCACCACCATTCAATATGATCATGGCTGAGCATGCAACTTCACTTCCCCTTCCTGATTTCTCTCCATGCCCCTTGATCACTTTAGCCGTAAGGGCCATATCTCACTGTCTTTTGAGTATATCTATCCAACTGGCTTCCACATCTTTCTGTGGTACAGAATTCCACAGGTTCACAATGATCTGAGTGAAGAAGATGCTCCTCGTGTCGGTCCTAAATGGTTTACACTTTATCCTTAGACAGTGACCGCTGGTACTGGGCTTCCTTTATTCGGACTGCGGGAACCTTTTTACGCCATCAAACCTGTCCATTCCCGACCAAATTTTAAATGTTTCTATGAGCTCCCCTCTCATTCTTCTAAATTCCAGCGAGTATAAGCCTCGTCGATCCAGTCTTTCTTCATGTCAGTCCTGCCATCCCTGGAATCAATCTGGTGAATATTCGCTACACTCCCTCAAAAGCAAGAATGTCCTTCCTCAGATTAGATGATCATAACTGCACACAATACTCAAGGTCTGGTCTCAGCAAGGTGCTGTACAAGTCTCCATGCTCCGATACCCTAATCTCCTCGCTATGAAGGCCAGCATGACATTTGGCTTCCTTTACTGCATGCTGTACCTGTATGTATGAATGACTTCAACGACTGATGTACCAAAATACCCAGGTCTCAATACCCCTCCGCTTTTACAAATCGGTCAACATTCAGATAACATTCTACCTTCAAGGTTTTGCCACCAAAGTGGATAAACTCACACTTATCTTCATTATATGGCATCTGCCATCCACCGAATCTGTCCAATTCCGCTGCAGCCTCCTAGCAGCTCGCACTGCAACCCAGCTTGGTGTGATTTGCAAAGTTGGAGATATTACATTGATGGAATTATTGAAAATCGCCACAGCTCGAGGAAACGGTACCGCCGCTCCTTTCTGCTCCTCCTTATTAAACTGCCGCCCAGACTTGCTCCCGCTCTTTCAACACCCGCTCATCTCTGCTGCCGTGCTGCAAACAGCCACTCCTGTGTGTTCTCGCTTTTTAAATTGCCGCTTCCCTCTGCTCGTGCTATTTGAAAAATAACTCAAATCCTTTACTCCCTCACGTTACAAGCGATCCTCACTGCTCCCGCTCTTTATACCGAAGGATATCTGTGCCGCCGCTCATTTAACAGCCGCTCCTCTCTGTGTACGCTCTTGAAACAGTCGGGAAGTTTAATTTTTAAATACACGCTTTCTGAAATACTTCCATAAACACTGCATTGGCCGGGAATCGAACCCGGGTCTCCCGCGTGGCAGGCGAGAATTCTACCCCTGAACCACCAATGCTCACATTACGAACACATTCAAGTTTAAAGATAGTGCAATTAGTGTTTAATTTTTGTTAATAAAAGGCGAAGAACAACAAAGCACCTCATATTCTGAAGATAGAAACATAGAAACTTAGAAAGTAGGTGCAGGAGTAGGCCATTCGTCCCTTCCAGCCAGCACCACCATTCAATATGATCATGGCTGAGCATGCAACTTCACTTCCCCTTCCTGATTTCTCTCCATGCCCCTTGATCACTTTAGCCGTAAGGGCCATATCTCACTGTCTTTTGAGTATATCTATCCAACTGGCTTCCACATCTTTCTGTGGTACAGAATTCCACAGGTTCACAATGATCTGAGTGAAGAAGATGCTCCTCGTGTCGGTCCTAAATGGTTTACACTTTATCCTTAGACAGTGACCGCTGGTACTGGGCTTCCTTTATTCGGACTGCGGGAACCTTTTTACGCCATCAAACCTGTCCATTCCCGACCAAATTTTAAATGTTTCTATGAGCTCCCCTCTCATTCTTCTAAATTCCAGCGAGTATAAGCCTCGTCGATCCAGTCTTTCTTCATGTCAGTCCTGCCATCCCTGGAATCAATCTGGTGAATATTCGCTACACTCCCTCAAAAGCAAGAATGTCCTTCCTCAGATTAGATGATCATAACTGCACACAATACTCAAGGTCTGGTCTCAGCAAGGTGCTGTACAAGTCTCCATGCTCCGATACCCTAATCTCCTCGCTATGAAGGCCAGCATGACATTTGGCTTCCTTTACTGCATGCTGTACCTGTATGTATGAATGACTTCAACGACTGATGTACCAAAATACCCAGGTCTCAATACCCCTCCGCTTTTACAAATCGGTCAACATTCAGATAACATTCTACCTTCAAGGTTTTGCCACCAAAGTGGATAAACTCACACTTATCTTCATTATATGGCATCTGCCATCCACCGAATCTGTCCAATTCCGCTGCAGCCTCCTAGCAGCTCGCACTGCAACCCAGCTTGGTGTGATTTGCAAAGTTGGAGATATTACATTGATGGAATTATTGAAAATCGCCACAGCTCGAGGAAACGGTACCGCCGCTCCTTTCTGCTCCTCCTTGTTAAACTGCCGCCCAGACTTGCTCCCGCTCTTTCAACACCCGCTCATCTCTGCTGCCGTGCTGCAAACAGCCACTCCTGTGTGTTCTCGCTTTTTAAATTGCCGCTTCCCTCTGCTCGTGCTATTTGAAAAATAACTCAAATCCTTTACTCCCTCACGTTACAAGCGATCCTCACTGCTCCCGCTCTTTATACCGAAGGATATCTGTGCCGCCGCTCATTTAACAGCCGCTCCTCTCTGTGTACGCTCTTGAAACAGTCGGGAAGTTTAATTTTTAAATACACGCTTTCTGAAATACTTCCATAAACACTGCATTGGCCGGGAATCGAACCCGGGTCTCCCGCGTGGCAGGCGAGAATACTACCCCTGAACCACCAATGCTCACATTACGAACACATTCAAGTTTAAAGATAGTGCAATTAGTGTTTAATTTTTGTTAATAAAAGGCGAAGAACAACAAGGCACCTCATATTCTGAAGATAGAAACATAGAAACTTAGAAAGTAGGTGCAGGAGTAGGCCATTCGTCCCTTCCAGCCAGCACCACCATTCAATATGATCATGGCTGAGCATGCAACTTCACTTCCCCTTCCTGATTTCTCTCCATGCCCCTTGATCACTTTAGCCGTAAGGGCCATATCTCACTGTCTTTTGAGTATATCTATCCAACTGGCTTCCACATCTTTCTGTGGTACAGAATTCCACAGGTTCACAATGATCTGAGTGAAGAAGATGCTCCTCGTGTCGGTCCTAAATGGTTTACACTTTATCCTTAGACAGTGACCGCTGGTACTGGGCTTCCTTTATTCGGACTGCGGGAACCTTTTTACGCCATCAAACCTGTCCATTCCCGACCAAATTTTAAATGTTTCTATGAGCTCCCCTCTCATTCTTCTAAATTCCAGCGAGTATAAGCCTCGTCGATCCAGTCTTTCTTCATGTCAGTCCTGCCATCCCTGGAATCAATCTGGTGAATATTCGCTACACTCCCTCAAAAGCAAGAATGTCCTTCCTCAGATTAGATGATCATAACTGCACACAATACTCAAGGTCTGGTCTCAGCAAGGTGCTGTACAAGTCTCCATGCTCCGATACCCTAATCTCCTCGCTATGAAGGCCAGCATGACATTTGGCTTCCTTTACTGCATGCTGTACCTGTATGTATGAATGACTTCAACGACTGATGTACCAAAATACCCAGGTCTCAATACCCCTCCGCTTTTACAAATCGGTCAACATTCAGATAACATTCTACCTTCAAGGTTTTGCCACCAAAGTGGATAAACTCACACTTATCTTCATTATATGGCATCTGCCATCCACCGAATCTGTCCAATTCCGCTGCAGCCTCCTAGCAGCTCGCACTGCAACCCAGCTTGGTGTGATTTGCAAAGTTGGAGATATTACATTGATGGAATTATTGAAAATCGCCACAGCTCGAGGAAACGGTACCGCCGCTCCTTTCTGCTCCTCCTTGTTAAACTGCCGCCCAGACTTGCTCCCGCTCTTTCAACACCCGCTCATCTCTGCTGCCGTGCTGCAAACAGCCACTCCTGTGTGTTCTCGCTTTTTAAATTGCCGCTTCCCTCTGCTCGTGCTATTTGAAAAATAACTCAAATCCTTTACTCCCTCACGTTACAAGCGATCCTCACTGCTCCCGCTCTTTATACCGAAGGATATCTGTGCCGCCGCTCATTTAACAGCCGCTCCTCTCTGTGTACGCTCTTGAAACAGTCGGGAAGTTTAATTTTTAAATACACGCTTTCTGAAATACTTCCATAAACACTGCATTGGCCGGGAATCGAACCCGGGTCTCCCGCGTGGCAGGCGAGAATACTACCCCTGAACCACCAATGCTCACATTACGAACACATTCAAGTTTAAAGATAGTGCAATTAGTGTTTAATTTTTGTTAATAAAAGGCGAAGAACAACAAGGCACCTCATATTCTGAAGATAGAAACATAGAAACTTAGAAAGTAGGTGCAGGAGTAGGCCATTCGTCCCTTCCAGCCAGCACCACCATTCAATATGATCATGGCTGAGCATGCAACTTCACTTCCCCTTCCTGATTTCTCTCCATGCCCCTTGATCACTTTAGCCGTAAGGGCCATATCTCACTGTCTTTTGAGTATATCTATCCAACTGGCTTCCACATCTTTCTGTGGTACAGAATTCCACAGGTTCACAATGATCTGAGTGAAGAAGATGCTCCTCGTGTCGGTCCTAAATGGTTTACACTTTATCCTTAGACAGTGACCGCTGGTACTGGGCTTCCTTTATTCGGACTGCGGGAACCTTTTTACGCCATCAAACCTGTCCATTCCCGACCAAATTTTAAATGTTTCTATGAGCTCCCCTCTCATTCTTCTAAATTCCAGCGAGTATAAGCCTCGTCGATCCAGTCTTTCTTCATGTCAGTCCTGCCATCCCTGGAATCAATCTGGTGAATATTCGCTACACTCCCTCAAAAGCAAGAATGTCCTTCCTCAGATTAGATGATCATAACTGCACACAATACTCAAGGTCTGGTCTCAGCAAGGTGCTGTACAAGTCTCCATGCTCCGATACCCTAATCTCCTCGCTATGAAGGCCAGCATGACATTTGGCTTCCTTTACTGCATGCTGTACCTGTATGTATGAATGACTTCAACGACTGATGTACCAAAATACCCAGGTCTCAATACCCCTCCGCTTTTACAAATCGGTCAACATTCGGATAACATTCTACCTTCAAGGTTTTGCCACCAAAGTGGATAAACTCAAACTTATCTTCATTATATGGCATCTGCCATCCACCGAATCTGTCCAATTCCGCTGCAGCCTCCTAGCAGCTCGCACTGCAACCCAGCTTGGTGTGATTTGCAAAGTTGGAGATATTACATTGATGGAATTATTGAAAATCGCCACAGCTCGAGGAAACGGTACCGCCGCTCCTTTCTGCTCCTCCTTGTTAAACTGCCGCCCAGACTTGCTCCCGCTCTTTCAACACCCGCTCATCTCTGCTGCCGTGCTGCAAACAGCCACTCCTGTGTGTCTCGCTTTTTAAATTGCCGCTTCCCTCTGCTCGTGCTATTTGAAAAATAACTCAAATCCTTTACTCCCTCACGTTACAAGCGATCCTCACTGCTCCCGCTCTTTGTACCGAAGGATATCTGTGCCGCCGCTCATTTAACAGCCGCTCCTCTCTGTGTACGCTCTTGAAACAGTCGGGAAGTTTAATTTTTAAATACACGCTTTCTGAAATACTTCCATAAACACTGCATTGGCCGGGAATCGAACCCGGGTCTCCCGCGTGGCAGGCGAGAATACTACCCCTGAACCACCAATGCTCACATTACGAACACATTCAAGTTTAAAGATAGTGCAATTGGTGTTTAATTTTTGTTAATAAAAGGCGAAGAACAACAAAGCACCTCATATTCTGAAGATAGAAACATAGAAACTTAGAAAGTAGGTGCAGGAGTAGGCCATTCGTCCCTTCCAGCCAGCACCACCATTCAATATGATCATGGCTGAGCATGCAACTTCACTTCCCCTTCCTGATTTCTCTCCATGCCCCTTGATCACTTTAGCCGTAAGGGCCATATCTCACTGTCTTTTGAGTATATCTATCCAACTGGCTTCCACATCTTTCTGTGGTACAGAATTCCACAGGTTCACAATGATCTGAGTGAAGAAGATGCTCCTCGTGTCGGTCCTAAATGGTTTACACTTTATCCTTAGACAGTGACCGCTGGTACTGGGCTTCCTTTATTCGGACTGCGGGAACCTTTTTACGCCATCAAACCTGTCCATTCCCGACCAAATTTTAAATGTTTCTATGAGCTCCCCTCTCATTCTTCTAAATTCCAGCGAGTATAAGCCTCGTCGATCCAGTCTTTCTTCATGTCAGTCCTGCCATCCCTGGAATCAATCTGGTGAATATTCGCTACACTCCCTCAAAAGCAAGAATGTCCTTCCTCAGATTAGATGATCATAACTGCACACAATACTCAAGGTCTGGTCTCAGCAAGGTGCTGTACAAGTCTCCATGCTCCGATACCCTAATCTCCTCGCTATGAAGGCCAGCATGACATTTGGCTTCCTTTACTGCATGCTGTACCTGTATGTATGAATGACTTCAACGACTGATGTACCAAAATACCCAGGTCTCAATACCCCTCCGCTTTTACAAATCGGTCAACATTCAGATAACATTCTACCTTCAAGGTTTTGCCACCAAAGTGGATAAACTCACACTTATCTTCATTATATGGCATCTGCCATCCACCGAATCTGTCCAATTCCGCTGCAGCCTCCTAGCAGCTCGCACTGCAACCCAGCTTGGTGTGATTTGCAAAGTTGGAGATATTACATTGATGGAATTATTGAAAATCGCCACAGCTCGAGGAAACGGTACCGCCGCTCCTTTCTGCTCCTCCTTGTTAAACTGCCGCCCAGACTTGCTCCCGCTCTTTCAACACCCGCTCATCTCTGCTGCCGTGCTGCAAACAGCCACTCCTGTGTGTCTCGCTTTTTAAATTGCCGCTTCCCTCTGCTCGTGCTATTTGAAAAATAACTCAAATCCTTTACTCCCTCACGTTACAAGCGATCCTCACTGCTCCCGCTCTTTGTACCGAAGGATATCTGTGCCCCCGCTCATTTAACAGCCGCTCCTCTCTGTGTACGCTCTTGAAACAGTCGCGAAGTTTAATTTTTAAATGCACGCTTTCTGAAATACTTCCATAAACACTGCATTGGCCGGGAATCGAACCCGGGTCTCCCGCGTGGCAGGCGAGAATTCTACCCCTGAACCACCAATGCTCACATTACGAACACATTCAAGTTTAAAGATAGTGCAATTAGTGTTTAATTTTTGTTAATAAAAGGCGAAGAACAACAAAGCACCTCATATTCTGAAGATAGAAACATAGAAACTTAGAAAGTAGGTGCAGGAGTAGGCCATTCGTCCCTTCCAGCCAGCACCACCATTCAATATGATCATGGCTGAGCATGCAACTTCACTTCCCCTTCCTGATTTCTCTCCATGCCCCTTGATCACTTTAGCCGTAAGGGCCATATCTCACTGTCTTTTGAGTATATCTATCCAACTGGCTTCCACATCTTTCTGTGGTACAGAATTCCACAGGTTCACAATGATCTGTGTGAAGAAGATGCTCCTCGTGTCGGTCCTAAATGGTTTACACTTTATCCTTAGACAGTGACCGCTGGTACTGGGCTTCCTTTATTCGGACTGCGGGAACCTTTTTACGCCATCAAACCTGTCCATTCCCGACCAAATTTTAAATGTTTCTATGAGCTCCCCTCTCATTCTTCTAAATTCCAGCGAGTATAAGCCTCGTCGATCCAGTCTTTCTTCATGTCAGTCCTGCCATCCCTGGAATCAATCTGGTGAATATTCGCTACACTCCCTCAAAAGCAAGAATGTCCTTCCTCAGATTAGATGATCATAACTGCACACAATACTCAAGGTCTGGTCTCAGCAAGGTGCTGTACAAGTTTCCATGCTCCGATACCCTACTCTCCTCGCTATGAAGGCCAGCATGACATTTGGCTTCCTTTACTGCATGCTGTACCTGTATGTATGAATGACTTCAACGACTGATGTACCAAAATACCCAGGTCTCAATACCCCTCCGCTTTTACAAATCGGTCAACATTCAGATAACATTCTACCTTCAAGGTTTTGCCACCAAAGTGGATAAACTCACACTTATCTTCATTATATGGCATCTGCCATCCACCGAATCTGTCCAATTCCGCTGCAGCCTCCTAGCAGCTCGCACTGCAACCCAGCTTGGTGTGATTTGCAAAGTTGGAGATATTACATTGATGGAATTATTGAAAATCGCCACAGCTCGAGGAAACGGAACCGCCGCTCCTTTCTGCTCCTCCTTATTAAACTGCCGCCCAGACTTGCTCCCGCTCTTTCAACACCCGCTCATCTCTGCTGCCGTGCTGCAAACAGCCACTCCTGTGTGTCTCGCTTTTTAAATTGCCGCTTCCCTCTGCTCGTGCTATTTGAAAAATAACTCAAATCCTTTACTCCCTCACGTTACAAGCGATCCTCACTGCTCCCGCTCTTTGTACCGAAGGATATCTGTGCCCCCGCTCATTTAACAGCCGCTCCTCTCTGTGTACGCTCTTGAAACAGTCGGGAAGTTTAATTTTTAAATGCACGCTTTCTGAAATACTTCCATAAACACTGCATTGGCCGGGAATCGAACCCGGGTCTCCCGCGTGGCAGGCGAGAATTCTACCCCTGAACCACCAATGCTCACATTACGAACACATTCAAGTTTAAAGATAGTGCAATTAGTGTTTAATTTTTGTTAATAAAAGGCGAAGAACAACAAAGCACCTCATATTCTGAAGATAGAAACATAGAAACTTAGAAAGTAGGTGCAGGAGTAGGCCATTCGTCCCTTCCAGCCAGCACCACCATTCAATATGATCATGGCTGAGCATGCAACTTCACTTCCCCTTCCTGATTTCTCTCCATGCTCCTTGATCACTTTAGCCGTAAGGGCCATATCTCACTGTCTTTTGAGTATATCTATCCAACTGGCTTCCACATCTTTCTGTGGTACAGAATTCCACAGGTTCACAATGATCTGAGTGAAGAAGATGCTCCTCGTGTCGGTCCTAAATGGTTTACACTTTATCCTTAGACAGTGACCGCTGGTACTGGGCTTCCTTTATTCGGACTGCGGGAACCTTTTTACGCCATCAAACCTGTCCATTCCCGACCAAATTTTAAATGTTTCTATGAGCTCCCCTCTCATTCTTCTAAATTCCAGCGAGTATAAGCCTCGTCGATCCAGTCTTTCTTCATGTCAGTCCTGCCATCCCTGGAATCAATCTGGTGAATATTCGCTACACTCCCTCAAAAGCAAGAATGTCCTTCCTCCGATTAGATGATCATAACTGCACGCAATACTCAAGGTCTGGTCTCAGCAAGGTGCTGTACAAGTCTCCATGCTCCGATACCCTAATCTCCTCGCTATGAAGGCCAGCATGACATTTGGCTTCCTTTACTGCATGCTGTACCTGTATGTATGAAAGACTTCAACGACTGATGTACCAAAATACCCAGGTCTCAATACCCCTCCGCTTTTACAAATCGGTCAACATTCAGATAACATTCTACCTTCAAGGTTTTGCCACCAAAGTGGATAAACTCACACTTATCTTCATTATATGGCATCTGCCATCCACCGAATCTGTCCAATTCCGCTGCAGCCTCCTAGCAGCTCGCACTGCAACCCAGCTTGGTGTGATTTGCAAAGTTGGAGATATTACATTGATGGAATTATTGAAAATCGCCACAGCTCGAGGAAACGGTACCGCCGCTCCTTTCTGCTCCTCCTTATTAAACTGCCGCCCAGACTTGCTCCCGCTCTTTCAACACCCGCTCATCTCTGCTGCCGTGCTGCAAACAGCCACTCCTGTGTGTCTCGCTTTTTAAATTGCTGCTTCCCTCTGCTCGTGCTATTTGAAAAATAACTCAAATCCTTCACTCCCTCACGTTACAAGCGATCCTCACTGCTCCCGCTCTTTGTACCGAAGGATATCTGTGCCCCCGCTCATTTAACAGCCGCTCCTCTCTGTGTACGCTCTTGAAACAGTCGGGAAGTTTAATTTTTAAATGCACGCTTTCTGAAATACTTCCATAAACACTGCATTGGCCGGGAATCGAACCCGGGCCTCCCGCGTGGCAGGCGAGAATTCTACCCCTGAACCACCAATGCTCACCTTACGAACACATTCAAGTTTAAAGATAGTGCAATTAGTGTTTAATTTTTGTTAATAAAAGGCGAAGAACAACAAAGCACCTCATATTCTGAAGATAGAAACATAGAAACTTAGAAAGTAGGTGCAGGAGTAGGCCATTCGTCCCTTCCAGCCAGCACCACCATTCAATATGATCATGGCTGAGCATGCAACTTCACTTCCCCTTCCTGATTTCTCTCCATGCCCCTTGATCACTTTAGCCGTAAGGGCCATATCTTACTGTCTTTTGAGTATATCTATCCAACTGGCTTCCACATCTTTCTGTGGTACAGAATTCCACAGGTTCACAATGATCTGAGTGAAGAAGATGCTCCTCGTGTCGGTCCTAAATGGTTTACACTTTATCCTTAGACAGTGACCGCTGGTACTGGGCTTCCTTTATTCGGACTGCGGGAACCTTTTTACGCCATCAAACCTGTCCATTCCCGACCAAATTTTAAATGTTTCTATGAGCTCCCCTCTCATTCTTCTAAATTCCAGCGAGTATAAGCCTCGTCGATCCAGTCTTTCTTCATGTCAGTCCTGCCATCCCTGGAATCAATCTGGTGAATATTCGCTACACTCCCTCAAAAGCAAGAATGTCCTTCCTCAGATTAGATGATCATAACTGCACGCAATACTCAAGGTCTGGTCTCAGCAAGGTGCTGTACAAGTCTCCATGCTCCGATACCCTAATCTCCTCGCTATGAAGGCCAGCATGACATTTGGCTTCCTTTACTGCATGCTGTACCTGTATGTATGAAAGACTTCAACGACTGATGTACCAAAATACCCAGGTCTCAATACCCCTCCGCTTTTACAAATCGGTCAACATTCAGATAACATTCTACCTTCAAGGTTTTGCCACCAAAGTGGATAAACTCACACTTATCTTCATTATATGGCATCTGCCATCCACCGAATCTGTCCAATTCCGCTGCAGCCTCCTAGCAGCTCGCACTGCAACCCAGCTTGGTGTGATTTGCAAAGTTGGAGATATTACATTGATGGAATTATTGAAAATCGCCACAGCTCGAGGAAACGGTCCCGCCGCTCCTTTCTGCTCCTCCTTATTAAACTGCCGCCCAGACTTGCTCCCGCTCTTTCAACACCCGCTCATCTCTGCTGCCGTGCTGCAAACAGCAACTCCTGTGTGTTCTCGCTTTTTAAATTGCCGCTTCCCTCTGCTCGTGCTATTTGAAAAATAACTCAAATCCTTTACTCCCTCACGTTACAAGCGATCCTCACTGCTCCCGCTCTTTATACCGAAGGATATCTGTGCCCCCGCTCATTTAACAGCCGCTCCTCTCTGTGTACGCTCTTGAAACAGTCGGGAAGTTTAATTTTCTGAAATACTTCCATAAACACTGCATTGGCCGGGAATCGAACCCGGGTCTCCCGCGTGGCAGGCGAGAATTCTACCCCTGAACCACCAATGCTCACATTACGAACACATTCAAGTTTAAAGATAGTGCAATTAGTGTTTAATTTTTGTTAATAAAAGGCGAAGAACAACAAAGCACCTCATATTCTGAAGATAGAAACATAGAAACTTAGAAAGTAGGTGCTGGAGTAGGCCATTCGTCCCTTCCAGCCAGCACCACCATTCAATATGATCATGGCTGAGCATGCAACTTCACTTCCCCTTCCTGATTTCTCTCCATGCCCCTTGATCACTTTAGCCGTAAGGGCCATATCTCACTCTCTTTTGAGTATATCTATCCAACTGGCTTCCACATCTTTCTGTGGTACAGAATTCCACAGGTTCACAATGATCTGAGTGAAGAAGATGCTCCTCGTGTCGGTCCTAAATGGTTTACACTTTATCCTTAGACAGTGACCGCTGGTACTGGGCTTCCTTTATTCGGACTGCGGGAACCTTTTTACGCCATCAAACCTGTCCATTCCCGACCAAATTTTAAATGTTTCTATGAGCTCCCCTCTCATTCTTCTAAATTCCAGCGAGTATAAGCCTCGTCGATCCAGTCTTTCTTCATGTCAGTCCTGCCATCCCTGGAATCAATCTGGTGAATATTCGCTACACTCCCTCAAAAGCAAGAATGTCCTTCCTCAGATTAGATGATCATAACTGCACACAATACTCAAGGTCTGGTCTCAGCAAGGTGCTGTACAAGTCTCCATGCTCCGATACCCTACTCTCCTCGCTATGAAGGCCAGCATGACATTTGGCTTCCTTTACTGCATGCTGTACCTGTATGTATGAATGACTTCAACGACTGATGTACCAAAATACCCAGGTCTCAATACCCCTCCGCTTTTACAAATCGGTCAACATTCAGATAACATTCTACCTTCAAGGTTTTGCCACCAAAGTGGATAAACTCACACTTATCTTCATTATATGGCAACTGCCATCCACCGAATCTGTCCAATTCCGCTGCAGCCTCCTAGCAGCTCGCACTGCAACCCAGCTTGGTGTGATTTGCAAAGTTGGAGATATTACATTGATGGAATTATTGAAAATCGCCACAGCTCGAGGAAACGGTACCGCCGCTCCTTTCTGCTCCTCCTTATTAAACTGCCGCCCAGACTTGCTCCCGCTCTTTCAACACCCGCTCATCTCTGCTGCCGTGCTGCAAACAGCCACTCCTGTGTGTTCTCGCTTTTTAAATTGCCGCTTCCCTCTGCTCGTGCTATTTGAAAAATAACTCAAATCCTTTACTCCCTCACGTTACAAGCGATCCTCACTGCTCCCGCTCTTTGTACCGAAGGATATCTGTGCCCCCGCTCATTTAACAGCCACTCCTCTCTGTGTACGCTCTTGAAACAGTCGGGAAGTTTAATTTTTAAATGCACGCTTTCTGAAATACTTCCATAAACACTGCATTGGCCGGGAATCGAACCCGGGTCTCCCGCGTGGCAGGCGAGAATTCTACCCCTGAACCACCAATGCTCACATTACGAACGCATTCAAGTTTAAAGATAGTGCAATTAGTGTTTAATTTTTGTTAATAAAAGGCGAAGAACAACAAAGCACCTCATATTCTGAAGATAGAAACATAGAAACTTAGAAAGTAGGTGCAGGAGTAGGCCATTCGTCCCTTCCAGCCAGCACCACCATTCAATATGATCATGGCTGAGCATGCAACTTCACTTCCCCTTCCTGATTTCTCTCCATGCCCCTTGATCACTTTAGCCGTAAGGGCCATATCTCACTGTCTTTTGAGTATATCTATCCAACTGGCTTCCACATCTTTCTGTGGTACAGAATTCCACAGGTTCACAATGATCTGAGTGAAGAAGATGCTCCTCGTGTCGGTCCTAAATGGTTTACACTTTATCCTTAGACAGTGACCGCTGGTACTGGGCTTCCTTTATTCGGACTGCGGGAACCTTTTTACGCCATCAAACCTGTCCATTCCCGACCAAATTTTAAATGTTTCTATGAGCTCCCCTCTCATTCTTCTAAATTCCAGCGAGTATAAGCCTCGTCGATCCAGTCTTTCTTCATGTCAGTCCTGCCATCCCTGGAATCAATCTGGTGAATATTCGCTACACTCCCTCAAAAGCAAGAATGTCCTTCCTCAGATTAGATGATCATAACTGCACGCAATACTCAAGGTCTGGTCTCAGCAAGGTGCTGTACAAGTCTCCATGCTCCGATACCCTAATCTCCTCGCTATGAAGGCCAGCATGACATTTGGCTTCCTTTACTGCATGCTGTACCTGTATGTATGAAAGACTTCAACGACTGATGTACCAAAATACCCAGGTCTCAATACCCCTCCGCTTTTACAAATCGGTCAACATTCAGATAACATTCTACCTTCAAGGTTTTGCCACCAAAGTGGATAAACTCACACTTATCTTCATTATATGGCATCTGCCATCCACCGAATCTGTCCAATTCCGCTGCAGCCTCCTAGCAGCTCGCACTGCAACCCAGCTTGGTGTGATTTGCAAAGTTGGAGATATTACATTGATGGAATTATTGAAAATCGCCACAGCTCGAGGAAACGGTACCGCCGCTCCTTTCTGCTCCTCCTTATTAAACTGCCGCCCAGACTTGCTCCCGCTCTTTCAACACCCGCTCATCTCTGCTGCCGTGCTGCAAACAGCCACTCCTGTGTGTCTCGCTTTTTAAATTGCTGCTTCCCTCTGCTCGTGCTATTTGAAAAATAACTCAAATCCTTCACTCCCTCACGTTACAAGCGATCCTCACTGCTCCCGCTCTTTGTACCGAAGGATATCTGTGCCCCCGCTCATTTAACAGCCGCTCCTCTCTGTGTACGCTCTTGAAACAGTCGGGAAGTTTAATTTTCTGAAATACTTCCATAAACACTGCATTGGCCGGGAATCGAACCCGGGTCTCCCGCGTGGCAGGCGAGAATTCTACCCCTGAACCACCAATGCTCACATTACGAACACATTCAAGTTTAAAGATAGTGCAATTAGTGTTTAATTTTTGTTAATAAAAGGCGAAGAACAACAAAGCACCTCATATTCTGAAGATAGAAACATAGAAACTTAGAAAGTAGGTGCTGGAGTAGGCCATTCGTCCCTTCCAGCCAGCACCACCATTCAATATGATCATGGCTGAGCATGCAACTTCACTTCCCCTTCCTGATTTCTCTCCATGCCCCTTGATCACTTTAGCCGTAAGGGCCATATCTCACTCTCTTTTGAGTATATCTATCCAACTGGCTTCCACATCTTTCTGTGGTACAGAATTCCACAGGTTCACAATGATCTGAGTGAAGAAGATGCTCCTCGTGTCGGTCCTAAATGGTTTACACTTTATCCTTAGACAGTGACCGCTGGTACTGGGCTTCCTTTATTCGGACTGCGGGAACCTTTTTACGCCATCAAACCTGTCCATTCCCGACCAAATTTTAAATGTTTCTATGAGCTCCCCTCTCATTCTTCTAAATTCCAGCGAGTATAAGCCTCGTCGATCCAGTCTTTCTTCATGTCAGTCCTGCCATCCCTGGAATCAATCTGGTGAATATTCGCTACACTCCCTCAAAAGCAAGAATGTCCTTCCTCAGATTAGATGATCATAACTGCACACAATACTCAAGGTCTGGTCTCAGCAAGGTGCTGTACAAGTCTCCATGCTCCGATACCCTACTCTCCTCGCTATGAAGGCCAGCATGACATTTGGCTTCCTTTACTGCATGCTGTACCTGTATGTATGAATGACTTCAACGACTGATGTACCAAAATACCCAGGTCTCAATACCCCTCCGCTTTTACAAATCGGTCAACATTCAGATAACATTCTACCTTCAAGGTTTTGCCACCAAAGTGGATAAACTCACACTTATCTTCATTATATGGCAACTGCCATCCACCGAATCTGTCCAATTCCGCTGCAGCCTCCTAGCAGCTCGCACTGCAACCCAGCTTGGTGTGATTTGCAAAGTTGGAGATATTACATTGATGGAATTATTGAAAATCGCCACAGCTCGAGGAAACGGTACCGCCGCTCCTTTCTGCTCCTCCTTATTAAACTGCCGCCCAGACTTGCTCCCGCTCTTTCAACACCCGCTCATCTCTGCTGCCGTGCTGCAAACAGCCACTCCTGTGTGTTCTCGCTTTTTAAATTGCCGCTTCCCTCTGCTCGTGCTATTTGAAAAATAACTCAAATCCTTTACTCCCTCACGTTACAAGCGATCCTCACTGCTCCCGCTCTTTGTACCGAAGGATATCTGTGCCCCCGCTCATTTAACAGCCACTCCTCTCTGTGTACGCTCTTGAAACAGTCGGGAAGTTTAATTTTTAAATGCACGCTTTCTGAAATACTTCCATAAACACTGCATTGGCCGGGAATCGAACCCGGGTCTCCCGCGTGGCAGGCGAGAATTCTACCCCTGAACCACCAATGCTCACATTACGAACGCATTCAAGTTTAAAGATAGTGCAATTAGTGTTTAATTTTTGTTAATAAAAGGCGAAGAACAACAAAGCACCTCATATTCTGAAGATAGAAACATAGAAACTTAGAAAGTAGGTGCAGGAGTAGGCCATTCGTCCCTTCCAGCCAGCACCACCATTCAATATGATCATGGCTGAGCATGCAACTTCACTTCCCCTTCCTGATTTCTCTCCATGCCCCTTGATCACTTTAGCCGTAAGGGCCATATCTCACTGTCTTTTGAGTATATCTATCCAACTGGCTTCCACATCTTTCTGTGGTACAGAATTCCACAGGTTCACAATGATCTGAGTGAAGAAGATGCTCCTCGTGTCGGTCCTAAATGGTTTACACTTTATCCTTAGACAGTGACCGCTGGTACTGGGCTTCCTTTATTCGGACTGCGGGAACCTTTTTACGCCATCAAACCTGTCCATTCCCGACCAAATTTTAAATGTTTCTATGAGCTCCCCTCTCATTCTTCTAAATTCCAGCGAGTATAAGCCTCGTCGATCCAGTCTTTCTTCATGTCAGTCCTGCCATCCCTGGAATCAATCTGGTGAATATTCGCTACACTCCCTCAAAAGCAAGAATGTCCTTCCTCAGATTAGATGATCATAACTGCACGCAATACTCAAGGTCTGGTCTCAGCAAGGTGCTGTACAAGTCTCCATGCTCCGATACCCTAATCTCCTCGCTATGAAGGCCAGCATGACATTTGGCTTCCTTTACTGCATGCTGTACCTGTATGTATGAAAGACTTCAACGACTGATGTACCAAAATACCCAGGTCTCAATACCCCTCCGCTTTTACAAATCGGTCAACATTCAGATAACATTCTACCTTCAAGGTTTTGCCACCAAAGTGGATAAACTCACACTTATCTTCATTATATGGCATCTGCCATCCACCGAATCTGTCCAATTCCGCTGCAGCCTCCTAGCAGCTCGCACTGCAACCCAGCTTGGTGTGATTTGCAAAGTTGGAGATATTACATTGATGGAATTATTGAAAATCGCCACAGCTCGAGGAAACGGTACCGCCGCTCCTTTCTGCTCCTCCTTATTAAACTGCCGCCCAGACTTGCTCCCGCTCTTTCAACACCCGCTCATCTCTGCTGCCGTGCTGCAAACAGCCACTCCTGTGTGTCTCGCTTTTTAAATTGCTGCTTCCCTCTGCTCGTGCTATTTGAAAAATAACTCAAATCCTTCACTCCCTCACGTTACAAGCGATCCTCACTGCTCCCGCTCTTTGTACCGAAGGATATCTGTGCCCCCGCTCATTTAACAGCCGCTCCTCTCTGTGTACGCTCTTGAAACAGTCGGGAAGTTTAATTTTTAAATGCACGCTTTCTGAAATACTTCCATAAACACTGCATTGGCCGGGAATCGAACCCGGGCCTCCCGCGTGGCAGGCGAGAATTCTACCCCTGAACCACCAATGCTCACCTTACGAACACATTCAAGTTTAAAGATAGTGCAATTAGTGTTTAATTTTTGTTAATAAAAGGCGAAGAACAACAAAGCACCTCATATTCTGAAGATAGAAACATAGAAACTTAGAAAGTAGGTGCAGGAGTAGGCCATTCGTCCCTTCCAGCCAGCACCACCATTCAATATGATCATGGCTGAGCATGCAACTTCACTTCCCCTTCCTGATTTCTCTCCATGCCCCTTGATCACTTTAGCCGTAAGGGCCATATCTTACTGTCTTTTGAGTATATCTATCCAACTGGCTTCCACATCTTTCTGTGGTACAGAATTCCACAGGTTCACAATGATCTGAGTGAAGAAGATGCTCCTCGTGTCGGTCCTAAATGGTTTACACTTTATCCTTAGACAGTGACCGCTGGTACTGGGCTTCCTTTATTCGGACTGCGGGAACCTTTTTACGCCATCAAACCTGTCCATTCCCGACCAAATTTTAAATGTTTCTATGAGCTCCCCTCTCATTCTTCTAAATTCCAGCGAGTATAAGCCTCGTCGATCCAGTCTTTCTTCATGTCAGTCCTGCCATCCCTGGAATCAATCTGGTGAATATTCGCTACACTCCCTCAAAAGCAAGAATGTCCTTCCTCAGATTAGATGATCATAACTGCACGCAATACTCAAGGTCTGGTCTCAGCAAGGTGCTGTACAAGTCTCCATGCTCCGATACCCTAATCTCCTCGCTATGAAGGCCAGCATGACATTTGGCTTCCTTTACTGCATGCTGTACCTGTATGTATGAAAGACTTCAACGACTGATGTACCAAAATACCCAGGTCTCAATACCCCTCCGCTTTTACAAATCGGTCAACATTCAGATAACATTCTACCTTCAAGGTTTTGCCACCAAAGTGGATAAACTCACACTTATCTTCATTATATGGCATCTGCCATCCACCGAATCTGTCCAATTCCGCTGCAGCCTCCTAGCAGCTCGCACTGCAACCCAGCTTGGTGTGATTTGCAAAGTTGGAGATATTACATTGATGGAATTATTGAAAATCGCCACAGCTCGAGGAAACGGTCCCGCCGCTCCTTTCTGCTCCTCCTTATTAAACTGCCGCCCAGACTTGCTCCCGCTCTTTCAACACCCGCTCATCTCTGCTGCCGTGCTGCAAACAGCAACTCCTGTGTGTTCTCGCTTTTTAAATTGCCGCTTCCCTCTGCTCGTGCTATTTGAAAAATAACTCAAATCCTTTACTCCCTCACGTTACAAGCGATCCTCACTGCTCCCGCTCTTTGTACCGAAGGATATCTGTGCCCCCGCTCATTTAACAGCCACTCCTCTCTGTGTACGCTCTTGAAACAGTCGGGAAGTTTAATTTTTAAATGCACGCTTTCTGAAATACTTCCATAAACACTGCATTGGCCGGGAATCGAACCCGGGTCTCCCGCGTGGCAGGCGAGAATTCTACCCCTGAACCACCAATGCTCACATTACGAACGCATTCAAGTTTAAAGATAGTGCAATTAGTGTTTAATTTTTGTTAATAAAAGGCGAAGAACAACAAAGCACCTCATATTCTGAAGATAGAAACATAGAAACTTAGAAAGTAGGTGCAGGAGTAGGCCATTCGTCCCTTCCAGCCAGCACCACCATTCAATATGATCATGGCTGAGCATGCAACTTCACTTCCCCTTCCTGATTTCTCTCCATGCCCCTTGATCACTTTAGCCGTAAGGGCCATATCTCACTGTCTTTTGAGTATATCTATCCAACTGGCTTCCACATCTTTCTGTGGTACAGAATTCCACAGGTTCACAATGATCTGAGTGAAGAAGATGCTCCTCGTGTCGGTCCTAAATGGTTTACACTTTATCCTTAGACAGTGACCGCTGGTACTGGGCTTCCTTTATTCGGACTGCGGGAACCTTTTTACGCCATCAAACCTGTCCATTCCCGACCAAATTTTAAATGTTTCTATGAGCTCCCCTCTCATTCTTCTAAATTCCAGCGAGTATAAGCCTCGTCGATCCAGTCTTTCTTCATGTCAGTCCTGCCATCCCTGGAATCAATCTGGTGAATATTCGCTACACTCCCTCAAAAGCAAGAATGTCCTTCCTCAGATTAGATGATCATAACTGCACGCAATACTCAAGGTCTGGTCTCAGCAAGGTGCTGTACAAGTCTCCATGCTCCGATACCCTAATCTCCTCGCTATGAAGGCCAGCATGACATTTGGCTTCCTTTACTGCATGCTGTACCTGTATGTATGAAAGACTTCAACGACTGATGTACCAAAATACCCAGGTCTCAATACCCCTCCGCTTTTACAAATCGGTCAACATTCAGATAACATTCTACCTTCAAGGTTTTGCCACCAAAGTGGATAAACTCACACTTATCTTCATTATATGGCATCTGCCATCCACCGAATCTGTCCAATTCCGCTGCAGCCTCCTAGCAGCTCGCACTGCAACCCAGCTTGGTGTGATTTGCAAAGTTGGAGATATTACATTGATGGAATTATTGAAAATCGCCACAGCTCGAGGAAACGGTACCGCCGCTCCTTTCTGCTCCTCCTTATTAAACTGCCGCCCAGACTTGCTCCCGCTCTTTCAACACCCGCTCATCTCTGCTGCCGTGCTGCAAACAGCCACTCCTGTGTGTCTCGCTTTTTAAATTGCTGCTTCCCTCTGCTCGTGCTATTTGAAAAATAACTCAAATCCTTCACTCCCTCACGTTACAAGCGATCCTCACTGCTCCCGCTCTTTGTACCGAAGGATATCTGTGCCCCCGCTCATTTAACAGCCGCTCCTCTCTGTGTACGCTCTTGAAACAGTCGGGAAGTTTAATTTTCTGAAATACTTCCATAAACACTGCATTGGCCGGGAATCGAACCCGGGTCTCCCGCGTGGCAGGCGAGAATTCTACCCCTGAACCACCAATGCTCACATTACGAACACATTCAAGTTTAAAGATAGTGCAATTAGTGTTTAATTTTTGTTAATAAAAGGCGAAGAACAACAAAGCACCTCATATTCTGAAGATAGAAACATAGAAACTTAGAAAGTAGGTGCTGGAGTAGGCCATTCGTCCCTTCCAGCCAGCACCACCATTCAATATGATCATGGCTGAGCATGCAACTTCACTTCCCCTTCCTGATTTCTCTCCATGCCCCTTGATCACTTTAGCCGTAAGGGCCATATCTCACTCTCTTTTGAGTATATCTATCCAACTGGCTTCCACATCTTTCTGTGGTACAGAATTCCACAGGTTCACAATGATCTGAGTGAAGAAGATGCTCCTCGTGTCGGTCCTAAATGGTTTACACTTTATCCTTAGACAGTGACCGCTGGTACTGGGCTTCCTTTATTCGGACTGCGGGAACCTTTTTACGCCATCAAACCTGTCCATTCCCGACCAAATTTTAAATGTTTCTATGAGCTCCCCTCTCATTCTTCTAAATTCCAGCGAGTATAAGCCTCGTCGATCCAGTCTTTCTTCATGTCAGTCCTGCCATCCCTGGAATCAATCTGGTGAATATTCGCTACACTCCCTCAAAAGCAAGAATGTCCTTCCTCAGATTAGATGATCATAACTGCACACAATACTCAAGGTCTGGTCTCAGCAAGGTGCTGTACAAGTCTCCATGCTCCGATACCCTACTCTCCTCGCTATGAAGGCCAGCATGACATTTGGCTTCCTTTACTGCATGCTGTACCTGTATGTATGAATGACTTCAACGACTGATGTACCAAAATACCCAGGTCTCAATACCCCTCCGCTTTTACAAATCGGTCAACATTCAGATAACATTCTACCTTCAAGGTTTTGCCACCAAAGTGGATAAACTCACACTTATCTTCATTATATGGCAACTGCCATCCACCGAATCTGTCCAATTCCGCTGCAGCCTCCTAGCAGCTCGCACTGCAACCCAGCTTGGTGTGATTTGCAAAGTTGGAGATATTACATTGATGGAATTATTGAAAATCGCCACAGCTCGAGGAAACGGTACCGCCGCTCCTTTCTGCTCCTCCTTATTAAACTGCCGCCCAGACTTGCTCCCGCTCTTTCAACACCCGCTCATCTCTGCTGCCGTGCTGCAAACAGCCACTCCTGTGTGTTCTCGCTTTTTAAATTGCCGCTTCCCTCTGCTCGTGCTATTTGAAAAATAACTCAAATCCTTTACTCCCTCACGTTACAAGCGATCCTCACTGCTCCCGCTCTTTGTACCGAAGGATATCTGTGCCCCCGCTCATTTAACAGCCACTCCTCTCTGTGTACGCTCTTGAAACAGTCGGGAAGTTTAATTTTTAAATGCACGCTTTCTGAAATACTTCCATAAACACTGCATTGGCCGGGAATCGAACCCGGGTCTCCCGCGTGGCAGGCGAGAATTCTACCCCTGAACCACCAATGCTCACATTACGAACGCATTCAAGTTTAAAGATAGTGCAATTAGTGTTTAATTTTTGTTAATAAAAGGCGAAGAACAACAAAGCACCTCATATTCTGAAGATAGAAACATAGAAACTTAGAAAGTAGGTGCAGGAGTAGGCCATTCGTCCCTTCCAGCCAGCACCACCATTCAATATGATCATGGCTGAGCATGCAACTTCACTTCCCCTTCCTGATTTCTCTCCATGCCCCTTGATCACTTTAGCCGTAAGGGCCATATCTCACTGTCTTTTGAGTATATCTATCCAACTGGCTTCCACATCTTTCTGTGGTACAGAATTCCACAGGTTCACAATGATCTGAGTGAAGAAGATGCTCCTCGTGTCGGTCCTAAATGGTTTACACTTTATCCTTAGACAGTGACCGCTGGTACTGGGCTTCCTTTATTCGGACTGCGGGAACCTTTTTACGCCATCAAACCTGTCCATTCCCGACCAAATTTTAAATGTTTCTATGAGCTCCCCTCTCATTCTTCTAAATTCCAGCGAGTATAAGCCTCGTCGATCCAGTCTTTCTTCATGTCAGTCCTGCCATCCCTGGAATCAATCTGGTGAATATTCGCTACACTCCCTCAAAAGCAAGAATGTCCTTCCTCAGATTAGATGATCATAACTGCACGCAATACTCAAGGTCTGGTCTCAGCAAGGTGCTGTACAAGTCTCCATGCTCCGATACCCTAATCTCCTCGCTATGAAGGCCAGCATGACATTTGGCTTCCTTTACTGCATGCTGTACCTGTATGTATGAAAGACTTCAACGACTGATGTACCAAAATACCCAGGTCTCAATACCCCTCCGCTTTTACAAATCGGTCAACATTCAGATAACATTCTACCTTCAAGGTTTTGCCACCAAAGTGGATAAACTCACACTTATCTTCATTATATGGCATCTGCCATCCACCGAATCTGTCCAATTCCGCTGCAGCCTCCTAGCAGCTCGCACTGCAACCCAGCTTGGTGTGATTTGCAAAGTTGGAGATATTACATTGATGGAATTATTGAAAATCGCCACAGCTCGAGGAAACGGTACCGCCGCTCCTTTCTGCTCCTCCTTATTAAACTGCCGCCCAGACTTGCTCCCGCTCTTTCAACACCCGCTCATCTCTGCTGCCGTGCTGCAAACAGCCACTCCTGTGTGTCTCGCTTTTTAAATTGCTGCTTCCCTCTGCTCGTGCTATTTGAAAAATAACTCAAATCCTTCACTCCCTCACGTTACAAGCGATCCTCACTGCTCCCGCTCTTTGTACCGAAGGATATCTGTGCCCCCGCTCATTTAACAGCCGCTCCTCTCTGTGTACGCTCTTGAAACAGTCGGGAAGTTTAATTTTTAAATGCACGCTTTCTGAAATACTTCCATAAACACTGCATTGGCCGGGAATCGAACCCGGGCCTCCCGCGTGGCAGGCGAGAATTCTACCCCTGAACCACCAATGCTCACCTTACGAACACATTCAAGTTTAAAGATAGTGCAATTAGTGTTTAATTTTTGTTAATAAAAGGCGAAGAACAACAAAGCACCTCATATTCTGAAGATAGAAACATAGAAACTTAGAAAGTAGGTGCAGGAGTAGGCCATTCGTCCCTTCCAGCCAGCACCACCATTCAATATGATCATGGCTGAGCATGCAACTTCACTTCCCCTTCCTGATTTCTCTCCATGCCCCTTGATCACTTTAGCCGTAAGGGCCATATCTTACTGTCTTTTGAGTATATCTATCCAACTGGCTTCCACATCTTTCTGTGGTACAGAATTCCACAGGTTCACAATGATCTGAGTGAAGAAGATGCTCCTCGTGTCGGTCCTAAATGGTTTACACTTTATCCTTAGACAGTGACCGCTGGTACTGGGCTTCCTTTATTCGGACTGCGGGAACCTTTTTACGCCATCAAACCTGTCCATTCCCGACCAAATTTTAAATGTTTCTATGAGCTCCCCTCTCATTCTTCTAAATTCCAGCGAGTATAAGCCTCGTCGATCCAGTCTTTCTTCATGTCAGTCCTGCCATCCCTGGAATCAATCTGGTGAATATTCGCTACACTCCCTCAAAAGCAAGAATGTCCTTCCTCAGATTAGATGATCATAACTGCACGCAATACTCAAGGTCTGGTCTCAGCAAGGTGCTGTACAAGTCTCCATGCTCCGATACCCTAATCTCCTCGCTATGAAGGCCAGCATGACATTTGGCTTCCTTTACTGCATGCTGTACCTGTATGTATGAAAGACTTCAACGACTGATGTACCAAAATACCCAGGTCTCAATACCCCTCCGCTTTTACAAATCGGTCAACATTCAGATAACATTCTACCTTCAAGGTTTTGCCACCAAAGTGGATAAACTCACACTTATCTTCATTATATGGCATCTGCCATCCACCGAATCTGTCCAATTCCGCTGCAGCCTCCTAGCAGCTCGCACTGCAACCCAGCTTGGTGTGATTTGCAAAGTTGGAGATATTACATTGATGGAATTATTGAAAATCGCCACAGCTCGAGGAAACGGTCCCGCCGCTCCTTTCTGCTCCTCCTTATTAAACTGCCGCCCAGACTTGCTCCCGCTCTTTCAACACCCGCTCATCTCTGCTGCCGTGCTGCAAACAGCAACTCCTGTGTGTTCTCGCTTTTTAAATTGCCGCTTCCCTCTGCTCGTGCTATTTGAAAAATAACTCAAATCCTTTACTCCCTCACGTTACAAGCGATCCTCACTGCTCCCGCTCTTTATACCGAAGGATATCTGTGCCCCCGCTCATTTAACAGCCGCTCCTCTCTGTGTACGCTCTTGAAACAGTCGGGAAGTTTAATTTTCTGAAATACTTCCATAAACACTGCATTGGCCGGGAATCGAACCCGGGTCTCCCGCGTGGCAGGCGAGAATTCTACCCCGGAACCACCAATGCTCACATTACGAACACATTCAAGTTTAAAGATAGTGCAATTAGTGTTTAATTTTTGTTAATAAAAGGCGAAGAACAACAAAGCACCTCATATTCTGAAGATAGAAACATAGAAACTTAGAAAGTAGGTGCTGGAGTAGGCCATTCGTCCCTTCCAGCCAGCACCACCATTCAATATGATCATGGCTGAGCATGCAACTTCACTTCCCCTTCCTGATTTCTCTCCATGCCCCTTGATCACTTTAGCCGTAAGGGCCATATCTCACTCTCTTTTGAGTATATCTATCCAACTGGCTTCCACATCTTTCTGTGGTACAGAATTCCACAGGTTCACAATGATCTGAGTGAAGAAGATGCTCCTCGTGTCGGTCCTAAATGGTTTACACTTTATCCTTAGACAGTGACCGCTGGTACTGGGCTTCCTTTATTCGGACTGCGGGAACCTTTTTACGCCATCAAACCTGTCCATTCCCGACCAAATTTTAAATGTTTCTATGAGCTCCCCTCTCATTCTTCTAAATTCCAGCGAGTATAAGCCTCGTCGATCCAGTCTTTCTTCATGTCAGTCCTGCCATCCCTGGAATCAATCTGGTGAATATTCGCTACACTCCCTCAAAAGCAAGAATGTCCTTCCTCAGATTAGATGATCATAACTGCACACAATACTCAAGGTCTGGTCTCAGCAAGGTGCTGTACAAGTCTCCATGCTCCGATACCCTACTCTCCTCGCTATGAAGGCCAGCATGACATTTGGCTTCCTTTACTGCATGCTGTACCTGTATGTATGAATGACTTCAACGACTGATGTACCAAAATACCCAGGTCTCAATACCCCTCCGCTTTTACAAATCGGTCAACATTCAGATAACATTCTACCTTCAAGGTTTTGCCACCAAAGTGGATAAACTCACACTTATCTTCATTATATGGCAACTGCCATCCACCGAATCTGTCCAATTCCGCTGCAGCCTCCTAGCAGCTCGCACTGCAACCCAGCTTGGTGTGATTTGCAAAGTTGGAGATATTACATTGATGGAATTATTGAAAATCGCCACAGCTCGAGGAAACGGTACCGCCGCTCCTTTCTGCTCCTCCTTATTAAACTGCCGCCCAGACTTGCTCCCGCTCTTTCAACACCCGCTCATCTCTGCTGCCGTGCTGCAAACAGCCACTCCTGTGTGTTCTCGCTTTTTAAATTGCCGCTTCCCTCTGCTCGTGCTATTTGAAAAATAACTCAAATCCTTTACTCCCTCACGTTACAAGCGATCCTCACTGCTCCCGCTCTTTGTACCGAAGGATATCTGTGCCCCCGCTCATTTAACAGCCACTCCTCTCTGTGTACGCTCTTGAAACAGTCGGGAAGTTTAATTTTTAAATGCACGCTTTCTGAAATACTTCCATAAACACTGCATTGGCCGGGAATCGAACCCGGGTCTCCCGCGTGGCAGGCGAGAATTCTACCCCTGAACCACCAATGCTCACATTACGAACGCATTCAAGTTTAAAGATAGTGCAATTAGTGTTTAATTTTTGTTAATAAAAGGCGAAGAACAACAAAGCACCTCATATTCTGAAGATAGAAACATAGAAACTTAGAAAGTAGGTGCTGGAGTAGGCCATTCGTCCCTTCCAGCCAGCACCACCATTCAATATGATCATGGCTGAGCATGCAACTTCACTTCCCCTTCCTGATTTCTCTCCATGCCCCTTGATCACTTTAGCCGTAAGGGCCATATCTCACTCTCTTTTGAGTATATCTATCCAACTGGCTTCCACATCTTTCTGTGGTACAGAATTCCACAGGTTCACAATGATCTGAGTGAAGAAGATGCTCCTCGTGTCGGTCCTAAATGGTTTACACTTTATCCTTAGACAGTGACCGCTGGTACTGGGCTTCCTTTATTCGGACTGCGGGAACCTTTTTACGCCATCAAACCTGTCCATTCCCGACCAAATTTTAAATGTTTCTATGAGCTCCCCTCTCATTCTTCTAAATTCCAGAGAGTATAAGCCTCGTCGATCCAGTCTTTCTTCATGTCAGTCCTGCCATCCCTGGAATCAATCTGGTGAATATTCGCTACACTCCCTCAAAAGCAAGAATGTCCTTCCTCAGATTAGATGATCATAACTGCACACAATACTCAAGGTCTGGTCTCAGCAAGGTGCTGTACAAGTCTCCATGCTCCGATACCCTACTCTCCTCGCTATGAAGGCCAGCATGACAATTGGCTTCCTTTACTGCATGCTGTACCTGTATGTATGAATGACTTCAACGACTGATGTACCAAAATACCCAGGTCTCAATACCCCTCCGCTTTTACAAATCGGTCAACATTCAGATAACATTCTACCTTCAAGGTTTTGCCACCAAAGTGGATAAACTCACACTTATCTTCATTATATGGCAACTGCCATCCACCGAATCTGTCCAATTCCGCTGCAGCCTCCTAGCAGCTCGCACTGCAACCCAGCTTGGTGTGATTTGCAAAGTTGGAGATATTACATTGATGGAATTATTGAAAATCGCCACAGCTCGAGGAAACGGTACCGCCGCTCCTTTCTGCTCCTCCTTATTAAACTGCCGCCCAGACTTGCTCCCGCTCTTTCAACACCCGCTCATCTCTGCTGCCGTGCTGCAAACAGCCACTCCTGTGTGTTCTCGCTTTTTAAATTGCCGCTTCCCTCTGCTCGTGCTATTTGAAAAATAACTCAAATCCTTTACTCCCTCACGTTACAAGCGATCCTCACTGCTCCCGCTCTTTGTACCGAAGGATATCTGTGCCCCCGCTCATTTAACAGCCACTCCTCTCTGTGTACGCTCTTGAAACAGTCGGGAAGTTTAATTTTTAAATGCACGCTTTCTGAAATACTTCCATAAACACTGCATTGGCCGGGAATCGAACCCGGGTCTCCCGCGTGGCAGGCGAGAATTCTACCCCTGAACCACCAATGCTCACATTACGAACGCATTCAAGTTTAAAGATAGTGCAATTAGTGTTTAATTTTTGTTAATAAAAGGCGAAGAACAACAAGCACCTCATATTCTGAAGATAGAAACATAGAAACTTAGAAAGTAGGTGCAGGAGTAGGCCATTCGTCCCTTCCAGCCAGCACCACCATTCAATATGATCATGGCTGAGCATGCAACTTCACTTCCCCTTCCTGATTTCTCTCCATGCCCCTTGATCACTTTAGCCGTAAGGGCCATATCTCACTGTCTTTTGAGTATATCTATCCAACTGGCTTCCACATCTTTCTGTGGTACAGAATTCCACAGGTTCACAATGATCTGAGTGAAGAAGATGCTCCTCGTGTCGGTCCTAAATGGTTTACACTTTATCCTTAGACAGTGACCGCTGGTACTGGGCTTCCTTTATTCGGACTGCGGGAACCTTTTTACGCCATCAAACCTGTCCATTCCCGACCAAATTTTAAATGTTTCTATGAGCTCCCCTCTCATTCTTCTAAATTCCAGCGAGTATAAGCCTCGTCGATCCAGTCTTTCTTCATGTCAGTCCTGCCATCCCTGGAATCAATCTGGTGAATATTCGCTGCACTCCCTCAAAAGCAAGAATGTCCTTCCTCAGATTAGATGATCATAACTGCACACAATACTCAAGGTCTGGTCTCAGCAAGGTGCTGTACAAGTCTCCATGCTCCGATACCCTAATCTCCTCGCTATGAAGGCCAGCATGACATTTGGCTTCCTTTACTGCATGCTGTACCTGTATGTATGAATGACTTCAACGACTGATGTACCAAAATACCCAGGTCTCAATACCCCTCCGCTTTTACAAATCGGTCAACATTCAGATAACATTCTACCTTCAAGGTTTTGCCACCAAAGTGGATAAACTCACACTTATCTTCATTTTCTGGCATCTGCCATCCACCTAATCTGTCCAATTCCGCTGCAGCCTCCTAGCAGCTCGCACTGCAACCCAGCTTGGTGTGATTTGCAAAGTTGGAGATATTACATTGATGGAATTATTGAAAATCGCCACAGCTCGAGGAAACGGTACCGCCGCTCCTTTCTGATCCTCCTTATTAAACTGCCGCCCAGACTTGCTCCCGCTCTTTCAACACCCGCTCATCTCTGCTGCCGTGCTGCAAACAGCCACTCCTGTGTGTTCTCGCTTTTTAAATTGCCGCTTCCCTCTGCTCGTGCTATTTGAAAAATAACTCAAATCCTTTACTCCCTCACGTTACAAGCGATCCTCACTGCTCCCGCTCTTTGTACCGAAGGATATCTGTGCCCCCGCTCATTTAACAGCCGCTCCTCTCTGTGTACGCTCTTGAAACAGTCGGGAAGTTTAATTTTTAAATACACGCTTTCTGAAATACTTCCATAAACACTGCATTGGCCGGGAATCGAACCCGGGTCTCCCGCGTGGCAGGCGAGAATACTACCCCTGAACCACCAATGCTCACATTACGAACACATTCAAGTTTAAAGATAGTGCAATTAGTGTTTAATTTTTGTTAATAAAAGGCGAAGAACAACAAGGCACCTCACATTCTGAAGATAGAAACATAGAAACTTAGAAAGTAGGTGCAGGAGTAGGCCATTCGTCCCTTCCAGCCAGCACCACCATTCAATATGATCATGGCTGAGCATGCAACTTCACTTCCCCTTCCTGATTTCTCTCCATGCCCCTTGATCACTTTAGCCGTAAGGGCCATATCTCACTGTCTTTTGAGTATATCTATCCAACTGGCTTCCACATCTTTCTGTGGTACAGAATTCCACAGGTTCACAATGATCTGAGTGAAGAAGATGCTCCTCGTGTCGGTCCTAAATGGTTTACACTTTATCCTTAGACAGTGACCGCTGGTACTGGGCTTCCTTTATTCGGACTGCGGGAACCTTTTTACGCCATCAAACCTGTCCATTCCCGACCAAATTTTAAATGTTTCTATGAGCTCCCCTCTCATTCTTCTAAATTCCAGCGAGTATAAGCCTCGTCGATCCAGTCTTTCTTCATGTCAGTCCTGCCATCCCTGGAATCAATCTGGTGAATATTCGCTACACTCCCTCAAAAGCAAGAATGTCCTTCCTCAGATTAGATGATCATAACTGCACACAATACTCAAGGTCTGGTCTCAGCAAGGTGCTGTACAAGTCTCCATGCTCCGATACCCTAATCTCCTCGCTATGAAGGCCAGCATGACATTTGGCTTCCTTTACTGCATGCTGTACCTGTATGTATGAATGACTTCAACGACTGATGTACCAAAATACCCAGGTCTCAATACCCCTCCGCTTTTACAAATCGGTCAACATTCAGATAACATTCTACCTTCAAGGTTTTGCCACCAAAGTGGATAAACTCACACTTATCTTCATTATATGGCATCTGCCATCCACCGAATCTGTCCAATTCCGCTGCAGCCTCCTAGCAGCTCGCACTGCAACCCAGCTTGGTGTGATTTGCAAAGTTGGAGATATTACATTGATGGAATTATTGAAAATCGCCACAGCTCGAGGAAACGGTACCGCCGCTCCTTTCTGCTCCTCCTTATTAAACTGCCGCCCAGACTTGCTCCCGCTCTTTCAACACCCGCTCATCTCTGCTGCCGTGCTGCAAACAGCCACTCCTGTGTGTCTCGCTTTTTAAATTGCCGCTTCCCTCTGCTCGTGCTATTTGAAAAATAACTCAAATCCTTTACTCCCTCACGTTGCAAGCGATCCTCACTGCTCCCGCTCTTTATACCGAAGGATATCTGTGCCCCCGCTCATTTAACAGCCGCTCCTCTCTGTGTGCGCTCTTGAAACAGTCGGGAAGTTTAATTTTTAAATACACGCTTTCTGAAATACTTCCATAAACACTGCATTGGCCGGGAATCGAACCCGGGTCTCCGGCGTGCGAGAATTAGTGTTTAATTTTTGTTAATAAAAGGCGAAGAACAACAAAGCACCTCATATTCTGAAGATAGAAACATAGAAACTTAGAAATTGGTGCAGGATTAGGCCATTCGTCCCTTCCAGCCAGCACCACCATTCAATATGATCATGGCTGAGCATGCAACTTCACTTCCCCTTCCTGATTTCTCTCCATGCCCCTTGATTACTTTAGCCGTAAGGGCCATATCTCACTCTCTTTTGAGTATATCTATCCAACTGGCTTCCACATCTTTCTGTGGTACAGAATTCCACAGGTTCACAATGATCTGAGTGAAGAAGATTCTCCTCGTGTCGGTCCTAAATGGTTTACACTTTATCCTTAGACAGTGACCGCTGGTACTGGGCTTCCTTTATTCGGACTGCGGGAACCTTTTTACGCCATCAAACCTGTCCATTCCCGACCAAATTTTAAATGTTTCTATGAGCTCCCCTCTCATTCTTCTAAATTCCAGCGAGTATAAGCCTAGTCGATCCAGTCTTTCTTCATGTCAGTCCTGCCATCCTTGGAATCAATCTGGTGAATATTCGCTACACTCCCTCAAAAGCAAGAATGTCCTTCCTCAGATTAGATGATCATAACTGCACACAATACTCAAGGTCTGGTCTCAGCAAGGTGCTGTACAAGTCTCCATGCTCCGATACCCTAATCTCCTCGCTATGAAGGCCAGCATGACATTTGGCTTCCTTTACTGCATGCTCTACCTGTATGTATGAATGACTTCAACGACTGATGTACCAAAATGCCCAGGTCTCAATACCCCTCCGCTTTTACAAATCGGTCAACATTCAGATAACATTCTACCTTCAAGGCTTTGCCACCAAAGTGGATAAACTCACACTTATCTTCATTATATGGCATCTGCCATCCACCTGATCTGTCCAATTCCGCTGCAGCCTCCTAGCAGCTCGCACTGCAACCCAGCTTGGTGTGATTTGCAAAGTTGGAGATATTACATTGATGGAATTATTGAAAATCGCCACAGCTCGAGGAAACGGTACCGCCGCTCCTTATTAAACTGCCGCCCAGACTTGCTCCCGCTCTTTCAACACCCGCTCATCTCTGCTGCCGTGCTGCAAACAGCCACTCCTGTGTGTTCTCGCTTTTTAAATTGCCGCTTCCCTCTGCTCGTGCTATTTGAAAAATAACTCAAATCCTTTACTCCCTCACGTTACAAGCGCTCCTCACTGCTCCCGCTCTTTATACCGAAGGATATCTGTGCCCCCGCTCATCTCTGTGTATGCTCTTGAAACAGTCGGGAAGTTTAATTTTTAAATACACGCTTTCTGAAATACTTCCATAAACACTGCATTGGCCGGGAATCGAACCCGGGTCTCCGGCGTGCGAGAATTCGTGTTTAATTTTTGTTAATAAAAGGCGAAGAACAACAAAGAACCTCATATTCTGAAGATAGATACATAGAAACTTAGAAATTGGTGCAGGAGTAGGCCATTCGTCCCTTCCAGCCAGCACCACCATTCAATATGATCATGGCTGAGCATGCAACTTCACTTCCCCTTCCTGATTTCTCTCCATGCCCCTTGATTACTTTAGCCGTAAGGGCCATATCTCACTCTCTTTTGAGTATATCTATCCAACTGGCTTCCACATCTTTCTGTGGTACAGAATTCCACAGGTTCACAATGATCTGAGTGAAGAAGATTCTCCTCGTGTCGGTCCTAAATGGTTTACACTTTATCCTTAGACAGTGACCGCTGGTACTGGGCTTCCTTTATTCGGACTGCGGGAACCTTTTTACGCCATCAAACCTGTCCATTCCCGACCAAATTTTAAATGTTTCTGTGAGCTCCCCTCTCATTCTTCTAAATTCCAGCGAGTATAAGCCTAGTCGATCCAATCTTTCTTCATGTCAGTCCTGCCATCCCTGGAATCAATCTGGTGAATATTCGCTACACTCCCTCAAAATCAAGAATGTCCTTCCTCAGATTAAATGATCATAACTGCACACAATACTCAAGGTCTGGTCTCAGCAAGGTGCTGTACAAGTCTCCATGCTCCGATACCCTAATCTCCTCGCTATGAAGGCCAGCATGACATTTGGCTTCCTTTACTGCATGCTGTACCTGTATGTATGAATGACTTCAACGACTGATGTACCAAAATGCCCAGGTCTCAATACCCCTCCGCTTTTACAAATCGGTCAACATTCAGATAACATTCTAGCTTCAAGGTTTTGCCACCAAAGTGGATAAACTCACACTTATCTTCATTATATGGCATCTGCCATCCACCTAATCTGTCCAATTCCGCTGCAGCCTCCTAGCAGCTCGCACTGCAACCCAGTTTGGTGTGATTTGCAAAGTTGGAGATATTACATTGATGGAATTATTGAAAATCGCCACAGCTCGAGGAAACGGTACTGCCGCTCCTTTCTGCTCCTCCTTATTAAACTGCCGCCCAGACTTGCTCCCGCTCTTTCAACACCCGCTCATCTCTGCTGCCGTGCTGCAAACAGCCACTCCTGTGTGTCTCGCTTTTTAAATTGCCGCTTCCCTCTGCTCGTGCTATTTGAAAAATAACTCAAATCCTTTACTGCCTCACGTTACAAGCGATCCTCACTGCTCCCGCTCTTTATACCGAAGGATATCTGTGCCCCCGCTCATCTCTGTGTATGCTCTTGAAACAGTCGGGAAGTTTAATTTTTAAATACACGCTTTCTGAAATACTTCCATAAACACTGCATTGGCCGGGAATCGAACCCGGGTCTCCGGCGTGCGAGAATTCGTGTTTAATTTTTGTTAATAAAAGGCGAAGAACAACAAAGAACCTCATATTCTGAAGATAGAAACATAGAAACTTAGAAATTGGTGCAGGAGTGGGCCATTCGTCCCTTCCAGCCAGCACCACCATTCAATATGATCATGACTGAGCATGCAACTTCACTTCCCCTTCCTGATTTCTCTCCATGCCCCTTGATTACTTTAGCCGTAAGGGCCATATCTCACTCTCTTTTGAGTATATCTATCCAACTGGCTTCCACATCTTTCTGTGGTACAGAATTCCACAGGTTCACAATGATCTGAGTGAAGAAGATTCTCCTCGTGTCGGTGCTAAATGGTTTACACTTTATCCTTAGACAGTGACCGCTGGTACTGGGCTTCCTTTATTCGGACTGCGGGATCCTTTTTACGCCATCAAACCTGTCCATTCCCGACCAAATTTTAAATGTTTCTATGAGCTCCCCTCTCATTCTTCTAAATTCCAGCGAGTATAAGCCTACTCGATCCAGTCTTTCTTCATGTCAGTCCTGCCATCCCTGGAATCAATCTGGTGAATATTCGCTACACTCCCTCAAAATCAAGAATGTCCTTCCTCAGATTAGATGATCATAACTGCACACAATACTCAAGGTCTGGTCTCAGCAAGGTGCTGTACAAGTCTCCATGCTCCGATACCCTAATCTCCTCGCTATGAAGGCCAGCATGACATTTGGCTTCCTTTACTGCATGCTGTACCTGTATGTATGAATGACTTCAACGACTGATGTACCAAAATGCCCAGGTCTCAATACCCCTCCGCTTTTACAAATCGGTCAACATTCAGATAACATTCTAGCTTCAAGGTTTTGCCACCAAAGTGGATAAACTCACACTTATCTTCATTATATGGCATCTGCCATCCACCTGATCTGTCCAATTCCGCTGCAGCCTCCTAGCAAGCTCGCACTGCAACCCAGCTTGGTGTGATTTGCAAAGTTGGAGATATTACATTTTGGAATTATTGAAAATCGCCACAGCTCGAGGAAACAGTACTGCCGCTCCTTTCTGCTCCTCCTTATTAAACTGCCGCCCAGACTTGCTCCCGCTCTTTCAACACCCGCTCATCTCTGCTGCCGTGCTGCAAACAGCCACTCCTGTGTGTTCTCGCTTTTTAAATTGCCGCTTCCCTCTGCTCGTGCTATTTGAAAAATAACTCAAATCCTTTACTCCCTCACGTTACAAGCGATCCTCACTGCTCCCGCTCTTTATACCGAAGGATATCTGTGCCCCCGCTCATTTAACAGCCGCTCCTCTCTGTGTACGCTCTTGAAACAGTCGGGAAGTTTAATTTTTAAATACACGCTTTCTGAAATACTTCCATAAACACTGCATTGGCCGGGAATCGAACCCGGGTCTCTCGCGTGGCAGGCGAGAATACTACCCCTGAACCACCAATGCTCACATTACGAACACATTCAAGTTTAAAGATAGTGCAATTGGTGTTTAATTTTTGTTAATAAAAGGCGAAGAACAACAAAGCACCTCATATTCTGAAGATAGAAACATAGAAACTTAGAAAGTAGGTGCAGGAGTAGGCCATTCGTCCCTTCCAGCCAGCACCACCATTCAATATGATCATGGCTGAGCATGCAACTTCACTTCCCCTTCCTGATTTCTCTCCATGCCCCTTGATCACTTTAGCCGTAAGGGCCATATCTCACTCTCTTTTGAGTATATCTATCCAACTGGCTTCCACATCTTTCTGTGGTACATAATTCCACAGGTTCACAATGATCTGAGTGAAGAAGATTCTCCTCGTGTCGGTCCTAAATGGTTTACACTTTATCCTTAGACAGTGACCGCTGTTACTGGGCTTCCTTTATTCGGACTGCGGGAACCTTTTTCCGCCATCAAACCTGTCCATTCCCGACCAAATTTTAAATGTTTCTATGAGCTCCCCTCTCATTCTTCTAAATTCCAGCGAGTATAAGCCTAGTCGATCCAGTCTTTCTTCATGTCAGTCCTGCCATCCCTGGAATCAATCTGGTGAATATTCGCTACACTTGTTTATGTGGCTAGATATAATGTTCATAAAATAATATCGCAACTTAAATATTAAACACAAATCTGCGAATAAAAATAATACAATACCGCCATTAAATGGCGGAGCAAGCTCGAGGGACCAGATGGTCTACTCCTGCTCCTATTTCTTATGTTCTTATGCCAGACTATGTAAAACCGAGTGAAGGATCATTTAATTCATCAATAATCATCCACTCCTCATTTCCATGCAGAATATTGCCTACCTCGGGAATAGGGAATAAGGCTGCTTTGGGCCTGCATTGTGAGTAAATCGTACCAATGAACGCTCCCAGTGCGGAGTCTCGGCCGACGGGAGCCCGTCTGGACCTGCGTTGTGGAGATCAGCGGGACTCACTGGATTTCACTGGGCAGCTGTCTGTGTCACACCTAATGTGGATAGTTGATCGTAACACTTGGGGCATGCTCGATCCCAGAGCTAACAGCTGTTGTACTGAAGGGGGAAGGAGGGATGGATACCATGTTTAACAAGGCAATGTCTTCCTTCCCATTTTAATATTTCCATCTAACCCTCCTATTAATATATTTATTACAGAGCATCAGAATCTGGGAATGCTTGTCACCACCATGGCTGAAGGCCCAAACAGGGGAGAAGATCCAACATCTTCAACAAGGATGAGAATGGACACAGGTAGGTTCACATCGCCACCCCCAGAGCAGGTACAGCACGAGTTATATACGGAGTAAAGCTCCGTCTACACTGCCCCATCAAACACGCCCAGGGCAAGTACAGCACAGGTTATATGCGGAGTAAAGCTCCCTCTACACTGTCCCATCAAACACTCCCAGGGTAGGTACAGCACAGGTTATAAACGGAGTAAAGCTCCGTCTCCATCAAACACTCCCAGGGCAGGTACAGCACAGGTTAGATACAGAGTAAAGTTCCCTCTACACTGTCCCATCAAACACTCCCAGGGCAAGTACAGCACAGGCTAGATACAGAGTAAAGTTTCCTCTACACTGTCCCACCAAACACTCCCAGGGCAGGTACAGCACGGGTTAGATACAGAGTAAAGCTCCGTCTACACTGTCCCATCTTGCACTTTCGGGGCAAGTACAGCATGGGTCATATACAGATTAAAACTCTGTCTACAGTATCCCATCAAATACTCCCAGGACAGGAAAGCACGGGTTAGATACACAGTAAATCTCCCTTTACGCTGTCCCATCAAACATTCCGAGGACAGATACAGCAGGGGTTATATACTGACTTAAGCTCACTCTACACTGTCGCATCAAACAACCCCAGGGCAGGTACAGCACGGGTTAGATGTAGGGTAAAGCTCACTCAATACTGTTAAACCAAACAAACTTAGGATAGTTGCAGCCTGGGTTAGATACAGAGTAAAGCTCCCTTGACACTTTCCCATCATTCACTCCCAGGGCAGGTGCAGCATGGATTAGATACAGAGCAAAGCTCCCTCTACACTGGCCCATCAAACATTCCCAGGACAGGAACAGCACGGGTTAGCTATGGAGTAGAGCTTCCCCTACACTGTCCCATCAATCATTCCCTAGGCAGGTACGCCACGGATTAGATAGAGAGTAATGCTCATTTTGCATTGTCTCACCAAATATTTCCAGGACATCTACAGCACGGGTTAGATATAGAGTAATGCTCCCTGTACACTAGCCCAGCAAATACTCCCAGTACAGGTACAACATGGGTTAGATATAGAATAACGGTCCCTCCGACACAGTCTCCAGTTGTGTACAACACGTGTTAGATACAGAGTAAATTTCCCTCTATATTGACCCATCAATCACTCCCAGAGGCAGGTACAGCAGGGGTTACATACAGAGTAAAGCTCCCTCTACGCTGTCCCATCAAAACTCTCAATGCAGCTACAGGATGGGTTAGATGCAGAGTAAAGCTCCTCTACACTGTCCCATCAAATACTTCCAGGTCGTGAAGCACCATTTGGATACAGAGTAAAGCTCCCTCTACACTTTACCATGAATCACTCCCAGACCAGGTACAGCACGGGTTCGATACAGAGTAAAGCTCCCTTGACACTAGCCCATTAAGCAATCCCAGGGCACGTACTGCAATGGTTCCATACATAGTTAGGCTCCCTCTACACTGTCGCATCAAATACTCCCAGGGCAGATACAGCACGGGTTAGATACAGAGTAAAGCTTTCCATATACTGCACTGTCAAAACTCCCAGGGCAGGGACAGCATGGGTTAGATACAGAGTAAAGTTCCTTCTACGGGCAGGACTGATATATGAGGAGAGACTGGATCGACTGGGCCTGAATTCATTTGAGCTTAGAAGGATGAGAGGGGATCTCATAGAAATATATAAGATTCTGACGGGACTGGACAGGTTAGAAACATAGAAACATAGAAAATAGTTGCAGGCGTAGGCCATTCGGCCCTTCGAGCCTGCACTGCCATTCAATGAGTTCATGGCTGAACATGCAACTTCAGTACCTCATTCCTGCTTTCTCGCCAAAATCCTTGATTCCCCCTAGAAGTAAGGACTACATCTAAATCCTTTTTGAATATATTTAGTGAATTGGCCTCAACAACTTTCTGTGGTAGAGAATTCCACAGGTTCACCACTCTCTCTGGGTGAAGCAGTTTCTCCTCATATTGGTCCTAAATGGCTTACCCCTTATCCTTAGACTGCGTCCCCTGGTTCTAGACTTCCCCAACATTGGGAACATTCTTCCTGCATCTAACCTGTCTAAAACCGTCAGAATTTTAAACGTTTCTATGAGATCCCCTCTCATTCTTCTGAACTCCAGTGAATACAAGCCCAGTTGATCCAGTCTTTCTTGATATGTCAATTCCGCCATCCCGGGAATCAGTCTGGTGAACATTCGCTGCACTCCCTCAATAGCAAGAATGTCCTTCCTCAAGTTAGGAGACCAAAACTGTACACAATACTCCAGGTGTGGCCTCACCAATGCCCTGTACAACTGTAGTAACACCTCCCTGCCCCTGTACTCAAATCCCCTCGCTATGAAAGCCAACATGCCATTTGCTTTCTTAACCGCCTGCTGTACCTGCATGCCAACCTTCAATGACTGATGCACCATGACACCCAGGTCTCGTTGCACCTCCCCTTTTCCTAATCTGTCACCATTCAGATAATAGTCTGTCTCTCTGTTTTTACAACCAAAGTGGATAACCTCACATTTATCCACATTATACTTCATCTGCCATGCATTTGCCCATTCACCTAACCTATCCAAGTCACTCATAGCATCCTCCTCGCAGCTCACACTGCCACCCAACTTAGTCTCATCCGCAAATTTGGAGATAGTACATTTCATCCCCTCGTCTAAATCATTAATGTACAATGTAAACAGCTGGAGCCCCAGCACAGAACCTTGCGGTACCCCACTAGTCACTGCCTGCCATTCTGAAAAGTACTCATTTACTCCTACTCTTTGCTTCCTGTCTGCCAACCAGTTCTCAATCCACATCAGCAACTACCCCCAATCCCATGTGCTTTAACTTTGCACATTAATCTCTTGTGTGGGACCTTGTCGGAAGCCTTCTGAAAGTCCAAATACACCACATCAACTGGTTCTCCCTTGTCCACTCTACTGGAAACATCCTCAAAAAATTCCACAAGATTTGTCAAGCATGATTTCCCTTTCACAAATCCATGCTGACTTGGACCTATCATGTCACCTCTTTCTGTTAGCGTGAATGTTTTCTCGGAAGAATCACTCAACACTCAGAGTCAGTTCAAACGCCAATGCGGCCTTTATTTTCGCCGGCGGGGAGGAAGCCTCAGGACTGGATCCAGGCACTTCTCTCTCACGAACAAAGAAACTCATCGATATTTATATGTTTTACACTAATTCTTTACAGTTGCTCAGCCCACTTTGGCTGGACACAATCCAATCATACCGATTATAGATTACATATAGGTTTCTTTAACCCAATAGAATTCTCCTGATATCTCAGGGGCTGTATGTTCGTTTTTTGTCAGCTCGGACTGATTAATGACCTTGTTATCTGAGGCAGGTTCCCCCCTTATCTCTGCTCCTCGGGGCTCGGCTGTGTGAAGTCACTGATTATACCAGTGTACTATAATGGTTCGTTATAATTATCTTGTATCCAAGGCATTCCTGGTAGTGGGCCTCACTAGGTCATTGCTCGGTCAGCCCCAGTTCATTACTTGACTAACTGAGTACCCATCATGCTTGGGCAGCCATTTTATATGTGGCCACTTTAAACTTATATGAGTTTAGATATATTCAGCAGATGCCTAATGCCTAGTGTTTTGATATATTTAGCAGGTGCCTAATGCCTACAACAATTCCCTCCTTTCGGTAAAGGGACTAGTCCTAGTCCCCCTTTAACCGACCGCCCTACGTTTATTAGATTTTGTGCACGGCCCGGTACTCCCTGCCTCAACGTGCTGGCCAGTCACGCGGTTTCAGGAGTCCCGGTTGCTTAAATCAAATTGACAAAGGCCAAATCCTCCTTCCCCTTTATTAGACAGGCTTGTTTAGTATTTGGGGACCGGTCATGGGTCCCTCTTCGTCGTGCGTGGTGCCTGCATGCCTGGCAGGCCATTATGCCCCATGTTATTGCTAAGATCTATTGTATCCCGACCAGTATGTGTGAAATTATTCGAATCCAAGGATGAATGTTCACATTTATTCCCCAGTCCCGGACCTTTCTCCACCAACTCTGACTTTGTAAGTCTACATCGATATCTTCTTCCAGTACTTTGATTTTAATTTGCAGTTGGTGGTAGAGCTTTACGGATTGACCCACCCTGAGCCTCAATTCTCATAATACTTCGGTTAGATGTGGGATAGGGACCTGATCTGGCTCGTCATAATCCTGTAAATGATCGTGGAACTGATCGGTTGCACCAACAACTTCGGGCTCCCGGCACCTAACCTGGGTGATATGCACTTGCCCGATCGCGACAGGTCATAGTGGCGCAAAGCAAAAGTTCGGCTGTGGTATCGGGCACTGCAGGTCATTATACCGGTATGAACGCTCTGTGGTAGAGATGCAGTATCTTCCCTTCCCTCCGTAGCCTACCCTCGCGAAGTGCCTGTGTGCGGGCACTATTTCTCGTACACACCCGTCGGTTCGGTTAAACCCGCACGCGTCCAGCTCACCTCGGCCTACTGTGTGAGGGCATAGTGTGATCTCCCCCCTTTGCTTGCATTCTGTTAGGGAAATTCCGGTATGTATGTTGTTTCAACGAACGGCGGAGGTGGTGGTCAGATAGTAACGTATGGAGACATTTTCCCGTATTACTCCGATATTCTCTAGTTGGTACAGGGGGAACGGCCCTGAGTCCGGCGTGGCTATAGGGATCATCAGGACTATCCCTACCCCAGTATTCCTACCCATCTGGCAATCTGGAATTGCTGGGTATACTCGGGTCAGTCCCTTCAGAGTACAATTATCCAGTGTCCACCTCTGGTTAGCCAACTGAGCCAAATGTGAACTGTCTATCCAATTGGGTACTTCCCCGCGATGGACCTGGTCGAGATTGTGGCGGATCTGTCCCACCATCCACAGACCATAAGCGTGACAGAGTTGACCCTGTCTTTGCTTTCCTGTATCTTCTTTTTTTCTATCAATGAGGTGATTAATGGTTTTGACGTGAGCTTCCAGGACTGAGATGCCATCCAATTGGATTTAGGCACCCTCCTTTCCTAGGTTGGCTTGGTCTTCCTGGTTTTGCTCCACCCTCTCTAATAACCACTTCATCACCCCTCTAAGCTGTTCCACCCTCTCATTTAACCCTTGTATATCTATCGAGTTTACTACGGAGGTCCCTGTATTGAAACCGGTAGCAACATCATTAACTATTCCCCTCTTTATCCTGGGGGCTGACCCCTGTCCTCGGAATCTATTGGCACCCATTGCATCGGCAGCCTGCTGCATTACAACTTTACATAATACATTGTACATTTTCCTTGACTGTTCCGTACAGTATTCCGGCATCTGGATGCCTGAAATATTGATCAGGACAGGCACAATTTCATGTTTAACATTATCATGCAATAATTCTCCTTCGTTGTACATTACAATCCCATTTTCTGGTCCTTTAGTAGTTATGGGACAAGGCAGTTCCTCGGGCAATGTAGTGGTTCTTATGGGGCGCGGTGTCGGAGGGGGTGAGAAGCACACATACAGTGATATTGCAGCCGCCCCCACCTCCTCGTAGTACCCACACAGCCCCACTCCCTTCTTGCGGATGACTGATTGCTGGGACTGTCCTGGAGGCGCGCAAATTATGCCGAAAGTACATTCATCGGGCCCTTTGACATCCCTCCGTTTAATGCAGCTGCTCCTTATACCCGTGGAGCACTGTACACACACCCGGCTCTTATTAGGATTCACTTGTAACCATGCATTAAAATAAGTCCTGTCCTTGCTCCAATCCTTGGCTGCTGGGATGCACATTCCGTCCGTTAAATTAAACAAGACTCCATAGTTCATGTAGTTGTTTATTTCCTGAGTGCGCTGCAATCCGTTGGTATCATCCAGTGTTTGCGTGGGTCTTGAGGTTCCCAGTATCATGAGTCCCCAGAGTCGAAGTCACCACTGCGGTCCCATCTTGGTGAGTGTTTTATCTGAAAATCTTAAACCGATAGCCTGGTCATCACCAGGTGTTAGGTTCTGGTCTACTTGTGTCGCTGTCACTTTGTGGAATCGGAGGTAAGGATTAGGTTAACCATATTCTTTATAGTCGTACCATCTCTATCACTTCATGTCCCTGTCTGGGCTGCCGTCGGTTTTGCGTTTGAGCCTGCTGTGCTCGAGCCTGCACGATGACCCATCTAAATATTATCCAAACTCCGATCAACACCAATACCACCATTATTGCTCCAAACATCACTGTCTGCTTTACCGTTAGGTTGGGTTTGTGGACTACACCTACCCACCGTGGGGTACATTGGCTCTATTGCCATAGGTGATGGTGCTATGGCTGCGCACTGCACTATCCGTCTAGTCCCGTTTTTTAAAACATCTCTTCCAGCGTGTTTATCTCAGCTTTTAACTCTTGACCAGCTAGTTCCATTTTATTTTTATTCTGAATATCCCACCATTTCCTCTGTCTGTCAGGTGAGTCTTCTTAATTTTATTAAGAAATCCAAATTAATAATTAATCCAAATGTGCAGTATAAAACAGCTGTCAATGGAAAGGGTTAACTCCTTTACAGGTTTGTAAGAAAGCCTGATGTCATTACGTGACTTCACGTAATCATCCGAAAAATTCTTTTTTTTTCAGCCTTTGTGCCTTCAAAACTTGTTTAGAAATTAGGAATCCGTTAAAACAGCAGAAATCATTAGTAAAGTAGTCATAATAAAAATCTTCTCATCGTGAAAGACAGCATTTTAGATTAAACTCCAATTTTTTCTTAACTTCTAATTCAAGTACTTGCCAAAGAATTTAAAAAAAATTGATTTAAAACGAGACCACACATATTTAATAGCTATTTTGTTTACTGAAATTCAATTTTTTTTAAAATTTCTCACTCAGCACAAAATCTAAACTTCTGTGCCAGTTCCATTTTTTCTTTCTGTGCTGAGTTAGCATAGCTTAGATCTTTTCTTCTCGTTATTTTCATACATTCCAACATTTCGTTTTTTTTTTACGGTCCTGTTCACTGGGCAAATCTTGTGTTTTATTTCTCTCTCAGCACAAAATCTAAACATCCGTGCCAGTTCCATTTCCTATAAGAATTTAATACCCAGTTTTTTTTTTCTATGCTGAGTTCACATAGCTTAGATCTTTTCTTCTCGTTACCTTCAAAACCCTCCTGCTTGTTTAGACAGTTCGGGACTTTTCTTGATAAACACTGTCCATTTTGGAAATCTTTTCAAACTGCATTGAAACTTTCTCATAATTTAAAATCATTATCAATGTAGAGTGCCTTTTACCCCTTCCAATTTTTTTCCCTAATTAAACCATTATCTTTTTCACAGCAAACATCAACTAGTATTTAGTAAGTTATGTCTTTTTCCATCACTAACACATTGTTTGTTTTCAACACTTATTTAGTACGTTACATCTTTTTTTTTCAGATATCCTTTCTTCAAATTAGGTTTTGTATTTTACACGGAGGGCTCGTGACTCCATAAATTTGTTAATTTAAAATCATTTGTTTACCATCAAAGTGCCGTCTTTATCTTTTTCTTTTCTCCATAACTAGAATGGAGTCCAGCAATTAGGCTTTGAGGGCTGCTTTTCGTTATCTCAAAATGCTCCAGTTTCAAAGTCGTTAAAATGTCTCTTCTAAACTGCTAAAGCTTGCTGTTGTTAACATTTTTCAAAAGTCCCTTTTACACCTTCGCAGATAGCTCGCCACTCGCCCAGGAGTTTGACCTGATCCCTGAAGGTATTTCTAGATTGTTTCCAAACCTTTTAGTTTTATATCTCCTTTTTTCTTTAAGAGATCAGATTTAATTTAATAATTTTTTTTTGAATCCACCTCAGTATTTTGCTGTGCCTTCTCTGAATATCTCAAAATCCCAATTCAAACTTTGTAATTTCAATCTTTATTTAAAACTTTTTTTTGAGCTAGAAGCTTTTTTTAAAAGGCATTCTTTATCTCATTCCAAGACTAAATTTATATCTTTCAACCCAATGTAATCAATCATTGCATGTTTGCTTTCGAGAAGTAAGTGAGCGTGTCAAATAAATTCTTTTTTTTAACCACCGGGACCATGTATTTTTTATCTTTTGCTCAACAAACCTATCCTTTGTACATTTCCTAGCTCCATAACTTATCATCCGAATAAATCCACACCTGTGTTTCTAACTTAAAATGTCTTAAAACTTCCCACATACAGGACAACACTACAAAGGGTTAAACAAAACTTTCACTCTGTTTAGAAAAGTGGGTGGAGCTAAAATAAATAGACTGTTGCATTTCTCTTCCAACCAGGCTTTCGGAAACATGAAAACATAAAAAAATTAATTCCGCAGTCAAAAAAATCACACAAGGACTCTCAACGACAGACATTCACAAAAATCTCTCTTCATTCAACAAAGCTTATTAATTTTTTTTTGGCCAGCTCTATTCTTGGATCCATACTTCCCTTAAGATAATCACTATCAGGCTTTTTTAAAATTTCTTACATATTGATTTACTTCCTCTGTTAATTTTACGTGGGCTCGCAGTATCAAAACTACTGCCTTTTCCTCTTTGTCTTTCTTTTCCTTCTCCCACCATTCCCTTTGATTCGCTGCCAGGTCCTGAGGATCCCACCCTGCTCTAATCATTTTCTCGATTAGTTTATTTTGTTTTTCTGCCAGGTGGCGGGTAAGGGACCCTTCTGGTCCCCACTCGAGGTTACTTACTTTCATGGCCATTCCTGGGTAGGACTCGAACCGTTAGAAATCTACTCTCAGAGGTCCGCTTTCTACGTAGCGTAACTTGTAGTAGACCATCTCCTGGCTACTGTCAGGTCACAAGTTCTGCTGTTACACAAACTTATACAATTCTTAAAACGCGTTTAAGCAATTCCCACAATGCTCTACGTATCCTTAATGACTACCTACCACCGCTTTGTCCGTTGGTCCGACCCTGTTCATAGGTTTGGATTCCATTAGCCGCTGTACACTGCATGGTTCTACCCCGGGGTATATTTCAAATCACGCTGCTGGGTCCAGAAGATGACTTTCGGTATCACGATCCCACGGTCCAAGTGTGTTCCCGACACCTACTTAGTTCCTGGCCGTCACGTGGGACTAAAGTCCTCTTAATTCAGGCTCAGGCTAGGTATTTGAGATATTGGACCTTCTCCTCGTGTCGATCAACCAGCATCCACCTTCCGCACCCGTTATAAAATTTTGTTTAAGGTATACTCACCCGGTTTCTCCAAGAGCGCCAGCGACCCCGAAATCCTGTTCGTGACGCCACTGTTAGCGTGAATGTTTTCTCGGAAGAATCACTTAACACTCAGAGTCGGTTCCAACGCCAATGCGGCCTTTATTTTCGCCGGCGGGGAGGAAGCCTCAGGACTGGATCCAGGCACTTCTCTCCCACGAACAAAGAAACTCATTGATATTTATATGTTTTACAATAGTTCTTTACAGTTACTCAGCCCACTTCGGCTGGACACAATCCAATCATACCGATTATAGATTTCATATAGGTTTCTTCAACCCAATAGAATTCTCCTGATATCTCAGGGGCTGTATGTTCGGTTTTTGTCAGCTCGGGCTGATTAATGACCTTGTTATGTGAGGCAGGTTCCCCCCTTATCTCTGTTCCTCGTGGCTCGGCTGTGTGAAGTCACTGATTATACCAGTGTACTATAATGGTTCATTATAATTATCTTGTATCCAAGGCATTCCTGGTAGTGGGCCTCACTAGGTCATTGCTCGGTCATTGTTCGGTCAGCCCCAGTTCTTGACTAACTGAGTACCCATCATGCTTGGGCAGCCATTTTATATGTGGCCACTTTAAACTTATATGAGTTTAGATATATTCAGCAGGTGCCTAATGCCTAGTGTTTTGATTTATTCAGCAGGTGCCTAATGCCTACAACAATGCTCTGCTATGATATCCTTAATAATTGATTCCATCATTTTACCCACTGCCGATGTCAGGCTAACCGGTCTATAATTCCCTGTTTTCTCTCTCCCTCATTTTTTAAAAAGTGGGTTTACATTGGCTACACTCTACTCCATAGGACCTGATCCAGAATCTATGGAATGTTGAAAAATGACTGTCAATGCATCCGCTATTTCCAAGGCCACCTCCTTAAGTACCCTGGGATGCAGACGATCAGGCCCTGGAAATTTATCGGCCTTCAATCCCATCAATTTCCCCAACACAATTCCACGACTAATAAGGATTTCCCTCAGTTCCTCCTTCTTACTAGACCCTCTGACCACTTTTATATGCGGAAGGTTCTTTGTGTCCTCCTTAGTGAATACCGAACCAAAGTACTTGTTGAATTGGTCTGCCATTTCTTTGTTCCCCGTTGTGACTTCCCATGATTCCAACATTATACTCCATCTGCCAAATTTCTGCCCACTCACTTAGCCTGTCTATGTCCTTTTCCAGATTTTTTGTGTCCTCCTCACACATTGGTTTTCCTCCCATCTTTCTATCGTCATCAAACTTGGCTAAGTTGCACTCGGTTCCTTCCTCCAAGTCGTTAGTATTGATTGTAAATAGTTGGGGTCCCAGCACTGATCCCTGCGGCACCCACTGGTTACTTATTGCCAACCCGAGAATGAACCATTTATCTGGACTCTCTGTTTTCTGTTCGTTAGCCAATCCTCTATGCATGCTGATATATTACCCCAACCCCGTGAATTTTATCTTGTGCAGTAATCTTGTCAAATGTAAGGAAGAAAGATTGCGACTGCAGGAATATAATAAAGGGCTTGTCAGGTGGGAAGATGAATTAAAAATAGAATTCCATCTCGAGAAACGTGAGGTAATTGATTTGGGTGGGCTAACATACCAAAAGATAGAATATTGTGAAGTATAAAAAAGCAGGGCGACCTCGGAGTGCATATTCACAGTTCCCTTATATTAACAGAGAGGTAGATACGGCCTTTAAGAAGGCATACGGAATACTTTCTTTTCTTGGCCAAGGAATAGATTACAAGTACAGCGAGATTCTGCTAGAAACGCATAACACACAGTTATGCCCCAGCTAGAGTAATGAGTACAGTTCTGGTTAGCACATTACAGGAAGGATGTGATTGGACTGGAGAGCGTACAGGGGAGATTTTAGATGGTGATGTCAAGACTGGAGAATTTTAGCTCTGAGGAAAGATTGCATAAACTGGTTTTGCATGAATGCTGGGGGGAGATTTAATTGAGCTCTATGAAATTATGAGGGGCTTAAATGTAGTGGAGCAGAAGGACCTATATCCCTTAGCAGGAAGGTCAAAAACCAGGAGCATAGATTTAAATAAACTGTTTCAACGATTAGAGGAGATTTGAGGAGAATCTTTTAACCAGAGGGTGGTGGTTTCTGGAGCTCACCGCCTAAATGGGTGATAGAGGCAGAAAACTCAGCATATTTGAAAGAGTGCTTGGATATGCACTTGAAGTGTGGTAACCTACGAAGCTATGGACCAAGAGATGAAACGTGGGATTAGGCTGCTTAGCATATTTTCAGCCAACACAGAGACGTTTGGCCGAATTCGATCTTTCTGTGCAGTAAATTTGCATGATTCTATGATTTATATTATGCGTGATATTCTTAGATTGCAATACCACGTATTATTCATGCAGTTTAGATCAGTTCAAAACGAAAATAGTACGCAAAGGTTCCACAAAACGATACACATGTGTACAGATACAGAGAGAAAACAATTAACACATTTAAAATTGTAGCATTTCTGGAAACTGAAATCGGAAACAACCATCAACCAGACATATTTTAATAGATCTTTCAAAACAAAAGTCTAGAAGTAGAACAATTCTGAGCATTCTCAATGTGGAGCTCTCAGCTCTTTTACACTTTCACACATATTTCCCTACACACTGCAACAAGAAATAGCTACCTTTGCCTGCTGTGATAGAACCTCTGTTTCCAACCCTTCCTTATGATTCTCATCGCTATCATTGGCCGTGCTTCGAAGATGCACATCCATTTACGAGCATGTGATCTCTACTCATTATTAATTAATTAATCATATTTACCTTTAATGATTTTAACATAGCATACAGCATTAAAACAATTTACGCAAGGATAAAGACAGCAGCAAGCGACACATACGACCTTTAAACGAAGGATGTCGGCATCAAGCCAAAAGAGTGATCAGCTCCCTCGGAGACCTTGCAGTTTCTCCTTTTTGTTCCTGGACGCCCTTCCTCTGGGCGAATCATCTGCAGGATCGTCGGACGGCGCTAAATAATCTGCCACAATGTCCCATTTGTATGTGATTTTTGTCAGTTGAGGTGTGGCGTAAAGAGAGGAGAAGTCCCATTTTGGCCACAAGGCTGGGTTAATTAATGTTGGAAATTTGACTGAGCAACAGGAAACCATGTGTGCCCACATCCTGTCATTTCGTGGTCCTTCTCAAGGATTTCTGACTAGATCAGCAATGTTTTCCAAGTCAGTTATTTTGATAACCAAAAGCCCGTTCGGAGCTGCTCAAAGTTTCTTCTCTTGCCCTAAACTAGAATTTGTTTTCACTTTACATCCAAGTTTTACCCTTCCCTCATCTTCACGTGGTTCATCTCCGACCGCTTGCTTCCCTTCCTCGACTTCTGGAGATAGACATAAGAAAAAAAGAACGCAAGAAATAAAAACCGGTGTAGGCCATACGGCCCATCGAGGCTGCTCCGCCATTTAATTAGATCATGGCTGAACTGATCATGGACTCAGCCCGAGTTTCCGTTCGCCTGTCACTTTAATTTACAGCTCCACTTCCACTCTGATCTCTCCATCCTCGGCCTCCTACACCGTTCTAATGAAGCTCAATGCAAGCTCGAGGATCAGCAACTCACCTTTCATTGAAGCAATTTATCGCCTTTTGGCCTCGTCATCGAGCTCAACAATTTCAGCCCATAATCTCTGACCATATGTTTGGCCCCTTTCATCACTTTGTGTTTATTTACGAACCCCACTTTTTTCTCTTTCCCATGGCAGCTGGTGATGATTCTCCATTCACACCCCATCCAGATTCATCTCCTAACTTGTGCTATTACCATATCATTTTTACCCATCATCACTTTTTTCTCCAAAATCACCCTATCACAGACCTTCACTTTTCTTCTTTCCTCCACTCCCCCTTTCAGTGCCCCTGGCCATCTTTAACAATCGCGAACTTTCATCTCGAACTTTTCCAGTTCTGACGAAGGGTCACAAACCCGAAACGTTCAATCTGTTTCTCGCCACAGATACTGCCTGACCTGCTGAGATTTCCAGCAATGTATATTTTTATTTCAGATTCCAGCATCCACCGTATTTTGCTTTTTTCGAAGCTTCTCTACATGGCTGCATCTGTACTTTAAACATGTCCAAAGGAGAAAAGTGAACCCTTTTCTTCATCCGTCCGGTATTGGTCAGTTTCTGGCTGTTGAGTCATGTTGTGATTAATTGATCAGTTTCTAAATGGTTCTTCCGGTAGATATCAGTTGGTCAGTGACTGATTATTCGGTCAGATGGTCAGTTTGTGGTTGCTCTATCAGATAGTGGTCAGTGCCAAGATGCTCTGTCAGGTTATGAACAGTCCATCAGTTTCTGCAGGCTCAGACATGCTCTGGTCAATTGGCCCATTCCAGGATGTCTGGTCAAGTTGCGCTCAGTCCCTCATTTTCCACAGACTTAGTCGTGCTCTGGTCAATTGGTCAGTTTCTGGGTGCTTGCTCAGGCTGTGGTAAATCGCTGAGGATGTGGACAGTTTCTGAGTTCTCATTGGCTTTTTGTTGGGAGTTGGTCAACTTATGGCTGTTCGGTAAGTTTGTGATCAATTGGTCAGTTATTTGGGGCTTGGTTAAATTATTTTCAGTTGGCCAGTTTCTGTATGCTCGTTCAGGAAGTAGGCACTTGGTCAGTGTCCGGGTGCCGAGTTTTGTTGTGGTTTGTTTCTGAATGTTCTCTCAGGTTGTGTTTAGTTCGACCGCTCCCTGTTACTTCGGTCAGGATGTGGTCAACTGGTCTGGCTGCTTAGTCAGGTTACATTCAGTCGATCAATTTCTCTGTGTTCTATCAATTACTGGGCAATTGATCAGTTACTTGCTGCTCAGTCAGTCTGCGGGCAGTTGCTCAGTTTCTTCTTGCTCGGCCATTGTTCAAGATTTATCAGTGGGACAGCTTACACGCACTCGATTTGGTTGTGGTCAGTTGGTCAGTTTCTGGATGCTGTGCCATGCTGTCGTCAGTTAATCATATTCTGGATGCTGCTTTGTGCTGTGGTCAATTAATAAGTTTCTGGATAAAAACATAGAAGCATAAAAAATTACAGCGCAGAATGAGGCCATTTTGGCCCAGCTTGTCCACGCTGGCCGACAAAGAGCCGCACGGCCCTCAGCCAGCAGCCCTGAAGGTTACATATAAACCTATGAACAATGAACAATCGATGAATGGTAAAGATCACCAAGCCCAACCAGTCCGCCCCACACAACTGTGATAACCCGCATATTGAAACATTCTGCACTTCACCCCAACCGAAGCCATGTGATATCCTGGTATCCAGGGAGAGGCAAACAGCAGAAAAAAATCCAGGCCAAATAGTGGAAAAAATAATTGGAAAAATTTCTCTCTGTCCCATTCAGGCGATCGGAACCAGTCCAGGAGATCACCGTGGCCGTATCATAGAAACATAGAAACATAGAAAATAGGTGCAGGAGTAGGCCATTCGGCCCTTCTAGCCTGCACCGCCATTCAATGAGTTCATGGCTGAACATGAAATTTCAGTACCCCCTTCCTGCTTTCTCGCCATACCCATTGATCCCCCGAGTAGTAAAGACTTCATCTAACTCCCTTTTGAATATATTTAGTGAATTGGCCTCAACTACTTTCTGTGGTAGAGAATTCCACAGGTTCACCACTCTCTGGGTGAAGACGTTTCTCCTCATCTCGGTCCTAAATGGCTTACCCCTAATCGATTTCCTGCAGTACTTATCATCATATCTGCGCCAGCCAATGCGAGGCTATCCAGGCTAATCCCAATTACCAGTTGGGTAGCTTCTGGGTTTTCAATAAGGTTATGGTCAGTTGGTCAGTTACTGGGTGTTTATTCAGGATGTGGTCAGGTTGTATATCGGTCATAGAATCGTAGAATCATAGAAATGTACAGCACAGAAGGAGGCCATTTCGGCCCATCGTGTCCACGCCAGTTCACCAATAGCTATCCAGCCTTATCCTACTTTCCAGCTCTTGGTCTGTAGCCCTGTAGATTATGGCACTTTAAGTGTACATCCAAGTACTTTTTAAATGTGGTGAGGCTTTCTGCCCCTCTAACCCTTTCAGGCAATGAGTTCCAGAACCCCAGCGCCCTCTGGGTAAAGACCTTTCTCCTCATATCTCCTCTAAACCTCCCCCCAATTACTTTAAATCTATGCCCCCTGGTGGCTGTCCGCTCTGCCAAAGGAAACAGGTCCTTGCTATCCACTCATAATTTTATACACCTCAATAAGGTCTCCCCGCAGCCTCCTCTGTTCCAAAGAAAACAGACCCGGCATCTCCAATCTTTCCTCATAGCCAAATTTCTCCAGTCGAGACAATATTCTTGTCAATCTCCTCTGCACCCGTTCCAGTGCAATCACAAATATTCCTGTAATGTGGTAACCAGAACGGCACACAGTACTCCAGCTGCGGCCTAATCAGTGTTTTATACAGTTCAAGCATAACCACCTTGCTCTTGTATTCCATGTGTCGGTTAATGAAGGGAAGTATTCCATATTCCTTATTTACCTGACCTGCAACCATCAGGGATCTGTGGACCTGCACTCCAAGGTCCCTTTGTTCCTCTACACTTTTCAGTCCTTAACCTTTAATGTGTATTTCCTTGCTTTGTTACCCCCCACATGCATTACCTCACACTTATCTGGATTGATTTCCATTTGCTACTGTTCTGCCCACCTGCGTAGTACATTGATATCTTCCTGCAGTCCGCAACTTTTTTCTTCATTATCAACCACCCAGCATGTTTTAGTGACATCTGTAAGCATCTTCATCACACTCCCTTCATTCAAGTTCAAGTCATTGATATATACCAGAAAAAGCAAGGGACGCAGCACCGAGCACAGCCGAACCCCATTAGATACAGCCTTCCAGTCATAAAAACATCCATCGACCATTACACTTTGCTATCTTCCTCTCAGCCAATTTTGGATTCAACTTGCCACTTAACCCTGGATCCCATGGGCGTTTACATTCGTGACCAGTCTGCCATGTAGGACCTTATCAAAAGCTTTGCTAAAATCCACATACACTACATCATACACACTGCCCTCATCGACAATCAAGGTTACCGCCTCGAAAAATTCAATCAAGATAGTCAGACACGAACTTCCCTTAACAAATCGATGCTGACTGTCCTTGATTAATCCATGTCCCTGACGACGACATGTGCAGAAAGTGTATCCTGCTTCAGCTCCTGCCAGACCGCATTGCGGCAATGGAGCTGCTGGTGGAATCACTCTGGAGCATCGCCGATGCTGAGGATGCCGTGAATAGCACGTTTAGTGAGTTGGTCATACCGTAGGTAAAGGTTAACAGACCGATAGGGAATGGGTGACCAACAGGAAGCACAGTGGAAGGAAGGTAGTGCAGAGGACCCCTCCGGTCATCCCCCTCCAAACCAGATACACCACTTTGGGTACTGTTGGGGGGATGATTCATCAGGGGAGGGCAGCAGCAGCCAAGTTCATGGCACGGTGGGTGGCTCTGCTTCACAGGAGAGCAGGAAAAAGAGTGGTAGAGCTATCGTGGTAGGGGATTCTATTGTAAGCGGAATAGATAGACCTTTCTGCGGCTGCAATCGAGACTCCAGGATGGCATGTTGCCTCGCTGGTGCAAGGGTGAAGCATGTCTTGGAGCGGCTGCAGGACATTTTGGAGGGAGAGGGTGAGCAGTCAGCTGTCGTGGTGCATATAGGTACCAACGATATAGGTAAAAACGGGATGAGGTCCTACAAGCTGAATTTAGGGAGCTAGGAGTTAAATTAACAATGAGGACCTCAAAGGTAGTAATCTCAGGATTGCGACCAGTGCCACGTGCTAGTAAGAGCAGGAATCGTAGGATAGCTCAGATGAATACGTGGCTTGAGTAGTGGTGCAGAAGGGAGGGATGCACATTCCAGGGACATTGGAAAAGGTTCTGGGGTAGATAGGACCAGTACAAACTGGACGGTGTGCACCTGGGCAGGACTGGAATCAATGTCCTAGGGGGAGTATTTTCAAGTGCTATTGGGGAGGGGTTAAACTGATATGGCAGGGGGATGAGAACCTATGCAGGGAAATAGAATGACATAGAAGGGGGGCAGAAGCAAAAGATAGAAAGAAGAAAAGTAAAATTGGAGGGCAGAGAAACCCAAGACAAAAATCAAAAAGGGCCACATTACAGTAAAATTCAAAAGGGACAAAGTGTTTTAAAAAGACAAGCCTGAATGCTCTGTGCATCAATGCGAGGACTGTTTGTAATAAGGTAGATGAATTAACTGCACAGGCAGCAATTAATGAACATGATATAATTGGCATCACGGAGCCATGGCTCCAGGTTGACCAAGGCTGGGATCAACATCCAGGGGAATTCAACATTCAGGAAGGATAGCCAGAAAGTAAAAGGAGGTGGGATAGCGTTGCTGGTTGAAGGGGAAATTAACGCAATAGTAAGGAAGGACATTAGCTTGGATGATGTGGAATCTGTATAGGTGGAGCTGCGGACTACTAAAGGGCAGAAAACGCTAGTAGAAGTTGTGTACAGACCACCAGACAGTAGTAGTGAGGTTGGTGACAGCGTCAAACAAGAAATTAGGGATGCGTGCAATAAAGGTACAGCAGTTATCATGGGCGACTTTAATCTACATATTGATTGGGCTAACCAAACTGGTAGCAATATAGTGGATGAGGATTTCCTGGAGTTGATTAGCGATGGTTTTCTAAACCAATATATCGAGGAACCAACTAGAGGGTTGGCCATCCTCGACTTTTGTGATGTATAATGATAAAGGGCTAATTAACAATCTTGTTGTGTGAGGCCCCTTCGGGAAGAATGTCCATAATATGGTAGAATTCTTTATTAAGATGGAGAATGACACAGTTAAATCAGAGACTGGGGTCCTGAACTTAAGGAAAGGTAACGTCGATAGTATGAGACGTGAATTGGCTAGAATAGACTGGCAAATGATACTTAAAGGTTTGACGGTGGATAGGCAATGGCAAACATTTAAAGATCACATGGATGAACTTCAACAATTGTACGTCCCTGTCTGGAGTAAACATAAAACTGGGAAGGTGGCTCAACCGTGGCAAACAAGGCAAATTAAAGATACTGTTAAATCCAAGGAAGAGGCATATAAATTGGCGAGAAAAGCAGCAAACCTGAGGACTGGGAGAAATATATAATTCAGCAGAGGAGGACAAAGGGTTTAATTAGGAGGGGGAAAACAGAGTATGCGAGGGAGCTTGCTGGGAACATAAAAACTGACTGCAAATGCTTCTTTAGATATGTGAAGAGAAAAAGATTAGTGAAGACAAATGTAGGTTCCTTGCATTCAGATTCAGGTGAATTTATAATGAGGAACAAAGAAATGGCAAACCAGTTGAACAAATCATTTGGGTCTGTCTTCATGAATGAGGAAACAAAAACCCTTCCAGAAATATTAGGGCACCGAGGGTTTAGTGAGAAGCAGGAACTGAAGGGAATCCTTATTAGGCGGGAAATTGTGTAAGGGAAATTGGTGGGATTGAAGGCCGATAAATCCCCGGGGCCTGGTAGTCTACATCCCAGAGTACTTAAGGAAGTGACACTAGAAATAGTGGATGCATTAGTGATCATTTTCCAACAGTCTCTCGACTGTGGATCAGTTCCTATGGATTGGAGGGTAGCTAATGTAACACCACTTTTTAAAAAAGGAGGGAGAGAGAAAACGGGTAACTATAGACCGGTTAGCCTGACATCAGTAATGGGGAAACTGTTGGTATCAATTATTAAAGATGAAATAGCAGGGCATTTGGAAAGCAGTGACAGGATTGGTCCAATTAAGCATGAATTAATGAAAGGGAAATCATGCTTGACAAATCTTTTGGAATTTTTTGAGGATGTTACTCGTAGAGTGGACAAGGGAGAACCAGTGGATGTAGTGTATTTGGACTTTCAAAAGGCTTTTGACAAGGTCCGATTCAAGAGATTGGTGTGCAAAATTAAAACTCATGGTATTGCGGATAATGTACTGACGTGGATAGAGAATTGGTTGGCAGACAGGAAGGCAGAGGGTCGGGATAAACGGGTTCTTTTCAGAATGGCAGGCAGTGACTAGTGGGGTGCTGCAGGGCTCAGCTATTTACAATATACATTATTCATTTAGATGAACGAATTTAGTGTAATATCTCCAAGTTTGCAAATTACACTAAGCTGAGTGGCTTTGTGTGCTGTGAGGAGGACGCTAAGAGGCTGCAGGGTGACTTAGACAGGTTAGGTGAGTGGACAAATGCATGAAAGATGCAGTATAATGTGGATAAATGTGAGGTTATCCACTTTTGTGGCAAAAATAGGAAGGCAGAATATTATCTGAATGGCAGAAGCTTCGAAAAAGGGGAGGTGCAACGAGACCTGGGTGTCATGGTACATCAGTCATTGAAAGTTGTCATACAGCAGGCGGTGAAGAAGGCAAATGGTATATTGGCCTTCATAGCAAGAGGATTTGAGTATAGGAGCAGGGAGGTCTTACTGCAGTTGTAAAGGGCCTTGGTGAGGCCTCAACTAAATATTGTGTTCAGTTTTGGTCGCCTAATCTGAGGAAGGACGTTCTTGATATTGAGAGAGTGCAACGAAGGTTCACCAGACTGATTCCGGGATGGCAGGACTGACATATGAGGAGAGACTGGATCGACTGGGCCTGTATTCACTGGAATTTAAAAGAATGAGAGGGGATCTCATAGAAACATATAAAATGCTGACGGTACTGGACAGGTTAGATGCAGGAAGAATGTTCCTGATGTTGGGGAAGTCCAGAATCAGGGGTCAGAGTCTAAGGATAAGGGGTAAGCCAATTAGGACTGAGATGAGGAGAAGCTTCTTCGCTCAGAGAGTTGTTAACCTGTGGAATTCCCTGCCGCAAAGAGTTGTTGATGCCAGTTCATTGGATATATTCAAGAGGGAGTTAGATATGGCCCTTACAGCTAAGGGGATCAAGGGGTATGGAGAGAAAGCAGGAAAGGAGTACTGAGGGAATGATCAGCCATGATCTTATTGAATGGTGGTGCAGGCTCGAAGGGCCGAATGGCCTACTCCTGCACCTATTTTCTATGTTCCTACGTTTCTATGTCTTTCCAAATGAACATCTTAATTTTTCCCACCACAGAGTGGCCTGTAATTGCGTGGTCGATCCCTTTCTCCCTTTTTAGAAAAGGGCTGGTTGAGGATAGACAATTGGTCATTTACTTTTTGAATCGTTAGATTTTGGTCTGACGTCAGTTGCCAGATTTTTAGTTTTGTTGCGTTTAGTTGGTCAGTTACTCGGTGTTCAGTCAAATGAGCAATTGGTCAATTTCTGGGTGATCGGTCAGATTGTGGTTGCGTGTTTAGTTTCTGTGCATTCAGTCAGGTTGTGATCAGATTTTCGCTGCTCGGTCTCGATGTGGTCATTTGGACATGTTCTGTGCTCTCCATCAATATGTTTTAGCTGGTCAGTCTTTCACGTTGTGGTCAATTGCTCCGTTTTTTGTTGTTTGATCCTGGAGTTCTCAATTGCTCAGTTTGTACATGATCTGTCAGAAAGTGGTAAATTGGTCAGTGCCTGTGTGCTCAATCCGTTATTGGTTGGTTAGTCAGTTTGTCAGAAGTTAGTCAGGTTATGAACATAAGAACATAAGATTAGGTTGAGTTGGAAGCCTCACGGCCGCTCGAGCCTGCCACGATTTTCATTAAGAATAAGGCTGATCTGATTTTGGGCCAAACTCCACTTTCCTGCCTGTTCACCATAACTGCTCAGTAGGTTATTATCCGAGTGTTCCATCAGGTAGTGGTCAATTGGACAGTGTCTGGATGCTCGGTCAGGCAGTACTCAGTCAGTCAGTTTCTGGTGCTCCTTCAATTTCTGGTGACGTAAGTTTCTGGATGTTCCGTCAGATTGTATCAATTTCTTTGTGCTCGGTAAGGTTATGTTTAGTTAGCCAGTTTCTGCTGCTCGGTAGGTATATGTTCATTTGTCAGTTTCTGGGGCTAGGTTGCATGGTGGCCAGAAGATCATTTTGTGTTTGTGTGTTCAGATAGTGATCAGTTGGTCACTTTCTAGTTGCTAGTTCAGGCTGTGGTCTGTTGCTCAGTTTCCGGGGGCCTCAGTCAGACACTATTCAGTTGGTCAGATTCCAGGTGCTCGCTGAGTTTGTGGTCAAACGTGCGCCGGTGCTGGAGGAAGTGAATGTTTAAGGTGCTGGTTTTGGTGGCGATCAAGTGGGCTGCTTTGTCCTGGATGGCGTTGAGCTACATTGATTTGAGGTTCTCTATTCGTTTGAGGCGCTGCATTAGTTTTATTGGATATATTTTTGAAGTATTAGTTTGAATTGTTGTGTGAATTTAACCCGCTGTGGGTCTGAGCTGTTGTAATAGTTTTAGATACTGAAATAGTCTGAGGCACTGTATGAAGGGCGGCATGAGTAAAGGGGCTGTAATAGTTTGAGGGGCTGTAATAGTTTGAGAGGCTGTATTTTGTGAATTGCTGTATTGGTTGAATTGTTTATGAGTTTAACATGTTTTGTGAGTCTGAGGTGCTGTAATATTTTCAGATACTCTATGCGGCTGAAGCGCTGTATGAGTATGAGGGGTTGTAAGAGTATTTAGGGACTGTATGAGTTTGTGGGGCTGTATTAGTATGAGCGGCTATATTAATTTGAAGGGCTGTAACATTTTGAAGGGCTGTATTAGTTTGAGGGGCTGATTTAGTTTGTGGTGCTGTATCAGTTTGAGGTTCTGTATTAGGCTGAGGTGCTGCATTAGTTTAAGGAGCTGTATTATCTTTAGTTACTCTATGATTATGAGGGGCTGTATTAGTTTGAGGGGTTGTATTAGTTTGAGGGGCTGTATTACTTTGGCTATTTTTATCAGATGCAGTAATTCCATTGGTTTGAGGGGCTGTGTCAGCTTGACGGGCTGTGTCAGCTTGAGGGGCTGTGTCAGCTTGACGGGCTGTGTCAGCTTGACGGGCTGTGTCAGCTTGAGGGGCTGTGTCAGCTTAAGGGGTATCAAAAAATCCACAATTTAATTTCTTATCTAAATGGTCAAATACAAAGGGAGCAACCATATCCCAGAGTAGCCCTGATTGGGCATTATAATATTTGGAATGTAATTACTGAATGTCCACAGCAGAGTGAAGGACATCACTGGACCAATACGAGATCTAGAGGTGGACCTGATGGTGTTTGAAACAACAACTTAATTGCTGGCAGAATACAGCTGGCAATTTTCATTAGTTCATTAATGGGATCGGAATTCTCCAGTCTTTGAGGTTTTCAATTTTAATCTCAGCTTTAAATATATTCAACCACAAGAGGGATTTAACTCAGCTGTCTTAATCTGCTTCTCCAAATTTTAAAATAATTATTTTGAGCGATGTGGCAACCACAATGTCGCCGTGGAGATCCCACAGTGTATAAATTAAAGGCTCTGGGAATGTATCGGTTCAGCATATAATTCAGGGAGTTTAGCTGCAGCACGAAGGGACACATCGTTTCACAAACAAAATGGCTCTTTTAATTGACAGTATCCTGAAAAAATGGTCGGTGATCATTGCCGTCATTGGTGTTCCTGGTAAGTGACTATAACAATTGAAGTTGTGTAAATCTTTTTTTAAGCTATTCTCTGGTTTTGCTCTGTGACTGATAATGTTACATGCTGTAGTGGTCACAGTTATACAGACACACGATCAGTGATATAATTCAGTTAAGTCAAATGTCCAGAATTACTTCTTTAATTCCATTGCCTCATCTGAATGAAAACATATATCTGTAACTTTCACACTCGTTAAATTATCAAGTTATTGCCTTTAGTGGAAATCGTATCCTGTTGAATCAATCTTTACTCCAGGCAAATCTCTGAGCGAAGGTATTAGTGGGAGTGTCCGTCACTGTAGAAATGTACTGAGCGTGGGGCACTAACCGGTGTGGAACACCTGACGACAGTGACAATTTATTACTGCGAGTATCTGTCATTGTGGGATGTATTGAGTGTGGGGTCACTATCCAGTTTAGAGCTCTGTACCCAAGTGATCATGTATTACATGAATATATGTCACTGCAGGATGTACTGAGTGTGGGTAGCTAACCAGTGTGAAACACCTGACCCAGTGACCATGTATTACTGGGATTATCTGTCTGTGTAGGATATACTGAGTGTGGGTCACTAACCAGTGTGGAACAAGTCGGGTCTACTTTGAAATCGTAGTTTTAGTTGACTGAATGCTCCACTCTATGGAGTCACCTTCCTGCTTGGCGAATGTAATCAATAGCAAAGGGGAATATTTTTGCTGTTGGGTGAATGTGTTTGGTTATAATAGTAGAAATTGAAATGGATTGATATTGATCAATTTCCTATTGAGCTGCAGCAACATAAATATATATTAACTATTTACTGACGGGTAAACAGAAGGACACAACTGTTACACTTTACTAATCATCTGCATATTGACTTATTGGCCCAGAATTTCAAACGTCCCTGGTCCGTACGAAGTTTCTACGGAGCCGAGAATGCATCGTAAAAGCCGGTTTTCAGCGCGCAATGTGCATGCGCTGAAAACCTGATTTTCTGATCTGTCAAGCTGGAGCTTCACAGATCGGAGCCAGATCGGGTGCGAGGACATTTGTACATGGACGTTCGGGCTATTTACCCATATGTTGCACGGCAAATGTCCTCAAAAAGCAGGTGCATAGCCTACTCTTTCAGGAGTAAGAGTTTAAAAACATTGAAGAAACATGATTAAAATAAAAATTAAAAATAAAACATTTATGTTAAAATCCTGCCCACTCAGATAATGTTATTTAAACCCTAACCCAACTTTTTTTTAAAATTGGGAATTGTTTTTTCTTTAAAAAGCATGTGTAACAGTTTTAATTTCAATTAGTTTAGTGTGTGAGGTGTTCTTTAAATATTTTATGTAGTGTTCGTTCGTTTTGGGATTTTTCTCATTCATTGCAAATCCCGCAAGATTTGTCAAGCGCATTGTGCGCTCGAAACCGGCTGTTATGATGCCTTCCCGGGTCTGTAGACACTGTACGGACCCGGGGAGGCGGGGATTTTCAGACCAATGTTGTGAGTTTCTATCCTGGACTGATGGCTTTTGTAAACTCTTCTTCCAGGCTATGAGAAGGGCAGTATTTACAAACCGCACATTCAAAACCAACATCACATCAAGGTCTGACAGAGTCACTCCATTTATCAGGGCACCAATATCTTCAGATTTTGCACGTGGAAGGTTAATCGTGTGTTCTGTCTGTGGGAAAAGATTTCAAACATCAGTGTCACTGGAAAAGCACCGAGACACAAACACACCCGAGTGAGTGTGTTCCAGTGCACTGCCTGTGGAAAGAGCTTTAACCAGTTTCATAGCCTGAAAAAAACATCGCACCATTGACAGCAGGGAGAAACCGTATACGTATTCTGTGTGTGGAGCAGGCTTCAACTGATCGTCCAACCTGGAGAAGCACACAAGTACACCCGCACCACAGAGAAACCGTGGGTATATGGGGACTGTGGGAAGAGATTCAATTACCGTCCCAGTTGGAAATTCATCACACTGGGGAGAGGCCGTTCAGTTGCTCTTACTGTCTGAAGACTTCCAAAAAATCGTCGTGTCTGTGAAACACCAGCAAATTTATACCAGGGAGAGGCCGTTCACCTACTCAGTGTGAGGAGGGGTTTTCTCAATCCAACCACACCCTGGCACACCAGCGAGTTCACACTGGCGAGTGGTCGTTTAGGTGCTCTAACTGTGCAAATACATTTGCTCTCTCGTCCAACCTACTGAAACACCAGCGAGTTCACACCTGGGAAAGGTCGTTCACCTTCTCCGTATGTGGGAAGGGATTCACTCGTTCATCTAACCTGCTGAGCCACAGGCGAGTTCACATAGGGAAAAAGCCGGTCTCCTGCTCAGTGTGTGGGATGAGATTCACTCAGTCATTCAACCTCAGAGCGCACCAGCTTATTCACACTGATAAAAGGCCTTTTAATTGTTCTGACTGTGAGGGGAGCTTTAAAAGCAAAAAGCGTCTGCTGACACACCAGCGAATTCACACTGGGGAGAGGCCGTTCACCTGCCCCGAGTTTGCAAAGGGATTCACTAATTTATCCAACCTGCTGACACACCAGCGAATTCACAAGCGGTTAAGGGGTTGGATTCTGCTGTTACTGTTAATCATATCCCGGCTTGAACCATGTTCATTCGGGTAGTTGGAGTTTGGTAAAGCTGATGTTAGTAATCCCTTTAACTGGGCTGGAGTTTAACCTGTATCAATATGAAACTAATCAGGGTTGTTTCACAAACACTCAGTGTGTCGAGTCGTTCATGTCTCGTCAATAAGACGAGCAGATTGAGCACTTGTTACAGACTGTGGAATCCATTTTAGAACTGAGTTCCCACAACTTTTTAAAAGATGGATCTACAAGATACCCAAGCTGACAAGACATAAATTTCTATTATATCACAGAGTACAGTCCAACCATCCAGGGCAGTGTGTCCCCGTCGTTTGGTGGGATTGTCCCAGAGTTTCTCAAAGTCCGTCTGATTCATCAATGACTGGTTCGCCCCTGTGTCGATCTCCATCGAGACTGGAACCCCGTTGATTTCCACTTCCAGTTTCCACAGGGAACTCTCGGTGGAGCAGATATATATTCCGTGCTCTTCTTCCGGGGTTGAGCAGCTTCATCTTCAACAGTGTAAGGGCCCAGGAGATCGGCCAACTCTTCAGCAACGCAGTGAGCAAAACGTTTTCTATTCATTCGCTGAAGGTGACCTTTAGTGTTACAGCCTTTGCAGGTATAGTCTTTGTGTTGACACTGGTGAGCCCTGTGGTTTCCTTCACAGCGCCAGCACGGGGCTAGCTAGTTGTCCCCAAGTGGTGGACTCAGGGTTGCGGGACTCGGGGTAGCAGTCTTACCTCTGAAAATCGCCATTCGGTTCACTGTACTCGTCGAGTTAGAGTCATGGGTGCATGTCCTCATCCGTTTGGAGTCGCAGACCGAAATCATGAAGGCCTGGCTCACTTTGATTGCCTTCTGCAGGGTGACCGTAGTGTCCGCAGAGAGCAGTTTTTGCAGGAGGCCCTCTTATCCGATTCCAATAACGAAGATGTCTCTTAGCACTTCGGTGAGGTCGTCGCCAAAATCACACGGTGCAGCCAACCTTCTTAGATCTGCAGCATATTTAGCAATTTCTTGGCCTTCGGGAAGTTGCTTAGATTAGACATGTTGTGCCGACTGATAGTAAAAGATCCTCTCGGAATGAGTGATCACAGTATGGTTGAATTTGTAATACAGATTGAGGATGAGGGAGTAGTGTCTCAAACGAGCGTACTATGCTTAAACAAAGGGGACTAGAGTGGGATGAGGGCAGAGTTGCCTAAAGTAGACTGGAAACACAGACTAAACGGTGGCATAACTGAGGAACAGTGGAGGACTTTTAAGGAGCTCATTCATAGTGCACAATAAAAATATATTCCAGTGAAAAAGAAGGGCGGTAAGAGGAGGGATAACCAGCCGTGGATAACCAAGGAAATAAAGGAGAGTATCAAATTAAAAACCAATGCGTATCAGGTGGCCAAGGTTAGTGGGAAAATAGAAGATTGGGAAAATTTTAAACGAGAGCAAAGAATGACTAAGAAAGCAACAAAGAAAGGAAAGATAGATTACGAAGGTAAACTTGCGTAAAGCATAAAAACGGATAGTAAAACCTTTTACAGATATATAAAATGGAAAAGAGTGACCAAAGTAAATGTTGGTCCCTTAGAAGATGAGAAGGGGGATTTAATAATGGGAAATGTTGAAATGGCTGAGACCTTAAACAATTATTTTGCTTCGGTGGAAGACACAAAAACCATGCCAAAAATTGCTGGTCTCAGGAATGTGGGAAGGGAGGACCTTGAGACAATCACTATCACTAGGGGGGTAGTGCTGGACAGGCTAATGTGACTCAAGATAGACAAGTGCCCTGGTCCTGATGAAATGCATCCCAGGGTATTAAAAGAGATGGCGGAAGTTATAGCCGATGCATTCGTTATAATCTACCAAAAGCCTCTGTACTCTGGGGAGGTACCAGCGGATTGGAAAGCAGCTAATGTAACGCCTCTGTTTAAAAAAGGGGGCAGACAAAAGGCAGGTAACTATAGGCCGGTTACTTTAACATCTGTAGTGGGGAAAATGCTTGAAACTATCATTAAGGAAGAAATAGCGGGACATCTAGATACGAATAGTGCAATCAAGCAGACGCAGCATGGATTCATGAAGGGAAATCATGTTTAACTAATTTACTGGACTTCTTTGAGGATATAACGAGCATGGTGGATAGAGGTGTACCGATGGATGTGGTGTATTTAGATTTTCAAAAGGCATTCGATAAGGGGCCACACAAAAGGTTACTGCAGAAGATAAGGGTATGCGGAGTCAGAGGAAATGTATTAGCATGGATAGAGAATTGGCTGGCGAACAGAAAGCAGAGAGTCGGGATAAATGGGTCCTTTTCGGGTAGGAAATCGGTGGTTAGTGGTTTGCCACAGAGATTGGTGCTGGGACCACAACTGTTTACAATATACATAGATGACCTGGAAGAGGGGACAGAGTGTAGTGTAACAAAATGTGCAGATGACACAAAGATTAGTGGGAAAGCGGGTTGTGTAGAGGACACAGAAAGGCTGCAAAGAGATTTAGATAGGTTAAGCGAATGGGCTAAGGTTTGTCAGATGGAATACAATGTCGGAAGGTGTGAGGTCATCCACCTTGGGAAAAACACAGTAAAAGGGAATATTATTTGAATGGGGAGAAATTACAACATGCTGTGGTGCAGAGGGACCTGGGGGTCCTTGTGCATGAATCCCAAAAAGTTAGTTTGCAGTGCAGCAGGTAATCAGGAAGGCGAATGGAATGTTGGCCTTCATTGCGAGAATGATGGAGTACAAAAGCAGGGAGGTCCTTCTGCAACTATACAGGGTATTGGTGAGGCCGCCCCTGGAGTACTGCATGCAGTTTTGATCACCTTCCTTAAGGAAGGATATGTTAGCTTTGGAGAGGGTTTAGAGACGCTTCACGAGGCTGATTCCGGAGATGAGGGGGTTACCTTATGATGATAGATTGAGTAGACTGGGTCTTTACTTGTTGGAGTTCAGAAGAATGAGGGGTGATCTTATAGAAACATTTAAAATAATGAAAGGGATAGACAAGATAGAGGCAGAGAGGTTGTTTCCACTGGTCGGGGAGACTAGAACTAGGGGGCACAACCTCAAAATACGGGGGAGCCAATTTAAAACCGAGTTGAGAAGGAATTGCTTCTCCGAGAGGGTTGTGAATCTGTGGAATTCTCTGCCCAAGGAAGCAGTAGAGGGTAGCTCATTGAATGTATTCAAGTCACTGATAGATAGATTTTTAAACAATAAAGGAATTAAGGGGTTACGGGGAGCGGGCGGGTAAGTGAAGCTGAGTCCACGGCCAGATCAGCCATGATCTTGTTGAATGGCGGTGCAGTCTCGAGGGGCTAGATGGCCTACTCCTGTTCCTAATTCTTATGTTCTTATTTTTTATGCATGGAAATTCATAACCTCGTCGTTAGTTATTGTGTATGCAAGCACTCTCTCAATGCCTCCACGAGGCAGCGGTATGGCACTTGAACTATACAGACTGTACTCCTTTATTGCAGCTCCTAGAGGGAGGACAGCAAGAGGTGAGCTCTTTTTATATTTGGTTACCTGCAGTGTAGAGGTGACCTTTAGCGCCCAGCAGCAGCACCCTCTGGTGTACAGGTATGGTATATACAGGGTGAAGGTATATTTCGGTCTAGTGTTACAGTACATCATTAACATGCATACATAACACTGTGGAATTAGCAATTCGAGCAATAGGGAAATTACCTTCAGAAACAGGAGAATTAGATCTAAAAAATAGTTAATTATGATCCCCAGAAACAGGGGGGTTACCTACATAACAGGGGAATTAAGTGTCCAGAAACAGGGGAATTAAGAACTCCAGAAAAAGTGAGAGTTAGCTTCAGAAACTGGGCAATTAGGAACTCCAGATATAGGGAATTAACTCCAGAAACAGGGAAATATGTTCGAGAAACACGGGAATTAGGAGATCCAGAAACAGGCAAATTAGGAGCATGAGAAACAATGGAATTAAGAGCTATATAAACAGGGTAATTAATTCCAAGACAGGGAACTTGGAGCCTAAAAAACTGGAGAATTAGGAAGGAGCTTCAGAAACAGAGGAATTAGCTCCCCAAACGAGGTAGTTAGTAGCTCCATTAACTTAGCGCTAGAAACATGGGAATTAGGAGATCCAGAAAAAGCAGAATTAGCTCTAAAAATAGGGTAATTTGGAGCTGCGGAAAAGTTGGAGTTAGGATCTCCAGAAATGAGAATTAGGAACTCCAGGAACAGGACAATTGCCTCAGAAACAGGGGAACTAATGCAAGATACGGAGAAAGAGCTCCAGAAGCCAAGGAGTATGCTCTAGAAACATGGGATTTCGTTGCTCCAGGAGCAGTGGAATTTGGAGTTCCAGAAATAGGCTAATGAGGAGCTCCAGAAGAATGGAAATTACGAAAGGGCAACATCAATATGGACCACTCTCTGACCCGTGACGCCACTCATGGACCGCACTCACTGTCCCCTGACACCGTAACTGACCTCTGAGGCCACTCACTGAGCCCTGACCCCATTTTACGATCCCTAATACCAGTCCATGACCCGATACCCGAATCACTGACCCCACCAACTGACCCCTGGCACCACTCTGATCGTTGATTCAACTCAAACGACCACTGAGCCCACTCTCTGACTCTGAGCCTAGTCTCTGACCCCTGGCCTCACTCTCGGATCCCACTATCTAACCCGAACCCCAATATCACTAATATCAACTTAAATCCACTTTCTGACTCCTGAATCCACTCTCTAATCCATAGCCTCATTCTCTGATCCTTGACCCCACTCTCTGACCCAACACACTGTACACTGTCTGCATTAACTGAACACACTCTATGACCTCACTCACTGACCCCTGAACCCACTCACTGTTCACTGACCCCAATCACTGACACGTGACCGGAAGCTGACCCCGGGACCCACTCACAGACACCCGACCCAAATTACTGACCCTCCCGCACATGGACCCTTCCGCTCCCAGACCCTACTGGACCCTTCTGCTCCAAGAATCTCCAAGAATCTCCCGGACCCTCCTGGAGCATCCCGCTCCCGGACCATCCCGCTACCAGACCCTCATGGACCGTCGCTCTCCTGGACGCTTCACCTTCCCGGACCCTCCAACTCCCGGACCCTCCCGCTCCCGGACACTCCCGGACCCTCCCGCTCCCAGACACTCCCGAACTCTCCTGAACCCTCCTGCTTCCTGTACCTCCCGGACCCTGCTGCACCCTCCCAGACCCTCCCATAATGCCCCCACTCCAACACTCTCCCACTCCCGGACTCTCCTGCTCCCAGAATCTCACGCTTCCACTTTCATGCTCGAAGATTCTGCCATTCCCGAATTCTCCTGAATTCTACCGCTCTGGCCTCTCCCACTCCTAGATTCTCACTCCTGGGCCCTCCCCGACCCTCCTCCTCCCGGACACTCCCGGATGCTCCCGGACCCTCCTGTTCCGGGCACTCCCGGATCCTCCGGGACCCTCCCGGACCCTCCCACTCCCAGATGCTGCCAGAACCTCCCGGACTCTCCCACTCCCGGACTCTCCCACTCGTGGACTCTCCCACTCCGGGACTCCCCCATTCCCGGACTCTCACGCTTTGACTTTCAAGTTGTCACACTCTCCCATTCCCAAACTCTCCTGAACTCGGCTTCGGACTCTCCGCTCCCAAACCCTCCTGCTCCCAGACACTCCCACTCGCAGCCCCTTCCACTCCCGGACACTCCCGCTCCTGCACCGGGACCCTTCTGCGCCCGGACACCACTGGACCCTCCTGCTCCCAGGCCCTCCCACTCCCAAACTCTCCTGCTCTCTGACACTCATGCACCTGATCACTCTCGAACACTCCAGCTCCCAGACAGTCATGCTCTCTAAATCTCCCATGCCTGGACTCTCCCACTCGCGGACACCACCGCTCCCAGGCTCTCCTGCTCCCAGACTCTCATGCTTTCACTTACAAGCTCTCAGACTCTCCCATTCCCGAACTCTCCCACTCCAGGACTGTCCCGCTCTTGGACCGTCCCGGACCCTCCAGCTTTCGGATGCTCCTGACACTCCTACTCCCGGATTCTCCCGCTCCCGGACACTCCCGGACACTCCTGGACCACCACGCTCCCGGACCCACCCACTCTCGGATCCTCCCGCACCCGGACCTCCAGCACCTGGACCGTCCCGCAACCTGACTCCCCAGCACCCAGATCTTCCCGCTCCCGGACCCTCCCGCTCCTGCACTCTCCCGCTCCCAGACTCTCCCATTCCCAGACCCTCCCGCTCCTGAACACTCCCGCTCCCACACCCTCCTGCTCCCAGACTCTCCTGCTGCCGGAGCCTCCTGTTCCCAGTCCTGGACTCTCCCACTCCTGGACCCTCCCATTCCAGAACCTCCCGCTCCCAATCTTTCAGAGCATGAGCGTCCCCATTCATACATATGTGAGGCCCTTATGTACGGAACCACCATAGGTATAAATGGGAATAAACCCCGAAACATACAAACACTGAAAATAAATACAACGAACAACATCACCTGTTTAAAATTTAAAAAAATGGGATTTACTTAATTATTTAAAACAATAATTTAAATTTTTGAAAAGAAAGTATATATTTTAAGGCGTCTAAAAATAAACATTAAAAATACTCCTAAATAAGTAAGTTTAAGTTATTTAAAAAACTGTTATTCTGTGCTTTAAAAGTCTTACCCTGATAGTAGCAGGCCCTACACCTGCTTTTATCAGTCATAAGAATTGTAAGGATATTCGCTCTAATAGCACAACTCTTCGCCAGCAGAGTCCCTTTACTTTTGGAGGCGTGCAATCTGTCAAGACAATTATTGACATTTCACAAGTTCTGGGTTTGCACCCCTAAAACCGGAACTTGGGGGTCCCAGTGTCCACGTGCATACCACGTATGTGCTCACGGGGAGTCGAATTCAGGGCCAATTTTCTCACACGATTTATAGTCTTGCATGTGGCAACACCAAAGCCACAGGTAGGGTCCTTCTGCAAAACAATAACTGAAAAACTTGCGACATGATGTCCCTTTAGATACAAGTCCTGTCACAGTAAAGCATAGGTTTAAATTGAATTGCTGGCGGGCATGAACTCTCTGTCTCGACGGCCTTGAGCCAGTAACAGTGGCCTAACCTGCCTTCAGACTAAAGTCCCGGAGGTCAGGTAATTTGCTCAGAGCACAAGTTGATTGACGTTGTCTCCATTCTATTTTGTTGTTATTTCTATGCTTTTTATTCCTGCTTTGCTCTCAATTCCTTGGAATGTTTTCATAGATATTTGTGGCAGAGCCGTCCTCTTCTACCCTTCGACCTCATTCCAAACTAGATTCAGTGTCCGCTGTGGTGTATGTGATGCAGAAGTCACTGGGACCATTCTTGTTATCCTGGAATTAAAGAATATGGGGCTGAAATTGGTTTTGGGCAGTGGCGCACAACTTGTGAGAAAGGTCCAATGGTGATTTCAGTGGGAAGGGAAGTCAGGAGCGGTGGATAACGGATTGCCAATTCCATGTCGCCACAATACAATATGAGAGAAAGAAAGAAAGAATTGCATTTATATAGCGGCTTTCAGCACCACTGGACCTCTCAAAATGCTTTACAGAAAATTAATTGGTTTGTAGTCACTATTGTAATGTGGGAAACGCGGCAGCCAACTTTCGAACAGCAAGCTCCCACAAACAGCACTGTGATAATGATCAGATAATCTGTGTTTTTGTTATGTTGATTCAGGGATAAATATTGACCAGACACTGGGGATAACTCCCCTGCTCTTCTTCAAAATGTCGAAGTATGATCAAAATTACTGACAATTACCAAGTTGAGCTTGCAGAATTTCACTTATGATTCCTCGCTGAATTTACTTTTATAGTTAAAACTTCAAATTATATTAGTTGCAACGAAAGTAGCAATGAAGAAACCACCGGCCAAGTTTAAACAAGAGAATTTTTTTTGTCATCTGGCAATGCCGGTATTTATTGAGGATCCCTAATTGCCCTTAAGAAGGCGGTCGGGAGCCAAGGCAGTCAGTAGTGTTAAGAATTTTTCGCAGACATGTTCTACAACTGAGTGGCTTGTGAGGCAATTTCAGAAGTCAGTAATGAGTCAACCACATTGCTGTGGGTCTGAAGTCACATATAGGCCACATTGGCTATGTATGGCAGATTTCCTTCGCTAAAGGACATTCGTGAACCAGTTTGGATTTTAACAAATATCCGGTCGCTCCATGGTCATCATTATTGATGCTGGCTTTGTATTCCAGATTTAATAAATTAACTGATTTTAACATTCCCCATAATAGGATTGACTGATGTCTCTGGATCATTAGTCCAGTAGTGTAACCTCTATGCTTCCGTAAACAAATTACAATAAAACGCGGGGGAATGAAAATACAATGGTCTTTATCATTCTGTAAACAACTGAAAACTGAAATTTTAAGGTAATGTCAGGAATTAAATTACTATTCACTTGCTACTTTAGTGGGGGTGGAACCAGTACTTTCAGTTTAGAAACAAAAGAGGTATTGGCAGAGTGTCTGGCCAACATTTACCAATCCTTTCTGGCTACAGGTGTGGTGCCGGAGGACTGGAGGACTGCTAATGTTGTACATTTGTTTAAAAAGGGAGAAAGGGATATACCGAGTAGTTACAGGCCAGTCAGCCTAACCTCGGTGGTTGGAAAATTATTGCAAAAATTCAGAGGGGCAGGATAAATCTTTATTTAGAATGACACGGATTAATCAAGGACAGTCAACATGGATTTGGTAAGGGAAGGTTATATCTGACAAACTTGATTACATTTTTTAAGGATGTAAAAAAAAGTGTCCAAGAGATTAGTGCATTTTATGCAGTGTATATGGATTTTAGCATGGCTTTTGATAAGGTCCTGCATGGCAGCCTGGACACCAATGTAAAAACCCATGGGATCCACGGCAAAGTGGCAAGTTTGATCTAAAATTGGTTCAGAAGCTGGAAGCAAAGTGTAATGGTTGATGGATGTTTTGTGACCGGAAAGCTGTATCCAGTGGGGTCGTGCGGGCTCAGTACTGGGTCCCTTGCTTTTTGTGATATATATCAATGATTTGGACATGAATGCAGAACGTGTGAATAAGAATGATACCAAAATTGGCTGTGTGGTTGATAATGAAGAAGAATGTATGTATACTGCAGAGCAAGATATCAATTGGTTAGGTGCGCAGAACAGTGGAAAATAGAATTCAATCCGAATAATTATGAGGTAATGCACTTGGGTAGGGCCAGCAAGGCAAGGACATGCACATTAAATTGAAGGACACGAAGAAGTGTAGAGGAATAGAGGTAACTCGGGTCTACAGATTCCTGAATATAGCTGACAAAGTAGATAAGGTGGTTAAAAAGCCATAGGGGATACATGCCTTTATTAGCCGAGGCATAGAATACAGGAGCAGGGAGGTTGTGCTTGACTGAACTGCATAAGATGCTTGAATTGTATAAAACATTAGTTAGGCCACAGCTAAAGTACAGTTCTGGTCACCACATTAGAGGAAAAGGTGATCGCACTAGAGAGGGTACAGAGGATATTTACGAGGATGTTGCCTGGAATGGAGAATTTTAGTTATGAGGAAGGATGGGTTCGGTTTGTTTTCAATTGAACGGAGACCATATTGTGGTGTATAACATTATGAGGGGCCTAGATAGAATGGATATGAAGACGGGTCAACAACCAGAGGGCATAGCTTGAAAGTAATTCGCAGGAGGTTCAGGGATGATTTAATGGGATATTTTTTCAACCAGTGGGTGGTGATGGTCAGAAACTCACTGACTGAAGGGTGGTAGAGGCAGAAAGCCTCACCGCATTTAAAAAAATGCTTGGATGTGCACTTGAAGTGCCATTACCTGCAGAGCTACGGACCAAGAGCTGGAAAGTGGGATTAGGCTGGATAGCTCTATGTCAGCTTGCGTGGACACGATGGGCCGAAATGGCCTTCCATGCTGTAAATTTCTATGATTCTATCAGCTTTGCAACCAAAATGCTTACATTTACTTAAAACTGACGTGGATCAGAAACGCCGGATTTTATTGTTAAGTCAAACCAATGCAAATTAAAATTAGACAGTTCCTATTATGCGTGGGAGATCCATAACGTCTCAGTTTTACACCGAAGAAACAAGCTGAATATCTGCCCCAATGATAGAGAATAATAGATATCGGGGGTAAAATTGCTCTTGGCCAATGTGATCTTGACGGGTGACAGCACATGTGCTGCTCGTTTCACAGCCAATCCGAATATATTCTTGCGAAATGTGTATTTTTCAATTGGGCCATTCCTATAACTGACTGCTGACATTGCACTTTGCGGCAGTAATTTATAAATCTCCCAACATTGGTTTGTGGCTTTCCCCTCAAAAATAACTCCTGATGTGCCACCATGATTACCTGTAAATAAAGCAGGTGCATTATAAATGTTGATGAACAGAATTAGATTAATCAACCCTAATCAGGGGTAATTTTAATCTAAGCCACCCTGGCGGCAAACTGACGGAATCGGCATAAATTCTGAGTTCACACCCAGTGGAATTTGCTCTCCATTGTAGTAGGAGAGTAAAATTGAGCGCCATTGAAAACCGGCATGTGACCATTATCCGTCCATTTTCCTCAAGGCAAAGTTAGGTTAAAGTTACCCAATTATGTGTCAATAACCTCTGCTTGATAATTAGCAGTCCATTTGCCTCATATCCAATTCATGAAGCAGCAGAAATATCTCTACAGTATCTTCTGCCTGATAACATTATATGACTTTGCAGGTCTCTGTTAGATCCACTTTAAGCCCATCTATTCCACTCTGGTATCTCATCATTATTACTCTCTCCACAGGTGAAATGGAAATTCCATCCCCACACTCCCCTTCCCACTACCCACATATACCTCTGTCATTCACCTCGGGTTGTTTGTTTTATGTTAAAGGCGCCATATAAATGCGAGTTGTTGCTTTTCAAATCTCCTCTTCAATACTCGGGTTGATTTTCACATTAGCACCAGGCGGGAGCGTTTCGGACGCGTCGCCTGATTTTATTCTCCACTGAGGCACATGGAGTGCTCTTCCCGTCAGCCTCCGAAGCTGCGCAGCGATGTTAGTGGAACCACTGCAGGGATTAATTTAACCATGTGTTCCTCAAGTGATGAACATTACACATCTCAAAAGTAAATTGTAGAACTATAATGTCATTATCATCTCCCCTAGCAATAGCTTTGAAAAATTGTCATAATTTACCACCGTCCCTTGACTGTCTGCTCGCGACCACCGAATACACTAAATCGGCAGCAGTTTTGGCATCATCTGAATAGAACCAAAAAGACAAAAGTGACAATAAGGACGTTTCAATAGGATGGATTAATATAAAGATGATAGATAAATGATCGATATTAATAGAGAGAGATAGAAAGAGAGAAAGGGATTGATAGATTGATAGACAGACAGATAGATTGGTAGACAGGCAGATTGATAGACAGACAGATAAATAGGAAAGATATGTATGATATATCTGTAGATGGATAGTTGGACAGTCAGACAGACAGACAGAGAGAGACAAGATATATCTGCAGATGGATAGATGGACGGACGGACACAGATAGACAGACAGACAGACAGACAGCCAGAAAGACAATATCTGTAGACCGACAGATAGGAAGATTGATTGATATAAATTAATCGATAGCGATAACGAACTAAGACAACTGCATTAGTGTCCATAATGTGAACATAGTTGATGTGATTAGGACATTAATTCCCATAAACTTTCTAAGGATAATGTGTAGCTATTAACTGAGTATGTCTTTGGAGACAATAAATATGGTTTAGGTAGAAACGCCTCTTGGATGGTTATGCAAACCGTACGGTATCCCACCAGCTGGCGATTACATGCTGAGACTGATATTGATTCTATTGACTACAATAGGACCAAATAGTGGGCAACGGGAACCACAGGGGATATAATGTGCACCTTATTCCATAGCGCCAGATTTACACTGTTGCCCAAAGTTGGAATTACCCCATTGACTGCCGGTTGCCTCCATTGGATCATTCATTGCCCTTCAAAAGTAATTAATTATCTGAGAATTGCATTTGGACGACGTGAAATGTGCTTCTCACGTGCAAGACTGTTCTTCTTCCTTTCTAACCTGACTTGTCACGTTGTTGAATGTGAAAACTCTTCCAATCATCCTCCAGGAAGATTTAGATATTAGTGACATAAATTCTGCCTTATTGCAAGTAAGTTGTCCAAGGACAGAAATGTGTTTAAAGCGGCATGTTTCTGATGTGTACACAACCTGAACATAAGCAGGTCTAAAGCTTTGATTTAAATGTGCCTGAATGGACAATGTTTCCCAAATGTACACGTTATTCACCTTCAATTATATAGATCGACTTACATTAAACAGGTTTTGTAATTGTTGCTGCAGTTTATTGCAAAATTATTAGTCAGGCCAATTGCGATGTTGCACACAGTAGCTGTCTAAGAAGCACAACAGGGGAGGTTGTCGGCAGGTTCTAAGGATACCATGCCCGAGTGATGGAACTTACAATGTGGTAATAGTACTTTTGACATTTACACATATTGGTGCTGCAGTGTGTACAATGCGTCAATCGATTCAGACTCTGCCCAATAACTTCTCAGTCTCAAGCCAATTGCTGCCTTCACAGTATGATCAACCCTGATAGAAATATAGAAACATAGAAAATAGATGCAGGAGTAGGCCATTCGGCCCTTCGAGCCTGCACCGCCATTCAATGAGTTCATGGCTGAACATGCAACTTCAGTACTCCATTCCTGCTTTCTCGCCATACCCCTTGATCCCCTTAGTAGTAGATGAGATAAACAAATCCATCCAGCTAAGTAAAAAAACGAATACTTAACTTCTATGGGCTTCGTGCGTTTTACTACACTGTAGGCTGCCTGATCAGAACTAGAAGCTGTAGAGAGCAAAAGGGAAAACTACGCTCAAATGATTTAGATCCACAAGGAAGCATTTAGATACCAGACCCATCCTACAATTCATGATTGTAAATTCACTGCTGTGTTTACTAGTTGCAAAATGAAGCTAATAATTAACCTGATCAACGCAAGCTGAGCCGCAGTACCACAAGTAAAGGGGGGGGGGAGTGTCTTGGTCCCAAGCTATGGGGCTGTGCTGAGCTAGCTGCTTGATTGGAAACGGGGTGAGGGTGAGCAGCACGATAGGATTCATTGTCCCCAGGTCAGGCACCGGATATCAGCGAGAGATCCAGTTCCAACATCCTTTGCTTGGAATGTTTATTTTACTGATGGGGAGGAGACAGGTTCCCATCTCAATTTAGTACACAGGCTATTGCTCATTGTGTCTGATTGTCAGGCTCCTAGATTAACAATTTTGGACCAGCACCCAGATGGCCACTTGTCAATCCCGCCCGGAGAATGAGAGGAAGTAGAGGAAATAATGATCTCAAAATTGAAAGTAAATAAGGGGTAGCTTTTTTGTCTTGATGCAGGAGCAGTTAGCATCACCTGCAAAGTGCGTAGACAGGTCAATCCCCTGGGCTAACATGCACATCCTTTACGGAACCTACCGGATGTTCTTTCCAATAACATGATTTCACCGGACCATGACAACCTCCGGAAACTGTTTTCCTTTGTCCGCTCAACACACGCAATGCTCAATGACCAAGCAATAAGTATGAAAAACTAACCGTAGAGTATGCTGAATGGAGGCAGATAAAGAAATCCAATGTCCACGGGCGATTTACACCATGTCCTGTTGTAACGTCGGTGGAATATCGGCGCAAGCCAGGCGGAACTTCCGCTGAAACAACAGTGGGTTATCGGGAGATGCAAGACCGCCTTATTTTCATCCCTGCCATAGTCGAATTTCACCCCTTCAGTTTATTCATGGATACGTGTACTGCTTATTAACATGAATATTGTGCAGGCTTACCCCTGTGGCTTTGAAACACTTGATGAATTGTCTGGATAAAACAAGAAGAGAAAACCTTCAGCAAGCTGTGCAGTAAATATTGTGCTTTTACTGTCTACATTTGGCTTGGCTTTCTTTAAATAATCCCCAAATAGCAACATTTTCACTGATAATAATAAACTGTTACAAACGTGCATTTATATAAATCATTAAATATAACAGAGTACTCATGCAAAAATAACGTCCAGAAACCTTTTAGATATTGCTATGCATTACACGTCCACTATCTGATTTCACCTTCACTTACTAACCATTTGCCAGTTATTGTTCTGTCCCTCGCCCAGACGCATTCCTTTTCTGAATGGAATGAGGGGAAAAAGTCCACAACCCAGCAAACTCAATTCATGACTGTGCTGAACTCAATCACTGGAAATAATTCTTCATTCTCCAGGCCACAGTATGCATCTCCCTCCCAAATCTTACTCTTATATTTAGAATGCTGCAACTCAAAATGGAGGGACATGAATTCCATCATCTGACTGTGGAGCTAATCACCTGCCCGTAAGACATTACTCACCTTGCTTCTTATTAAGAAGTTTGAAGAAAACTAACATAATCAGGGCGGCGATAAGAAAAAGTAGAAGAACTGTTGCTGTGATCGCGGTTGTGTGACTCTGCGCTGGAACCAAGTAAACATAAGCCACGAATAACATGATAGACTCCAAGCATTACAGATTCAGCCTCGCATCACGTGCCAAATGAAACTCCTTTTAAATCTGCATAAAATGGAATCCATTTCCAACCACTTCAGCCCCTCCTCCCTGATATACTGATCCAGCTCGAAGCTCTATTATTACATTGACTGCCTTTCAAATCTCCAAATCCGCTGTCCACAGACTCCAACTAATCCAAAACGTCCCGGTCCCACACTAATTCCTACTCGCCATTGTGTCCATCTAGCTTCCTTTCCTCCAGAGTAACTAATTTAAACTCCTGATCTCCGTGGTCACTATGTTTCAGCCTTATCTCTTCCCATTTTATCTCTATCATTACACCCTTCAGCCAAGTTGTGGCCTATTGGGTGTTTGCATTTCCTTTGTCACACCATTAGTGGAATTCCTTTAGCACTACTCTCCTAAACCATCTCATTAATCCCATTTCCATCTCTACTACATCCTGCTTCAAACGTCGTCACAGGACTCACATTTGCAGCAAGGTTATTTATCTCTCTCCCTCTCACTCACTTTCTAACGAGGGCACCGCATCATATCCCTGACTATTTCACGTTCAAAAACGTCCTTGGGAAAAGCTGCTAGTTTATATCAGAACTATTTAAGCCCTAATTAGGTTGACTTTCTTGATCAGAATTATAACATGTAAGTTTTCACCTGATGTCTCATTTGTGAAGTATAAATCACGCAAATTCAATATATTGATTGATTTGCCAAACAAAAACTAATTAATTGAATCAAATCAAGCATCATGATTCGGTTACCTGATACCGTGAAATCCATATAATTGCTGATTGTGTTAAACCTCCTTTCATAGGTTCCTCTGTTGGTCGCTACACAGTGATAGCCCATCTGGAATGAACTGATAATGAGCTCACTCCTGTCCGTGTTTAAATGGTAAGATTCGTTGGTGCTTTCTAACTGTTGTTTGTTTTAGCGGAAATGTGGTGCAGTTCCTGACCCGGCACTGGAGAACGAGGCAGTCCCCCGCTGAAATCACAGATTTGTTGGTACTCGAAGTGAGAGAAGCAAAGGCTACAGGAACTAGAAGGAAGCAAATAAGATTAAAGATTTAGAGAAATAATTCTGCAGGATAAAGATCAAAATGGAAACCTATTCTGAGCACCAACTTTGACTAAATCAGATAAGTAAATTAGACGGTGCAGGAATTGATGGCAAGCTGTAAATAGATTGTACTTATTTCAGTATTTCCCATCAGTGATGTACAATATTGATTCTAAATAATGTCCTGTACATGACTCCTACAAGCAAATTTTCTTCCAAAGGTCTAAATCTTCAACAGGACTTTATATCAGGTGGGGACTAAAGCAGCTGGACAATCGGATACCACTATATTTGCAATAATACTGATGTTTTTTTCTGGTAAGTTCATTACAGAATTATAGATTCATAGATAGTTACAACATGGAAGGAGGTCATTTCGGCCCATCGTGTCTGCACCGGCCGACCAAGAGCTACCAAGCCTAATCCCACTTTCCAGCTCTTGGTCCACAGCTCTGTATGTTATGGTACTTCAATTGCGCATCCAATTATTGTTTTAATGTGGTGAGACTTTCTGCCTCTTCTATTCTTTCAGGCAATGAGTTCCTGACCCGCACCACCGTCTGGGTGAAGAAATTTCCCCTCATGTATCCTCTATAACTTCCCCCAATTACTTTAAATGTATGCCCCCCCGGGTTATTGACCTCTCTACTAAGGGAAACAGGTCCATCCTATTCACTCTATCCAGGCTTCTCAATTTTATACACCTCAATCAGGTCTCCCCTCTGCCTCCTCTGTTCCAAAGAAAACATCTCCAATCTTTCCTCATAGGCAAAGTTCTACAGTCCTCGGAATCTCCTCTGCACCCATTCCAGTGCAATAACATCCTTCCTGTAATGTGGTGACCGGAACTGCACACAGTACTCCAGCTGCAGCCTATCCACTGTTTTATACATTTCAAGCATAACCTCCTTGCTCATGTATTCCATGCCTCGACAATAAAGGCAAGTATTCCATATGCTGCCTTAACCATCTGATTTGATACGTTCAGTGATTTGTGGACCTGCATTCCAAGGTATCTTTGTTCCTCTGCACTTTTCAGTGTCGTACCATTTAATGCTTATTCCCTTGCCTGGTTAGCCGTCCCCAAATGCATTACCTCACACTTCTCCAGATTGAATTCCAAATTGCCACTGCTCATTCTTACACTGAAACATTCATGTACGTAATGTTTTTGTCACTAACCTCAATGTCGTGGTGACAATGAGCCAATAGTGCAAAATGGACTGAGTTTCACACGGAACATGTCAGGAGGTATTTTGAATTAGGCAAGATGGCGTGAAATGCAAAATGTGGAATTATCCGCTGGTCATACACCACAGCCAATTTCCATTCTCAGTGAAGACAAAGGGAGGGATAGGGCGGCGGTTATAATGGGTGGTCTGTTCGATATGACCCATGTTTCAGCTTTGGCTAAAGTTACATTTAACTCCTTCAGAGAGGTGCCGAACTCGGGACTGAAGACTGAGTGCATCACTGCTGGCAATATTCCAATAACATAGTGCTGGAACCTATATTGTCCAATTGCACTTGAAGTACTTAGGCAACAACTGTCGAGAAATGATGATCTAAAATTTATAGCCCAGAAGTTACTGCCTGTCGTATTAATTTAGAAGCATTAATCTATGGTATAACCTCACTCAATTTGCCACGTAAGCGGAGTGATCTGCTCATTAAAACCTACAAATAACTCTTGCGTTTGATAGTTCAATACTTGGTGTGTTCAGATGATATTCGTTGTTTGTTCTTGGCATTCACCTGTTTAAAGTAAATGACTCCGTGCCTCACTTCAAATAGATGGAAGTCAAAGAAGATCTTACACCATCAAAACTAATGGACAAGCAGTAACTCGTGGGCTGATCTGCCATTGAGTCAATTGTTTCGTTCTGCCACCGAGATAGAAACATAGAAGCATAGAAATTTACAGCGCAGAAGGAGGCCATTCGGCCCATCGTCTCCACGCCGGCCGACAAAAACCCACACGGCCCTTGGTCAGCAGCCCTGAAGGTTACATCGAAGCCTATGAACAATGACGGAAAGGCAAAGAGCACTCAGCCCAACCAGTCCGCCCCACACAACTGCGACACCCCTTATACTGAAATATTCTGCACTCCACACCAACCAAAGCCATGTGATCTCCTGGGAGAGGCAAAAATCAGATAAAAGCCCAGGCCAATTTAGGGAGAAAAAGTCTGGGAAAATTCCTCTCCGCTCCTTCAAGGCAATCGAAACTAGTCCAGGAGATCACCCTGGCCATACTCGATTCCCTACACTGCTTACCATTATAACTGCGCCGTCCAAAAAAAAGGTCATCTAGTCTAATCCCAATTACAAGCTCTAGCTCCATAACCTTGCTGTTACAGCACTTCAAGTGCCTATCCAACCATCTCTTAAAAGTGATGAGAGTTTCTGCATTCACCACTTTTCCAGGCAGAGAGTTCCAGATCCCCACAACCCTCTGCGTAAAGAAGCCCCCCCCCACCCTTAGATCTCCTCTAAACCTTCCACCAAGCACTTTAAAACTATGCCCCTTCGTAATAGACCCTTCCACCAATGGAAGTAGGCCCTTACCATCCACTATGTCCTGGCACATCAATATTTTGTACAACGCAATGAGGTCTCCTCTGAACCTGCTCTGTTCCATTGAGAACAAAGCCAGCCTAGCCAATTTGTCCTCATAACTAAGATTCTGCATTCCAGGCAGCATCCTAGTAAATCTCCTCTGCACCCTCTAGTGAAATAACGTGCCCCTTCTTATGTTCAGCAGACGCCCTTTCTGTTTCCCCTCAAACTTTCAGCAAATAACTTTTAATTCGCAACCCGATTCTACAAATCAGTAACAAACTCATCCTCCTCTCAAGGAAGCCTGGTATTTTCCCATCAGCTTTGGAGAGACTAAAGGAGCTGGGATTGTTCTATTTAGAGCAGAGCTGGTTGAAGGGAGATTCCCCACAATGGTACCAGGGAAGAGGGACTTCAGTTTTGTGGACTTGCCGCAACTTTCTGCTCAGTGATCATTTGTTACTTTTATTCGAGTATTTAATATGTTTGATGTGTTATATTACATTCTACTGACAGCTGTCTTTAACTACCTGACTTTTCTGGACAAGAGCTGAGCTGACTAGGGGTCAAAGTTGACCGACCGATGGCGGTCACTACCTGAGGTCTACCTCATGGTGCACTAGCCAGCACAGGTGTGGCTCACTTGGTAGACCAAAGACCTCTGAGACAGTATATCGCAGTGTCGAATCGCACTCCAGAGATTTGCAGTGACGATATTGTAAAAAGCGATGCCTTTAGGGTGACATGTTAAACCGCAGCCCAATTTTTCCGCTCAGGTGCACACTAAAATAATCCCGCTAAAATAATTGGAAAAGCAATCATTCTATCAGCAGGTCAAATGTTGACATGGTCATTATCATTTTTCTATCTGTCAGAGCTTGCTCTGCCTGAATTGGCATTTAGGAATCCAACATTAAAACAATGACAATATTACAAATGTCTGTGAAGTGCTTTCAAAAATGGAGAAAAATGCAATATAAATGCAAGTTTTTCCTTATTTTACTGTTATCTAAAGTTATAAATGTCAAAGATCACCTACCGATTGTGAATATTTCCAGAGTCTCACTCCATTGCAATTCGTATCAGTCCATACTCGACACTGGTAAGCGTCTCCACTGCTACTGACCACAAGCGTTTCATAAAACTCATTGGGAATACATTTATAGCGTTATAATCTTTCCACCAATAAAAGTGATTAATTCCACCACTGTATCCACACTGCAGTTGTAATTTATCTTCTTCCTTTATGACTCCACTGTTGGGATAAATAACCAGCACTTCCGGTCCAGGTTCTGCATGGAGACAATAAAAATAAGTTATGATTAGAAATATCGCATCTTTGCACTATATGTAGTAAATACAGTGGGTTTTCCTACACATTGTCCCAACCTGGCATTAGATATCTGTTGTCTATCAATCGAACCTTCTATTTAAGAGGTGATTTTAACATGGTGAAATCGGGTGGTAGTTGCCTCGAGATGGGATCGGTAGATTTACCATCGATTTAACGTCCACCCTCTGCCCCTACTATTTTTAGAAGAGGCAACGGTTGGTTGGGACGACTGGCTCCCTTTATCGAGTGGGAGGCGTTTAAACTATAACAATTAAATCTTAAGTGCGTTTCCTTATTTACTCAAAACCTTTCATAATATTAAACACCGCTATCAAATCTCAATTTAGCCTTCTGTGCTCAAAGGTAAACAGCTGTAGTTTCTCCATGCAACTGAAATCTGGTCTCATTGGTAGAAATTTAGTAAATTCACTGTAATTTCCTGTGTTAAATTGCACCTGTCATGCGCCTGCCCATTTCGCAGTTTATTGTTATTATCCTGAAGTCTGTTTCTATTTTCCACATTGTTTACAACATTTCCGAGTTTGCTGTCCTCTGCAAAGTTTGAAATTATGTGCGGTACAACCAAGTGCAGGTGACACATAATTATCAGACAGAACAGGGATCCCAATACCGACCTCTGACCACGGAATATTCCCTTCCAGTCAGAAAAACGACAATTAACCACTCTTCTCAGCGTTTTTGTCCCAGTCAATTTATTATCTATGCTGCCACTGCCCCTTAATCACACGTGCTTAAATTTGGCCAATACGTCTATTATATGGTGCATTCAGTGCCTTTTGAAAGTCAATATACACCACATAAACCGCCCAAACTTCATCATCCTTCTCGGTTACTTCATCAGAGAACTGTCTATCTTTCCATCCATTTATTTCCTCAATTATGATTAATCGCTGCCAATGTTAATTTAAATGACCTAGCAGTTACCAAGACCAATTTGTAGACCACGTTTTCCTTAATATATTGTGGTAGACATTAAACTTGGTGCTGTGGCTTAAAACTCGTGTTGGGATTAACCAACCATAAGGAAAATCGCCCAATTTACCTTCACTGTGAATCAATGAAAATGATAATCGATCGTTTCGCTTATAGGTCGTGACTCCAGAAGGTCAGTTGTATGGTTGGACTACCAGCTGTAAATTGTTCCAATGCAGGATTGCTGCTGTCCTGTAGATCTAAATTGGAAGCATTAATTGAACAAACTGAATTATAATCATTAATTAACATTATTTTCACCATACCTTGTGTGGCCCCCTGGTAAGCAATTTGCACTGCAAAAGAGAAGAAAAAAAGTATTATATTTTCAATATCTGTCACGATCTTTATGTTTGACCTCAGCTGCTAAGCTGTAAGGCAGCTGAATAGATAAAACACACCATGGGGTGAAATGGGACTTTGGCAGAGACACAGGACAGGCGGTGCCACATTTTCCACCAATCTACAGGTGCCGCAACGTATTCAGTCACTTGAAGTAAATTAAAAATATTAATACATCAAATTGTTTCAACTTAGCCTCTCGTGAACAAAGAGCTTTTATTTGAAGATCCCAATGATCTGTGGACTAAATAGACAAGTTGCTTCCAGATGAAAGTAAACTTAAAAAGATTGAAATGATTCGTTGTTCTGAGTGTTTCTGCTCTATCAAGGACAAGGGGCCATGTATTTAAAATTAGAGATGGGCCTTTTAGGATGGAAATCAGGAAGCACGTTTTGACACAATGGGACGTTACCTTAAACATTCACTCCCTCCACCACCGGCGCACCGTGGCTGCAGTGTGTACCATTTACAAGATGCACTGCAGCAACTCGCCAAGGCTTCTTCGACAGAACCTCCCAAACCCGCGACCTCTACAACCTAGAGGGACAAGGGCAGTAGGTGCATGGGAACAGCATCACCTCCATGGTCCCCTCCAAGTCACACGCCATCCTGACTTGGCAAAATATCGCTGTCCCTTCATTGTCGCTGGGTTAAAATTCTGGAACTTCCTCCCTGACAGTAATGTGGGAACACGTTCACCTCACGGACTGCAGCGGTTTAAGAAGGCAGTTCATCACCACCTTCTCGAAGGCAATTAGGGTTGGGCAATACATTCCAGCTTTGTGAGCGATGTCCCATGGACACAGGAAGAAAAGTGAGAATCTGCAACTCTCTCTCAAAAGAGCCTGTGTATCTTAGGGTTCAATTGGACCTTTCCCAATAGAGGTGAATAAATATTAGTTGTTTAAGGATAACAAGCAATATTGAGCAAAGGCGGATAAATGGAGTTTAGCTACAGATCAACCATGACATAACATAACTGATCTGTACCTCAATGGCAGAGCAGGATCGAGCGCTGACTGTTCAACTCCTGTTATTTTCCTACCATCAGTTTACTCATCATTATTAACACCGTCACAAGTATTGGCAGGGTTGCAACTGTTGCTGGTGGTGACAGAACATGACCAAGCAGCAGGCAGCAGAAACATTTGGTCAAGCCTCGGAACATAGGAATCACACTACTAAAGCACTACAAACATTGCAAAAATAATAGAAAAAGGGTCAATGATCAATGCAGATGTGTCTGTATTTCAATGTTCAACATGAACAACCTGGGCCTTTTGTCCAGCTAGCATTCAGTCGGTTGATATAATTTGGCCAATTTATGTGCTGGTCAACAAAATAAACACGGCGACCATTATAAGCTGAAGAATGAGCTGTAACTTTCATCATCATTATAAGCAGTCCCTCGAAATCGAGGAAGACTTGCTTCCACTCTCAAAGTGAGTTCTTAGGTGACTGAACAATACAATATGGGCATTATAGTATCTGTCATAGGTGGAACAAGTGGGTGGGACTGCTTTACTGCACGCTCCTTCCGCTGCCTGCACGTGTTTTCTGCATGCTCTCGACGACGAGACTTGAGTTGTTCAGCGCCCTCCCGGATGCACTTCCCCCACTTAGGGTGGTCTTTGTCCAGGGATTCCCAGGTGTTGGTGGGGATGTTGCATTTTATCATGGAGGCTTTGCGGGTGTCCGTGAAACATTTCCTCTGCCCACCTTGGGCTCGCTTGCCATGTAGGAGTTCTGAGTAGAGCGCTTGCTTTGGGAGTCGTATGTCAGGCATGCGGCCAATGTGACCCGCCCAACGGAGCTGGTCGCGTGTGGTCAGTGCTTCGATGCTGGGGATTTTGGCCTGATTGAGGACGCTAACGTTGGTGCATCTGTCCTCCAAGGGGATTTACTGGATCTTGCGGAGACATAGTTGGTGGTATTTCTCCAGCGATTTGAGGTGACTACTGTATATGATCCATGTCTCTGAGCCATACCGAAGGGCAGGTATCACTACAATACTGTAGACCATGAGTTTGGTGGCAGATTTGAGGGCCTAATCTTCGAACACTCTTTTCCTCAGGCGGAAGAAGGCTGCGCTGGTGCACAGGAGACTCTGTTGAATCTCGTCGGCGATGTCTGCCCTTGTTGATAATAGTCTACCGAAGTGGTCCACGTTGTCCAGTGCCGCACCGTGGAACTTGATGACTGTGGGTCAGTGCAGTGTGGCAGGGTCAGGTTGGTGGAGGACCTTTGTCTAACAGATGTTTAGTGTAAGGCCCATGCTTTCGTACACCTCAGTGAAGATGTTGACTATGACGTGGAGTTCAGTCTCTGTATGTGCACAGATGCAGGCATCGTTTGTTTACTGCAGCTCGACGACAGAAGTTGGGGTGGTCTTGGACATGGCCTGGAGATGACGAAGGTTGAACAGGTTGCCACTGGTTCTGTAGTTTGTTCCACTCCAGTGGGGAGCTTGTTGAGTGTGAGGTGGAGCATTGCAGCAAGGAAGATCGAGAAGAGGATTGGCGCGATGATGCAGCCCTACTTCACCCCGTCCAGACGTGGATTGTGTCTGTGTTGGATCCATTAGATCATGGCTTGCATATCTTCGTACAGGCGAAGATGGTGACAAACGTTTGGGGCCAGCCAAAACAGAGGAGGACGCTCCATAGTCCCTCGCGGTTGACAATGTCAAAGGCCTTTGTAAACATAGAATGTAGGAGCAATGGTAGGCCATTCGGCCCTTCGAATCTGCACCGCCATTCAATATGATCATGGCAGATCCTGTATCTCAACACCATATTCCCACTTTTCCCCCATACCCATTGATGTCTTTTGGTTCTAGAAATCCATCTATCTCCGTCTTAAATATAGTCAGTAATTTGGCCTCCACAGCCTTCTGTGGCAAAGAATTCTACAGGTTCACCAGCCTCTGAGTGAAAACATTTCTCCTCATCTCGGTCCCAAATTTCCTTAGACCCTTGTTCTAGACTTCACAGCCAGGGGAAACATTCTCCCCGCATCCAGTCTGTACAACCCCATCAGGATGTTATGCTTTTCAATGAGATCGCCTCTCATTCTTTTAAACTCCAGTGAGTACAGGTCTAGTCGATCAAATCTGTCCTCATGCGACAGTCCTGACATCCCAGCAATCAATCTGGTGAACCCTTTGCTGCATTCCCTCTGTGGCAAGCATACCAAAACTGCACACAATACTCCAGGTGTGGTCTCACCAAGACACTGTATAACTGTAGAAATACATCCCTGCTCCTGTACTCAAATTCTCTTGGAATGAAGGCCAATATACCATTTCCCTTCCTAACTACTGCTTGCTGCACCTGCATGTTTGCTTTCAATGACTGCTGTACAAGGACACCCAGGTCCCTCTGTACATCGACACAATTTACATAATACTTATGTTTTTCCTACCAAAGTGGATAACTTCACATTAATCCACATTACACTGCATGCGCCATATGTTTGCCCACTCACTCAGCCTATCTAAATCGCCTTGCAGTGTCTTTGCATCCTCCTCACGACTCACAATCCCACCCAGCTTTTCAGAAAACTTGGAAATTTTACATTTGGTTCCCTCATCCAAATCATTTATATACATTGTAAATAGCTGGGGTCGAAACACTGATCCCTGTGGTACCCACTAGTCACTGCTGCCACTATGAAAAAAACGTTTATTCCTACTCTGTTTCCTGTCAGTTAACCAATTTTCAATCCATGCGAATACATTACCCCAATCGTATGTGCTTTAATTTTGCACACTAACCACTTTTGTGGGACTTTATCAAAGGCCTTCTGAAAATCCAAATACACTACATGCACTGGTTCTCCCTTACATATTCTATCAGTTACATCCTCAAAAAACTTCAGTAGGTTTGTCAAACATGATTTTCCTTTCTTAAATCCATATTGACTTTGCTTAATACCTTTGAAATTATCTAAGTGTGTCATTATCACATCCTTTATAATGACTCTAGCATTTTCCCTATTACTGATGTCAGGCTAACGGGTCTTTAGTTCCCTGTTTTCTCTCTCCCTCCTTTTTTAAATAGTGGGGTTACTTTTGCCACCCTCCAATCTGCAGGAACTGATCCATTATCTATAGAATTTTGGAAGATGAAAACCAATGCATCTACTATTTCCATGGCTAACTCATTTAGTACTCTGGGATGCAGATCATCAGGTGCTGGGGATTTATCAGTCTTCAGTCCCATTAATTTCTCCAGCACTAATTTCTTGCTAATAATCATTTTCTTTAATTCCTCTTGCTCACTACAGCCTTGGTTCCCTAACATTTCTGGGAAGTTATTTGTGTCCTCTTCCGTGAAGACAAAACCAAAGTATTTATTTAATTCTTATGCTATTTCCTTGTTCTCCATTACAAATTCTCCAGTAAAGGACCTCCATTTGTCTTCACTAATCTTTTTCTTTTTAAGTACTTGTAGAAACTTTTGCAGTCGGTTTTAATGTTCCTTGCAAGTGCACTCTCATAGGCTATTTTCCCCCTCTTGATCAATCTCTTGATTCTTTTTTGCTGAAATCTAAACTGCTCCCAGGCTTGCTACTTTTCCTGGCAACTTTGTATAACTCCTCTTTGCTCTAATACTATCCTTAATGTCTTTTGTTATCCAGGGTTGGGCCACTTTTACTTTTGTGTTTTTATGCAAGAAAGGAATGTATAACTGCTGCAATTCATGCATTCACTGCTTAAATGTTACACATTGCCGATCTACCATCATGCTTTTTAATGAATCTTCCCAATATATCATAGCCAATTCATTCCTCCCACATTCATAGTTTCCTTTGTTTAGATTTAGGACCCTAGTTTCGGATTGGACGACTTCAGTTTCCATATTAATAAAGAATTCAATCATGTTATGTTCATTCTTCCCTAAAGGATCCCGCACAACAATACTGTTAATTAATCCTTTCTCATTGCACAATACCCAATCGAGGATAGCCTGTTCCCTAGTAGGCTCCTCAACATACTGGCCTAAAAAACCGTCTCGTACACACTCCAGAATTTCATCTGCCACAGTATTATTACTAATTTGGTTTGGCCAGTCTATATGTTGATTAAAGTCACCTACGATTATTGTAGTACCCTTGTTACATGCATCTCTTATTTCCTGTTTGATGCCATCCCCTACAGTACCACTATTGTTTGGAGGCCTATAGACAACTCCCACCAATGTTTTCTGCCCCTTGATGCTCCTTAGCTCCACCCAGACTGATTCTACATCTTGATTTTCTGAGCCAATATCCTTTCTGACAATTGCTATGATTTCTTCCTTTACTAACAATGCCAGACCATCCCTTATTCCTTTTTACCTGTCCTTCCTAAATATCGAATATCCTTGGATATTAAGTTACCAACCCTGGTCAACCTGCAACCTTGTCTCCGTAATTGCAACTATATCGGTTCCGTTTACATCTATTTGCGCTGTTAATTCGTCTACCTTATTACAGATGCTTCGTGCATTCAGATAAATTGCTTTAAAATTTGTCTTTTTATCATTATTAGACATAATAACATTATTTTGTACTATCGCCCTATTTGTCTTATCACTATTTTTTTCTTACCTGGATCCTATTTGTTAGTGCACTATTTTGTTTGTATGCTCTTTCCTTTCCTGAAAAAATATGTTTAATCCTTACCACAAGAACTTTCTTGCATTGCTTCATTTTCTTTTCTATTTAGCATTCTAGATTTCTCTCCACTGTGGCCGTCCTCCCTCGCAGCGCCCCACCTCCCCAAAAAAAGTCAAAGAAGATCATGTACAATGGTTGATGCTGTTCCCTGCATTTTTCTTGCAGCTGTCACACAGTAAAGATCATGTCTGTTGTAACCCATAGTGGACGGAATCCGCATTGTGACTCCGGAAGGAGTTCCTCAGCCACAGGGAGATGACAGTTGAGGATAACTCTCGCAACAACTTTCCCAGTGGCTGATAACAGGGAGATTCATCTGTAGTTGCCGCCGTCAAACTTGCCCACTTTTCCAAAAGGTGGTCATGATTACTGCATCTCAGAGATCTCCCGGCATGCTCTCCTCCTTCCAGATGAGAGAGATGAGGCCATGCGTTCGTGCCAATAGTGCCTCTCCGCTATACTTTAGTGCCTCAGCGGGGATTCCATCCGATCCCGTTGCCTTGTTGTTCTTGAGCTGGCGGATTGCATTTTCTCCCTCGTTCAGGGTTGGGGTTTTGCTGAGATGGTGGCGGGTAGCATGCCGTGGGATGGAGTCGAGGACACTCGCGTCGAAGGCAGAGTATCGGTTCAGGAGATCTTCGAAGTGCTCCTTTCAGCGGGTCCTGACTGCCTCGCTGCCCTTGATGAGTGCCTCTCCATTCTTGGCAAACAGTGGTGTGGAGCCTTGGGTGCTTGGACAATAGCTGGCTTTGACTGTGGTGAAGAATCCTCGCACATCATGGCTGTCGGCCAGCTGCTGAATCTCCCGTGCTCTCTCCACCCACCATCTATTCTTTAGGTCGTGTGTTTTTTGTTGGACCTCGGCCTTAAGCCGTCTGTAATGCTGCTTTGATGCTCCCGAGTTGGGTTGTTGTTTTAGGTTCAGAAATGCCCTGCGCTTGCGATTAATTAGCTCTGGGATCTCCTGGTCATTCTCATCAAACCAGTCCTGGTGATTCCTAGTTGAGTGAATGAACTTCTCTTCGCAGGCACTGGTTATCGTGGACTGGAGAGCAGACCAAGCGCTGTGGACATTCTGCATCTCGGGGTCCTCAACGGCCGCCAGGTTAGCAGTGAAGTGTTGGCTGTTTAGGGCTCTCTTAACTGGGTCTTTGTGTGCCCCAGCATTTAATTTTTTACTGCACTGCTTCTGCTGGCGTCGCCGCTTTGGGGCCATGTTAAAGTTGATGATGGAACAGAAAAGGCGGTGGTCCGTCCAGCAGTCGTTGGCTCCTGTCATGGTGTGGGTGAAGCGCACATCCTTGCATTCCCTGGCTCGAACGATGACATAGTCGAGCAGGTGTCAGTGTTTGGAGCGAGGGTGTTGTCACGATGCCTTGTACATGTCCCTCTGGCGGAACAATGTGTTAGTGATGATAAGTTCGTGCTCAAGGCAAGTTGTCAGGAGAAGGGTACCGCTATAACTTTAAATTTTTGCCGATCTCCCAAATTAAGCTGTAGAACTTGTTCTGCCTGACATGACCACACAGCTAGTGTGAAGTTATTAAAATAGAGGTGTTTCTATTAAAAGAGTTGGTGGTACATTAAAGCTGCAAACCCTGTGATGGTTCCTGTTTCCTGCTCTTGTGGCCCAGTGGGTAACAAGGCAGCAGACCGCTTAGATCAGCATCTCAGAGGAAGGCAGCCTCAATGGCACATGCCCATTAAGATTCACTTCTCTCTATATTCCCGTAATTTTCATCAGAAATTAATATTGAAGAGCCACCATTGTAACGTTCCTTGCCAACTACCCATGCCTCTGCCTCTCTTTACGTTTCTCTGTCTATGCCATGTGTTTCTAATTCTTCCTGTATCTCTTCGTCTCTGCCTCTCTCGTGTGTCTATCTTCCTCTGTCACTCTGACTCTCTCTAAGCCCCATCACGCATCCACTTCCTCTCTCTCTCTCTATCTATCTCTGTCTCTCTCCCTGTCTGTCTTGATCTTTCTCTCCCTGTGTGTCTCACTCTCGCTCTCTTTGTCTCTCTCTACAGCAGATTTTCAACAAGAAGGTTGTTTATACCACACAAAATCATGAAGCAATGATATAGACCACGATTGACATCTAGCTGCAGGAAAAATGCAAAGCTCACCGCATTTACTAATAGCAGTTAGTAAGAGTGAAAAAATGGATCTAACGCTGACACTTGATATGAAGGGCATAAAATGCTAAATGCTTCTAATAAAAAACAGTACAACAATATGAAATTTTAAAGCATTTACTTCATGTGAGACTAAACAATTGGTAAAATAGTAAATGTTAGACTGTTTAGAATGAATCTTAAGCGGGATGCAACTTTTAATAATAAAGAGGGATTCATGAGCAGAAAGATTATGTTACCCTGACTAACCAGATATAGTTCTGCTGTTGCACCAAATTCTGATTGTAACTGAAACATAGAAATGATATTGCAAGGCGTTTTAATTGAATGTTTGACTTTAGGTAACTGTCAATATCAATTCAGTGTTACTCTGTCTCTTAAAGACTGTCTGATTATAGCTCCGCGGGGAGTGATGCAGGTTTCGAAAGGCATTGGAAATATTGGGGATTCACTTACAGAAGGCGACAGAGGTGCTTCATTCCCAATGTTCGAGTAGAAGTCCACCTCTCTCTGTGAAGACACGGGCTTCGGATCATCTGTTTTCACGGGCTTCTTTTGCCTGAAAACTGGAATCATAGAATCAGACAGTACAGAAGGCGACCATTCGGCCCAAGATGCCTGCGCCGGATCTTCCACAACAACGTGCCAATTGGGCCCACACCCCACTTTCCCCAAAACCTTACATGTTTCCTCTTCGAAGCCAGTCGCTTCCCTTAAAGAGAGCAACAACCAAATATAAGCAGACCCATAGATCATACTTCTCGCTGTTACAATACAGCCTCTGTTTAGTCAGATTTGGGCGAACATTTCCACTAAGTGCCACAACCAATGGAGTCCGTCCAACACAGAGCAACCTGCTCCCCAGTGCATTGATCCACTTCCCATTCCTGCACCCGACAAATTTGGCCGCCCACATTAGACCGCTGACACTGTACTACTGCTTCAGGACCAAAGGGCCGGACACTCAAATCCCCAAACTGTACTTACGGGAATGAGGAGGGAGCGGCTGGAGCGACTTCCCCGAGAGCAGGCTGCAGCTGTGGAGCTCACTGCCCTTGCACCAGGCGACTGTGCCCTGAGACCAGTGTGACTTCACACTCTACTGGACAAAAGAGGAAACTCCACCGGACCCGATGACGAGTCCACCCTAACGCTGAAAATTCAACTGAGCCCTGTCAGTTTTTGAAATAACTTCTAAACAGAAGTGAACAGTTGGACTCCATGCCGGAAACGTCTTTGCAAACTGTTTCAAACATGGTTTATTCAAAGCGCAGCTTGTACCATTAACACAGAGGTTGGCCTGGTCTGTGGCCACAGGCTGAAGGCTTTTTTACCGGCTAGGGAAGTGGTCCCTCAGCTCGGTTTGTGTGGTCTGGCGCAACAGTAGAGAGGGAAATTTGGTGAATGGCTGAGAACTGTGACCACTGAACGTGTTTCACTCTAGCACAATTTACCATTTAATCCTGAGAGTTTAACCGAGTGTTTAACAAAGAAGTGATTCATCTCACAAATTACTGAAGCCTAAACCCAGAGTAATTAAGTGCATCTTCTTGAACCGCTCACTCCAGGTAATCAAAAATATTGTTTCTTCTGAAACAACAATCCTAATAGACTTTAACATTACATTTTGGACTGTACATACGTTTAGCCATCTTAGTGCAAACGTGCAGTGCAATAGAATGTTTCAGCCACTCAGTACTGACTAAATGTTACAAAAATCTGTCAATGCTAGCTGTTATTCTTGTAGTGCAACTTTCTAATTACTCAGTCTGTGTTGTATGAAATGATTAACCCTATCAGTGTCACCATGGGAAGATGTATAAGCCTGTTACTATACTGTGTTAGTAAAACAGTGAAACCTTTGCCCCCAAGGATTACTCTCTCTATGCTGTCTTACTGATGCAGAGCTATGGTCAGCCAAATTGCCCTATTATTACAATACCATGATTATTACATCTGCTTTCCTATTGTTCTGTAATTAATAAGTTAATTATGCTCATTTTTGATTATTATTACAAAGTAATATTGCTAAAGGACGATGATTAGTACCTGCACTGTCATGCCTATTTTGCTCTACTGAAGCAGTTCTGTGATTAGTGCCTATACTGTACTCCAGCATGTATATGATTAGAACGCATGCTATTATATTGGTGGAGATCGATGAGTACTCACTATACAGTGCTATTGGTACTGGTCTTTGATTAGTACTGACAGTGCCGTCACAATACAGGACTGTGGATAGTATCGACATTACTCTAATGGTGCAGGACTATTATTAGAATATAGACTGCAAAATAGTATATATTCCTGATTAGGACCAGAACTATACTACCTGTGCAGGTCTATGATCAATACCTGCATTGTTCGACTGGTGCAGACTTTTTATTCTTAGCTACAAAAGCCTAATAGTATAAATTTTGTGATTTTTACCCACTCTGTCCTCTTTTGTACAAGTCTGTGATGAATAGCGACAGTATCTTGCTGATACATGATTGTCATTATTAATTTAAATACTGGGACTGACACAGATACTAACTATAAATGTACTGACCTTAGATTATGCCATTCAATAACTGAACCTGTACCGGTCATATTGAGTGTGTAAAATATTTAGAGTCAATCTTCTGAAGTTATCTCAACATTTCTTTATTTATTGCAATTTGCACATGGATATTGACACTAGATCATTGGTTGTACATCATTCAGTTTGGCCAGAAACATAGCATAAATATCAAAATAAATACATTTCTCTTTAATAACTCGAGAAATATACTGATTTTAGTGGTTACAATGAGCGATTAATTGACTGTGTTCGCCTAATTTCTTCTTCTTTTTAGTCTCGTTACTTTAAATGCCAGATTATACACACACACGATGCTGTTTGAGGAATTTATTGTAACCTCATGCTATCCACAACCAGTGTGGGCTCTGTGAGGCATACTTCATGAGTCCACTATGAGCTATTAAATCATCACACTTTCCACGATTCCAGTATGAGAAGCTAAACGGTGGTTCACACATATATTTTATACCAAATGTCACCTTTGATCCCTACATTCCATACATACTAGCAATAAACCACAGTACATCAAAGATACATATAAATGTCAACTGAATAACAACATAAACCGTAGTAACATATATTTAACTCTTCGAATAATGTAATTATCATAAACACAAGTGACTTAATTGCCGTCATGAACTCTTGCCATTCCCCTAAACACAAGTCAACAAGCTGATTTATTCCAGACCATTTACAGATATGGCTGAATGACTCTTCCACATTCTATTATTGTGCATTCCTGGGAAGATATCGATGCCGTTAGGGCAGTTCACACAATTTACAACGCATGCTGTGCTGATCCCACAGACTGCCCAGAAAGAACATTTGACTTACTCACGTAATGTGACCCTTGGTTACCACAGATTACTGAGCTTTAGAATATTTTGGTTCGGTAATCGTAACAATGGCTACTGCAAGAGAAACAGGCTCAGTTATTTATTAACACTGTCCGACAGAAACTTGCTAATGAAGGAAAGAACTCTGATACCAGGGTCAAAGTGAAGCTGGTTAATTGCAGGCAATCCTCGGACATCAGACTGGTAATCAATGATAAGAACTGCCCTCTGATTACAATAACATAAATAGATTTGCTCACACGTGTGTGGATTGACAATGCTGCCATTCTGCCTCTTGTGGGACTATTTTTAGTCACCAATTAAAGCACTGCTTTGCATACAATTAATCCCCGAGACATATGGCCCACAAATCACCATGGATTTATGTTGACAGTTTACCTGTAACCCCCCAGAATATTTCCTCGCACATCTCTACTTGTGTTTTTCCATTGCTCGGACTCTCACTTCCCCACCGCATCACTCCTACTCAATGCTTTACTTTTTAAATAATTGAGTCTCTCAACATAAAATCTTCTGCCCATATATTCTAAATAAAGTCTCCATTCAATGTTAGAAATTATTCCAGAGGAAGCTCGCTGATCAAAATATCTAATACAAAATATAGCGAAGCGCAACATATAAACCAGCTGCCAGCACTTACACTGTTATCCAGCTATCAGTGTCAGTAATTACCTGAACTATTCTTGATTCCTTGTAAGTCAGGTACCGTGCTTGCACTAACTGCGGCAGCATTCTCATCTACTATAGAAGAAGCCTTTCCCATCACTTTACTTGAGCCAAGTCACTAGTGATACATAACAACTTACCAACCAAGTACATTACATGTGGTGCTCTTGTTCAAACTCCCCAACACATCATCTCCGTACTATATTTTATTTTTTGATAAGTTCGCACTTCTTCATACTTTCAAACACCATCCACCCTGAAGTACTTTTCCAGAATAACCAGCCCTGCTCATTCGTGTTTACCAAAGCCTCATGTAGTATCCTGCTGCAAAATATGAACGGCAAAACTTGCGACATTGATTTCCCTCGAGATATAAAGTCCTGTCAGAGTAAAGGATACGTTGAGAGTTAATTGTTCGTGGGCATGAACTTTGTGCCTCCAAGGTCTTGCGCCAATAACAATGGCCTAACCTGCCTTCAGAATAAAATCCACGAGGTCAGGTAATTTGCTGAGAGCACCAGTTGATTGACATTGCCTCAATTCTACTTTTTTGTTGTTTCTATGTTTTTATTCCTGCTTCGCTGTCATTTCCGTGGAAGGTTTTCGTAGACATCAGAGCCTTCTTCCACGAGACCTTCTTCCAAACTAGCATCAATGTCCGTCTGGGTAACTGTGGCGTATATGATGCAATTGTCGCTGGGACCATTCTTGTTACCCTGCAATTAAAGAATATGGGGCTGAAATTGATCATAGGCAGTGGCGCACAACTGGCGAGAAAGAACCAATAGTGATTTCAGTGGGAAGCGAAGTCGAGAGAGGTGGATAACAGATGGACAATTCAATATCACCCGATTACATTATGATCAAAATTAATGACAATTACCGGGCACAGCTCATACAATTCCACTAATGATTCCTCTCTTACTTTTACAAAATAAAATGTTTGAAAGGAAAGTAGCAATGAAGAAACCACTGAGTAAATTTGAATAAGGGATGATTCTTTTTGATCATTCACGGGCAGCGCTCGCAACTTCAACAATTATTGCCCGTCCCTAATAGCCCTTGAGAATGTGGTGGTGAGCTGCCTTCTTGAACCGCTGCAGTTCGTAGTGTTAAGTTCCTCTTGTAGAAATTTGGTACAAATAAGTGGCTTGCTAAGCCATTTCAGAGGGCAGTTTAGAGTCGACCGCGTTGCTGTGGCCCTGGAGTCACATATAATCCAGGCCAGGTAAGGACAGCAAATTTCCTTTCCGAAAAGATAATAGTGAACCGGACCGCTTTTTAACGATAATCTGGTAGGTTCATCGTCACCAGTACTGACACTAGCTTTTTAATGCAGATTTATTTAATTAACATAATTTAAATTCACCCGCTCTGTGGTAGGATTCGAAGTCATGTCACCGGGACATTATTCCAAATCTCTGTATTGCTAGTCCAGGAACATAACCATTACGCTATTGTAAGGATGATTGCATGAATTCTTAGAGGGAATAAAACTCCAATGGTCTTTATCCTTCTGTAACCAACTGGCAACTGCAGCTTTAAAAAAATCGGCGGGATTTCTATTTCTATTCATTAGCTACTTTAGTGAGAAAGAGCCAATATTTTAAGTTTAGGGGCGACCTTTGCAAAGGAATGATGTAGATTTGAGAACTTGCGGCCTTGGGCTTCAAACTGGTGTGGAGCAGATCTGCCGGATGTTAATGTTAATTCAAATTAATGCAGAATAACATTGAACGAATTCTATTGTGTGTGGAACATCCGCAACGCCCATTGACGCCCGAGGAACAAACTGAATATAAGCCCCAATGATAATCAGACATCGGGGTAAAATTGCTCTTTGGCAGTAGGTCCATGATGGGTTATAGCGAATATGCCCACTCAAATATATTTTCAATAGATTTATGTGTTTCAACTGGGCTATTCCTATAAATGACGCTCTGCTTTGCGATGGTAAGTTATACATCTACCAGCATTGGTTTAGATATTCCTGAGCAACATCTTTCTTGTCGAAAGATAACTTACCCATTTCCCTCCTGAGGCGTCACCATAGTTACCTGTAAATAAAGCATGAGCATTATAAAGGTAGCAATCTGGGAGCGTTGATGGACAGAATTACATTAATCAACCCTAATCAGGGATAATTTTAATCTAACCACTCTGGCGGCAAATTGAACGGATCGGTATAAATCCTGGGTTTACAACCAGTGGAGTTTGCTACCCATTGTAGTGGGAGAGTAATATTGGGCGTGATTGAAAACTGGTGTTTGAACACTCCCCGTCCTTTTACAGCCACGTTGAGCTAGGTTAAAATAACACATGTATATGTTAAAACCATTTGCTTGAAAATTCACAGTCCTTTTGCCTCATTCCCAATTTTTCAAACAGCCGAAATATTCCAACAGTATCTTCTGCCGCATAACGTTATATGACTGACCAACTCTCTTTTAGTTCCACCTTAAGTTTTGTCTTTATTGCAAAGTGGATGGAGTATAAAAGCAGGGAAGTCTTGCTACAGTTATACAAGGTATTGGTGAGGCCACAGCTGGAATTTTGGTGCAGTTTTGGTTTCCATATTTGCGAAAGGATATACTTGCTTTGGAGGGTTGACTTTTATGAGGAAAGGTTGAGTAGGTTGGGCCTCTACTCGTTGGAATTTAGAAGAATGAGAGGTGATCTTATCGAAATGTAAAATATTATGAGGGGTATTGAGAAGGTGGATACAGAGAGGATGTTTCCACTGATAGGGGAGACTAGGAGACTAGAACTAGAGGGCATAATCTTAGAATAAGGGGCCATACACTTAAAACTGAGATGAGGAGAAATTTCTTCTCTCTGAGGTTTGTGAATCTGTGGAATTCGCTGCCTCAGAGAGATGTGGAAGCTGGGGCATTTAATACATTTAAGACAGAAATAGACAGTTATTGAAACGAGCAGGGAAGTGGACCTGTATCCATGATCGGATCAGCCATGATCATGTTGAATGGTGGAGCAGGCTCGAGGGTCTGTATGGGCTATCGCTGCTCCTATTTCTTATGTTCTTATGTTGTTAAGCTCTTCTATTGTATTCTAGTATAAATACCCAATGTTTCACAACATTGTTCATCAACATAATGCTCCATTGCCTCTATCATATCCATTAATCTTTCTTTAAGTGAAAAGATACTTCCATCATCCTACTGGCCACCGATACACAAACATATACCTCTGTAATTCCCCCTCTGTGATTCGACTCAATAGTTTGTTCTACGTTAAGGGCGCTATATAAATGCAAATTTTTGCTTTTCGGAACTTCTTTTCGCACATTCCGTTTAATTTTCACTTTTACGCCAGGGCAGTAATGGGCGGGAGCATGTCGGGGGCCCGTTTTATTCTCTACCAGCCAATAAATCCCCAAGTGTTCTTCTGCTTACCCTCCAGAACGTCACAGAAATAGTATTGGAATCACGGCAGTGATTATTTTAACCATGTGTTCCTGAAGTGGTTGACAATATTTTAAGCAAACACATTTCAAAAGTAATATCTGAATTCCAATATTGTAATTGTAATTTTCATCTCCCTGAGCAACCTCTGTGAAAAATTGGCATATTTACGTCCATCTACTGATTTACTGATCGTGACCACCGAATACACTAAATCTGAAGCAGTTTTCGTATGATCTAAATAGGGACAAAAAGAGAAAAAAATTACAATAAGTAGGCTTCAATAGGATGGAATAATATACAAATGACAAATAAATAATAGATATACAGAAAGAGATAGAGCGAAGGAGAAATGGGTAGATAGATAGGTAGATAGAGAGATAGATAGATAGGTAGATAGATAGATAGATAGATAGATAGATAGATAGATAGATAGATAGATAGATAGATAGATAGATAGATAGATAGATAGATAGATAGATAGATAGATAGATAGATAGATAGATAGATAGATAGATAGATAGATAGATAGATAGATAGATAGATAGATAGATAGATAGATAGATAGATAGATAGATAGATAGATAGATAGATAGATAGATAGACACACATACAGACAGTCAGACCGATAGGGGAATAGGTGGATAGATGGATAGACTCATAGCTTGCGTGAAATAAATTAACCAACAGCGATAACGAACTAAGACAAGATTATTAGTATCCATAATATGAATATAGTGACTGTGCGTGGATCATTTACTTCCCATCAGTTTAACATGGATGATATATAGCTATTAGTTGTGTTTGATATGTAGGCAATAAATATGGGAAGGAGAGAAGTCCCCCTTGGGTATTTACACAAACCGGGTGGTATCCTACCGGCTGTCGATTAATGCTGGGACTGATACTGAATCCATTGACTACAAGGGAACCAAATATGGGGCGACGAGAACGACAGGGCACATAATTTTCACCCTACTCGATAGCGCCCTATTTACACTATTGCCCAACGTTAGAATGACCCCCTTTGACTGCTGTTTCCCTACATTGTCACAGTGATTGCCCCTAAAATGTAATTAGTTAACTCTTCAGTCATTTTGGACGGCGCAAAATGTGTTTCTCACGAGCAAGATCCTTTTTGTTCCTTTCTAACCTGACACGTCACAGTGTTGAGTGTGAAAAGTGCTCCGATCATCCTCCAGGTGGATTTAGATAGCAGTGATACGGATACAGCCTTATTGTAAGTAAGTTTTCCAATGAAAAATTGTGTTTATAGCAGTATGTGTCCGATGTGTACACATCCTGAACATAGGTTGGTCTATAACTTTGACTGAAATGTGCAAGAATGGACAATGTTTCCTAAATGTACCTTATTCACCTTCAACGATATCGATCGACTTATATTAAACATTTGTTGTCGTTGCTGCAGTTTATTGCAACGCTATTAGTCAGGTCAATTACGATGTTCCACACAGCTGCTGTCTAAAAACCAGAACAAGGGAACTTGTCTGCAGTTTCTAAGGGTACTATGCACGAGAGATGGAATCTAGAATTTTACAATAGTGCTTTTGAAATTTACAAATATTGGCCAGGGTATCAGTCCTATAATGCATTGAAACAGAGCTTCCCCAGATAACTTCTCACAGTCGCATGGCAATTGCTACCCTTACAGTAGTTATTAAGTTAAGTGAGGTAGATTCCTCCAGTCAATTATCAATGTGAATGTTTACCTTCAATGGGTTTCCTGCCTTCTACTACATTGTAGGTTGCCTGATCAGAACTAGAAGCTGTGGAGAGTAAAAGAAGAAATTGAGCTCAATGAAGTGGGACAAAAGGAAGCATTTAGATACCAGAGCCATCCTACAATTCATGATTGGAAATTTACTGTTGTGTTTACTGGTTGTAAAGTGAAGCCACTAATTCGGCTGATCAATGCAAGCTGATCACCAGCACCGTGAGTAAATGGAGCATTTGTCTTGCGACCAAGTCATGGAATGTGCTGATTTGCTTGATTGTAAACGGGGTGGCGCTGAGCAGCACGATTGGCTCCAGTGTCCCCAGGTCAGATACCCGGATATCGACGAGAGGTCCAGTTCCAGCATCCTTCGCTTGGAATGTTTATTTTAATTATGGGGAGGAGACAGGTCCACATCTCAATTTAGTACACAGGCTATTGCTCATTATGTCTGATTGTCAGGCTCCAAGGTTAACACTTTTGGACCGGTGCCCAGATGGTCATCTATCAATCACGCCCGAGTAAAAATCACCACCTTCAGAAAGAGGAAATAATGCTCTCTAAATTAAGAGATTAAGTGGCAGCTTTTTGAATTGCTGCAGGAGCAGTTAGCATCACCTGCAAAGGTGAGCCTGCTGGGGCAACAAGCACATCCTTTCGGTAATCCACCGGATTTTCTTTCCATTAACATGATTCTATTGGACCGTGACAACCTCCTCATACTATTCTCCTTCATACGCCCGACACACACAATACTTAGTGTCGGTGCAATAATGACGTAAATATAGCACTGGAATATGCTGAATAGATGCAGATGAAGGAATCTAATAGCCACGGGCGATTTATACCATATCCCATCGCAACTTCGGTGGAATATTGGCGCAAGCCAGGCAGAAACGACGGTTTCTCTGAAGTTTTCACCGAAAGTCCACTGAAGTTATGGTCGGCTATCAGGAACACATCCAGGAGCATTCTATCGCGAACAATCTGCAATACATTGCTACATTCATCAGTTTGCACTTACTAGTATTTCGGGATGATCCCACAACTTCATACTCGAAATTGCTCGCAGATATTTCTTCACTCAGGGGTTGAGATCCATTTCCACTTGCCTCCCTTTGCACAAGAATGTTCTCATATATAAAGTGTTAATGCATTCACAACTCAAATCTCACTTCCAACAAAATGTTACGAACTCTTAGAATCTAACAAACGTACATCAGGAAGTCTGCAGAACTTACAACACTATGAATGACCAATGGTGCTTAGTCCCACACTTCTGCAACTTGTCCGCAGCTCTGTGTGGTCCTCTTCCTAAAGTACCTGCCCAGATGCCCTTTTAAAATTATTGATTGAACAGTTTCCATCACCTTAACAAGTAGAGCGTTGAAGATCCAGGCAAATTGTGAAAAGTACAGAGTCTCCAAATCTCACCTCAAGATCTTTTGCCAGTGATATTTTAAGCTATTATTGGCCCAATCGCCAGAGGGAATCGTTTTTCCTCAATAATGTATCAACATCTCCCATCATCGTGAAAACTTCTAATAGATCATTTCTTAACCTTCTCAGTTCCAAGGAGAACATTCTTAACTTTCCAATTTCTCCTGATAACTAATTTCCCTCATCTCTCATAACATCCCTGTAAACCTTCTCTTCACCCTTTCTAATGCCTTTACCTCTTCCCTGAAGTGTCGTGCCCAGAAATGTCTACAATACACCATCTGAGGTCTTAACAATGATATATAAATTTCTAGCTGGAACTTTCTGCTTTATTTGTCAATTGATCTATCTTTAACGAAAGCAATACACCTGATCACCTTGCCCTGCCATCTTTAAGGATTTATGTATATGGACACCAGCGTCTCTCTGCTCATCTGCTACTAAACATCGCATCATTTATTAAGTATTATCTTTCCATATTAGTTCTCCAAAAGTGTATCACGTCACACTTCTCAGCAGGGAATACCATCTGCCATGCTTCTATCCATTTGTCCATTATGTCTGTGACATCGTGAAGTCTACATCTATATCTAAGCACTATCTACTACCTGGCCATGCTTCGTATTATTTGAAAATTTACAACTTTGCTCCCTACATCTTTATATCTGTCGTTTATTAAAAAAAATGCAATTACAACGGATCCCAATATGATACTTGTTGAACACCACTGCAAACTACCATCCAGTTTGAGACTCATCCCTCCACCAACTGAACCTATCACTGAGCCAATTCTGCATTCATACCGCCACGTTCAATTTAATCCCATGGGTTTCCATGTTATTTATAAGCCTCTTGTGTGGCCGAATGCATTAGAAAATTCCATGTGTAGAATATCTACTGCACCACCTTGATCAAGCTTCCGGAGCAAAATAAAGTTTCATTGAGAAACTCATGGCTTAATCAAAGGTAGCCAGCATAGATTTTTAAAAATCTTGTCTGACTAACTAATTTTAATTGTTTGATGAGAGAAGGTTGATCAAGGTAGTGCAGTAGATGTTTGAGAAGTAAAATTATTCGACCTGGCGAGTGGGTCAATAACTAGAGGTCATAGATTCAAAACCATTGCAAAAAGATCAACAGGAGATGAGCAACTTTTCTTCCACTCAGAGAATTGCGGGGCTCTGGAACATACTACCTGGAGAGGTGGTGGTAGCTGATTCCTCAATAATTTCGAAACAGTGTTGGATAGGTATTTGAGAATGAGAAACTTGCAGGGCTATGGACAAAAAACGGGGATGAGAGACTAAGCACGACTGCTCTTTCAGAGAGCCAGCACAGGCGCGATGGGCTGAATGGCCTCTTTCCGTGATGAAGGTATCTATGAATCTATGAATACCATTTTCCAATAATTTCCTCACCACCAATGTTAGGTTGACTGGTCTGTTTATGGATTAAAAGCAGAAACAAATATAGAAAAATAAGTTATCTCTTAATGACTCTAAACTACTCGGGCAGAGCTATATCCGAGACTATGGGGGTGAAATTGGAATTGGGTGGCGAGGCAAAACTGACGCTACTGCGTCTTCCGTGCCTCTATATCCCGTCCAGTTTTCAATTCCATTTCGGACGTATGAATAGTGGCAGATGCAACACCACTGGATGTGCATCACCAACGTAGGTAAATTTCATCCCTTCAGCATATTCATTGATATAATCACTGCTAAATAATATGAAGATTGTGCAGACTTACCCCCGCGGCTGTGCAACACTTGAGGAATTATCTGGATAAAATAGGAAGAGATAAACTTGAGCAAGTTATGCGGTAAATGTTACATTCTTGCTGCCTACAGCGGACTTGAGTTTCTTCAATTAATCTCCAAACATTTTCACTGATATGACTGCTAAACTGTTACAGACGTGCATTAATATAAATCATTAAATTATTTATGCACAAAGATCGTCCGGAAACCTTTAAGACATTACCAAGCATGACACATCCACTATCTGATTTCACCTTCACTTACTAACTATGTGACAGTTATTGTTCTGTCCTTCGCCCAGATGCTTACATTTTCCGAATGGAATAATGGGAAAATGTCCACAACCCAGCAATTTCATTTAATCACTGATCCGATTGTAAATAACTCTTTATTTTCCAGCCAACACTATGCGAGTCTCTCCCAAATCATTCTGTCACATTTCGAATGCTGACTGAATAAGCAGTGGACTGAATCCTCTCCCATGACTGTGGAACCAATCAATTGCCCATAAGAGATTACTCACCTTGCTTCTTCTTCCGAAGTTTGAAGATAAGCAAACTAATCAGGGCGAAGATAACAAAAAGTGGAATAACTGATGCTGTGATCGCGGTTGAGCGACTCTGCACTGGAACCAAGTAAACATAATCCATGAATAACATAATACCACTCCAAACATTACTATTTCACCCTCGCACCACATGCTTAATTAAAATTGCTTTTAAAATCAACACAAAATGAATCGGCTTTCTACTCCCCTCAGCCCCTCCTCCCTGATATACTGATCAATGCATTTGTCAGCTCTAAGTTCTATTATTACATCAACTTCCTTTCAGGTCTTCAAATCCGCCGTCCACAGACGCCAACTAATCTAAATGGCCATATTCCACTCTAATTCCTACTCGTCATTGAGTCGACCTCGCTCCGTAACAAACGTAAACACCTGGTCCGCATGTTCACTATATTGTGTCACATCTCCTCCACTGTTATCTCGATCTACACATTTCAGTCAACTGAGTTGTGGCCTATTAAGCATTTGCGCTTCCTTTATCACACCATTAGTGGAAGTGCTTTAGCTCTACTGTCCAAAACCATCTCATTAATCCACTTTCCTCCTCTACTACATTCTGCTTCAAACTTCTTCAGAGGATCCCCATTTGCAGACAGATTAATGTTCACCCCTCCCGATCTCTCTCTTTCGCTCCCTGTTTGCAGCCATAACACCACAACATAACCCTCTCTATTTCAAGTTCAAAAGCACCCTTGGGAAATGCTGCTAATTATTTTATAACCATTTCACCAAATTAAGTTGAATTTCTTAATCAGAATTATAGCATATATATAGTCACCTGAGCGGCCATGTGTCATTGATGAAGTATACAGCATGCGAATTCAATACACTGGTTGTTTGGCCGAAAGAAAAGTAATCATAAAATCAGATCAGGCATCATGAATCAATTACCTGATAGCGTGACATCGATGAAATTGCTGGTTGTGTTAAAAATCCCGACATGTGACCCTCTGTTGGTCGCTACACAGTGATAGCGCCCCCCATGGTCTATCTGGAATGAACTGATAATGAGCTCACTGCCGTCCCTGTTTAAGTGGTAAGATTCGTTGATGCTTTCTAACTGTCGGTTGTCCACGTACCAGCGGAAATGTGCGGCAGTGCCTGCCTTCACCCGGCACTGGAGAACGAGGCTGTCCCCCGCTGAAATCTCAGTTTTGTTGGTATTGGAATTGATATAAGCACCGGCTACAGGAACTAAAGGGAAGCAAATAAGGTTAAAAGTGTAGAGAATTAAGTTTGCAAGTTAAAGTTCAAAATTCGTACTCGTTTTGAGTACTCACATAAATCAGGCAGATAAGGAAAATTTCGGGACAACTGGCTGGAATTCCTGTGCACTGTGGGAAGGGCAGGACACGTTATGTCTCCCGGATAACTCTGCATGAAGGACGTACCTTCAGTTGAACAAAAGCACACAGAAAATAGGAGCAGGAGTAGGCAAGTTGTCATCTGGAGCCTGCTTCGCCATTCATTAATTTCATGGCTGATCTGATCATAAATTCAGTTCCACTTCCCTGCCCGCTCCCATAACCCCTTATTCCCTTAGCTCTAAAAAATCTGTCTATCTCTGCCTTAAATATATTCAATGACCCAGCCTCCACAGCTCACTAGGTCAGGTAGGTTCACAGGTTCACAACCCTCTGAGAGAAGAAATTCCTCATTTTAAATTGTTTTAAATTGGCAGACCCTTATTCTGAGGCGATGTCCCCTAGTTTTAGTTTCCCCTATGAGTGGGAATATCCTCCCTGCATTTAACTTGTCGAGCACTCTATCATCTTATAAGTTTTTTACAGCCTCCAATGCAAGTATATATTTCATTATATATGGAGACTAAAACTACGCAGTACTCTAGGTGTGGCCTCAACAATACCCCGTACAGTTGTAGCAGAACTTCTCTGCTGCTGTACTCTATCCGCCTTGCAATACAGGCCAACATTCCATTTACCTTCCTGATTACTTGCTGTACCTGCATTCTAACGTTTTGTGCTTCATGTACAAGGACCTCCAGGTCCCTCTGACTGAAGCACTTTGCAATTTTTCTCCATTTTGAATTATTGTTTCCTTTTCTATTTTGTCTGCCAAAGCGGATAACCTCACATTTTCCCACATTATACTCTACCTGCCAAATTTTTGCCCAGTAACCTATCCTGTCTATATCCCTTTGCACATTTTTGTGTCCTCCTCACAATTTATTTTCCCACCCATCTTTGTATCATCAGCAAACCTGGCTACATAACACTCGGCCACTTCATCGAAGTCTTTAATATAGATTGTAATGGTTGTGACTCAGCCCCGATCCCCACGGCACCCCTCTAGTTACTGTTTGCCAACCAGAAAATGCGCCATTTTTCCCCACTCTCTGTTTTTTGTTAGCTAGCCAATCCTCTATCTATGCTAATATACTACCCCAAACTCAGTGAAATTTATCTTGCGCATTAACCTTTTATGTGTCGCCATATGGAATGCCTTCTGGAAATCCAAATACACCACATCCACTGGTTCCCCCTTATCCACCCTGTTCATTACATCCTCAAGGATCTCCAGCAAATTTGTCAAACATGATTTCCCTTTCATGAAACTATACTGACACTGCTTGGTTGAATTGTGCTTTTCCAAATGTCCCGCTACTGTTACCTTAATAATGGACTCCAGCATTTTCCCAACGACAGATGTTAGGCTAACTGGTCTCTAGTTTCTTGCTTGTTGTCTGCCTCCTTTTTTAAATATTGAAACATGCAATTGGTGAAAGAGCACTTAAAGGACGGATGGGGCCATTTAAGAACCAGTAGATTAGATACTTGTGGAGGCAGAAGGCATGGAGGAGGTAATAAATTAAAACTTTACATCTGTCTTAAATGGAGAATGGAATGCTACCAGTACAGCAGTAGAGCAGGAGGTAGTAGCAAAGTTGGATCAGATAAAATTAGATAAAAGGTTGGCACATCTCAAAGAAAAAAATACCATTCCGGAAAGGATGCATTGTTAGTTAGTGAGGGAAGAGATGAAATTGCAGAGGTTCTGGTTCCGATCATCCAACCTGCTCAGTTATGTGCAGTCAGGGCGGTGGCGACGGATTCCAGAATGCTGGAGGATTGCAAATGTTTACAAAAGGGGAGAGAGATTAACCTAGCCACTAAAGTGCACTCAACCTAATGTCGGTAGTTGGGAAATTTTTGGAGACACTAATGCAGGACAACATTTATTGGCATTTAGAAAAGTTTCGCTGAATAACTGAAAGTTAGCACGGATTTGTTCAAGGAAAATCGTGATGAGTAACTTGATTAAAATCTATTATGTAATAATGGAGAGGATTGATGATCCTACTGTGGTTCATGTTGAGCATCTGGACTATCAAAATTAATGTCCATGAGAGTAAAGGGACAGTGTCAGTATGGATATTAAATTTGACCAGGCACAGAAACATATAAATTAATGAGCTGTACTTGGTTATACACAGCATAATTTCAACGTTTGAATGTGACACTGAACTCAGAAACGTAAACGAAGAGGCTAATGCCAGACTTAAGAAAATAATAACATACGACTCAGAGCAGCAGTAGGCCATTCGTCCCTTCGAGCGTGCTCCATCATTCAAAATTATCATGTCTGATCTTCTACCTCAACTCCACCTTTCTGCCTTGTCCCTTTATCCATTCTCTTAGTATCATAAATATCCATCCAACTCTGCCTTGAATATACTCAATGATTGAACGTGCACAGTCTGTGGATTAGAGAATTCCAAAGATTCACAACCCTTTGAGTGAAGTGATTTCTCATCATCTCAGTCCTAAAAAGCTGACCCTTTATCGTGACACAGTGGCCCAGAGTTCTAAACTCGCCAGCCAGGGAACAATTCCTCCCAGCAGCTGTCCTGTCAACCCCTTAATGATTGTATACGTTTCAATGAGCTTGCCACTCATTCATCCAACTCCAGGGAATATAGGACCTGTATCTTCACCTATTCATTTAGTTGTGTTAATATCTCCCTTCAAACAGATGGGTGTTGAAGCAATATTGTACCTTCAGACCTAACGCTCAAATAGCAACACTTCATCTCATCAGCCTTGCAATCACGTGCTTCGTTCCACCACTGAGGAATTGAAAATAACTCACCTATCACTGAAACTGCAACGGGTTCGCTGTGTTGAGGAAGTTCTTCCGCCTCGTTTGAAACCCCGCAACTATAATCTCCTTCGGTGCTTTTCTTGATGTGACCGATTTGGTAAATACTTTTGGGTAGGTTGGACGCCTCTCGATAGATTTCTTGATTCGTCTGTTTGTAAAAAATGTAGTTAATCGGGGTAGAACCGTTGGACACTGAACAGGCTATCGACGCCGTGTCTCCTTCTATTAGCTCTGTTCCTGGGCTGATTGTGAGTTCCGGTTTTGACACTGGGATTCCTGTAAGTATAATTACTTGAGAGTCAAATTGCTTTGGTAGAATATGTTGTGTCACTTTTAAAGTCAAATAGAACTCTCATCATAACTAAGAGCCTCATCATTTAGTTTACCACACCAATATGTGGCGTCCGAATTGAGGAAATCCCGATCCTGGAACTACAATGTTTCCGATTGCTGTCCACCTGTGGCCACCCGACTATCTCTGGTCTGATCCTGAATCATACTGACTCTAAGAATCAAAGGCAGGAACTCTGCATTATAAACACTACTCTACCAGAATGCAATGGTGCCCAATCCACCACTCCACGTGGCAATCCATTCCATTCAGCACTCGTCTGCTGAAAGTAAGTTGTACTAAGCTCTATCCTCCCGCTTTTAGTGATAATTATGCTTTGATAATCCCTTTTTCCTGACCTCGCATTCAATGGAAACACATTGCCTTATTTACTTTATCCTCACACTTCCGTGTAAAAACACTAAAACATGTTCCTGTTAGTCCTGCTTACTCTTTTAATATTAATCCCAGAGGCTCAAGTCTAACCTGAAGAATAAAGGTTTCCTTCCCTGGCGAGTCAGCCCTGCCCGCCTTCTGTATTTTTAATGTCCTACATTATAATAATGACCACACTTCAAAAGCACTTCATTAGCTATATAGTGCTTTTGGACTTCGGGGCGCCGTGAAAGACGCTTAACAATCATTTCGTAACTCTTTCTTTTGAATATCATCTTCAGAATTAAGGCCCTAAATTGTAACCAGTGAATGTGGCCGAACGAATGTCCTGCACAAACACACACTTATTGTTACTCTTGTTCTCTAGGCACTGATGTATTTATTGATTTAAACAATGCGTGTAAAACACAAAGGTAATTCCCGCAGTAGACTGACGAATCCCCGTGTGAGGATTTGTTGGGAATTATGTGGAAGAAAGATGATTAGTAATTGCAGCAAATTTTACTCACGTCTGACTGAAACAGAAACAGGGTTACTGAGCTTCTTCACCTCACTGTTCCATGTAGTTGCTTCACACAGGTAACTCCCCGAATCGTCTGGCCGAGATGTTTCCTTGATATAATAGTTGTGGTCTTCCGCAAAGTTGAGAGCTTGTCCATCTTTGTAAAATTTGTATCTCAAAGAAGAACTGGAGCGAGATATTTCTACCAAACAGAGGAGTTTCAACTGTTGGCCCTCAAACAATTTAACTTCAGACTCAGCACTCAAAACAGGTTTGGAGAAGACCTCTACAAAATAGAACAAAATATGGAATTTCCAGTTTCCGCATCTATCACAGAATATGCATTCCTGTGTTTGTGAAACACCATTCAATGATCAGAACAATGAAAGGCACAGATATCCTTGGGTACGAGAGGATTATCCCCTGCACAACACCCTCAAAACCCCCATCAAGAATTTGAACTGTGCTCCCTACCCAGTTGATGCACAGATCTTAAATACTGAAGTCTCCTTCATCATTGTTGCAACTTCCACTTAGTTTTCAGATTGTTTGCTCCTTTGAAAATGCAAAGCTCGATTTATGATTGGCACAATCTAACGAAGAGGAAAAGGAATCCGAGGCAGCAGACATTCAGACATCAGTAGCTACAGGCATTTTGCCTCACCCTCCTCCCTGCTCTGTTGAAATTGGAGGGGATGAAAATTTATCTCTGGCCTCAGCGCAGAACCGGAGGTAGTAGATTGATCACTCTTTACATACTACAAAGGCCAATTTTCTGCTGATAAACCTTTGCGCCCTCGGATTTAAATTTTATGAGTAGTTAAAATAGAATATTTTGGGCAGTATTAAGTGGAAAGATATGGCCTGATTAAACTCTCTACTACTCCTAACTGTGTTCTGCTCATTGCTGCTTCACCCAGACAGAAACGGAGGAGGTAATTCTTCGTTGGGGCCCATGGGGTAAAACAGACGGTTTCGAATCTTGCATCAATTGTACAGCACGCATGACTGTCAGTCAATTGAAGATGACAGGAACCAAAAACGTGTGGGACATATAATGGGCAGCACATTCTATAGTGCCCATCTGCACTATTGCAGGACGCTAATATTACCGACTGGAAGTGTGCACTTGTCCTTAATTTGGAGTCCTTATAAGTATGATATTCATCAAATGCATAGATTGTGTAAGAACAACGTGGCACAATCATTTAAACAGATCAAATTGAAAATTAACATTTTGCCTGGTAAACTTGTGGGTACGTCCTTGACGAGATTGCATTCCTCCCATACTTTTACAACTATAATCCAATGAAGAATTATTTGCATGAAAGATGGACAGTTATTACAGCTGGTTTAATTTGACCTTTTACTGAAACGGAAACCTCATCACTCTTCTTTTTCACCCCGTGGTAGAAAGCATTTGCTTCACACAGGTAAGTCCCCGAGTCGTTCAAAGAAGCTGCCACCATATGCTTATAGTTTGCTGTTAGAAACATAGAAACATAGAAAATAGGTGCAGGAGTAGGCCATTCGGCCCTTCTAGCCTGCACCGCCATTCAATGAGTTCATGGCTGAACATTCAACTTCAGTACCCCATTCCTGCTTTCTCGCCATACCCCTTGATCCCCCTAGTAGTAAGGACCTCATCTAACTCCTTTTTGAATATATTTAGTGAATTGGCCTCAACAACTTTCTGTGGTGGAGAATTCCACAGGTTCACCACTCTCTGGGTGAAGAAGTTGCTCCGCATCTCGGTCCTTAATGGCTTACCCCTTATCCTTAGACTGTGACCTCTGGTTCTGGACTTCCCCAACATTGGGAACATTCTTCCTGCATCTAACCTGTCTAACCCCGTCAGAATTTTAAATGTTTCTATGAGGTCCCCTCTCATTCTTCTGAACTCCAGTGAATACAAGCTCAGTTGATCCAGTCTTTCTTGATAGGTCAGTCCCGCCATCCCGGGAATCAGTCTGGTGAATCTTCGCTGCACTCCCTCAATAGCAAGAATGTCCTTCCTCAGGTTAGGAGACCAAAACTGTACACAATACTCCATGCGTGGCCTCACCAATGCCCTGTACAACTGTAGCAACACCTCCCTGCCCCTGTACTCAAATCCCCTTGCTATGAAGGCCAACATGCCATTTGCTTTCTTAACCGCCTGCTGCACCTGCATGCTAATCTTCAATGACTGATGTACCATGACACCCAGGTCTCTTTGCACCTCCCCTTTTCCTAATCTGTCACCATTCAGATAATAGTCTGTCTCTCTGTTTTTACCACCAAAGTGGATAACCTCACATTTATCCACATTATACTTCATCTGCCATGCATTTGCCCACTCACCTAACCTATCCAAATCGATCTGCAGCCTCACAGCATCCTCCTCGCAGCTCACACTGCCACCTAACTTAGTGCCATCCGCAAATTTGGAGATACTACATTTAATCCCATCATCTAAATCATTAATGTACAGTGTAAACAGCTGGGGCCCCAGCACAGAACCTTGCGGTACCCCACTAGTCACTGCCTGCCATTCTGAAAAGTACCCATTTACTCCTACTCTTTGCTTCCTGTCTGACAACCAGTTCTCAATCCATGTCAGTACACTACCCCCAATCCTATGTGCTCTAACTTTGAACATCAATCTCTTGTGTGGGACCTTGTCGAACGCCTTCTGAAAGTCCAAATATACCACATCAACTGGTTCTCCCTTGTCCACTCTACTGGAGACATCCTCAACAAATTCCAGAAGATTTGTCAAGCATGATTTCCCTTTCACAAATCCATGCTGACTTGGACCTATCATGTCACCTCTTTCCAAATGCACTGCTATGACATCCTGAATAATTGATTCCATCATTTTACCCACTACCGATGTCAGGCTGACCGGTCTATAATTCCCTGTTTTCTCTCTCCTCCTTTTTTAAAAAGTGGGGTTACATTGGCTACCCTCCACTCTATAGGAACTGATCCAGAGTCAATGGAATGTTGGAAAATGACTGTCAACGCATCCACTATTTCCAAGGCCACCTCCTTAAGTACTCTGGGATGCAGTCAATCAGGCCATGGGGATTTATCGGCCTTCAATCCTATCAATTTCCCCAACACAATTTCCCGGCTTATAAGGATTTCCCTCAGTTCCTCCTCCTTACTAGACCCCCCGACCCCTTTTATAACCGGAAGGTTGTTCGTGTCCTCCTTCGTGAATACCGAACCAAAGTACTTGTTCAATTGGTCCGCCATTTCTTTGTTCCCCGTTATGACTTCCCCTGATTCTGACTGCAGGGGACCTACGTTTGTCTTTACTAACCTTTTTCTCTTTACATATCTATAGAAACTTTTGCAATCCGTCTTAATGTTCCCTGCAAGCTTCTTCTCATACTCCATTTTCCCTGCCCTAATCAAACCTTTTGTCCTCCTCTGCTGAGTTCGAAATTTCTCCCAGTCCCCAGGTTTGCTGCTATTTCTGGCCAATTTGTATGCCACTTCCTTGGCTTTAATACTATCCCTGATTTCCCTTGATAGCCATGGTTGATCCACCTTCCCTTTTTTATTTTTACGACAGACAGGAATGTACAATTGTTGTAATTCATCCATGCAGTCTCTAAATGTCTGCCATTGCCCATCCACAGTCAACCCCTTAAGTATCATTCGCCAATCCATCCCAGCCAATTCACGCCTCATACCTTCAAAGTTAGCCTTCTTTAAGTTCTGGACCCTGGTCTCTGAATTAACTGTTTCATTCTCCATCCCAATGCAGAATTCCACCATATTGTGGTCACTCTTCCCCAAGGGGCCTCGCACAACGAGATTGCTAATTAATCCTCTCTCATTACATAACACCCAGTCTAAGATGGCCTCCCCCCTAGTTGGTTCCTCGACATATTGGTCTAAAAAACCATCCCTTATGCACTCCAGGAAATCCTCCTCCACCGCATTGCTTCCAGTTTGGTTAGCCCAATCTATGTGCATATTAAAGTCACCCATTATAACTGCTGCACCTTTATTGCACGCACCCCTAATTTCATGTTTGATGCCCTCCCCAACATCACTACTACTGTTTTGGAGGTCTGTACACAACTCCCACTAACGTTTTTTGCCCTTCTGTTGAAGAAAGAGTCAGAGCTTCTCCATTTTTATAAAATGAGTATTGAAGCAAGATATTGGTCCAGAATTTTTGAACAAAGCAGATCAATTTTAACTGGTTTCCCTCAAATAATTCCAGTTCAGGCTCAGTCCTCAGATTAGGTTTGGAGAAGAGTTCTATGAAAACAGAATGTGGGATGACAGATAACGCTTCCTATCACAGAGTTAAAGAAAAAGCAGAGATTAATAATAAGAACAAGCCAATACACGAGGGGCGTCTATACTAAATGATAATCAGTGGAACTCTACAGCAGGCAGCATTGCTATATTGTTAGGGAATTCCTCTCGCTGCTTTGTTTGCGGAGACATTTATCCAATTAATATATATTTTGCTGTAACAGTAAACCCACGCTCGGCAAGACATATATTTCAACTGGAATCCTCCAATAGAACTGTTCTGTTTCAGCCATTCTCTGCTGTGTCTCACCAGCTATTGCAACCATGGTGAGCTCCACAAATGTACATCGGCATCACCACACAGCCGCCAGCTCAGCTGTCACTATCTGAAATAAAATAGACTCGGGCTTCTCATGGCCAGGGCGATGGATCGGTGATGACACAATGCACCCGCTGCGATGACAAAGACATCCAAGGGGATCGTCTCCAGATATTATTTGGAGGCTGCGTCTAAACCCGCCCCAATACCGCAAAGAAAAGAGCAACATAGAAGGGAGAGGAGCAAACTGCTGGATTCTATCCATACAAAATGGCCATCCGCTGGCACACCACTGTTGGTCCAGGCTCCCAGGCAGATCTGCTAGTCCTTTTTCCCAACTCCTCTGCATTGTTTTTGAGGGGAGAGTCAGGGTGATGTACCGGTTTCGTGAGAAAAAAAACTCCAGGCAGCATTTAGATGCAGCATGCTGGTATAGAGGTGAACCACTGACTTCTCCTCCGATGTGATGTGGCATCGGGGTGGGGGGGGGGAGGGGCGAGCGGAATCTGCTGGCGCTGGTAGGGGAGGAGATCAGCCTTGGGTTAAATATTGGAATATTGGCTTAAATAGCACGTTTTTAGATAAACATGATATGACCTAACGCGAACATGTTCTTCAGAGATCACACTGATATATATAATTTTGTAGAGATTCAGAACTTATCGGATTGCTAAACCTGTAATACAGATAAATATTCAAGCGTGATATAAACATTCCAGAATACCTCCTTCCCAAACCGGAAACGGCTCAATCTGTAAGTTCACATTGCCATCTAATATTGGGTGCAAAGTTTTGCAGTTATAGATTGTCATCAGCTTTACTTACTCTAAGAACTACTTCTAAACCAAACCGAATATATTTGACTCAAGATGTAACTTATTTCAGCAATCGACTATCATTATACTTGTTTCTACCCTCATCTGCAATCCTAACTACAATCGTGTCTAGGACAAATAAAGAACAAATTGGAAGCAGTGGTCAATTGACATTGAATTTAATGATGGCTGCATTTGGAGTTTATTAATGTTGCTCTACGCGTGCAGCACTTGCCCAAAATTTTCCCCAGCTCTTCTTAGTTTGGAACTGTGTTGGTAACAGCTGGTAAATGTAAATACATCCCCGTTTGACCGGGAACTAACCGGCGACTGGACATGAGAAATATCACGGGCATTGGGCTGTTATGTGCATGCTGTGTGGGGCCGAGTTATTAACAACGTTCTCATTTTCCTGTGAATTCTATTATGGAATTGGCTTCGTTTATATTCAGCTCAGTGAATGGTATTGTCACCTCTAAGGCCAGAGTGCTTGCAATTTAAAATCATCTTTCTCTTACTATGTAAAGAGAATACGACAATAACTTACATTTATGATACGCCTTGAACTAAAGAAAATAAGCCAGGCGCAGGTTAGAATGTGTCAGGCCGGGGTAGGAGTCGGTGTTATGGGGGATGTGTCGAATATCAGATTATTGCAGAGTAGGATGTTACGATTGCATACCTTCTCTGTCAGACTTGCAGCTTGACTGGGGAGAGGTAAAGGAGTGGTTGGCAAGGAAGCAACATTTTTAATGAAGGCTTAAGACAACTAGTTTGGGAGATTTCATGTTCAACCGAGGAGGTTGTAGCTCATCCAAGACACAGAGGTGCATTTCAGTGTTCGGCACCTGGGCGTTAAGCATCGCCTACGCAGAGCACGCAATCAGGATTCCACCACTAAGGAGTCAGTTTTGGTTGCAGAACCAACCATATATTTATGCCATTAATTTCAAATGACTGAAGTTCCAGCGGGTTCTATGGGGAACAAACCACCCCATCTGGAAGGACTACATCCAGCTCTATGTGCATTTTGCGTCACCCAGCGGGCACAGGATGAAGCGCTGCATAGTGCCCATAAAAGACAGAATGTAGAAAATCTTCATGGCCTCAGCTATTTGCCTAACTCAGCTACACTTTACCATACACTAACAAAACATCCGCTGATGTTGGTAGGGGATTGTGCTGGTTTGCAAACCATAGAAACAGGCGCTGTTTAGTAGACCCTACAGTTCCGGCGCTTTTCTCCTGTTAACAGTCAAAAGGGGCATTCAGACTCTTAACGATTGCAGTCGGTTTAAAGTTACAATGGTAGCATGAAATTAGCGACTCTCTTCAGACAGTAACGTGCCCTTTCATAGAGAATGTGAGTAGGTCCGAAAGCAGCCTTGGTGTTGTCAGATTAATGCTTGGCCGCTTTACCTGCTCTTGGAATTCCTCGCATTGGATTTCATTGGTGGAAGAACAGACCACAATCTACCAAAACTCCTCAGCTACAGGGGTGTGCCTAAGACTGGAGGATTCCAATTGTTTATCCCTTGTTCCGAAAAGGGGAGCACGATAAACTTGGAAATGACAGATCAGTTAGTGATGGGGAAGAATTTAGAAACCGTAGCTTGGAGAACATTAACATCCACTTGGACAACCATGGATTAATAAACGAGCGCCATCACGGATTTGTCAAGGGCAAACCGTTTTTGACTGACTCGATGTAGTAACAGAGAGGTTTGATGAAGGCAATGCCGCTGATGCTCTGCAAATGGACTTTAAAAAAACGTTTCATAAAATACCAATTTATAGGCTGGCGAGCAAAATTAACGATAAAAGGGACATTAGCATACAGTGGCATCATGTTTAGGCTGTAGGACCAATCAGACTGGATAATGATCCGGAGACATCACTTCGAATCCATCCATGGCAACGCAATAATTACAATTCAATAACTGCGGAATAAAGTGCTATTAATGCAGACCATGCAACTGCTGGATTGTCGGAAAACCCATCTGGCTCACTAATGTCTTATCGGGAAGGATATCTGCTGCACTTACCCGGTCTGGCCTTTATGTGACTCCAGGCCCACAGCAATGTTGTTGACTCTTAACCATCCTTCGAAATGGCTTAGGGAAGCCTTCAGTTGTATTCAAGATGGCGCCACACCACAACCTTGTTAAGGGCAGTTACAGATGGGCAATACACGCTGGGGTTGCCAACAACGCCCACATTCCCTAAAAGCAGCATGTATACAACATTGGCCAAGGCACAGAAAACAGAGCAGTGTGGTGAATGGCGCTTTTTCAGACTGGAGGGAGGTATACAGTACTAGGACCACTGCTGAAATTGTTATACATCAGTGATTTGGACATGGCTTTACAGTGCACAATTTCTAAATCTGCGGATTACAAGAAACTTGGAAATGTAGCAAAGAGTAAGATAGTGATAGACTTCAAGACTACAAAAATAGATTGAAGGACTAGTATTTGGAATTTAGCGCAGAAAAGTGTGATGTGAAACATTTTGAACGGAAGAATGGTACAATATTATATGGGCGAAAGAACAGCGAAATGTGGGTTTTTATGCAAAATTGGGGAATGTTGGCAGGACAGATTAACAAAGCAGTTACAAAACAAATGAATACGGGGCTTGATAAATTGAAGCATAGAGTACAACCAGGAAATTATGCTACACACATTCAAAACAAGATTTCCACCCCAGCTGAGATATTGTGTCCTGGATGAATTGATGGGATGACTCCTAGAACAATACGTTGTGGAACCAGCCAGGGCACAGGATATTTTAGATATTCGCTTGTGTAATTAGACAGGGTAAATTGGTAATTTCATAGTAAAGGATCCTCGAAGGAAAAGTTTCACAATATGAGATAATTTCACGTTAATTTCGAGAGTGACGTACTTAAGTCCGGAACTGGAGTAGTAAATTTAAATAAATAAAAGTACATTTGAGGCACAAGTTGGCTCAGGTAGATTTGGAAATTAGATTGAATATTAACAATGGCGAATATTTAAATAATATTTCATAATTCTCATCCAATATATATTGCATTGAGAAATAAAACCTCCACGGGACAAGTGAATCACCCGTGCTAACTACAGAAGTAAAGGAAATAAGCTGTTGTTGTTGTATAGTGTAATTTTTAAAGAAGAGGCTTTTAATGTTTTCAGGAAGAGTAGTAAGGTGAATAATTGGGACTGTTTTAAAAACCATCAAAGGATGAACAAAAAATTGATTGAAAGCGAGAAATAAAATGTGAGAGTAACGTAGAAGGACTTATAAAAACAGATTGCATGAGCTTCTGCAAGGTAACGAGAGTACCAAAAGTAAGCGTGGGTCATGTAGAAGCTGGGAATGGTGAAATTATAATGTGCAATAAAGCAATGGCAGAAGGTTTAAACTAATATTTTGTATCTGTTTTCAAAGTAGAAGAAATAAGCAGCATATCAAAAAAGGTTGGGAACCAAGGGGCTAATGAGAGTGAAGAACATCAATAAAAATTCTGGAGAAATAATAGTATTACAAGCTGAAAATCCTCTGGACCTGAAGCAGTACACACTAGGTTTCCAAAAGAGATGCTTGCAAAAGTACTGGATGCATTGCTTTCACCCTTCCAAAATTACCTACATTCTGGAACGGTCTACGTGGACTAGAACATACCAAATGTAACATCGCTATTTAGGAAAGGAGGTGGAGAGAAAACAGGCAACTACAGGCCAGTTAGCCTGACATCAATCGTTGGGAAAAGGCTCGAATCCAATTTAAGGAAATGGTAACAGCACACTCAGAAAATCATCTCGACCCGGAATTTCCAGGGTTTATGACCATGAATGTAGCCGTAAGTGCCCCACAAGTTCCGAGTTTGCGCATGTGCGAAAACCTGTAGGTTGCAATCTCTCTCAAGTTTCAGCTTGACAGGTGCTCCGTCTGCCCAGCAAAAGGACATTCGCTTGTGGAGGGATGTGCTATTTGCCCAAACACTGCCCAGCGAATGCTCGGGAAACTCTTATATCTGGTGTAAGACCTTCTTTTACCAGCGTGTCTAAACTAATAATAAAATATTTTAAAGATTATTTTAACATAACAAATCTTTACAATTATTTATTTTCTTTTAACCACTTTACAATGTTTACATTCATTTTTCAAATATTTTGCTCTGTTGCTCTTTGCTTTGCATTTTATTTTATTTTATTTTATTAATGTTAAACATGGAAAAACGTATTTTTATTTAACTGGTGCGTAACCATGTTTGTTAGGGGATTACTATTAAGCATTTGGGATTCTGTGCGTTATTTGAATCCCCATAATCATAATGCGGTTCCCCATTTCTAACTGGCCTGGCCTACATGATCTAAGGAGCACTTGTGAACCGCCTGTGCCACTGGGATCCATGGTTCTCTCTTCATGTGTACTGATTGTGGCGCATACCTGCAAGTTGACGATCATCCGGGCCCATCAGGTAGATTCGTATTTTTCTCATGATTCAGAGTAATTCGATACCGGGAAGCCTCCGAGTGCATATTCAGATTCAATATGGTTAGGCAGAGTCAACATGGCTTTATGAAAGGGATATCGTGCTTGTCAAATCGATTAGTTTTTTTCTGGATGTGACGAGCAGGACAGATTAAGGGGAACCAGTGGATGTGGTATATTTGAATTTGCAAAACGCAGTAGGCAAGATGCCACATGAAAGGTTGTTGAACAAGATAAGGGCTTATATAATAAGTGCGATATATTAGCATGCATACTGGATTGGTTAAAGGACAGAAAAGAGAGAATGGAATGAATGTGTTATTATCAGCTTGTTAGCCTGTTACTAGTGGTGTGCTGCAAGGATCAGTGCTTAGGCCTCAGCTATTTACAATTTAATGACTTAGAGGAAGGGACCGGGTGTAATTTCTCCAAGTTTGTTAATGATACAAACCTTGGTGAGAAAGCAAGCTATGAGCAGGACACAAAGAGTGAACAAGGGATATATATAGGTTAAGTGAGTGGACAAGAAGCTGGCAGGTAGAGTATAATGTGGGGACATTTGTGTTTATTCACTTTGCTAGGAAGAATAGAAAAACAGAATATTTTTAAATGTTGATAAAGTATTAAATGTTGGTACAAAAGCAAAATACTGCGGATTCTGGAAATCTGAAATAAAAAAGAACATTCTGGAAATACTCAGCTGTTCAGGCAGCATCTATGCAAACAGAATCAGAGTTAACGTTTCAGGTCGATGAACCTTCTTCAGAACTGGAAAAAGTTGGAGATGTAACAGGTTTCTAAGCAAGTGTAGGAGCGGGGAAAGCGGGATGGGAGAAAATAATAACATGCCCATAATAGGGTGGAAGGCAGAAAAGATTAAGAGATAAATGGTAGGATGATGCAAGGCAAAATGAGATGGCAATGGTACAAGTTAAGATACAAAAGATGAGTATAGATAGGATAGAAATGCAAAAATCGTCAACAGCTGCGATGGGAAAGAAAATTACAGAAAAAAAGAAGAAAAAGTGTAATTAATTATAAAATAATAAATACATAATAATTGGGGCAGGGATTACGCTCTGAAATTGTTGAACTCGATATTTAATCCAGAAGGTTGTAAAGTGCTTAAACGAAAGATGAGGTGCTGTTCGTTGAGCTTCATTGGAACAGTGTAGAAGGCCGGAGGTGGAGAGGTCAGATTGGGAGTGGAGAGGAGAATTAAAGATATAGGTGACCGGAAACTCAGGGTCATGTTTACGGACTGAATAGAGTGGTTCTGCTAAGCAGTCACACAATCTGCGTTTGATCTCCCCAATGTACAGAAGACCACACCGTGAGCAGCGAATACATTATACTAACTTGAAAAGTACAAATAAATCGCTGTTTCATCTGGAAGGAATGTTTCGGACCCTGGACGGTTGGAAGTGTAGGAGTGGTAAAAGGAGTGTTGCCTCTTCTGTGCTTGCACGGGAAGGTGCCGTGGGAAGGGGAGGGGGTGCTGGGGGTGATTGTGGAGTGTACCAAGGTGTCGAGGAAGGAGCGGTCCCTTAGGAATGCTGAAAGGGCAGGGGACAGGAGGATGTGTTTGGTGGTGCACCATCATTGCTTTTGTCTGTTAATCTCTTCTGCCTTCCACACTATCACTGTCCTTCCCGTTGTTGATTCCTTTCCTCCCTTCTTTTCCTGTCCTGTACATGCTTAAAAACCTGTTATATTTCTAACTTTTCCAGTTCTGACGAAGGGTCATCGATCTGAAAGTTTAACTCTGTTTCTCTCTCCACAGATATTGTGTGATTTACTCAGTACTTCCAGCATCTTCGATTTATATAGCAAATGGTGATGTTCAGGAGAATTTTGGTGTCCACGTACATGAAACAATAAATGTTAACATTATTGCAAGGGATTTGGTGTAAAATCGTAAGGAAGCCTTTTTACAATTGAATAGGACTTTAGTGAGATCACGTCTGGTGTACTGTGCACAGTTTTAGTTTCTTTCCTAAGAAGGGTACACTTGCCCTGGAGGGGGTGCAACTATGGTTCACTACATTGATCTCTGGGATGAGAAGGCTGTCCTATGAGGTGAAATTGAGTAGTTTGGGCCTGTATCCTCAGGAGATTAGAAGAATGAGAGGTAACCTCCTAAACACATAACCGATTCTCAATGTGCTTGGAGTAGATGCTAAAAAGCCCTGTCCCCTGGCTGCAGTGTCTAGAACTAAGTGGCATTGGCTCCGGGCAAGTGTCGGCCATTTAGGCCTGAGGTGATCAGAAATGTCTTCAATCAGAGGGTGGTGAATCAATGGAAGTCCATTCGCCGGAGAGCTGTAGATGCTCGGCCGTTTACAATATTCAAGACTGAGATTCATATTTTTTTCGGATTCTTAAGTGCATCATGTGATATGGGAATTGGACGGGAATGTGGAGTTGAAGTGGAAGATCAGCCGTAAATTTATTCAATTGCAGAGTAGGCTCGAAGGGCCGTATGACCTACTCTTGCTGTTATTCATTATGTTCTTATTTCTAATTCTGGGCACCCCACTTGAGGAAAGAGGTGACGGCGTTGGAGTGGGCACAGGAAATAAATACGAGAATGGTCCAGGGATGAGGGATTACAATTACTGGAGAAGCAGGGGTTGTTCTCCTTAGAACAGAGAAGGGCTAAGAGTAGATTTGATAGAGGTGTATACATTGTTGTACAGTTTCGATACAATAGATGCAGGTAAAGTGTTTTCAAAAGCAATAGGTCGATACCCAGAACGTAAGGCGAATTGCAAAAAAAAGGCGACTTGCGAAATGCACTGCATGATTTGGTGATGGAAACTCGTTAAATTGCAGGTTTCAAAAGACAATTGGTTAAAAACCTGAAGCAGAAAAATGCAGGGATATAGGGACAGAGCGCGGGAGTGGGACTAACTTGTTTGCTCCTCGAAAGAGCCGACGCAGATTCGATCGGCCGAATGGCCACGTTCTGTGCTGTGTTACTTTATGATTCTATATTTATATGATCATCAGCTAGAAGGGCTCCTGATACAGGCCAGCTGTTTTGAGGATGGGCCCGACCAGGGAATCGTCCAGCAGCGCGTGGTTAAGGAAATGAAAACTAAAGGTTCTCCACCGACATTTCTTGAGCGTTCACGCGAGCAACCAAGAAAGAAAACTCCCATCACACCGCTTCATTGGGTACTCATAGCCCTTAACGTTAGCACAGTGTGTAATTTTGCTGCATTTACTTCGGATGCAGGCAAACGTATCCACATTTTCCTTAAGAATCGCAAATAATCCTCAAGTTTAACATATTTGTCCAGGCAAAATAGAACTGACCCTGGGGTATACCATTGCACACTGCACTCCAGACTGAAAAACAATCGTTCATCACTACTCTCTGCCGTGTGCCCCTGCCAGTTTTGTTAACCACACTGCCTCTGCCCCTTTAATCCCACGAGCTTCAATCTTGCTAACAAGTCCATGATGTTATTCTTAATCAAACGTCTCTTGGAAAGCCCGATGTACAACATTGCTTTTATCAACCCTCTCTATTACTCATTCAAAGAGCTGAATATCCATCCATCTATTTACTCAATTGACAGAAATAAAATTTCAACTAGTCCACTCTTTCCTATTCATTACTCTGTCTTTATTGTATTGTAGCAGTTTTTAAACTTGGAACTCTTGCTTAAAACGGGGGTTCGGATTGGCCGACCATTAGAGAAACTTTCCGATGACCTATTCCTATATTATTCCTTATGTTCTTCTGCACAATTCTGGGCACCACACCATAGGAAGGCCGTGAAGGCTTTCGAGTGGGCGAAGGAAAGCAAAAGTAGAATAGTCCAGAGATGAGAGATTACAGTTACTAGAGAAGCTACGGTTTTTCTCCTCAGAGCATAGAAGGCTAAGAGGAGACTTGATAGAGGTGTTTAAATTGTTGAAGGTTTCAGATACAGTAGATAAAGAAAAACTGTTTCCAAAGGCAATGGATCGATAACAAGAGGACACAGATTTATGGTGATTGGGAAAACAGGCGAAATTAGGAATGCCTGCCTGATTTGCAGATGGAAATAAATTAATAATAGGGTTCAAAAGTGAATTGGTTAAATACTTGAAGAAGAAAAAAATTGCATGGATATGGGGAAAGATTTGGAGAGTGGATCTAACTAGATTGCTCTTCGAAAGAGCCGGCCCAGAATCGATGGGGCGAATGGTCAGGTTCTGTGCCATGTTACACTCTGATTCTGCGTTTCTATGATCAGCAGGCAGGATTTGGTAGGGCATACATGAAATGAAATAAGCACTTTACTTTTTATTTATTTAGGCTACCCACGCATCCTCTGAAAGATTTGTTTGGCAGAGTATCGGCTCACAAGCTCCAGTACCAACTTTGTTCAAAAGCCGGCTCCCTTGAGGGCTGCCATGGTCGAAGGGAAACCGACTTTGGCGTCAGGCCTGAACATACCCACCCGACTCACCGTCCTGCTTTTGTACACAGATGCAGGTCTGCCGATAGTGATATGAGTGTGGGGATGCCCAGGGAATTGTCCAGCAACCTGTGGGTACGGAAATGAAAGTGGAAGGGTCTCCACTGACCTTTGCTGAGCGTTCACAGGAGCAACCAAGAGAAAAACCACTCACCGCACGGCTACATTGGGCACTCAAAGCCCTTGCAGTATGGACTTCAGATACTTGCCAAGGTGTCTAAATTATAATGTTTTCCCACGTAATCACGAATAATCCTCAAATTTAACGTAAATGTCCAGCTAAGAGAGAAGTGATCGTAATATCGTCCCCTGGGGCATACCATTGTAGACTGCCCTCCATTCTTTATCTCCACGGTTCACGACTACTATCTGCTGTGTGTCTCTGCCAATTGTTATCCACACTGCCTTTGTCCCTTTAATCTTACAGGCTTCAATCTTGCCAACAAGTCTATTATGTAATACTTTACCAAACGCATCTTGCAAGTCCCTATACACTACATCAACCACATTGCCTTCATCAAACATCTCGATTACTCATTCAGAGGACTGATTATCTACACATCCATCAATGTACTGACATTACAGTAGCAAATATTCATATCATAAATAATATGATGTGCTCAACCACACCCTCACCACCACCTTGGACGCCCTAGTCCCTCTTAAAACCAATACTCTCTCTCACCATGATCGTTCCCCATTTTACTGCCGTCACATTCCTCCCGCAAGTCCAAGGGGTGCAGACTTGAATGGATGTGGCGAATTTATTTTGTCGCGGCAAAGAATACAAGAGCAAGGATGTTATGCTTCAACTGTATAAAACACTGGTTAGGCAGCAGCTGAAGTACTGTGTGGAGTTCTGGATACCATGTTACAGGAAAGATGTGAATGCATTGGAAAGGGCGGAGCGGAGATTTACAAAAATGTTGCCTTTACTGGAGAATTTTAGCTATGAGGAAAGAATGGAAATGCGCTGTCTCTTTTCATTGGAACAGAGGAGACTGTGGGGAGACCTGACTGAGGTGTATAAAATTATGAAGGGCCTGGACACATTATATAGGAAGGATTTATTTCCTTTGGCAGAGGTGCCAACAACCAGAGGGCATAGATTTAAAGTAATTGGAGGAGGTATAAAGGGTATTTGAGGGTAGCTTTCTTCACCAAGAGGGCGGTGGCGTTCTGCAACTCACGGCCTGAAAGGTTGGTAGAGGCAGAAACCCTCACCACGTTTAAAAAAGACTTGGATGTGCACTTAAAGTGCCGCAGTCTACAGGGCTATGGATCAAGAGCTGAAAAGTGGGATAAGGCTGGATAAATCTTGGTCGGCTGGCCTGGACACAATGGAATGAAATGGCCTCCTTCCATGCTGTAAAGTTCTATGATTCTATGATTCTCTGACAATTGGTTTAGCCATTTCCCTCCCGATCTGGCTCGAACACATAAAGCATTATCGGATCCTATCTTGTCTGCAGAAACTGCTTATTATTCCAGGATCATTCTGGAATGCAAAGATAATACCCGGCTACTATGTTCTACTGCTAACCATCTGAAACCCCTCTCCTCTGTCACCACCACACTCACCTCCAGCAACAAGTGTGAGGAGCTCGTAGAGTTCTTTGTCTCAAAGATTGAGATCTTCCGACCAGCTACCGCTGTAAGTTTCCTTCTTTCCCGTAGCATACTCAGCCAAAATTCCTCGGAAGCTCCCCCCTGCACTAAGCCTAAACTCGTATCTTTCTCTAGTTTCGTTTTCATCTCCGCTCTTGAGCTCTCCAAGCTCATCTTGTCCATGCGATTCACTTCCTGCTCCCTTGACCTTATTGCCACTAAACTGCTGAACACCCAACTTCTTTTTTGGCGCCCATTTTAGCTGACGTTATTAACGGTTCACTGTTCTCGGGTACTGTTCCCCTTTCCTTCAAATCTGCGGTCATCAACCCTCTCCTCAAAAAAACACCCCTTGACGTCACTGTGTTCGCTAGCTATCGACCCACCTCCAACCTCCCTTTCATATCCAAAGTCCTTGAAAGTGTTTGCGCCTCCCAAATCTGTGACCATCGTTCCCGAAGTTTAAAGATTGAATCCCTTCAATCTTCTCTTTGCCCCTGCCTCAGTACCGAAACGGCTTTCATCAAAGTCACAGATGACATGCTTTGTGAATATGTCAAAGGTAAACTTTCACTCCTCGCCCTCCTGGAACTGTTTGCAGCCTTTGACATAGTTGGCCACTCCATCCTCCTCCAACGCCTATCCATCATCGTCCAGCTGGGTGGGACAGGTTACAGTCTTATCTATCTAATCGTAGCCAGAAAATCTAACTGGCTTCTCTTCCCACTCCCGCATTGCTACCTCTGGTGTCCCCTAAGGATCTATCTTTGCCCCCCTCCCATTTCTCACCTATATGCTGGCCCTTGGAGATATCAGCCGAAAGCACGGTGTCAGTTTCTACATGTACGCTGATGACACCCAGCTCTACCTCAGCACCACTTCTCTCCAAGCCCCCATGCTCGCGAAGTTGTCAAATTGCTTGTCCGACATCCAGTTCTGGAGGAGCAGAAATTTTCTCCAATTAAATATTGGGAAGAACAAAGTCATTTTCTTTGGTTACTGTCAGAAACCGCATCACCTACAACTGACGCCGTCCCTCTCCCTAGCTATTATCTGAGGCTAAATCAGACTGTTCGCAACCTCGGTGTCATATCTGAATGCGAAATGAGCTTCCGGCCACATATCCATGGCATAACTAAACCCTGCAATTTCCACCTCCGTAACATTGCCCGCCTCCATCCCAGTTATTCTGCTGCTGAAACCCTCATCCATTCCTTTGTCACCTCTAGACTTTACTACTCCAACGCATTGCTAGCTGGCCTCCCACGTTCTGCACGACGTAAATTTGAGGTCATCCAAAACTCGGCAGCCTGTGCCCTAAATCGCACCAAGTCCCGCTCACCCACCACACCCTGTGCTCGCTGAATTACGTTGGCTACCGCTTAATATAAGAACAAAAGTACATAAGAACATAATAAATAGGAGCAGGAGTAGGCCATATGGCCTCTCGAGCCTGCTTCGCCATTTAATAAGATCATGGCTAATCTGATCATGGACTCATCTCCACTTCTCCGCTCGCTCCCCATAACCCCTTATCCACTTATCGTTTAAGAAACTGTCAATTTCTGTCTTAAATTTATTCAAAATCCCAACTTCCACAGCTCTCTGAGGCACCGAATTCCACAGATTAACAACCCTCTGAGGGAAGAAATTTCTCTTCATCTCTGTTGTAGATGGGCGGCCCCTTATTCTAAGATCATGCCCTCTAGTTCTAGTCTCCCCCATCAGTGGAAACATCCTCTCTGCATCCACCTTGTCAAGTCACCTCATAATCGTATACGTTTCCATAAAAGCACCTCTCATTCTTCTGAATTCCAATGAGTAGAGGCCCAACCTGCTCAACATTTTCTCGTAAGTCAACCACCTCATCCCAGGAATCAACCGAGTGAACCTTCTCTGAAATGCCTCCAAAGCAAGTATATCCTTTCATAAATATGGAAACCAAAACTGCACGCTGTATTCCAGCTGTGGCCTCACTAATACCTTATATATCTGTAGCAAGACTTCTCTGCTTTTATACTCCATCCCCTTTGCAATAAAGGCCAAGATACCATTGGCCTTCCTGATCACTTGCTGTACCTGCATACTATCCTTTTGTGTTTCATGCACAAGTACCCCCAGGTCCCGCTGTACTGCAGCACTTTGTAATCTTTCTCCATTTAAATAATAACTTGCTGTTTCATTTTTTTCTGCCAAACTGCATGACCTCACACTTTCCAACATTATACTCCATATACCAAATTTTCGCCCACTCACTTATCCTGTCTATGTCCTTTTGCAGATTTTTTGTGTACTTTGCACACATTGCTTTTACTCCCATCTTTGTATCAGCAGCAAACGTGGCTATGTGACACTCAGGCCCTTCTTCCAAGTCGTTTATATAGATTGTTAATTGTTGGGGTGCCAGCACTGATCCCTGCGGCACCCCACTAGTTACTGGTTGACAACCAGAGAATTAACCATTTATTCCGACTCACTGTTCTCTGTTAGTTAGCCAATCCTCTATCCATGCTAATATATTATCCCAACCCCGTGAACCTTCATCTTGTGCAATAACGTTTTACGTGGCACCCTGTCAAATGCCTTCTGGAAGTCCAACTACACTATATCTACTGGTTCCCCTGTTCGTTACAGCTTCAAAGAACTACAGCAAATTTGTCAAACGTGACTTACCCCTTCATGATTGCATGCTGACTCTGCCTGAATCTTGATTTGCAAATGTTCTGCTACTGCTTCTTTAATAATGGACTGCAACATCTTCCCAACCACAGATGTTTCGCCAACTGGTCAATAGTTTCTTGCTTTTTGTCTGGATCCTTTTTTAAATAGGGGCGTTACATTTGCAGTTTTTCAATCTGCTGGGACCTCCGCAGAATCCAAGGAATTTTGGTAAATTGCAACCGATACATTCACAATCCCTGCCGCTACTTCTCTTAAGACCCTAGGGTACAAGCCATCAGTTCCAGGGGATTTATCTGCCTTTAGATTCATTATCTTACTAAGTTTATCCTTGTTTACAAATCCCTCCATGGCTTTGCCCCTCACTACCTCTGCAATCTCTTTCAGTCACACAACCCCAGGAGATGTCTGCACTCCTCAAATTCTGCCCTCTTGAGCAACCTTGATTATAACTGCTTAACCATTCGAGCTTGGTCCCGAAGCTGTGGAACACCATCCCTAAACCTCTCCGTCTCTCTACCTCTCTTTCCTCCTTTAAGACGCCCCTTAAAACCTTCCTCTTTAGCCAAGCCTTTGGTCATCTGCCGTTATATCTTGTGTGGCTGGGTGCCAAATGTATCTGTTTAATCTTATAAAACTTCTTTGAAGTGCCTTGGGACGTTTTACTATGTTAAAGACGCTATATAAATAAAAGTACTTGTTGTTGAGTACTGGGTCAGCTGTTCCACACTTTCCCACTCGTTATTTTGTATTTAAAATATTGTGGTATTAACTTGGTGCTGAGGCTCAAAAGTGGGTTTTGGATTGGTCGAATGATAGTTAAACCACACGATTTACATTCCCAGTGAATCAGTGAAATTAAACATTCGGCGTTTCTGTAATTGGTGGCGAATCGGCAACGTCAGTTTTACGCCCGGCCGAGCAGCTGAAATTTACGGCACTGTCCGATAGCTATAAATAAGAAGTGACCATTCAACAAACTGAATTTCTATTTCTAATAAGGATTATTGTCATCATACCTCTTGCAGATCCATGATGAGTAAGTTGCACTGTAAAAGAGAAGAAAACTGCTGATTATCTGTACCCATTTTCATGTTTGACAGAAGCTGCTAAGCTGGAAATCTGCTCGACTTTCGCATGGATGCAGAATAAACAGAACCATATTTGCCACAAATGTACACATGCCATCAGATTTTCGGTTCAGTTGCATATGTACAATGATGGAGAGATAAAGGCACTTAGCTCTATCCAGCCTGGCCACAGGGGATACCTTGTGTACACTCTGCACCCCACCGGAAACAATGTCAAGGAGAAAAACAAGGTAAAACTCAGGCTATTTCGGGGAAACAACCTGCAAAATTTCTACCGACCCAGATCGGGGCTTGAAACTAGTCCAGGAGATGACTCTGTCGCTACATTACTTGCAGTGTCTATCTTTTTTTAAAGAGTTGATACCCAGCCATAAAAAAGCAGGTCAGTTCAAGTAGATGTTACATAATAATGTGTTAAATTATTTAAATTTTACCTTCTCAAGAAAAAATATGAATTGTTTTTTGAAGATCCTTATTGCCTGAGGAATAATTGGAAAACTCACTGCCAGATCAAAGGCAAATGGGAAAAATTGAAATGATATAAACCTCAGCAGCTGTGAGGTATTGCTCTGTCAAGAGCGAGTGGGTATATCTTTAAAATTAGAGATAGGAAATCTGGAAGAGAATTTTCACGTAACGAGAAGTTACCTGAAACATCATTCCCTCCACCACCGGCGCACGATGGCTGCAGTGTTACCATCTACCATACATTGCAGCAACTCGCCATGGCATTTTCAAGAGCACCTCCCAAACACTCTACCACCTAGAAGGACGATGGCAGCAGGCACATGGGAACACTATCGCCTGAAAATTCCCCCACCAAGTCACACACCATCCTGACTTGAAAATATATCGCCGTTCCTTCAAAAGCTGCGTCAAAATCATAGAACTCCCTCCCTAACAGCACTGTGGTAGCTATTTCACCACATGGACTGCATCGGTTCAAGAAGGCGGCTCACCAGCCCCTTCCCAAGGCAATTGGGATGCGCAATAACTGCTAGGCCTTGCCAGGTCTGCCTACATTGCAGGAACGAGAAAAAAATGAGAATCCGCACCTCACTCCCCAAATAGGTAGCGTGATAATGGGCCAATTGGGGCATTCAAGACTGATATAGAAAGCTTTCAGTTGAGTAATGATATCAAAGGATACTGAGCAGAGGTGTGTAAATGGATTTGAGGTACAGATCAACCGTGACATTCAATGCTTGATCGATACCTCAATGGCAGAGCAGGCTCGAGTGGCTTACCCGTTATCCTTAGACTGTGTCCCCTGGTTCTAGACCTCCCCAACATCAGGAACATTCCTCCTGCATCTAACTTGTCCAGTCCCGTCACAATTTTATGTTTCTATGAGATACGCTCTCATCCTTCTAAACTCCAGTGAATACAGGCACAGTCAATCTCGTCTCTGCTCATATGTCAGTCCTGCCATCCCGGGAATCAGTCTGCTGAACCTTCGCTGCACTCCCTCAATAGCATGAAAGTCCTTCCTCCGATTAGGAGACCAAAACTGAACACAATATTTCAGATGAGGCCCCACTAAGGCCCTGTACAACTGCAGTAAGACCTTCCTGCTCCTCTACTCAAATCCCCTAGCTATGAAGGCCAACATACCATTTTCCTTCTTCACCACCTGCTGTACCTGCATGCCAACTTTCAGTGACTGATGAACCATGACACCCAGGTCTCGTTGCAGCTCCCCTTTTCCTAATCTGCCACCATTCAGATAATATTCTGCCTTCGTGTTTTTGCCCCCAAAATGGATAACCTAACATTTATCCACATTATACTGCATCTGCCACGCGTTTGCCCACTCACCTAACCTGTCCAAGTCACCCTGCAGCCTTTTAGCGTCCTCCTCACAGCTCACACCGCCACCCAGCTTAGTGTCATCTGCAAACGTGGAGATATTGTATTCAATTCCCTCATCCAAATCTTTGGTCGCATCTCAGACTACAGCAGTCACACCACCAAGGCGCTGCATGTAGCTGCAAAATTTGCAAATATAATTGCAAATTGGTCAACGATCAATGCAGATGTGTCTGTATTACACTATTAGATGTGTAGAACCTGGGCCTTCTGTACAGCTCCGATTCAATAGGGTGAATGGTTAAAGTATTCAAAGTGGACAATTTTTTCCACAGGGTGGATTTCATGTGTTGTACAACAAATTAAACACTTGAACCATTATAAGCTCAAGAATAAAACATGCATCAATAACAACATATTTTAAGATGTACCGTATTAAGCTGTGAAACTATTTTGGGCTGACATGGTCCCACAATTAATGTGAAGTTATTAAGAATCGGTGGTAATTAAAGATGCAAACCCTGTGTTCATTCCTATTTTCTCCTCTTGCGGTCCAGTGCGTAACAAGACAACAGAGCACTGACATCACCATCTCACAGCAAACCACACTCAGTGACACGTGACCATACAAATTAACTTCTGTATTAATTCCAGTTACTATCTTCAGAAATTAATAGTGAAGAGCCACCTTTATGCATTTCCCTACCAAATACATTGAGCCTTCCTCGGTATTTCTTTGTGTGTCTCTGTCTATGTCATCTGTGTCTGCCTCTTGCTTTATCTCTTTGAATCTGCCTGTCTCGTGTGTGTATCTTCCTTTTTCACTCTGACTCATTACCACCCTCATCTGCTCTCTCTGCTTGTCACCCTGTCTCTGTGGCAGATGTTCAACAAGACGCGTCCCCAAGCAGCACAAAGCAGAGAAGTAATGACGTAGACCAAGCTTAAAATCTAGCTACAGAAACAATGCAAAGATCACCACATGTATTAGTCAGATTAAAACACCTGATTCAGCGCAGACAAAGTTAATTTCATCTAATAAGGTACACTACAACAATATGACATGTTAAAGCAGTTTCTGCAGATGAGACTAAACACTTGGTAAAATAATGCATATTAATCTGTTTCGAATCAATCTTAAGTGGGATGCCACATCTAACAATAAAGATGGAGGAAACAGCAGAAAGATCCTTTTACCCTGACTAACCAAACTTAGTTCTGTTGTTCCACTAAGTTCTGATTAAAACTGAAACATAGAAATGACAGTTCAAGGCAATTTAATTGAATGTCTGACTTTAGGTAACTATCAATATCAATTCAGTGTGACTCTGCCTCTTACAGAGTGAGCCTGATTACAGGTCCACGGGGAGCGACGCAGGTTTCCAAAAGCGCTGGACATATTTGAGATTTACTTACAGAAGATCAGAAGGCGACAGAGGTGTTTCATTTCCAATGTGGGGGATCTGAGCAGAAGTACACCTCCCTCTGTGAAGACACGGGCTTCGGATCAGCTGTTTTCAGTTCCTTTCGTCTGGAAAATGAAACTGTACAATCAGACAGGCAGAAGGCGGCCATGCGGCCCAACGCTCCTATGCCGGCTCTTTTAAACAACTTGCCAATTGGTCTCACTCACCTGCACGTTCCCCAAACGATTTTTCGCTTTGCATCTAGTCGCTCGCATAAAAGAGAGCAACAGCAAGATATAAAACAAACCCACACATCCTAATTCTCTGTTTTAATGCAGCCTCTGTTTAGTCCGATTTGGCGAACATTCCCACTGAGCGCCAGAACCAATCGATTCAGCCCCCCGCGCATTGCTTCACTTCGCATTCCTGCTCCTGACAAATGTAGCCATCCACATTCAGCCGCTGACACTGTCATACACATCATCATTGGCAGTCCCGCGAAAGGAGGAAGCCTTGTTTCTTCGCCAAAGGTATTTCAATGAAGCATGCGAACTACATCCGCGAGGGTGGAAGATGCCTGTACGTGGATGTTTTTAACGTGTGGTGGCCGTTGCACACCAGCCACCACATGGGCTTGACCACACTGGTCTTCCTCCAGTGGCAAGGGTTACCCAAGACGACTAGAGACCAACTCTGCTGCACAGACCTAGTACACACACATATCGCAGTGTGGGCTGGCCCGTGCTGCCACTGGGACCCTGGCCCAGAACACGCGCCTCCCCTGGGCCCCGATCACATCCCTCTACATTCTGTATCCGCTCCTTCGCTCCGATCTACTGTACTACTGCTTCAGGGCCAAACGCCCATACGTGCAAATCCCTAAACTGTACTTACGGGAATGAGGAGATAGCAGCTGGAGTGTTTACCCCGAGAGCAGGCTGCAGCTGTGGAGATCACTGCTCGTGCACCAGGCAACTGCGCACTGACTTCTGGACATCAGTGTGACTTCTGGACAAAAGAGGAAATTGCACCGGACGCGATGACTAATGCATCCTAACGCTGACAAGTGAAGTGAACACTGTCAGTTTTTAAATACATTCTTATCAGTAGCGAGCAGTTGGAACCAAGGCCGGAAACATATTTGCAAACTGGTTAAAATGTATTTATTCTCACGGCAGCTTGTACCGTCAACACAGAGACTGGCCTGGTCTGTTTTTTAACGGCATAAAGAAGCGATAAACCCAGCTCTGTGTGTGTGAACTGGCGCAAAGGTGGAAAAGGAACGATAGCAAAGGGCTGGTACCAGTGGGATGTGACCACTGCACCTTTTATACTCTGGCACAATTAACCATTTAAATGCCGAAATTTTAATCCAGCCACCAGGGTTTGGCTAAGACCCTCAAAATACTGCAGCCGAAAACCAGGCAAATCAGGGACATGCCGTTGAGCTGCCCAATATTTTCCACTCTCCGTCTCACTCCAGGTAACCATTAATATTAGTCTATTGGAACCAATGATATAATTCTCCTTCTTCAGAACCTAAGGACTTCAGAATAGTTATCGCCATCTCAGATCAGATATGTACGGAAGTGGAATGTCTCAACCCCTCAGTGCTGATTATGTTTTAAAAAAAAGGTATCATTTTCTTACTCATGTATGTGTTAGATTAAACGAGTAATCCTCCGAGTGCTATCAAGGTACATGTATGAGGACTATCGTGAGTGAATATGCCAGTGAAATGTTTAATGGCCTACTGGTACAGGCCTGTGTATTGTATCTATGCAGCAGACTGACACAGGCATATTATTAGTGTCTCTACTATCCAACGGAACATAGTAGCTATATTGTCCGATTGGTGTTGGACTGCAATCAATACTATGCTGTCCTACTGGTCAAGATATATGTATAGTACAATTACTGGCCTATGGGAGTAGGACTGTGATTTGTACCTTTATTTCACTAGTGTTACACATTTAGGATTAGTACCGCTACTATCCTAATGAAGAAGGGATAGGATTAGCACTTAAACAAACCTGGTCAAGCAATGTAATTACTGGAGTAGGTCTATGAATAGTACATGCAATTTACTACTAGTCCAGTACAGTAAATAGTACGTATATTCCCCTGCAGGTGCTGGTCTATGATCAGTATCTATAATATTGCTCTGGTACATACAGGTCTATGATTAGTGCCTTACTCATAGAATCATATAAATTTACAGCATATAAAGAGGCAATTTCGGCGCATCGTATCCTAATCGGCTGACCAAGAGCTATACTGCCTAATCCCAGTTCCAGCTCTTGGCCCATAGCCCTCTAGGTTAAATATTTTTTATGTGCACATCCAAGTACTTTTTAAAAGTGGTGAAGGTTTCTGCCTCAATTCAGGCAGTGAGTTCCAGATCCACACCCCTTAGGGAAAATACATTTCCCCTCAATCCCCTCTAAATGCCCCCACAATTACTTTAAATCTATTGTTGTACTGATCTATGATTAGAAACTTACAGGGCCCAGTGCAGTAAATATATGATTGGTACATATGCCCATTTATTGATACAAGTCTATGATTGATACATATACTCATCTAATGATGCAGATCTGCGATTAGTACCAAAATTCACCTACTGCTGACGGTCTGTGATTACTATCTGTACTATTCTACTAAAAAAATAAACGACTGGAACTTGAAGCACCATACTGCTGAAGGGATAGAAGTTATACTAGCTTACTGGTGCATGCATTTAATTATCTGATATCCAGCCCTGTTGTTACTGGTCTATGATTACTAATATGGTATCCTATTGTTAATGGTCAATGATTAGTACTATGCTGTCCTATTGTTACAGGTCTGTCATTAGTACTATACTGTCCTATTGCTATAGGTTTTTGATTAGTACTTACTGTCGCATTGTTACTGCTCTATGATTAGTAATATGGTGTCCTATTTTTTAAGGTCTATGATTAGTACTATACTGTCTTATTGTTACAGGGCTATAATTAGTATTATACTGTACTATTGTTACAGGTATATGATTAGTAATATATTGTCCTATTTTTAGGGTCTATGATTAGTACTATACTATCCTATTGTTACAGGCCTATGGTTAGTACTATACTGTACTATTGTTACAGGTCTATGATTAGTAGTATGCTGTCGTATTGTTGCAGGTCTTTGAATAGTACTACACTGTTCCATTGTTACATGCCCCTGTTTAGTACTATACAGTCCTATTTTTATAGGTCTATGATTAGTACCATACTGTCCTATTATTCCAGGTCTATTTAGTACTCTACTGTCCTATAGTGACAGGTCTATGATAAGTACTCTGCTGTCCTATTGTTACAGGCCTTTGATTAGTACTATACTGTTCTGTTGTTACAGGTCTATGATTAGTACTATGCTGTCCTATTGTTAGATGTCTATGATTAGTACCACGGTGTCCTGTCATTACAGGTCTACGATTAGTACTATATTGTTCTATCATTACTGATCTATGATTAGTACTTTGGAATCCTGTTGTTATAGGTCTATGATTAATACTATACGGTGCTACTGCTGCTGGTCTAAGATTAGCACTATACTGACCAATTGTTACAGGTCTATAGTTAGTATTACACTTTCCTATTGTTACAGGGATATGAAAAATATTATACTGGCCTATTGTTACAGCTCTATGATTAGTACTATACTGACCAAATGTTACAGGTCTATGATTAGTACTATACTGTCCTATTGTTACAAGTCTATGATTATTACTGTACTTGCCTCTTTTTACATGTCTATGATTAGTACTCTGGTGGTCCTTGATACAGGCCTATGGTTAGTATCATGCTGCCATATTGTTGTACGTCTACGATTAATGCTATACTACCCTATGTTATAGATCTATGATTAGTACTATGCTGACCTATTGTTACATGTCTACGATGAATGCTATACTATCCTATTGTTGCAGATCTATGATTGGAATAAGCCAATCTATTGTTACATATCTACGATGAATGCTATACTATCCTATTAGTACAGGTCTATGATTAGTACTAAGCTGTCCTATTGTTACAGGTCAATGATTAGTACTATGCTGTCCTAATTTTACAGGTCTCTGATTTGTACTATGGTGTCCTAGTGTTACACGTCTATGAATATAACTATGCTGTCCCATTGTTACAGGTCTATGACTAGTTCTATGCTCTCCTGATGGTATAGGGCTATGAAATTAATATGCTGTCCAGATGGTACAGATCTACGGTTAGTAGTATGCTCTCCTGTTGTTACAGGTCTATGATTAGTACTATAATCCCCTGTTGGTACAGCTCTTCCACCCTTCAACATTTATTTCTGGACCTGGAATATTAGATCCTTCATTGAAACGCCTATGAACTCATATGTTTTTTGCATGGAAGCAAGTCATCCTAGATACGATGGACTGTCTAGGAAGATGATGATTAGTACTATACTGTCCTGTTGGTACAGGTTTATAATTAGTGCTATGCTATCCTGTTGGTACAGGCCTATGATTAATTTTATACTGTCCAATTTTTACAGCCTATTATTACTACTATACTGTCCTGTTGGTACAACTCTATGATTAGTATTATGCTGTCCTGTTGGTACAGGCCTATGAATAGTAATATACTTTCCTATTATTACAGGTCTATGATTAGTACTTTGCTGTCCTGTTGGTACAGGCCTATGATTAGTAATATATTCTCCTATTTTACAGGCCTATGATTAATACAACAATGTCCTATGTTGTAGGTCTATAATTAGTACTGTGCTGTCTTATTGTTACAGGTCTATGATTATTACTATACTGTTCTATTGTTACAGGTCTATGATTAGTACTGTACTGTCCTATTGTTACAAGTCTAAGATTAGTACTATACTGTCCTATTGTTACAGGTCTATAATTGACACTACACTCTCCTATTGCTACAGATCCATGATTAATACTATACTGTCCTGTTGGTACAGGTCTCAGAATAGTACTATACTGTCCTTTTGGTAAAGGTCTATGATTAAGACTGTTCTGACCTATTTGTTGAGTTGTATGACTACTACTATAATCTGTCCTTTTAGAATAGTTATATGATAATAGTATTTTGCCCCATTGGTACATGTCTATCATTAGTACTATGCTGTCTTATTGTTACAGGTCTATTATTAGTACTATACTGTTCTATTATTACAGGTCTATGATTAGTTGTATAAATCTGTTCTTTTGGTATAGGCCTGTGATTACTGCTATGCTGTCCTGTTGTTACAGGCCTATGATTAATACTGTACTGTCCTATTGGTACAGGTCTATGGTTAATAATATGCTGCCCCGATGGTATAGTTCTATGACTAATAACATTACTGTCTAACTGGTACAGATCTACTTTATGTGTCCACCTGGAACATGTAGCGATTAGAGTTTTCTATTGGTGAAGGCTAATTATTTCATATATTGTTCTACTGATCCAGATCTATGTTTGGTAGAATTACTGGGTTATTGCAGAACGTGCATTCTTTGTTCTTATTCTCTCTTAATGGTACAGGCCTTTCATAGTACCTATTCTTTCATTACTGGGTCACCACTCCAATTAGTGTCTATAATGTCCTAATAACCCAGGTCAATTATTAGTACCTATATTGTCCTCCTGGTACTGGATGAAATTGCTACTGATGTTGTCCTACTGGTCATCATATTTGTTTATTACTGTCCTACTGAACTAAGACTATGATTAGTACTTTTACTCTTCTACTGTTACAGGACTGTGATTATTAAATCTACTCTCCTACGAGAGACGAGATATGATTAGTACTTGGCCTCTAATGTTGATACAGGACTGTAACTGGTAGCTATAGTGTCCCACAGATACAGCCCTACGATACGTATCTATTATTTACTCCTGGGACAGGGCTCTACTTAAAATATAAATGTCCTATTGCTGTAGGTCTATCAAGATAGCAATATCGAGCTACTGGGTATAATACCTGCTCTTTACTACAAAGCAGTGCTGTAGTTACTAGGTTTTCTGTCCTATAGGTCACTAAATACACTGTCCTTCTGGTACAGGCCTGTGAGTAATGCCTATGATATATGACTGTTGCATGTCTATAATCATTACTTTTGCTTTCCTATTGGTGCAGGTCCATGAGTAGTACCTACACCGTCCTTTTGGTACAGGCACATGTTTTGCAAAATTTATTTCATACTGCTACAGGTTTTTGTTGAGCAATTTCACTCTCTCAGTGGTGCAATTCCAGGATATAATTTCCTAATGCTACTGGTTTAAGATTAGTTTTATGTCGAACTGGTGCAGCCCCAGTATGAGTACCTTACTGGCCTACTGCATCAGGTGCATGGTTAGTAGCTATGCTCTCCTACTGATACAGGTCTATGATTATTACCTATAATGTTGTATTATTCCAGCGTTCTGGTTTAATACCAATACTGTCCTACTGCTGCATGTCTTTGATTAATACCTTAACCGTCTTATTGGTACAGACCTATCATTCTGAACTATGCTGTCCTAATGGTGCAGGATTATTATTAGTAACTATACTGTCCTACTGGTGCAGTTCTGTATTTAAAACTTAGACACCTATTGGTAAAGGACAGTAATTAGCAGCTATATTGTCCCACTGGTCCGGATCTAAGATTAACTGGACTCCTTAAGAACCTGTTTGATTAGTACCCAACTCTACTACTGATACAGGCAAATGTTTACAACCTATACTTTCCTATTGATGCAGGTCTATAATCAATATGTATACAGTCCTAAATGTACAGACACAGAATGTTCAACTTTAATATACTAATGTAACAGGCCTATGGTTAGCTCCAGTGGGCTAGAAATTCCATAGCTCCCCATTTGGGGTGAAAACGTTGAAAATCTCGGAAAGGTAGCGCCAGACATATAATTTCCTTCTAGTCCCTGGAAATTCAGCTTTAGCACTCTAATAGGCTCGTAGACACAGATTCCATAGTAGCCTGTTAAAGGGAATTGCGTAAGGACTTCATAGAGACAAAATTACAGGGATATGCGGAAAATGTGGGGTAGTGATACCAATTGGATTGCTCTTTGAAAGAGCCGGCGATGGACCAAATGGCCTCCTTCTGTGCAGTACTATTCTACGATTCTATGAAATTGCAGGTATGTGCCAGTAGCACAGTATAGACACAAGTCCTATTTTTGGGGCAAAGGTTTCACTGTCATGCTTTGTCATTGTATTCACAGGATGAAACTTCTGCCCATGGTGACAATGATAGGGTTCATCGTTTCATACAACACACACTCAGTCATTAGAATGTTACACCTCAAAAATGACAACTTCCAAGGACACATTTTTCTAATACTTGGTCAGCACTGAGTGGATGAGATATTCCATTCCACTGCAAGTCTGTACAGAGTTGACTAAACTTATCTAGAGTCCAAAATTTAATGTTGAAAAATAATATGTTCATTGGTTCTAATCGAGACACATTAATGCGGGATCAGACGGATAGTGGGAAGCTCCATCAGATGCACCTCATTACTCTGGGTTTAGACTTTAGTGATTTGTGCGTTGAATCACCTCTTTGTTAAACACTGGGTTAAACTTTCGGGACTTAAATGATTAATTGCGCCACAGTAATACTCGTTAAGTGCTCAATGTTCTCAAAGGTGCCAGCACTTATTTTCCACCCTACCGTTGTGCCATACCACAAACAAAGTGCTGGTGTGACCGCTTCCCTAGCTCGTAAAACATCCTTCAGCCTGGAGTCAAAGATCAGGCCTGTCGCTGTGTTAACGGTAAAGCTGTGGTTAGAATAAATCATGTTTAAAACTGTTGCAGAGATATCTCCGGCCTGGATTTCAACTGTTGGCTTCTGATTACAATTTATTTTAAAAGCTGAAAGGGCTCAGTTCACTTTTCATTGTTAGGGTGGACACGTCATCGGGTCTGGTGGAGTTTGCTGTTTTGTCCAGTGAGGTCAGACATCACACTGGTCTCAGTGCTCAGTCGCCTGGCGCATGTTCATTGAGGTCCACAGCTGCAGACTGCCGCGGGGAAGTAGCTCCAGCCGCTGTCCCTTCATTCCCCGTAAGTACAGTTTGCAGCGTTGTGCATGCTGGCGTTTGGCACTGAAGCAGTAGTACAGTGTCAGCGACTGAATATAGGCGGCTACAATTTTCGGGAGCAGGAATGGGAAGCAGAACATTGCGCTAAGGAACAGTTAGCTCTGTGTTGGACGGAACCGATTGGTTCTGGCGCTCGGTGGCAATGTTCATCCAAATCTGACTAAACATAGTCTATATTGAAACAAAGAGAATTAAGATGCGTGGATTTGTATTATATTTGGCTGTTACCCTCATTAAGGCAAGTGACTGGCTGCGAAGGGAAACAATGCAATGTTTTGGGGAAATGGCAGCGGAGGGGGATCAGTTGCTAAGTTCCTTCGAAGAGTCGGCAAAGGCACGTTGGGCCGAATGGCCGCCTTCTGCGCTGTCTGATTCTATGATTTCTCTTGTCAGGTTAAAGGTGCTGAAAACAGCTGATCCGAAGCCCAGGTCTTCAGATTGGGAGATTGACATCCACTCGGAGCCCTTTTGGAAATAAAGCACCTCTGTCACCTTCTGATCTTCTGTTAGTGAATCTCAAATATTTCCAGTGCCTTTGGAAACCTGAGTCACTCCGCGCGGCCATATAATTAGATTCAGTCTGTAAGATACAGAGTCGCACTGAATTGATATTGACAGTTTAATAAAGTCGGACGCTGAAATTTAATGGCTTGAAATTTAACGTCTATGTTTCAGTTTTAATCAAAATTTAGTGGAATAACAGTACTATTGTTGGTTAATTAGGTTAAAAGGATATTTCTGCTCATCTAAGAGGCTCCCCTTTACTATGGGAAGTTGCATCCCACTGAAGACGGATTCTAAACAGCCTAATATTTATTATTATACTAATTGTTTAGTCTCACCTACAGAAACTGCTTTAACATTTCATATTAGAAACATAGAAAATTGGAGCAGTAGTCGGCCATTCAGCCCTTCGATCCTGCACCGCCATTCAATATGATCATGGCTGATCCTGTATCTCAACATCATATTCCCGCTTTTTCTCCATAATCCTTGATGCTTTTTGTGTCGAGAAATCTATCTATCTCCTTCTTAAATATATTCAGCGACTTTGCCTCCAAAGCCTTCTGTGGTAGAGAATTCCAGAGGTTCATCACCCTCTGAATGAAAAAATGTCTCCTCCTCTCAGTCCTAAATTTCCTACCCCGTATCCTGATATTGTGATCCCTTGTTCTAGGCTTCTCATCCAGGGGATACATCCTCCCCACATCCAGTCTATCCAGCCCCGTCAGAATGTTATACGTTTCAATGAGATCCCGTCTCATTCTTCTAAACTCTCGTGAATACAGGCCGAGTCGACCAAATCCCTCCTCATAACACATCATGCCATCCCAGGAATCAGTCTGGTGAACCTTCGCTGCACTCACTCGATGGTAGGGCGACCAATGCTGCACACAATACTCCACGTGTGGCCTCACTAAGGCTCTGTATAACAGTATTGATACATCCTTGCTCCTGTACTTAAATCCTCTTGAAATGAAGGCCAACAAAACATTTGCCTTCCTAACTGTTTGCTGCTCTTGCATGTTTGCTTTCAATAACTGGTGTACAAGGACAGCCAGGTCCTTTTGTGCATCAACATTTCCCAAGCTGTCAACATTTATAGAATAATTTGTCTTTATTTTTTCCGACCAAAGTGGATAACTTCACATTTATCCACATCATACTGCATCTGCCATGTGTTTGCCCACTCATGCAACGTATCGAAATCACCTTGCAGTGTTTTTGCTTCATCCTCACAACTCACAATCCCAGCTAGTTTTGTGTCATCAGCAAATTTGGAAATATTGCATTTGGTTCCCTCATCCAAATCATTTATATGTATATTAGGAAATATATATTATATATTAACGTGTGTGTATATATATATATATATTTAATTTTATTGTGATTTATTAGAAGAAATTCACGTTTTATACACTCCATATCAAGTGTCAGCGTTGCTTTTCAGTTGTTCCACTCTTACTAACTGCTATTAATAAATGCGGTCAGCTTTACATAGAAACATAGAAACATACAAAATAGGTGCAGCAGTAGGCCATTCGGCCCTTCCAGCCTGCACCACCTTTCAATAAGACGATGGCTGATCATTCCCTCTGCACCCCTTTCCTGCTTTCCCTTCATACCCCTTGATATCTTTAGCCGTAAGGGCCATATCTAACTCCCTCTTGAATATATCCAATGAACTGGCATCAACAACTCTCTGCGACAGGGAATTCCACAGGTTAACAACTCTCTGAGTGAAGAAGTTTCTCCTCTTCTCAGTCCTAAATGGCCCACACCTTATCCTAAGACTATGTCCTGTGCTTCTGGACTTCCCCATCATCGGGAACATCCTTCCCGCATCTAACCTATCCAGTCCCGTCAGAATCTTATATGTTTCTATGAGATCCCCTCTCAACCTTCTAAACTCCAGGGAATAAAGGCCCAGTTGATCCAGTCTCTCCTCATATGTCAGTCCACCCATCCCTGGAATCAGTCTGGTGAACCATCGCTGCACTCCCTCAATAGCAAGAACATCCTTCCTCAGATTAGGAGAACAAAACTGAACACAATATTCCAGGTGAGGCCTCACAAAGGCCCTGTACAACTGCAGTGAGACCTCCCTGCTCCTATACTCAAACCCCCTAGCTATGAAGTCCAACATGCCAATTGCCTTCTTCACTGCCTGCTGTACCTGCATGCCAACTTTCAATGACTGATGAAACATGACACCCAGTTCTCGTTGCAACTCGCCTTTTCCTAATGTGCCTCCATTCAGATACTATTCTGCCTTCATGTTTTTGCCACCAAAGTGGATAACCTCACATTTATCCACATTATACTGCATCTGTCATGCATTTGCACACTCACCTAACCTGTCCAAGTCACCCTGCAGCCTCTTAGCGTCCTCCTCACAGCTCACACTGCCACCCAGTTTAGTGTCATCTGCAAACTTGGAGATATTACACTCAATTCCTTCATCTAAATCATTAATGTATATTGTAAAGAGCTGGGGACCCAGCACTGAGCTCTGCGACACCCCACTAGTCACTGCCTGTCATTCTGAAAAGGAACCGTTTATCCCGACTCTCTGCTTCCTGTCTGCCAACCAGTTCTCCATCCACGTCAGTACATTACCCCCAATACCATGTGCTTTGATTTTGCACACCAATCTCTTGTGCAGGATCTTTTCAAAAGGCATTTGAAAGTCCAAATACACCACATCCACTGGTTCTCCCCTGTCCACTCTGCTAGTTACATCCTGAAAAAATTCCAGAAGATTCTTCAAGCTTGATTTCCCTTTCATAAACCCATGCTGACTTGGACCAATCCTGTCACTGCTTTCAAAATGCGCTGCTATTTCATCCTTAATAATAGATTCCAACATTTGCCCCACTACTGATGTCAGGCTAACCGGTCTATAAATACCCGTTTTTTCTGTCCCTCTTTTTTAAAAAGTGGTGTTACATTAGCTACCCTCCAGTCCATAGGAACTGATCCAGAGTCGATAGACTGTTGGAAAATGATTACCAATGCATCCATTATTTCTAGGGCCATTTCCTTAATTACTCTGGGATGCAGACTATTAGGCCCCGGGGATGAATCAGCCTTCAATCCCATCAATTTCCTGAACACAATTTCCGACTTTATAAGGATATCCTTCAGTCCCTCCTTCTCACTAGACCCATTGTCCCCTAGTACATTCGCAAGGTTATTTGTGTCTTCCTTTGTGAAGAAAGATGCGAAGTATTTGTTCATTTGGTCTGCCATTTCTTCGTTCCCCATTATAAATTCACCTGAATCTGACTGCAAGGGACCTACGTTTGTGTTCACTAATCTTTTTCTCTTCACATATCCATAGAAGCTTTTGCAGTCAGTTTTCATGTTCTCTGCAAGCTTCCTCCTCTATTTCCCCCCTCTTAATTACACCCTTAGTCCTCCTCTGTTGAAGTCTAAATTTCTCCCAGTCCTCAGGTTTGTTGCTTTTTCTAGCCAATGTATATGCCTCTTCCTTAGTTTTAACACTATCCTTATTTTCCCTTGTTAGCCACGGTTGAGCCACCTTCTCCGTTTTATTTTTAATCCAGGCAGGGAACTACAATTGCTGAAGTTCATCCATGTGATCTTTAAATGTTTGCCATTGCCTATCCACCGTCAATCGTTTATGTATCCTTTGCCAGTCTATTCTAGCCAATTCACGCCTCATACGTCGAAGTTACCTTTCCTTAAGTTCAGGACCCTAGTTTCCGAATTAACTGTGTCACTCTCCATCTTAATAAAGAATTCTACCATATTATGGTCACTCTTCCTCAAGGGGCCTCGCACAACAAGATTGCTAATTAGTCCCTTCTCATTACACATCACCCAGTCTAGGATGGCCAGCTCTCTAGTTGGTTCCTCGAAATATTGGTCTGGAAAACCATCCCTAATACACTCCAGGAAATCCTCCTCCACCGCATTGCTACCAGTTTGGTTAGCCCAATCATTATGTAGATTAACGTCGCCCATGATAACTGCTGTACCTTTATTTCACACATCCTTATTTCTTGTTTGATGCTGTCCCCAACCTCACTACTACTGTTTGGTGGTCTGTACACAACTCCCACTAGCGTTTTCTGCCCTTTGGTATTCCGTGGCTCCACCCATGCTGATACCAGATCATCCAGGCTAATGTCCCTCCTTACTATTGCATTAATTTCCTCTTTAACCAGCAGCGCCACCTCGCCTTCTTTTCCTCTCTGTCTATCCGTCCTAAATGTTGAATACCCCTGGATGTTGAGTTCCCAGCCTTGGTCACCCTGGAGCCATGTCTCCGTGATGCCAATTACATCATATCCGTTAACTACTATCTGCGCAATTAATTCATCCACCTTATTCCGAATACTCCTCCCACTGAGGCACAGAGTCTTCAGACTTGTCTTTTTAACACACATTGTCCCTTTAGAATTTTGCTGTAATGTGGCCCTTTTTGCTTTTTGCATTGGATTTCTCTGTCCTCCACTTTTACTATTCTCCTTTATATCGTTTGCTTCTGCCTCCATTTTATTTCCCTCTGTTCCCCTGTATAGGTTCCCATCTCCCTGCCATGTCAGTTTAACTCCTCCCCCTAGGACATTGGTTCCGGTCCTGCCCAGGGGATTTATCAGCCTTCAATCCCATCAATTTCCCTAACACAATTTCCCACTTTATAAGGATATCCTTCAGTTCCTCCTTCTCACTCGACCCACTGTGCCCTAGAACTTGTAACAGTAGCAAGAAGTTAATCTTGGTCTATATCGATGCTTCATGATTTTACGTGGCACAAACACGCTTCTTGTTGAACATGTGCCATAGCAAGACAGAATAAGAGAGCGAGAGTAAAAGAGAGAGACACAAGGGCAGTAAGGGAGAAAGAGAGAGAGAGAGAGAGAGAGAGAGAGAGAGAGAGAGAGAGAGAGAGAGAGAGAAAGGGAGGGAGGCTGAGAGAGAGAGAGAGAGAGAGGAAGTGGGTGCGAGGGTGGGGGCGAAAATTGATTCAGATTGAAAGAGGAAGATTGACACAAGAGAGAGGCAGAATCAAAGAGATACAGCAAGAGGCAGACACATATGACATAGACAGATACAGACAATGAGTGTCAGAGGGAGAAAGCAAAAGGATTAAGGGTATTTGGCAGCGAAATTTATAATGGTGGTTCTTCAGTATTAATTTCTGATGACAGTTGCTAGATTTTAAACAGAAGTTAATCTTTATGGTCACGTGTCACTGAGTGTGCTTTCCTGTGAGATGCTGATGTCAGCGCTCTGCAGTCTTGTTACCCACTGGACCACAAGAGCAGAGAACAGGAACAGACACAGAGTTTGCATCTTTAACGTACCACCTACTCTTGTATCAGAATCTGATCTATTTTTAAAACTTGACATTAGTTATGGGACAATGTCAGCCATAGCTAGTTCCACAGCTTAATATGGCAGATCTTAACAGAGGTTAAGCTACAGTTAAATTGTTTATGGTTGAGTTTATTATGGTCCCCGTCTTTCAATTGTTGTGCAGCACATGAAACACACTCTGTTGAAAGAATTGGTCAATTTGAATACTGGATATATTCACCCGATTGCATCCTAACTGGACAAAATGCCCAAGTTCTACATGTTTAACAATGAAATACAGACACATCTAGATTGGTCATTAACCACTTTACAATTATTTTTGTAAAGTTTGCAGCTGCATGCCATGCTTTAGTGATGTGATTCCCGTGGTCTGAGGCGCGACAAAAGACTTCTGCTGCTTGCTGCTTGGTCATGCACTGTCTTCAATAGTAATAGTTGCAGCCCAGGAAAACCTGTGACGATGATGGTCATCATTATCTTCATCATAGTCAGTCACTCTGAATCGAGGAAGACTTGTTTCCACTCTTAGCATGAGTTCTTAGGTGGTTCTGCAGTCCAATATGAGAATCACCGTCTCTGTCACAGGTGGGACAGACAGTGGTTGAAGGAAAGGGTGGGTGGGACAGGTTTGCCAAGCATTCCTTCCACTGTCTGCACTTCATTTCTGCATCCTCTCGGTGAAGAGAATCGAAGTGCTCAGCGCCTTCGCGGATGCGCTTCCTCCACTTAGGGCGGTCTCTGGCCAGGGACTCCCAGGTGTCGTAATGAGGTCGCACTTTATCAAGGAGCCTTTCAGGGTGTCCTTGTAACGTTTCCGCTGCCCACCTTTGGCTCGTTTGCCTTGGAGGAATACCGAGTAGAGCGCTTGCTTTGGGGGTCTTGTTTCTGGCATGCGTACTATGTGACCTGCCCAGCGGAGCTGATCAGTTGTGGTCAGTGCTTCAATGCTGTGAACGTGGGCCTGGACGAGAACGCTAACGTTGGTGCGTCTGTCCTCCCAGTGGATTTGTGGGATCTTGCGGAGACATCATTGTTGGTATTTCCTCAGCGCCTTGAGGTGTATACTGTACATGGTCCGTGTTTCTGAGCCATACAGGAGGTCGGGTATTACTACACCCTGTAGACCATGAGCTATGTGACAGTTTCGAAAGCCTGGTCTTCAAACATTCTTTTCCTCAGGCGGCCGAAGGCTGCATTGGCGCACTGCAGGCAGACTTGGATCTCACCGTCAATGATAGGATTGTTCATGGGAGGCTCCCGAGATAAGGGAAGCGGTCCACGTTGTCAAGTGGTGCACCATGGATCTTGATGACTGGGGGGCAGTGCTGTTCGGCAAGGACAGGCTGGTGGAGTACCTTTGTCTAACTGATGTTTAGCTTAAGGCCCATGCTTTCGTATGCCTCAATAAATACGTCGACTATGTCCTGGACTTTAGGATCTGTGTATGCATAGACGCAAGCGTCGTCCACGTACTGTAGCTCGACGACAGAGGTTGGGGTGGTCTTGGACCTGGCCTGGAGACGGCGAAGGTTGAACAGGTTCCCACTGGTTCTGTAGTTTAGTTCCACTCCAGCGGGGAGTTTGTTGACTGTGAGGTGGAGCATGGCAGCGAGGAAGATTGGGAACAGTGTTGGGGCGGTGAAACAGCCCTGCTTGACCATGGTCCGGACGTGGATTGGGTCTGTGATGGATCCATTGGTAAGGATCACGGCCTGCATGTCATCGTGGAGCAGGCGGAGGATGGTGACATACTTTTGGGGGAACTGGAAGCGGAGGAGGATGCTCCATAGATGCTCGCAGTTGACAGTGTCAAAGGCTTTGTGAGGTCGAAGAAGGCCATGTATAAGGGCTGCCATTTTTCCTGCATTTTTTCTGCAGCTGTCGCGCTGCAAAAATAATGTCCATTAAGGCCTGAAGGGGACGAAATCCACACTGCGACTCTGGGAGGAGCCGATGACGGTAATGATGAGTTAACTCATGATAGCAACACAAAAATAGGAGTAGGCCAGTATGCCCCTCGAGCCTGTTCTGCCACTAAGGTTAAATTAGCCATTGAATGCCTCATCTCTACTTCAACTTCATTTACTCGCCTTTCCTCAATATTCCGTGATATCCTTGATCAACGAAATCTATTAATATCAGTCTTGAAAGCTCCAACTGAACACTATGGTGCATAACACCTTTTGAGAGATTTATGGATTTCTAAATGGATTTGGATAAGTACCGGAAACAAAAACATGCAGGGAAAGAGCGGGGCAGTGGGACTACCTGAAGTGCACTTGTAAAGAGCCAGCACAGGCCCAACAAGTCGAATGGCCTCGTTCTATTCTAGAACCATTCTATGATGTTTGGGAGGGAGTTTCAGGATTTTGACCCAGTTGCTGTGAATGAACTTAGATATATTTCCAAGTCAGGATGGTGTGTGACTTGGAGGGGACTTTGGAGGAAGTGATATCCCGATACTCCTGCTGCCCTTGTCCTTCTAGGTGGCAGAAGTCGCGGGTTGGGGAAGTGTTGCCGAAGAAGGCTTTGTGAGTTCCTGCAGTGCATGTTGTAGATGCTATACACTGCAGCCATGGCACGTCCGTAGTGGAGGGAGTGAACGATTAAGGTTTCTTCCCATTGTGTTAAAACGTGCTTCCTGATTTCCATCCTAAATGGCCTGTTGCTAATTGGAAGGAAATGTTCCCTTGCTCCGGACAGAGCAGACACACTCAGTGGCCCTCAGAATAATGAATCACTTCAACCTTTTTCAGTTTCCTTGTCATTATGCAGGCAAATTTCACTGCCTGAGTGTTTCATCTATTCAACTGCCTTACAGCTTAGCAGCTGTAAGATGAAGATGGTCACAGATAATGAAACATATATTATATATTTTTTCTCTTTGGCACTGAAAATTACTCATCATGGTACCACACAAGGTATGATGAAAATAATGTCCAATTATTGACAATAATTGAATTTGCTGTGTGAAAGCTTCCAATGTAAAACGATACAGCGGCAGCAATCTGTAATGGAGCAAATTACAGCCGTTCGCCTGAACGTAAAACTGATGCTCTGGAGTCGCCACCTATAAGGGAAACGCTCGATTAACATTTTCATTAATTCACTGGGAATGTTAATTGTGTTGTTTCACTAATCCCAGTTTTATGCCTCAGCTCCAAGTTTAATGTCTACCACAATATATATGAAATAAAAGTGGCCCAGAAATGGGTGTTGGTATCTTCTAGCTGATTTAACTGAAGATTGGCAACGAGTAATCATAATTCAGTGAATAAATTGATGGATAGATATATAATTATTTGATAAAGTAACAGAGAATTCTGATGGGAGAAAAAAATGGTAGAGTGTAGATGTGAGTGGCCGTTTATCTGACTGGAGGGCAGGATTCTGATTCAGTCGTGGCTCCCAAAGGTCGATGTTACGATCACTGCTCTATCTGATCAATATTAATGACTGGTGCTTGGGTGTACCGGCCATAATGTCAAACTTTGTAGCGATCACGAAATTCGGTAATGTAGTAATCAATGAGGAATATACTTTCAAATATTCCAATCTGAGCATATTTTATATTTCTCATTTATTGTTCAGCTTCTGATATGAATTTAATACTGGTAGTCAAACCAAGAGCCGTTGTGTGAGGTGAAAGAATTAGGCTGAAGTGTTTGGTGTCTGACCAGAAAGGGGGAAATTCCTTCCGGTGGTATCAAAATGAAAAGTTGTAGAAGGAAATGGTCGATCTGTGTACACCATAAAGAAAGCGAAAATTTCAGATGCTGCATCATATAGGTGTGAACTCATCTACAATGACAGGAAGTGAGTCTCTCCGCAAGTATAAATAATGGTAACACGTTGGTCACATGTATTGTTATTCTTTTCCGCATCTTCTGGTTGGTAAATTGCCGAAAAATTGGAAACGTTTCGAAGAACATTCTTTTTCCAGCAAAATTCCATTGCAATTGGAAGTCTTTGCAATTATTGGGAAAACAAGCAGATGTGTGAACTTTTGGCAAATATCTGTGGCTCGTGTGGACAATCTACACACTCCTTTAACTGAAACGGACAAATAAAGCCGTATGAGCAGAGGTGTCCCTCATGTTTGATCCTGGAAAGAATCGGGAAATGTTATTGGAGATCCATTGTATTTAATTTCCGTGCCCTGCTGAGCGATTTGTTGGGCATCGCCGTATTCGTATGACTGGGCCTGCATGCGGGTCTGTAACCAGAGTGTAGCTGGAACGTGGAACTCGCTGCCACAAGGAGTAGTAGAGGTAATTACATAGTTGCTGTTAGGCAGAGAGAAATAAACAAGTGATAGAGAAAGGAGTTGAATGATATATTGATGGGTTTGGATTAAGAAGTGTAGGAGAGGCTCGTGGGAGGATAATTATCTGTATGGACGAATGGCCTTCTTATATGCCCTAAATACCCTGCACGATGCATTATCTGTCTGGGGCGGGTATTCCCATATTCCACAGCATTTTCCAATCCCTTTATCCATGATAGGCTCCAAGAGAGGAGATTTTTGAATAATTCCGTTGAGGAAACTTGCACTGGGATAATCTGCCAACCAAATCTTTGTCAGGATCGTTAGCTACCCTCACGAGGGGAGAAGGTGGATGTTTATTCAACTTTAGTTCCTCACCACCAAACCCCAGCCTGCCGAACGTACGTCCTTGGGCCCTTCTAACTGCTGGTAATTTGCTACAACCTGAAAGCCCAATTTGACGGTAAACAGGAGAATAGCGGCAGTGCTCTCGGGTTTATTACATAGGATATACGGCACAGACCCCAACAGTCGATGCCGGTGTTTAAGCTCCAATCGAGCCTCCTCTCGTCTTTCCTCATCTACATCTATTAGCATAATACTCTATTCCGTTGTCCTTCATATGCTTGTATAGCCTCTCCTTAAGTACATTTATCCCATTTGCTTCAACCACTCCCTGTGGTAGCGTGTTCTTCATTCTCTCCACTCTGTAGGTAAATAAGCTTTTCCAGAATTCCCTATTGGATTTCTTGGTGACTATCTTGTATTGATGGCCTCTAGTTATGATCTTTCACACAAGTGGAAGCATTCTCTCTTTATCCATTCTATCAAATACGTTTTATAATTTTAAACACCTCTATTAGGTCACCCCTCGGCCTTTCTTTTTCATCCAAAATAAAAGAGACCCATCCTGTTCATCCTTACCATATATATATATATACATATATATACATATATATATATATATATATATCCTCGCACATCTGTTATCATCCTTCTAAATCTTCTCTGGACCGTCTCCTATGCCTCTTTTTCTATTTTATAATATGGTGAGCAAAACTGTGCACAGTGCTCTAAATCTGAGCTAAGCAAGGTTCGATACAGGTTTAGCATCACTTCCCTACTTTTCAATGGTATGCCTGTAGAAATAAACCCTAGTGCTTGGTTTGCTATTTTTATGGTCTTGCTAATCTGTGTTGTACCTTTTAGTAATTTGTTTATTCGTACTCACATATCCCTTTGTTCCTTACCGCAAATAGACTCGCACCCTCCAAGTAACAAGTAACCTCTTTATTTTTCCTATCTAAATGTAATACCTCACGTGTATCTGTGCTGAACTTTATTTGTCAATAATATGTCCATTCTGCCAGTTGATTAATGTCCTCCTATAAGTTGTCGAGATGTTTTAGTAGAGACACCATTATTTTTCTTAAGACCGATGCTATGTTGAATGGTCTATAATTCCCTGGACCTGTTTTATGCCCCTTCTGAAATATAGGTATTACGTTAGCCATCCACACGTCCTCTGGCACTACATATTTTGCGAATGAGTTATTACATTTGTGTATCATAGCCTCTGCTATCGCTTCCCTAGATTATTTTAAAAATACCTTCATGCAATCCATCCGGAGCAGGGGTTCTATCCTCTCTGAATTTGAATCTTTCGTTTAATATATCCACACTTTTTGTTTTAGATGCACTTACCTCATTACTAATCTCATCATCCAACGTCATGCCTACCTATTCTATCTCCCTGCTAAATACTGAAGCAAAATAATTATTTAACATTTCTGCCATCTCTCTATCGATGAGTACGGTATTGACCTCCCTATCCCTTAATGTCCCTAGTCTATCCTTACCTTCGTATTTTATTGATATGCTTTTAAAATGTTTTACTGTTTTGTTTTATGTTCCTTGATAATTAATTTCATAGTTCCTCTTTGCCTTCCTAAATGTTGTTTTTATTTCTCTTCAAATCGCTTCGTATTCTTCCTTAACATGCTGTACTTGTACGTAATGAATGCTTCTTTCTTTAACCTCAATTGTTCCGCTATGGTTTTAGTCATCCACGTAATCTCATTAATGTTTATTTGTTTTTTCTTTTAGCAGAATATACTATTCTTGGAATCTGTTGGACACTGTTTAAAATCTTTCATATTGCTATTCTACATTGTTTTCTTGCCAGTATTGTTGCCAATTTTATTTTCCCAAGTTCTATTCTCAACCGTGCAAAATCAGCTTTTCTCCAAACTATTGCCCTCGTTTTCGTCATACATTTTTCCTTCCCAATTATCACTTAAAAGCGTCTTATATTATGGTTACTATTACCGAGGTGTTCCCTGACTTTTGCTTCACTTTTCTGCTCTGGTACATTCCCCATTTCTAGACCCAATAGCGAATTCTCCTTTGTTGGTGCTTTTTACATTTTGGGTGTTAGAAAGGAACCCTAAACCCATTGTAGGAACTGCATTCCTTTATCCCCTTTACCTACATGTTCGGTCTTATATATATCAGGGTAGGTGGCATTCCCCATGATTATTATTCTGCATTTTACTCATTCCCTTAATTTTCCTGAATATGTCTTCATGCACCTCCGTTCGATTATTAGGCTGTCTGTAGTCTACACTTATTGTGTGATTGATCCTTTGTTATCTTTTATCTCTATCCATACTGATTCTATATGTGTAAATTGTTTCTGCTGGCATTATGTTATCCCTAATAGGTACAGCTACTCCACCTCACCTTTTTCCCTCTCTATCTTTTCGAAATAGTTAACTCCCAGTCCTGATATTTCTGTAGCCATGTCTCAGTAATCCCTGCTCTGTATGGTTCCTTGCAACGCAGGATTGCTTCCAAATCCCATATTTTATTGCAGCCAATGTGTTCATTGCTGTGCAGGCAGTTTTTCTCCTTTTAGTAGAATTTTCTCTCGCTCTATGTTTAATCATCTTTTTCGACTCCTGTTCTATAATTCTATTTGTCCCCTTGCCAACAATGCCCTCCGTTAATTTATTATTTCCTATGTTATCTATTACTGTATTGTTTATATTTAGGCTGGTTACGTTTTTTTGTAGATCACTGATGTGCACTGATGTGCACCTGTAACTGCCGAAAGCAACCAGCACAAACCCTTCCAATCATAAGCGGACTCTTGTTAATGGATGGGAGAGTACAGCTGACTAAGGCATATGGCGAGGAAGATTTGGGCACTCTTACCATTATGGTCACAATGCCTCTCTGGCACCCTGAGCCCGCTTGGCGACTCCATATTCTGATGGGGTGGATGGAATGCTCTCCACATTGGAGTTTCCTTCTATTGAAAAGAATACCACGGGTTCTGTAAGCAATAATTGATCCTTATCGGCGGATTGTCTATTATATGTTCTGTTTAGGCTTTGCTTTACACCCAGGTGCCCCACACGGAAATGTACCCCTAAGGTTTCGATGAGTTACACCATCCTCGTGGTTCAACATGGAACAATCCGGTCTCATTAGCTTGGGCATCTATTACAAACTCTCCTTCTTCACCACATTAACTCGTCAATTAGCTTTACAGAAAGTTGGGGAGATATCGTATTTGCCAGCTATTCCCAACATAGTTTAGTTTCAGATTTTCAACGTTAGAAGAGCTGCGCCTGATGGTGGGAAAGTGCTGCTCGAGAAGAGAAATGTTAACTAACTCCAATTCAATCCATAAGTCATTTCAAACTCAGCTGACCACCGCTTCATTACTGTTCGTTACTTGTCCTAGGCTCCATTGGAATTGGAATTAGCGCTGGCTGCAGGAGGATGTACCGTAAAACTCGATTAGTGGTGATAGATATTAGTGTTAAATTTATTCTTCGAAACAAAAGCAAAAAACTGGTGAAGTTGGAATTCTAAACTTAAATCCTCCCGAATTTTTTTGGATGGCTTTACAAAAAGATCTTTATGTGAGTTAAGCGGATGCTGCTTTAATACCACGACACTTTGCTCCCAACATTAGGTGACGACGTGAAATTACTGGTCAATCCGGCTTCGGTTTTGGAAGATGGTACTCTGATGCTCAAATGTCGGTGCAGAGTCTACTTTTGATGGTTTAAATATGATGTTGAATTTTATAAAGACAGTTCTAGGATTCAAACAATGAAGATGACAAATCGCGAAAATCTCGATAGCATTATGGCCAATGGTTCGGAACATAACGGATTATAACACTGTACAGTTCACATGATGCAATCACAAAGAGCCCATGATCACGTTGGCGGTAACTATGGGGAATATTTAAATGGGAGATACCTGAATTTATTTTCTCCCTATTACTGGTGTACACATCTGAAAATTTCTGAATCTGTACAAAAGTATAGATATCTATATGATCTCCAAAGATGTTGCTGTGTTTGATCGTACAATATATTTTCTATACATATGCTATTGAACTGATGTTTCATAATTTGGTCCAGACATCATGGCCTCCGCGGATCCCTACGGAGTATGTACAGACCCGGGAAGGCATCGCAAAAGCCGGTTTTCAGTGCACAATGTGCTGTCGCTGAATACCGGACTTTCCAATCTGGCAAGCTCCAGGTTGACAGATCCTCCACATCTCAGGAGGGAGGACATTCGCATAGGCAAGATTGCGTTATTTACCCATATCTTACCCAGCGGATGTCCTGAAAACTCCTGTGCCCGGCAACATGTCTTCCATGTATGGACGCATAGTCTGGAATCTCGTGGGCCTGGAACCACTGAACATTGAGTATTCTCATTGATAATAATGGGAGCTCTGTTTGTACGGCTCCCATTACTATCAATGAGAATACCCACGAAAACAAGAAACGCCGGAAAATAAATAACAAAGCATCTCACATATTTTAAAGTAAATGAAATTGAATGTAATTAAATGTTTTAGAAAACAAAGTATTAAAACATTGTTTTTGACGTGTTCTAATACGGTTTAAATAAACTTACTTTAATGGAGAGGTTTTTAATATGTAAATAAACGACTAAGTTAAATGTTTCTATGATTAAAACTCTTAAACTGGTAAAAGGAGGCTATACCCTGCTTTTACCAGGAATAAAGGTTTGAAGTCATTATGCATCAGATCTGTCCAATGAAATTATGACAGATCTGACACATCTGGTAAGGCTGCAATTTTCGGCCCAAATCATATATCAATCCAACTTAATGATGCCTCCTTATTTTAATGTTTTCTCTGTTTGTTCCGATTTAGGTGATGCCAAAACTGCTGCCGATATATAGTTTTCGGCAGTCACGAGCAGAACCTCGAGATTGAGGTAAATTATGTAATTTTTCGAAGCTGTTGCTAAGGGTGAAGATTAATACAGTCCTATAATTTGATTTTAGCCATTTCTTTTCAAATGTGTTTGCTTCAAATATTGTCAGTCACTTCAGGAACACATGGTTAAAATAGTCACTGCAGTGGCTCCACTAATATCGTTGTAAAGTCTGGAGGGTGACCGGAAGAACACTCTGGGATTTAGGGGCCAATGGAGAATAAAATCAGGTGGAATGTAAAACGGGAGGCTGGTCCTCTCCTGCCCGGTCCATCCTGGTGTAAAAGTGACAATTACTTCGAATTTACAAAAGGGGTTTTCGAAAAATAACAACTTGAATTGATGTAGCGCCTTTCAGAAGGAACAAAAAGCGCGAGGAGAATCAGAGAGGTAAACGTGGTCGGAGTGAGGGGAGTGTGAAGGTGGAGGTACATTTTCACCTGTAGAAACATTGATGATTATGATGATCATCATCATAGGCAGTCTCTCGGAATCGAGGAAGACTTGCTTCCACTCCTGAAGTGAGTGCTTTTGCGGCTGAAGAGTCCAATGCGAGGGCCACAGTCTCTGTCACAGATAGTCATTGAGGGAAGGGGTGGGTGGGATTAGTTTGCCGTATGCTCTTTCCGCTGCCTGCGCTTGATTTCTGCACACTCTCGGCATTGAGACTCGAGGGGCTCAGCATCCTCCCAGATGCACGTTCTCCACTGAGGGCGGTCTTTGGCCAGGGACTCCCAGGTGTCAGTGGGGTTTCGCACTTCATCAGAGAGGCTTTGAGGGTGTCCTTGTAACGTTTCCGCTGCCCACCTTTGGCTCGTTTGCTGTGAAGGAGCTCCACATAGAGCATTTGCTTTGGGTGTCTCGTGTCTGGCATGCGAACTATGCAGCCTGCTCAGCGGAGCTGGTCGAGTGTGGTCAGTGCTTCAATGCTCGGGATGTTAGCCTGGACGAGGACGCTGACGGTGGTGCACCTGTCCTCGCAGGGGATTTGTAGGATTTTGTGGAGACATTATTGGTGATATTTCTCCAGCGACTTGAGCTGTCTACTCTACTTGGTCCATGTCTCTGAGCCATACAGGAGGGTGGATATCACTACAGCACTGTAGACCATGAGCTTGGTGACAGTTTTGAGGGCCTGGTCTTCAAAAATTATTTTCCTCAGGCAGCCGAAGACTGCACTGCCGCACTGGAGGTGGTGTTGGATCTTGTCGTCGATGCCTGCTCTTGTTGATAGGAGGCTCTCGTGATATGGGACGTGGTCCGCGGTGTCCAGGGTCATGCCATGGATCTTAGCGTCTGATGTTTCTGGTCTCAATTGTTCCTAAAACTGAGACTTTATACCAGAGTAGCATAACTGAGCTAAAGATGGATCTTACAGAGATTTGCACAATCATAGAACGTTTTGAGGCAGCAGATAATCTTGCTATATTTCTGTTGCTTGATAAATTGGGAATGAGACAAATGAACTGCTAATTATCACGCAGAGGGTATTAACACATAATTGGATGATTTTCACCGAACTTAGACTTTAGGAAAACGGACGGTGAATGTTCAAATGTCGGTTTTCGATTGCGCCCAATTTTACCCTCCTACAACAATGGAAAATAAAACTCCGTTGGGTGCAAGCCAGATTTTTTCTCGATCCCGTCATTTTGCCGCCAGGGTGGGGTAGATTCAAATTACCGCAGATTAGGGGTCATTAATCTAATTCTGTTCATCAACGCGCCCAGATTGTTACCTTTATAATGCGTCTGCTTTATTTACAGGTGATGACGATGGTATCTCAGGAGGGAAACGGGTACGTTTTCAGTGGAGGAGAAGGATTCTGCTGAGGATTACCACAACCAGTGCTGGGTGATTCATCACTTGCAAAGTAAAGTGTCAGTGATAGGAATGACCAATTGAACCAAACATATTTATCCAAAAGCTATTCGGGTTGGCTGTGAAACGAGCAGCACATTCACTGTTACGCGTTAGAAATATAGAAACATAGAAAATAGGTGCAGGAGTAAGCCATTCGGCCCTTCGAGCCTGCACCACCATTCAATATGATCATGGCGGATCATTCACCTCAGTACCGCTTCCCTGCTTTCTCTCCATACCCCTTGATCCCTTTAGCCATCAGGGCCATATCTAACTCCCTCTTGAATATATCTAATGAACTGGCATCAACAACTCTCTGCGGTAGAGAATTCCAGAGGTTAACAACTCTCTGACTGAAGAAATTTCTCATCATCTCGGTCCTAAATGGCTTGCTCCTTATCCTTAGACTGTGACCCCTGTTTCTGGAATTCCCTAACATCGGGATCTAACATGTCCTGTCCCGTCAGAATTTTATATGTTTCTATTGAGATCCCCTCTCATTCTTCTAAACTCCAATGAATACAGGCCCGGTTGATCCAGTCACTACGCATACGTCAGTTCTGCCATCCCGGGAATCAGTCTGCTGAACCTTCGCTGCACTCCCTCAATAGCACGAACGTCCTTCCTCAGATTAGGAGACCAAAACTGAACACAATATTCCAGGTGAGGCATCACCAAGGCCCTGTACAACTGCAGTAAGACCTCCCTGCTCCTATACTCAAATCCCCTAGCTATGAAGTCCAGCATGCCATTTGCCTTCTTCACTGCCTGCTATACCTGCATGCCAACTTTCAATGACTGATGTACCATGACACCCAGGTCTCGTTGCAACTCCTCTTTTCCTAATGTGCCGCCATTCAGATAATATTCTGCCTTCATGTTTTTGCCACCACAGTGGATAACCTCACATTTATCCACAATATGCTACATCTGCCATGCATTTGCCCACTCACCTAACCTGACAAATCAGCCTGCCGCCTATTAGCACCCATCTTACAGCTCACTTCGCGACCCAGCTTAGTGTCTTCTGCAAACTTGGGGATATTACACTCAATTCCTTCATTGATGTATATTGTAAATATCTAGGGTCCCAGCACTGAGCCCCGCGGCACCCCACTAGGTTATGGTCCCAATGCCCTAGAGCAATTTTACCCCCGATGTCTGTTATTCTCTATCATCGCAACAATATTCAGCTTGTTACTTGGGCGTAAAATCGGCGTTGCGGAATTCCACGCATAATAGAAACGGCTCAATATTCATTTGCATTGTGTTGAATTCAAATTAAATTTCGGCGATTCAGATCCACGCCAGTTTTAAGCCCAGGGCAGCAGTTACTAAAATCTACATCATTCTGTTTGCAATGGCCGACAAACTGAACATATTGCGTCAACCCCATTAAAGTAGTCAGTGAATAATAATAGAAATATTGCCAATTACTTTAAAGTTTCAGTTTTCAGTTGTTTGCAGAATGCTAAAGACCATTGTAGTTTTATTGCCATTATGGAATATTGCAATCACAATATGGTAATATAGTGGTTCTGTTACTGAACTAGTAAATCCATGGCCTGGACTAATGCTACGGAGACCTGATTTCAAATCACACTATGGCAACTGGGGAATGTATATGCAGTTAATAGAATAAATATGGATAAAAAGCTAGTGTCAGTAATTGTGACCATTAAAACTACTGGATTGTCGTAATGTCCTTTATGGAAGGTCATTTTCTGTGTTTTCCTGTTCTCTGCTACATGCGACTCCAGACCCACAGGAATGTGGTTGACACTTAACTGCCCTTTGAAATGGCCTAGCAAGTCGCACAGCTGTATCAAAGCGTTATGAAGCGAATTCTGAACTCTGTGGACTGCAACGGTTCACAAAGGCGGCTCTCCACCAACTTCTCAAGGCAATTAGGGATGATCATAAATACTGGCCTTGCCGGCAACACCCACATCGCATGAATGAATTATATTTTGTTTAATTGTCTTTTGTTTAAATTTAGTCAGCAGTTTCTTAGTTCCTACTTTGCTTCAAAACATTTGAAGTTGACTTTTAAACTATAAAACTAAACTGACCAATTTCAGCCCCATTTTCTTTCATTTCTGGATAACAAGAATGGTCTCAGCGACTATTGTATCACATATGCTAGAGTTAAGCTGGCGAAGACTGAAGCTAGTTTGCAAGGAGGTCTAATGGAAGAAGGGCACGGTTCTGACACAAATGTCTCCGAAAACCTTCCACGGAAAAAGAGCAAAGCAGGATTTAAAAGCATAGAAGCAACAAAAGCAGAATGGAACCAACGTTAACCAACTTCTGTGATTGGAACATTTTTCCACGGGATGTGGGCGTCGCTGGCAAGCCCCATCATTTATTGTTCATTATTAATTGCGCTTGATAAGGTGGTGGTGAGTCGCTTTCTTGAACCGCTGCAGTCCTTGTGGTGAATATACTCCCACAGTGCTGATTTCACCATGGCAGCTTGGTACAACTGAGTGGCTTGCTAGGCCACTTCAGAGTGCAGTTAAGAATCAAACACATTGCTGTGGGTCTGGAGTCACCTATAGGCTAGACCGGCACAACTTAACCATTTTTAGTCTTGCCTAGAACCAGTTTCTAACCCTCGTGACCCTAGGGTTAATTTTTAAATGTGATCCTGTTTTAAAATGCGTGATTTCGAATTGGCTGACTTCAATTTAAAGGACACTCAGGCGTTTTCTGTACTGGATGGCGAATTCAATATTGCAGATTTTACACCATCGACAAAATCTTAAAAACACTTCCATTCTGTCTTATTGTCACGCATCTGCTGTGCACAGAGAGCAATTGGTTATATTTCAATCTGCATTGTTTTTAACATTCTCTGGGCAGAACTCCGGAAGTTAAATCCGGATTATGCTTTTCCATCTCTTACGAAACCCGTCGGTAATTCCTTCCTTTCATTTCAATAGAAGGAAAATCGGGTGGCTTTCTTTTACTGGCGATCTGCCTGTCAGTTATTCATTTGGCGTTCAGGTGGTGAAGACTATAAACTCTCTCCCGCAAAACACACACATACACACACACACACACACACACACACACACACACACATATATATATATATATAATGGGTCCTAATTGAAATCATTTTAGCCAGTTGCAACGCAGTCAATAGTGGTGTACTGACGCAACCTTTACCGTGGCTTCATGAAGAGAGGTACAGTGCACAAAAGCCTGGATATTCTGATGACCATTTATAAAACACTGATTTGGCCTCAGCTCGAGTATTGTCTCCAATTCTGGGCACAGAAATTTAATAAATATGTGAAGCCTTAGAGAGGAGGGAGCGCAGATTTACGAGATTAACTCCAAGGATGACGGAATTCGGTTACGTGGATAGACTGGAGAAGCTGAGCTTATTCTCCTTAGAGCACAGAAAATGGAGGGGAGATTTGGTAGAGGTGTTCAAAACCTTGAGGGGTCTAGACAGAGCAGATATCGAGAAACTGTTCCAATTGGCAGAAAGTGGACAACCAGATGAGACAGATTTAAGGTGATTGGCAGAAGGACCGAAGGCGACATAACAAAAAACTTTATTTCACAGCGAGGAGTTAGGATCTGGAATGCAGTGCCTGAAAAGATTGTAGAGGCAGACTCAATCACAGCTTGAAAAGGGGAGTTGGATGAATACATGAAAGGAAAAAGAATGCAGGATAATGGGGAAAGGGTGGGGGAATGGGACTAGTAGAGTTGCTCTTGCAGAGAGAGGGCACTCGATGGGCAGAATAGACTCCTTCTGTGCTGTAACTATTCTCTGATTCTATATTACTGCCGGTTGCTTGTGCTCACTCCCGTATTGCTGTGATGCCTTATGTCATATCAAATGCGAAAAAATTGTAATGCTACAAGACAAGATGCAATCGCTTATATCACAATTCAAAAGGCATAGCTGTTTTTTGTTCGTTGAATAATAAAATTTGTTGTAAAGAAAAGTTGCCTGTTGTTCACAGGTGTAAGTCTGTTCACACTGCTTTCCTCCAAACCTCCTGCTAACTAAAGGCAGAAAAACAGTGGCTTTATTCTATAACTGTCAGGGATTAAATGGTGAGCCAAGCAGGGGATTCCATATTTCTCACGCATCTTTGCGCCAATGCCACTGCATATTTTTTGCAAATATTTATTTGAAAGTAAATGCATTCTTGTGCATATAAAGACAAATACGATACATGTGATAGCAATTAATTTCGAGAAAGGAACAACAATGAAAACTCTAATAGTTGCCAAACAATAGGTCTTGTAGGTCTGTTTCTCTGTCTATCTATTTTCCCATTCCATTTTCCATCTTCCAAAGCTGAAGAGCCTAGGTGTTTTTTCGTCACTTTCTTCATAATTGAATTATCCAGCATTCGGAATTTATCAGCCAGTTTTGTGTCCCGGTGGCAAGTTGAAAGTCTACCCTACCATAGCATTTTTTTGCGGGGAAAATTCAACTGACTGCCACTCGTTTGTCCTGTAAAATGGGCGGTAGCCCTCCGAATTTCGCATCGTGACCTAACGTGCTCCACACACTTCCACACCATACTTCCGAATGTGACGCAATTTGGGACGCTATGTTGGCTTGGGCGACTTCTAGTCATCCAGTGCACCCAACTCAAACAAGGGACATTCTCCTTAATTTTGAATTATCGGGTTCTATGACACTGGGAGATATCGATGGGCGGGGCTTCCAACACTATTACACGTCTGTTAGCTCCAGGCATTGAGCGGCTGTATCGATGATCGTTAAAAGGGACCAATTACGAACCTCAAAAAGGCTCTTGACATATTTAAATGCTGTTAATGTGTATCCTGCGAAAGCAAGAATTGTCCTCCTCGGCCTCAGACAAAATAAAGCCCACTTCCAGTGCGCTGGAGGCTCAGTCCCCGGATCGCCTCCCACAAGTGCCAGACAATAACTATCTCCAACAAGTGAGAGCTCAACCACCGGCCCAAGACAGTGAACGGCATTACTGTCGCCGAATCCGCCACTATCAACGAACAGGGGCTCAACATTTACCAGAACCTTAACTGTACCAGCCACAAAAAGATCTGGTCAAAGGCTGGCTATACTATGGCGAGTGTGTCACTTCCTGACTCCACAAAACCTTTCCAATATCTATAAGGTACAAGTCAGGAGTGTGGTAGAATAGTCTCCACTTGCCTGGAGTAGTGCAGTTCCAACTACAAGCAAGAAGCTTGACACCATCCAGGATAAAACAGCGCGTCTGGTTGGCACCCCATCCCCAACATTAAACACTCAAATCCCTCCGCCACCGGTGCACGATGGCTGCAGCGTGCACCATCGACAAGATGCACAGCAGCAACGCGCCATGGTTTTTTCTGCAGCATTACCTATCCCCGCGACCTCTACCAACTATAAGGACAAAGGAAGAAGGCACATGTAAACACCACCAACTGCAAGTTACCCTTCAAGCCACACACCATCCTGACTTGGAATTATATCATCGTTCCTTCATCGTCATTGGGTCATAATACTGGAAATCCCTCCTGAACAGCACTGGGGAGTACCTTTACCACACGCACTGCACCAGCTTAAGAATCCGGCTCACCAACACCTTCTGATGGACAATGAGTGATGGGCAATAAATGCCGACCTTGCCAGCGATGCCCAGAACCCAGCTCAGCGCTGGAGCAGTGCGACTTCCCGTCCGTCCCGATTGGTGAGCTGCAGAGCGGCGCCAAGTTGACACTCACATCAGGCTGGTGGCATTTCATTGCGGTTCAAACCAAATTTGGCCTGGGCCCTAGGATGGAGTTTCGTCTTCTCAAGTTTGGGCATCGTGAAGTTCAGGAAAGAAAAACTAGTGGGGTATTAGACTCCATTATAATATGTTTGGCCAAATCCTCAATGAATTGTCCAGAGATACGAAGCTCCACAAACACACACACACACCTTCCCTCCCCTTCGTGAAGACACACAGAAACGTCATTTCACAGCCAACTGATTTTGAATTTAATGGAATGGAAATTCGATTGGTTCTATAAGGGACTTTCAGGGCTCCTCGCCAGTTGATATTATCTGCACTTTACGCAACTGATGCCCAATTCCTAAAGAATAAATGTTTTAATGCACCCCAGGCATTTCTACTTGTCATCTTCACGATAATACATTTGCTTCCATTTCTCTTTCGAATCTCTCTCCAGTCTGTTTGACTGCTTTCTTGATCTTTTTCGTTATGTTGCTTTAAACGTCAGATTACACACACGCTCATTTGTAGTAAAGGCAGGATCATGTCTTTATTTAAGCTTCCTATTACACAAAAACAGTACGAAAATTACTGAAACATACACTTCACAAAACCAATGCATTCTCCCTGCTCTTGAGACACACACGTTCCGTTTTCAGTGACTGCTAAATCAGTGTTCACTCACATCTCTTCTACCAAATCCGATCCTTGAACTCCATATTCCCTACATACTATCAATAAACCATTGTACATCAAAAGTACACACAAATATTAACAGCATGACAATCGAAACTAAGCCACCAGCAACACAACGTCCTGAACTTTGTTTATTGCCGCAATCGACCCTTGCCATTAATTTTATTACTACAACTTACAAGTGACAAAATTGACACATTCAAATGGCGTTTCTGTGGAGTCATCCTTTGCTTTTATTTCGTAACCAATTTACAATCCATGCTGATCAGAAACCTGCTTGAACGTTTAACCCTGCATGTATCATGTCACGGACTATGCTGAAAGATGGGTATCCAGGAAATACGGGTTTTCCAGGCCCACAAAGACCTCCATAGAAGACAATGTCAGACCTCGAAATTATTTGAAAACTTGATTACATTTACTAAACAAAGAAAAGGTGAACAATATAGCATGCTTATTTATAAATAAACTTGGGGGGGGGGGAAATTGGGTTGGAGGCTTCCTTCGGACGAATGCCTCAGACCCAAAAACGTTTTGCAAAAGTACCTAGTGGTCATGGAGGCACCTTTGATTCTGGTCGGAATCCTTCATTCGATGCGCAGCATAGGGGAGAAGACTTCCGCATATGTAAGGAAATGCTGGAGTCAAGTGGACCAGGACCAACAATCACGAGATAGTATTCTCATTGATAAAAATGGGATATCCGTTAGTGTGAGATCCCAATATTATCAATGAGAAAACGCTCCCAAAGCAAGAAACGCAGCATATTATATAGAAAAAACACCTCACATATTAAAAATTAATTGAAATGAAATGTACTTAAATTATTTCAAAAAAATAATTATTATTTGGAATTATTGCAATGTGATTTAATATGCCTAAAAATCAACTTAACTTACTGGACAGAGTTTTAGATATAAAAATGAATGTTTAAACGTAATTTTTATATGTTTTACAACTCTTACGCAGGAAAAATTGACTATAAACCTGCAATTACCAGGCTTAACATTTTTAAGGACATTCACTGGGCATGAGTTGGCCAAATGGCAATTTCCCCTGTGCGAATGTCCTCCTCTCGGGGATGAGGAGGATCTGTCAAGAGAAATCTCCAAAAATTGGAAGATTTTAGGCACATGTGCAACTCACCTCGAAAACCGGCTTTTGCGAGGCCTTGCTGCATCCATGCATACTTCATACTGACCAGGCGAGGCCGAAATTTTCGGCACATTATATATTTCAGAACTTCAACGGGAAAGTAATGCAAATTCATTTTCTATTTACTCCACTTTGGTAAACAAACTTACACAGCTAAGTCGTATCATTTTGAGAGATGTATGTAAATTTAGCAGGACTGTAAATGTTAAATTCAGGGGAGAGGTTACACAGATTATGATTGTATTCGTTAGAAATTATAAAGTTAAGTAGTGTGATCTAATCGAAGATTTCAGGATATTAAGCGGAGCAGATAGGGTAGATCGAGAAAAACTATTTCTGCTGGTTGGGTATCTAGGACCTGGGGATCGAGTTTAAAAATTAGAGCTAGGACTTTGAGGAATTAAGTTAGTAAGCATTTCTACACACAATGGGTGGTAGAATTTGGAACTCTTTTCCGCAAATGGCCTTTTTGTATTAGTATCCACACCTTCACTTTGATACCGAACAACAAAAGGAGATATTAGGGCAGGTGATCGAAGTTTGGCCAAAAAGGCAAGTTTTAAAGAGCATCTAAAAAACAGAGAGAGAGGTGGAGAGGAGTTTGGTTGAGGGGTTGGTGGGGTGGCGGCGGAGGTGGATTCCAGAGCTTAGTGTTTGGACAGTTGAAGGCACGGCCACCAATGAGAAACTGATGAAAGTTGCGGATGCACAAGGGGCAAACTTTGGAGCAGCGCAGTGCAATTGGAGGGTTATATGACTGGAGGAGGTTGCAGAGATAGTATGGTGGCGAGGGTCATGGAAAGATTTGAACAGGAGGATGCGAATTGTAGGGCTGCAGGAGGTTACAGAGATAGTATAGTGGCGAGAATCATGGAGAGATTTGAACAGGAGGATGCGAATTGTAGGGCTGCAGGAGATTACAGAGATAGGATCGTGATGATGACCATGGAGGTAATTGAACACGAGGATGATAATTGTAGGGCTGGAGAAGGTTACAGACATAGGGAAGTGGCGAGGGTCATGGAGACAGTTGAACACGAGGAAGTGATTTATAAGCTGGAGAAGGTTACAGAAATAGGGAGAGTGCGAGGTTATGGAGGGATTTGAAAAAATATAATTAGCCTATTAAAATCAATGCATTGCCAATCACAGAAAATGATTGTCAGCAAAAACAGGGGTGATGATGATAAAATCGAAGCCCAGCTATGAGATATTAGGAAGGGCCTGTTCAAGGAGGTTGGATTTAAGGAGGACCTTGAAGGAAATGGAAAGGCGGATTTATAGAAGGTATTCTAGAGTTGGAATCCAGAGGGCTAAGAAAATGGCCACGAATGGTGGTAAGAATGGATTTCAGGATGCACAAGTGGCCAGAGTTGGAGTATCGCAGAGTTCCCAGAGGATTGTAAGTCTGGAGGAGTTATGGAGCAAGAGAAGGATCAGGCCATGGATGGAGTTAAACCCAAGGGTGAGAGTTTTAAACTGGAGGATTTGCTGGATCTGGTGCCGACTTTGCCCATGGAAAACTGGAAGTAATGGAGCAGACGCTCACTATACATTACGCCCGAGCACCGGAGTGGCAGCTAAGCGAGAATTGGTGCATGATCGAGGCCATAAAGTTTAGGATGAGGTGAAGTTTACAGAGGGTGGAAGGAGTTTGAATCTTTGCTCTGATAAATACAGTACAAGTTACCACCTTCAATATACCTGGAATTGAAAAATACCAAATAAGTAGAATTATTCAATGAAATGAACACTATAGCGTCTGTGGAATTTTTGTTGAGCATTCTGACATTTTGACGAATCACCGTCTATTGTAGTCGGAAGGATCACCATAAACAAGTACGGTTATATGAAGTTATCTTGAACGTTAATTTGGTTTCTATATTATCGTGAACAGAAAACAATCTAGACCATGAAATATTGTGGCTTCAAACCTACCTGACAATGGCATAGAGTGCAAAATAAGCCCAGAAGGCAAGATATACGCTCTCTATCTGTCTGACTCTTTATACTCCCTCTTTCTCTGTCTGACTCTGTCCTCCTCTATCTCTAAAATCATCTCTCTGCCTCCCTCTATCTCTGCGATTCGTCCACAAAGTAGAACAGCAGAATATTTACATTGATCTCTCCACTTGAATGTCCAACTAATATTTCAGAAAATGTTAATAACGTTTTAAATGAACAGATAGAAAATTCAAGCGGCCAAAGGGAGTTCAATTACTCTTTCAACACATAGCGACATATGAACATTAGTTTATTAAAGCAAGACAGAGTGCTTTTCACGTCTCAGGCCTTCCCAAAGCGCTTTAGTTTCAATGAGGTATTTTTGATGTATAGTCGTTGTTGTAATAGCTGAATCACGACAAACAATTTGCGCAAAGCACACCTCCACAAGCTGCAAGGTAATAAATAATACATAATCTAATTTTTATATATTGGATGACAGATATCTTGGCAGGCCACCCGGAGAACTCCCCTGTTCTGTTTTGAAGGATATCATGGGACCATTTCCGTCTACCAGAGAGGGCAGTCACAGCCTCAGGTAACTCTATGTGGCCCAGTTTGTACTGCCCGGCTAAGTGACAATAAGATGGGGGTAGGCAGTACCTAGTCATTGTCGAGGTATCATGATTGTAAGGCAGGTTTGATGAATCAGTTAATATTTTCCTGTCCGTCATTTTCCACTGTTTGTTATTTTGCAATTATCTTAAATATGTCAATTTTTCTAACCAGCGACCCTCCAGCCATTGGAAACCGTTTTACATTACTTGCTCCACCAGAACGCCTTATAATCTTAAACACCCCCATTAAATCAGACATGCACCGTCTCTGTTCTAATGAGAACAATCCCAACTTCTCTAGTCTCCCACAGACCTGAAGTCCTTCAAGCCTTAATTATGGATGTTTCTTCTGCATCCTCTCCAAGGCTTTGATATTCCACTAAAGTGTGCTGCCCAGAATTGGACAGTATGTACCAGTTGAGGCTGACCAGTGATTTATAAAGATGTTGCATAAATTCCTTGTAAAGTTGTTAAATTAATACATGTTTAAGGGCCGAATGCCGATTAATGGCGCTGCCTTTATTTGTTAAGTGCCTTATCAACGGGCGAGAAAGCATCAACAGTTGCATTTATAATACACATTATGCGCTGTGAGACAAACAAATGAGGCTGAATAGATGAAGGAGACATTAGGCCAAATGTTCAAAATCTTGAAGAAAGAGGTCGATTTTTTAAAGAGCGGCATAAAGGAGGAAAGAGTGGCAGAGAAGCGGAGATGTTGAGAGAGGGAATTCCATACCTTACGGGCTAGACAGCTGAGCACAATGCCCACCAATGGTCAGGTGAAGGAAGTCGGGAATGAGCAAAAGGAGAAATTTTGAGGAATGAAGAGTTTTAGGCGAGTTTTGGGGCTGGTGGATGTTAGAGAGGGACAAGGCAGTGAAGGGATTTGGAAACAAAGATCAGAATTTTAAAAGTCAACATGTTGCTGCAGGTGGAGCCAAGCGTAGAAGGGTGAATAGGAGTTGCTGCGATTAAGGATCCGGTCAGCTTTGTACAAACTAAATTTTACAGAGGGCGGTAGGTTAGAGTCCAGACAAGCAAATATTGGAATAGTAGAGTCTGGAGCTATACGTTTCAGCAGCAGATAGGCCGAGGTAGGGGTGAAGTCAGCTAATACAATGGAGGTGAAAGGAAGCAGTTATTGGGGATGGATAGGACAGAATCGTGTTAATTGTCTCTATGACCATTCCATTGTCATTTACAACTAGTTATAGAGGCGGCAATGTCCGGTACATTTACCGAGATGGCCATTTAAATATACATTAACATTGAACAATTAGCCCAAGGTTTACCAATCAATGCCTTGGCTGTGGAGGTTTGAGCATTGTTACTTCATGGTTTGCCTTCACTTCGCCCCATTAGGATGGCATGCATGATAGAACGGAATACCGGGCATGAGTTAAAACAATCTGTTTAACGTTGGAGCAATGTCTAACCCATATCGCCGAGCAGCAGCAGTCAAGCTATTTAATATATTGTTTGGCAAAATAAAAGTAAGAGAATTATGTCATGTTGAGACAAAAAGACTGTTCGTGGTTACATGATGACCTACAGTTTCACCGCACGAGTTGCTTCAGACCTGCAGTTCCAATTCACTGCTCTCTAAATGTCACGAAGTAAGGCTTTTTATTCAGTCCCCTTGGGGAGAGTTGCGTGTCATTCAAAAATTCAGTACTATGATTTGCATAGTAAGCTATTCCTTCATCCTCATCCCTTGGGCATTGAAGATCCTGGGGTTAAAAAGATACATATAAATAATTTCCAACACCAAAGACCTGTCTTTATTAATATATAAAGTTGTGTTTCAGTGAATGAAATATAGAAAGAGTAAGAGAGCGAATGCATCAGAGAGATACTGCACTTGAGAGAGGGCAGTCAGCATATGAGACAGAAGAGAGCGAACTAGACAGTGTGTGTGAGAGAGAGAGAAAGTAAGATGAATATATCGTGCATGGGTGTTTATTTGTTCAATAGGAATTAAAACTAATTTCAGGAGGAAGAGAAAACGATCAACAACAAAAACAACTTGTATTTATAAAGCGCCTCTATCGAATCTGGATCAGTTCCTATGGGCTGGAGGGTAGCTAATGTAAAACCACTTTTTAAGAAAGAAGGGAGAGAGAAAACGGCTAATTATAGACCGGTTAGCCTGACATTAGTAGTGGGGAAAATGTTGGAATCAATTATTAAAGATGAAATAGCAGCGCATTTGGAAAGCAGTGACAGGATCGGTCCAAGTCAGCATGGATTTATGAAAGAGAAATCATGCTTGACAAATCTTCTGGAATTTTTTGAGGATGTAACTAGTAGAGTGGACAAGGGAGAACCAGTGGATGTGGTGTATTTGGACTTTCAAAAGGTCCCACACAAGAGATTGGTGTGCACAATCAAAGCACATGGTATTGGGGGTAATGTATTGACGTGGATAGAGAACTGGTGGCAGGCAGGAAGCAGAGAATCGGGATAAACGGGTCCTTTTCAGAATGGCAGGCAGTGACTAGTGGAGTACCGCAGGGCTCAGTGCTGGGACCCCAGCTCTTTACACTATACATTAATGATTTAGATGAAGGAATTCAGTGTAATATCTCCAAATTTGCAGACGACACTATACTGGGTGACGGTGTGAGCAGTGAGGAGGACGCTAAAAGGCTGCAGGTGAATTGGATAGGTTAGGTGAGTGGGCAAATGCATGGCAGATGCAGTATAATGTGGATAAATGTGAGGTTATGCACTTCGGGGGCAAAAACGCGAACGCAGAATATTATCTGAATGACGGCAGATTAGGAAAGGCGGAGGTGCAAAGAGACCTCGGGGTCATGGTTCATCAGTCATTGAAAGTAGGCATGCAGGTCCAGCAGGTGGTGAAGAAGGCAAATGGTATGTTGGCCTTAATAGCTAGGGGATTTGAGTATAGGAGCAGGGCGGTCTTACTGCAGTTGTACAGGGCCTTTGTGAGGCCTCACCTGGAATATTTTGTTCAGTTTTGGTCTCCTAATCTGCGGAAGGACGTTCTTGCTATTGAGGGAGTGCAGCGAAGGTTCACCAGGCTGATTCCAGGGATGGCGGGACTGACATATGAGGAGAGATTCGATCAACTGGGCCTTTATACACTGGAGGTTAGAAGGATGAGAGGGGATCTCATAGAAACTTACAAAATTCTGGCGGGACTGGACACGTTAGATGCGGGAAGAATGTTCCCGATAATGGGGAAGTCCAGAACCAGGGGACACCGTCTTAGGATAAGGGTTAAGCCATTTAGGACTGAGATGAGGAGAAACTTCTTCACTCAGACAGTAGTTAAGCTGTGGAATTCCCTACCGCAGAGAGTTATTGATGCCAGTTCATTGAATATATTCAAGAGGCAGTTAGATATGGCCCTTATGGCTAAAGTGATCAAGGGGTATGGAGAGAAAGCGAGAAAGGGGTACCTCGGGAATGATTAGCCCTGATCTTATTGAATGGTGGTGCAGGCTCGAAGAGCCGAATGTCCTAGTCCTGCACCTATTTTCCATGTTTCTATGTTTCTATGTAGTGAAATGTTGCAGGCGCTTCACAAGATTATGAGACAAAAACATTTGACAGCGAGCCACAAAAGGAGACATAGGGGCATGTGACTAAAAGCTTGGTCAAACTGGTAGCTTTTAAAGAGGAAAGAGAGGTAGAGATGCAGAGACGTTTAGGCAGGAAATTCCAGTTCTGCTTGGAAAGAAGAAATTCAGGGGTAGTATGAAATATATTATAAAATTAATATTTACAAAAGTAGTAGATGCGCAAGGTATAGATCCATTTTCTGTTAGTTCAGTTCTACTTTGTAACATCTTAAGTTGCACTGTTGCTCTACACTGCTCGTGTTCATGAGTGATTTTATGTGGTGCTTCGTAGCTGAGGCAACGATTAGAGAATCGATCCATCTGTACGAAATTTTCTTATCTTAACCGGAGCAATGGGCTTGAGGGAGGCAGAAATCACACAATGGGCGGTGTTGAAAATTATGCAGTAACATTGACTGAGGCACTGTTTGTGTATACCATATGTCAACAGGACATAGTGGGCTCAACTAGGACGCCCTATGTTCTAATATTTTGCCACTATATGTCTAAGGGTTACATAGAGAATTGGCCATATGAATGACAGCGGTTGAGGGCAGCTCAACATGAGGTATGGCTTTGAGAAGTGCAGAGGAGGACATTGTAAAAATAAATTAACACTTGCATAATATTAAATAGGATTTCGGGCACGCAAACTGGCGCCCAACCAGTCCATGCTGGCGTTTATGCTCCATTGCAGTCTCCTTCCATGTTTCCTCATTTAAATATATCTGCATAACCCTCTGTTTCCTTTCCCTCATACGGCTGCCTAGCCTCCCCTTAAATGCATCTGTACTATTTGCGTCAACCAATCCCTGTGGCAACGAGTTCCACATTATCACCAATCTGGTCAAACATCTGCCTTTCGGATATCAGCAGGGCTCATAGTTTCCAGAGAGGTATTATTCAAGAGACGTATTACATCTTATTAATGAAGCAATTGAACAAAGTGCACATCTCCCCGTAGAAATCGAATACTTTCTTTAAAGACACGCAAGTTTTACTTACAGAACCAAAGAAATTTATGGCACAGAAGGTGGCCGGCAATAAAGAGCGACTCAGCCTAATCCCACTTTCTAGTTCTTGGTCCGTAGTCTTGTAGGTTACAGCACTTCAAGTTCACATCCAAATCATTTTTAAAGTGATAAAGGTATCTGCCTCTACCACCCTTTTAGGCAACGAGTTTCAGGCGTCCACCATCCTCTGTGTGAACAAAGTTCTCCAAATCTCCCCTCTAACAGGATTTTAAATATATGCCCCCTGTTTACTGATACTCTGCTGAAGGAAATAAGTTATTCTTATCCATTCTATCTTAGCCCCTCTTATTGTTATGCATCTCAATCAAGTCTTCCCTCAGCCTCCTCTTAGAAATAAGACAACCCAGCCTATTTTTCCTCGTAGCTAATACTCTCCAGTCCTGGCAACATCCTCATACGCCCTCTCCAGTGCAATCACATCTTCATTGTAATGTGGTGACTTGAACTGCACACCATAATATAGCTGTGGCCTAACTAGTGTTTTATACAGTTGAAGCATAACCTCCCTGCTCTTATATTTTATGCATTGGCTAATGAAGGAATGTATCCTGTAAGCCTTCTTAAAGTCTTTATCTGCCTGTCCTGCTACTTTCAGGAATGTGGACATTGATTCCAAGGCCCTGTACCCTGTACTTGTTTGTAAAAGTCTGATTCTTGCATAAATGATTGAATATGGGCAGACTTACTTGTGAAAACCTGAAGGAAGACCTATTGTTCACTGCCTCTGTGTAGGGAAGGAGGCGCAATTAGTTCAAATATGCACACACAGAATTATCGTTGAGAAGCAAATACAGGTGCAACATTTTTTGGCAACCAGTCACCTGTGCCGCAGAATAAATGCAACGCATGGTACCGCAACATTGTAGATCAATGAAAGATTGGGTCACATTACTAATGGAATTAGTAACTGAAACAATCTGCGATTAACTATTCAATGTAATGTAACCCGTGAGAAAGATCTTGCAATTGCAATGATTCCTTCACTTACCCATAGCCGTCTGGCGGGAATAAGCCAGTTTCATTTCGGAACTAAATTATTTTCTGTATTGAAGCCACTGGGTGTAATTTAAATGTTTAACCAAAAGTGCAAATCGGTCCATATCCGATTGGCCGCGCTATGGATTTGTGTTCCAATTGAAGTAAATGGAAATCATCCTCAGGCGAGGTGTATATTGTTCAGCGAATTCGATATCTTCTGTTTAATGCGATCATCAAAAGTTTAAATTTAGCTGCGGCAATAATATTAACTTCGGGTGATTGTGTAAAATGGGCGATGCCGAATTAGATGTTAATTGCTCACGGCATGTGATTTTGTTTTCTATTCAAACATTGAAAGATGGTTGTGGTTGCTGGGGGACCAATCATCTCATCCGGTACTTTATCACTATTACGTGGTGCGTCATTGTCTATCACATCTATAACAGACTGATATTGTAATACCGCCCGTTTCACACTGCCACCGATAGTCAAAATGATTCCTATTAGACCTAAGAACAATTTTTTATCCCCTTATTTCCATTTTACTTTCCCAATAAATTTGCAGCAAATTGAATTGCTCTATTGCAATTGTAATGTCCTTATTCCACCTTCCAGATTTTTGAGCCACAATCTAGATCAATATATGCTGCCTGAGATGATCGCCCTGAACCAATTCATTTGCATTAATATTCTAGACTGGCAATCAGCCTGAAATTGACGGATTCCCTACCTTCTGAACTGTAATCTATCTCAATTATCATTAGATTATTGTCAACCAAATGGGCACACTCCACCATTTTCACAATTATATCTATATTAATGACTTGGATGAAAGGACCAACTGTATTGTGGCCAGATTTGCTGACGTTACAACGATAGGTGGGAAAGCAAGTTTTGAGGAGGACACAAAGAGTCTATAAAGGAATATAGATCGTTTCAGTGAATGGTCTAAAATTTGGCAGATATACTACAATTTGCGAAAATGTGAGCTTATCTACTTTGATAGCAAAAATAGAAAAGCAAAGTATTATTTCAATGGTTGGAGATGACAGAATGCTGTGATACAGAGGGATCGGGGCGTCCTCGTACAGGAAATACACAGCTTTAGCAAGTAATTGGGTTTTAGAAGAATGGGAGGTGATTTGCTTGAAACATATAAGATATAAGATTCTGAGGGGGCTGGACAGGGTAGATGCAGAGAAGATGTTTCCCCTCGTGGAGTGATCTGGAACTAGGAGACAAATTTCAGAATAAGGGGTCGCCATTTTAAACGGACATGAGGAGGAATTTGGTCTCTCATAGTCCTGTGAATCTTTGGAATTCTCTTCCCCAGTGAGCTGTGGAGGTTGAGTCATTAATATATTCAGAGCTGACATAGACAGATTCTTGAACTAGAGGACAGTCAAATATGATGGGGGCATGCAGGAAAGTGGAGGCCAAGATCAGATCAGCATGATCTTATTGAATGCGGAGCAGGCTCGAGGGGCCAAATGACCTACTCCTGCATTTATTTCTTACGTTCTTATGTATTACTCGGACCAGCAAAAGAACATAATAGCATAAGAACTGGAGCAGGAGAACGTAATTTGGCCCCTCGAGCCTGCTCCACCATTCAATAAGATTTTGGCTGAGCATCGACCTCAACTCCACTTTCCCGCCCGATCTCCCTATCACTTGATTCCCCTAAACTCCAAAGATCTAGCTATCTCAGCTTTCAATATGCATGCTATTTGCTTTCCGTATTGCTTGTTGTACCTGCATGCTTATTTTCTTTGTTTCTTGCAAAAGAACATCCATATCTCTCTGAACACCAATATTTAAAAGTTTCTCACCATTTAAAAAATATCATGTTTTCTATTCTTCCTGCCAAAGTGAATAACCTCACATTTTCCTACATTATGCTCTATCTGCCACCTTGTTGCCCACTCACTCAGTCTGTCTGTATCCTTTTGCAGGCGCTTTGTGTTCTCCTCACAGCTTTTTGCCCCACCTAGCTTTGTATCTTCAGCAAACTTGTAAACTTTACACTCGATCCATTTACATAGGTCATTAATACAGATTGTAAATAGCTAAGTTCCCAGCACTGATCGTTGTGTAACCTACTAGTTATAGCCTGCAAACCTGAAAAAACCTGTTTGTCCACGTGTAATTTTACTTCCAATCTGCATCAAGAAAGCAATTCTCTGTGATCCTTACTGAAGCAGGAATCCGCTCCTGCACGATATGGCTGGTGAACAGTAGTCTGCTGCTTTAGAAATATATAGTGCAGACGAAATTTAACAGATGCTTTTAAAAATCTTATTAGGCATAATAAAAAACTTACGCGGATTACTGATGTTGTCACCAAATGTGGTCCAAAGATTAGCTCTAAATAAAAAAAAGATATGTCATTCAGCAAATAACAGGTTTACTATTGAAGTTTCATAAACATGGATTGCAAGTCACCCAACCAGTAATCCGAATTCAAAGACTCCCCATATATATGATCACTCTCAAAGGACATTTATATAGCATTGTGATATCTATTAATTGTTCGATATCAAGTGACGTCATGATCCAATAAGATAGGCAGTGGTGCGACAGGTTTTTACCATCTTGCCGAGTTTTCCAAAGTAACTGCTACATTTTTAATATTTTGTTTCATGGTAGAAAACAGTTTCTACAGCAAATTGATCATTTCTTGCGGGCTTAGCTTGTCTATAAGCTGGTAAACATGTATGTTCAGCCGTTTAGTCAAATTTATACGTTCATCTAAAAAGTCCATTAACCTGATCTGTGGCTCTGTGAGAAATGGAGAAATTGACAGGGGGACCCATGTGTAACTATACATAATTAATCCTGCAAAACTTGGTTTCAAACAGAAAGTTGAAGGTCTGCTCGCACCTGGATGTGAGATGACAGTCTCGATTTTAACCCAAACGCTTGGTGTGAACCGGGTGTTCCTTGGTTTCAATTAAATGTACAATCGGATCGGGTGTAATTCGGGAGTCTGTGTGAGCTAGAAGTCTCGCTGACTTCAGAGCAAGACTAAATCAGTTGCCAAGCCAAACTTACTCCGTCTGCTGCCTCAAAACCATTTGGAGTTCTCACCTGGCATAGAATATCCATAGCGCAGTTGTCTGTTGGACCTTATCGACAATACTTTTAATTTATTATTCAATAATCCTACTCTAAATCAGAATCTGAGACTAGCCCCAGTCGACAATTAATAAATAAGCGCCTATGGACCGAAGCTCCGTGCATGCAAATCAAACACCTACAGTCCCTGATATCATTAATCTCTCGGACAGAAGAATTATTGTATTTCGGGCTTCCTAAACGTTTTCAATTACGCAGATAGGTTGCACGATTAGACTTGTATTGCCTTGAATGTAGAAGATTAATGGGTGATCTAATTGAAGTGTTTAAAATAAATACATTGTTTAATTGGGTAGAACAAAGGGGGCAAAAAAGTCAAAATAGAGCTAGTTCGTTTAGAAGTGATGACAGAAAACACAAAGTATAATAGAAATCTAGAGACTCTCTCGCCAAAAATGCTGTTGTGGCTAGTTTAATGGAAAGCATAGAACTGAAGTTGAGATTTTTGTCAGAGAAGTGCATAAAGAGTGTAGATGGAGCTAAGATACAAATCATCCATTATTTAATTGAATAGAGTAACAGGCTCGTGAGACTTGGATTGGAAAACATTGGAACTTATCTATTAGAATCGATTGGATTGGATTGCACCGTAACTATTGCGTTGGATTGGATTGAATCGGATTGGAATCTTTTTATTGGATTGGATCGGATTGGAATTTCACTATTGCGTTGAATTGGATTGGATTGGATTGGAATCTGCCTATTGGATTGGATCGGGTTGGAATCTGACTATTGCGTTGGATTGGATTGGATTGGATTGGAATCTGCCTATTGGATTGGATTGGATTGGAGTGGATTGGAATCTGCCTATTGGATTGGATTGGATTGGAGCGGATTGGAATCTGCCTATTCGATTGGATTGGATTGGATTGGATTGGCATCTGCCTATTAGATTGGATTGGATTGGATTGGATTGGATTGGAATCTGCCTATTGGATTGGATTGGATTGGAGCGGATTGGAATCTGCCTATTGGATTGGATTGGAGTGGAGCGGATTGGAATCTGCCTATTGGATTGGATTCGATTGGAGCGGATTGGAAACTGCATATTGGATTGGATTGGATTGGATCGGATTGGAATCTGACTATTGGATTGCATTGGATTAGATTGGAATGGATCGCAACATGAGTATTCGATCTGAATGGATCGGATTGGTAACTGACGATTGAGTTGGACTAGAATCTCCATAAGTATAACAATCCCTTAAAACGCAAATTCAAAACACTGAAATAAAATAATTGAACACAGTTTCAAAACTAACTACATTATCCTTTAATTAATTTTTTTTTAAATAACACTATACATTTTTATCCAGGCCAAAAATATCCTAAGTTAATTTTAAATGTAAGTGAATGCCTAAATCATTCTTAAGATATATATTTTAACATTTATTTAAAACCTTACGCTGGTAAATCATGTTCTTACACCTTATTTAACCAGGAAAAAGGGTTTGGTGCATATTCACTGGGCAGTAGTACGACAGATAGCGCCGCCCTGCATCAACCAACGTTCATTTACAGCGAATGGGGAGGATCTGTCAAGGAGAAACCTGATTGATCACAGGTTCTGGTATTTGTGCAGCGCAAGTAGACACCTGAAAATTGTGGGGCACTTCCGACAGTGTACACTGTGCATATGGTTTCATAGGCCGGGTGAAATCCGGAACATTGTAATTCTTGGAGTATCCTGAGCTGTTTTATGCCATTGTGTCTGTAATATGTCATTCAGTGCCAGCAGCCTATTCCGCTGTTCAATTAGATCACGGCAGCTTTGCCCCTCAACTCCATTGACCGGCCTTTGATCCACACCTTTTGATATCCGTATCTAACATAAATCTAACGATCTTAGTATTGAAAACTTTAATTGCCCCTAGCTACCACAGCCTTTTGTGAAGGAGAATTCCACATTTCCACTATTACTTTGTGTAAAAATGTGCCTCCTGATTTCACTTCTCAACGGACAACTCTAATGTCACGATTGTCAATACAAGTTCTAGATTCCCTCCAGCAGACGGAATAACTTCACAGTTGGAAAAATTAAAAATGGAATCCAATGCATAAAAAGCTATAGAAAACATTAAAAGGACATCGTTTTCATTCAGGCACAAATTGAACATGCATTACAATAAAATCCCTGATTAAATGTAGGGCATGGCAGCATAATAGTTATGTTACAGGAGTAGTGAGCCGGAGACATGAGTGGAAAATCACCAGCGCAGCTGGAGAATTTAAATTCAATTAACTAAACCTGCAATACTAAGCTAGTATCAGTAATGGTGATCATGAATCGACCGGGTTATGGTAAAAAGCCATTGGTTCACGAATGTCCTTTAGGGCAGGTCATCTGCCGTCCTTACCTGGTCTGGTCCATATGTAACTCCAAGCCTACAGCAAGCCACTCAATTGTCTTCAGGAAGGCGGCTCACCACCACCTTCTTGAGGACAATTAGGGCTGGGCAATAAATCTAACGTTAGCAGCAATATCCGCATCCCATGAATTAATGAATAATAAAAGCAATTCCATAAAGTCAAACTCTCATTTCGAAAGTTAATTGTTACTCACGCATCATTTCTGTGCTCCCTGGCTTTGGCTGCAATCAAAGGAAAGTTGATAATTGTTTTTTTTAATGTCAAATTCATAGGTATTTAAATGTTTTGCATTAGCAGAGAAGCAATAATTAACCTCTGATGGATGAACACGCCCGCAAGCAAATTGTACTCGAGATACCACGCCTTATTCTCATGGTAATTGTATCTCTGGGAGTGGAGGACAATGGGTGCTATAAAATTGGCAACCCAATAAAGACGCCCCATTCTTTTAACAAAATATTGACTTTAATGCTGTACCATAGTGTAGTGGTTATGTTACTGGGCTAGTAATCCAGAGATAAAAACATTAAATGCTGGTATATTCAGCAGGACAGGCAGCATCTGTCGAGAGAGAAACAGAGTTAACATTTGAGGTCTATGACACTTCGTCGGTAATTCAAAAGCGTGGACTAGTGATCCAGAGACGTGAGTTCAAATCCCTCCACGGCAGCTGGGGAACTTAAATTCATTTCATTAAATAAATATGGAGTTAAAAATCTGGTATCAGTAATGTTGACCATGTAACGACCGGATTTTCGTAAAAAATCCATCTGGTTCACTAAAATATCTGCCGTGCTTACCTGGTCTCACCGAAATGTGACTCGAAACGCACAGATCCTTAACTGCCCTTTACGGTTCAAGAAGACGGCTCATCACTGCCTTCTCAGGGGAAAGTAAGGATAGGTAATAAATGCTGGGCTGGCCGGCCACATCCACATTCCGTGAACGAATAAAAAACAAATGAAAGGGGAGTGTTAAAGAATGCTTTCATAAATTAGGCTTGTATTACCTTGAAGTTGAAGTTTAAGTGGTGATCTGAGTAAAGTGAGTAAGATGATTAAATTATTTGATAGGGTGTATCGAGATCAATTGCTTACTCTAGAGGGAGAGCCCAGAACAAGGGGACACAAACTTAAAATTACAGCTGATGCCGTGACTCTCAAAGTGTAATAGAAATCGAGAATATCTCTCCCTTCAAAATGCTGTTGTTGCAAGTTCAATTGCAATTTTAAAAACTGAGTTTGATAATCTTTCGTTCGGCAAGGTAGTTTGAGTTAAAATACAGATAAAATGATTAAATTGAATGGTGGAACAGGCTCGAGAGGCTGAATGGCTTCCTCCTGCTCCTATGTTTCTATAGTATCACAGATATATAGAGTAGTTACAGCACAGAAGGTGGCCATTCTGCCTGTCGAACCCATGACTGTTATCTGCAAGAACACTTCAGCTAGTCCCACTACCCAGCCCTACACTTTTTCCCTTTAGGTACTTATTCAATTTCCTTTTGCAAACCAGAATTGAGTCTGCCTCCACAAACTATAAAGGCCCAACGTCGGAGGAGGAGCGGCAGTTCGAGCAGCGCGAGTTCAGCGTGCGCGGAGAGGCCTATAAAGGCCCAAAGTCGGAGGAGGAGCGGCAGTTCGAGGAGCGCGAGTCCAGGGTGCGTGGAGAGGCCTATAAAGGCCCAACGTCAGAGGAGGAGCGGCAGTTCGAGCAGCGCGAGTCCGGGGTGCGTGGAGAGGCCTATAAAGGCCCAGCTTGCACAGCTCCAGCTGGGAGAAAAAGCAAAAAAGATGTAGAAAGAAATCAAAAGGTGACGTCACAGCCAAAGGGGTAAGTGATTGGCTGGTGATTGGTGAGTAGCGTTTCTTTTTCTTTTTTATATCAGTAAGTAACCTGTTTACAGTGTTGTCGCCAAATTAAGTGTATCTAAAGGTTAAGTCATGGCAGGAGAGCTCGGTCACGTGATATGATCCTCCTGTACAATGTGGGAACTCAGGGACACTTCCGGTGTCCCTGACGACTACATGTGCGGGAGGTTTATGCGCCTCCAGCTTCTGACAGACCGCGTTGTGGAATTGGAGCTGCGGGTGGATTCACTCTGGAGCAGCCATGATGCTGAGAATGACGTGAATAGCACGTGTAGCGAGTTGGCCTTACTGCAGGTGAAGGGTCCACAGCCAGACAGGGAATGGAAGACCAGCAGGAAGAGCAGTGCAAGGAAGATAGTGCAGGCATCCCCTGTGGTCATCCCCCTGCAAAACTGATACACCGCTTTGAGTAATGTTGAGGGGGTGACTCATCAGGGGAGGGTAGCAGCAGCCAAGTTCATGGCACCGTGGCTGGCTCTGCTGCACAGGAGGGCAGCAAAAAGAGTGGGAGAGCGATAGTGATAGGGATTTAATTGTAAGGGGAATAGATAGGTGTTTCTGTGGCTGCAACCGAGACTCCAGGATGGTATGTTGCCTCCCTGGTGCAAGGGTCAAGGATGTCTCGGAGTGGGTGCAGGATATTCTGAAAAGCGAGGGTGAACAGCCACTTGTCGTGGTGCACATTGGTACCAACGATATAGATAAAAAAAAAGGGATGAGGTCCTACGAGACGAATTTAAGGAGCTAGGAGCTAAATTAAAATTAGGGCCTCAAAAGTAGTAATCTCGGGATTGCTACCAGTGCCACGTGCTAGTCAGAGTAGGAATCGCAGGATAGCGCAGATAAATACGTGGCTTGAGCAGTGGTGCAGCAGGGAGGGATTCAAATTCCTGCGGCATTGGAACCGGTTCTGGGGGAGGAGGGACCAATACAAACCGGATGGTCTGTACCTGGGCAGGACCGGAACCAATGTCCTAGGGGGAGTGTTTTCTAGTGCTGTTGGGGAGGAGTTAAACTAATATGGCAGGGGGATGGGAACCAATGCAGCGAGACAGAGGGAAACAAAATGGAGACACAAGCAAGAGACAGAAAGGAGATGAGTAAAAGTGGAGGTCAGAGAAACCCAAGGCAAAAAACAAAAAGGGCCACTGTACAGCAAAATTCTAAAGGGTCAAAGCGTAATAAAAAGGCAAGCCTGAAAGCTCTGTGTCTCAATGCGAGGAGTATTCGAAACCCAGGAGAGGGCTCGTTAGAGTGCGTGAGAGCTCAGATGAACAGGACCCCAAGAAAGAATGCAAAAGTCAGGAGGCAACAGAACAGAGTAGCACTGGGGTAAGTATAAACCACAAGGTGATAGGAAGGGACAATATCTATGAATATAAAGGGGCTGCAGGAGGGGTCAAAACTAAAAATCATGGTTTAAAAACTAGTATTAAAACAGTTTACCTAAACACACGCAACATTCAAAATAAAGTAAATGAGTTGATGGCACAAATCATTACAAATGGGTATGATTTGGTGGCCATAACAGAAATGTGGTTGCAGGGTGGCCAAGACTGGGAATTAAACATACAGGGGTATTTGACAATTCGAAAAGATAGACAAGAAGGGACAGGAGTTGGGGTAGCTCTGGTAATAAAGGATGATATCAGGGCAGTTGTGAGAGACGATATTGGCTCTAATGAACAAAATGTTAATTCATTGTGGGTGGAGATTAGAGATAGTAAGGGGAAAAAGTCACTGGCGGGCGTAGTTTATAGGCCCCCGAATAATAACTTCACGGTGGGGCGGACAATAATCAAGGGAATAATGGAGGCATGTGAAAAAGGAACAGCAGTAATCATGGGGGATTTTAACCTACATACCGATTGGTCAAATCAAATCGCACGGGGTAGCCTTGAGGAGGAATTCATAGAATGCATACGAGATTGACTTTTAGAACAGTATGTTACAGAACCTACAAGGGAACAAGCGATCTTAGATCTGGTCCTGTGTAATGAGACAAGAATAATAAACGATCTCCCAGTAAAAGATCCTCTCGGAATGAGTGATCACAGTATGGTTGAATTTGTAATACAGATTGAGGGTGAGGAAGTAGTGTCTCAAACGAGCATACTATGCTTAAACAAAAGGGGCTACAGTGGGATGAGGGTAGAGTTGGCTAATGTAGACTGGGCACACAGACTAAATGGTGGCACAATTGAGGAACAGTGGAGGTCTTTTAAGGAGCTCTTTCATAGTGCTCAACAAAATTATATTCCAGTGAAAAAGGAGGGCGATAAGAGAAGGGATAACCAGCCGTGGATAACCAAGGAAATAAAGTAGAGCATCAAATTCAAAAGCAATGCGTATAAGGTGTCCAAGGTTAGTGGGAAACTAGAAGATTGGGAAAATTTTAAACGATAGAAAAGAATGACGAAGAAACCAATAAAGAAAGGAAAGATAGATTAGGAAAGTAAACTTGCGCAAAACATAAAAACAGATAGTAAAAGCTTTTACCAATATATAAAACGGAAAAGAGTGACTAAAGTAAATGTTGGTCCCTTAGAAGATGAGAAGGGGGATTTAATAATGGGAAATGTGGAAATGGCTGAGACCTTAAACAATTATTTTGCTTCGGTCTTCACAGTGGAAGACACAAAAACTATGCCAAAAATTGCTGGTCACGGGAATGTGGGAAGGGAGGACCTTGAGACAATCACTATCACTAGGGGGGGTAGTGCTGGACAGGCTAATGGAGACTCAAGGTAGACAAGTCCCCTGGTCCTGATGAAATGCATCCCAGGGTATTAAAAGAGATGGCGGAAGTTATAGCAGATGCATTCATTATAACCTACCAAAATTCTCTGCACTCTGGGGAGGTACCATCGGATTGGAAAGCAGCTAATGTAATGCCTCTGTTTAAAAAAGGGGGCAGACAAAAGGCAGGTAACTGTAGGCCGGTTAGTTTAACATCAGTAGTGGGGAAAATGCTTGAAGATATCATTAAGGAAGAGATAGCGGGACATCTAGATAGGAATAGTGCAATCAAGCAGAGGCAACATGGATTCATGAAGGGGAAATCATGTTTAACTAATTTACTGGAATTCTTTGAGGATATAACGAGCGACCCTGGTGGATAGAGGTGTACCGAGGGATGTGGTGTATTTAGATTTCCAAAAGGCATTCGATAAGGTACCACACAAAAGTTTACTGCAGAGGATAAAGGTACGCGGAGTCAGAGGAAATGTATTAGCACGGATCGAGAATTGGCTGGCTAACAGAAAGAGTCTAGCAGAGAGTCGGGATAAATGGGTCCTTTTCGGGTTGGAAATTGGTGCCACAGGGATCGGTGCTGGGACCACAACCGTTTACAATATACATAGATGACCTGGAAGAGGGGACAGAGTGTAGTGTCACAAAATTTTCAGATGACACAACGATTAGTGGGAAAGCGGGTTGTCTAGAGGACACAGAGAGGCTGCAAAGACAATTAGATAGGTTAAGCAAATGGGCGAAGATTTGGCAGATGCAATACAATGTCGGAAAATGTAAGGTCATCCATTTTGGAAAAAAAACAGTAAAAGGGAATATTATTTGAATGGGGAGTAATTACAACATGCTGCGGTGCAGAGGGACCTGGGGGTCCTTGTGCATGAATCCCAAAAAGTTAATTTGCAGGTGCAGCAGGTAATCAGGAAGGCGAATGGAATGTTGGCCTTCATTGCGAGAGGGATGGAGTACAAAAGCAGGGAGATCCTGCTGCAATTGTACAGGATATTGGTGAGGCCGTACCTGGAGTACTGCGTGCAGTTTTGGTCACCTTACTTAAGGAAGGATATACAAGCTTTGGAAGGGGTACAGAGACGATTCACTAGGCTGATTCCGGAATTGAGGGGGTTACTGTATGATGATAGATTGAGTAGACTGGGTTTTACTCGTTGGAGTTCAGAAGGATGAGGGGTGATCTTATAGAAACATTTAAAATAATGAAAGGGATAGACAAGATAGAGGCAGAGAGGTTGTTTCCACTGGTCGGGGTGACTAGAACTAGGGGGCACAGCCTCAAAATACGGGGAGACAATTTAAACCGAGTTGAGGAGGAATTTCTTCTCCCAGAGGGTTGTGAATCTGTGGAATTCTCTGCCCAAGGAAGCAGTTGAGGCTAGCTCATTGAATGTTTACAAAGCACAGATAGATAGATTTTTAACCAATAAGGGAATTAAAGGTTATGGGGAGCGTGCGGGTAAGTGGAGCTGAGTCCACGGCCAGAGTAGCCATGATCTTGTTGAATGGCGGAGCAGGCTCGAGGGGCTAGATGGCCTACTTCTCTTCCTAATTCTTATGTTCTTATGTTCAGCCTTTCAGGCAATTAATTCCAGATCCTAACCATTCGAGGTGAAAAAGATTTTCCTCCTGTCGCATCTGGTTCGTTTGTCAATCACCTTAAATCTGTGCCCTCTGCTTCTCGAACTTTCTGCTATTAAGGAGAGTTTACCTCTATATGTTCTGTCGAGACCCCTCTTGATGTTCAACAGCTCTACCAAATCTCCTCTCAAAGTTATCTGATCTAATGAGAAAAATTCCAGCATGTCCAGTCTATCCACCTAAATGAAGTCCCTCATTCCTAAGATCATTCTTGAAAATCTTTTTCTGCACCCTCTCTAAGACTTTCACATCCTTATTAAAGTGCGGTGTGCATAATTTGAAAAAGTGCTCCCAGTTGAGGCAGAACCACTTGTATAAAGGTTCATCATAACTTCTTTGCTTTTGTATTTTATTCCCCTATCTTTGAAGCACAGGGTCCCGTATGCTTTATACGCGCTTTCTCAACCTAGCCTTCGATTGTGCACACATACCCCCAGGTCTCTCTAGTCATCAACCCCCTTTAGAATTGTACACTTTGATTCACGTGGCCTTTCTTCATTCTTCCAATATTTCGCAACAAAGAACTGCTTTCAATGAGGACAGGGCAATTTGGAGGAAATTGTTACAGGGCATGACGTTTATGCAAATATGTGGAAGGCTGGAGGAGTTTATTTATTAAAGAAAATTAATTAGATACCAAGTCAAAGTTAAAATTACCCCCAATAGCTCCAAATTAGCTCCAATGTTCAACAGCAGTGGGGGCGTAACCTGGTGTTAAGAAATAATTTAGTTGTTACAGAATTTGATTTAAATTCACCGCCATCTTTACACGGCAGAATGTAATGTATGTACACAAGGTCTGCCCACCACCAGAGAGCACTAACGTCGGATGTCCTAGGGTCATAGGTAAATTCGTGGGCCCAGTATATAACCTGAACTTCACCTTTGTATTGTCACTTCTGGAAACCATTAAAGACTGTCCAGGTTACACCTAGTCACTGGCTCACAGTACGTCGTTCATTTTATCATTTCATAAACCATAACTGGCGACGAGGCAAATACATACCCACGCAAAAGTATGGCGAGCACAGCATGATCGAGTACTGTTGGAATTCTCGAGCGGTTCAATGAAGGATAGGATTGGGGTGACTTCACAGATCGTCTTGACCAGTATTTCATGGCAAGCGACCTAACCGAAGACAAGGATGCAGAGAAGTGCAGGGCAGTTCTTCTCACCATCTGTGGCTCCACGACCTATGCACTCATCAAGAATCTGCTCCCACCCACTCTTCCACCAGAAAAGGATTACAAAGAACTGTGTGCTCTAGTTCGGGAACACTTTAAACCCACGGAAGGAATCCTCAAATCCAGATATCGCTTCTATACGCACATTCGTCCAGAAGGCCAGGACGTAGCGGCATTTATTGATGACCTGAGATGTCTTGCAGGTCCTTGCAAATTTGGGCCTGTGTTGGAAGACATGCTGCTTGACTTTTTCGTGATCGGGGTCAACTACGAGGCGATCTTAAGTAATCTGCTGGCTGTGGAGATGCTGGACCTCAGCAAGGTCATCACCATCGCCCAGGCTTGCATGTCCATGCAGAAAAGCATGAAGCAGATATTGTGACAAAACAGGAACTCCATGGAAATTACTGTGTGCAAAATTGTACCGACGGCCGGCAGAGCTGCACATGGCAGGGCCTACTCGACTGCGTCTGCAAAGCCGGGAGCTGATCAAAGTTTGCCATTGAAGGCCTACTCGACTGCGTATATGAGAACGGGAGCCGCTCAAATTTCGCCATCGAGGGCCCACTCGACTGCATATGCGAGAACGGGAGCCACTCAAAGCCCTCCATCAGGCACAAATCAGAGTTCAACGTGTTGGCGTTGCAGGGCAATCACCGTCCCCATCAGTGCTGCTTCAGGCAGTATGTATGCAGAGGGTGTGTGAAGACAGGGCATCGTCAGTGGACGTGTCCACAGCAGAGCAAGCGAGCTACGACACACCATGTGGATGGTGATCAATCCAGTTTGGATCTGGCGATGCAGCCCAAGGCATTTGAGAACTCCGAGGAGAAAGTGTATACTGTACGTGCGTTCATAACAAAGTGACAACCGATAATGATGGAGGTAAAATTAAATGGCGTGACGGTATCCATAGAATTAGGTATGGGTGTGAGTCAATCGATAATGAGCCAGAGGACTTTCGCAAAGCTGTGGGAGACCAAGGCAGAGAGAGACCTAAGCTGAGTCCGATAAATGCGAAGTTGCATATCTACACAAAAGAGTTCATACCAGTGATTGGTAGTGCAGCAGTAAGAGTGTCGTACGAGGGAGTGGTTCATGATCTACCATTATGGATTATCCCGGGCATCGTCATTTGGCAGGAGTTGGCTCGAGAAAATAAAATGGAAATTGTACGATATCAAAGCTTTGTCATCAGCGGATAATGATTTGTGTGCTCAAGTGCGAAGCAATCTTCCCTCACTTTTCAACCGGGAATTGGCAGCTTCAGGCAAGCCAAGATGTAGTTTTACCTAGGCCCAGACGCAAAGCCCATCCATCACAAAGTCAGGGAAGTCCCGCACATGATGAGAGAAAAGATCGAGCTCGAATTGGACAGGCTACAATGCGAGGGGATCATCTCACCGATCGAATTTAATGAATGGGCCAGTCTCATTGTTCCGTTGTTAAAGTACGACGGCACGGTAAGGATTTGTGGAGACTACAAGGTCATGATCAACTGAGTTTCGAAACGAGATCAGTACTGGCTACCGAAAACTGATGACCTGTTTGCAAAGCTAGCCGCGGGAAAATCGGTCACCAAGTTGGATCTAATGTCGGCCTACATGATACAGGAACTGGTTGAATCATCAAAGAAACTTACGTGCATCAACACGCACATAGGACTGTTTTGTTACAACAGGTGCCCTTTGGCATTCATTCGGTGGCAGCCATATTTCAGAGAAACATGGAGAGCCTATTGAAATCCGTCCCCAGGACCATTGTATTCCAAGACGAGATCCTAGTCCCAGGTCGTGGCAGCGCCAAGCACCTGCACAATCTGGAATTGGTTCTGCATCGTCTAGACAAAGTGGGACTCAGGCTGAAATGTTCGAAGTGCGCTTTCATGGCACCAAAGGTCGAATTCCTTGGACGAAAGATTGCTGCAGACAGAATTAGGCCTACAGATGCAAAAACAGAGGCCATCAAAAATGCACCAAGTCCCCAGAATGTTACAGAGCTGTGTTCGCTCCTGTGTCTTCTCAACTACTTTGGTAACTTCTTATTCAAATTGAGCACAGCAAAAGCTGCCCACGAAAGGAGACGACTGGGTGTGGGGTGAACTTCAAGCCTTTGAGGACGCTAGAAATCTGTTGTGTTCCCACAAGCTACTGATACTGTATGAACCATGCAAGTGTAGGTTTTGACCTGTGATTCATCGTCCTATGGGGTCGGCTGCGTACTCCAGCAAGCCAATGAGTCAGGCAAACTACAGCCAATTGCATATGCATCTCGAAGCCTGTCCAAGGCGGAAAGAGCCTATGGCATGGCAGAGAAAGAGGCTTTAGCATGTGTTTATGGGGCTCATTTTGACTGGAAACCGATCAAAAGCCGCTTATATCGTTGTTCTCGGAACACAATGGTATCAATACCAATGCGTTGTCCAGCATCCAGAGGTGGGCGCTGACATTATCTGCCTATGATTATGTCATTTGCCATGGACCAGACACCGACAACTGCACTAATTCATTGAGCCGGTTACCATTGCCCACACCGGAGGTGGAAACGCCAATGCCCGCAGAGCAACTCATGGTCATGGATGCCTTTGAGAGTGAAGGGTCGCCTGTCACTTCTCAACAAGTTAAGACCTGGACCAACCAGGATCCCATCCTATCCATTATAAAACGTTGTGTTCCTAACGTGGGACTGGTCGACCACCCCCAAGGAAATGGGTGATGAAACCAAACTGTATAGCCGTCGCAAAGATGAGCTTTCCATCCAGTCCCACTGTACTGTGGGGTAATTGTGTCGTAATGCCTAATAAAGGCAGGGCAAGATTTGTATACGGGAGTTACATAGTATGCATCCCGGTATTGTCATGATGAAGGCCATCGCCAGGCCCCATGTTTGGTGGCCAGGCATTGACTCGGACTGAGAGTCATGCGTGCATCAGTGCAGCACTTGCATGCAGTTAAGCAATGCCCCAAAGGAAGTTCCGCTCAGTATGTGGTCATGGCCATCCAAACCGTGGTCCAGAATCCACATTGACTTTGCGGGCCCCTTCCTCGGCAATTTTTTTTTGTGGTGGTGGATGCATACTCCAAATGGATAGAATGTGTGATCATGTCATCCAGCACTTCCACTGCCACCATTGAGAATCTGAGAGCTATGTTTGTCACACATGGTCTGCCAGACATCATTATCACGACAACGGACTGTGTTTCACGAGCCTGGACTGTCAAGAGTTCATGAAACACAATGGCATAAAACACGTGAGGTCAGCCCCGTTCAAACCCACGTCCAATGGTCAAGCGGAGCGGGCAGTTCAAACCATCAAGCAGAGCCTGAAATATGTAACTCACGGTTCCTTGCAGACACACTTGTCACACATACTGCTCAGTTACAGGACAAGGCCACACACGCTCACCGGGGTCCCGCCTGCGGAATTATTGACGAAGAAAGGCCTCAAAAGCAGGCTCTCTCTGGTCCATCATGACCTCAATGGTCATGTCAAAACCCGATGTCAACGCAAGCAGTGGTATCACGACCGCGCCACAGTGTCACGCGACACATCTGTAATTGACCTAGTGTATGTACTTTACCATGGTCAAGGGCCCAAGTGGCTCCTGGGCAATGTTACGGATAAGGAGGGTAACCTGGTGTATATGGTTAAGCTCAAGAATGGGCAGATGTGCAGGAAACACATTGGTTAAATCAAACTAAGACACACTGAAGAACCGGAGCAGTTGGAAGAAGACACCGCGAGCTTAGACGACCAATCAACTCACGTCTAGCCATCAGAAGAACCCACTGTGGTCAACGCCCAGCTCCAAGTAGTGAGAGACTTCGAAAGTACTGAGACGGTCAACCAGGGAGCGAAACATTCTGGACTGTCTGAACTTGTAATATGGGCTTGTGCCAAGAACTCGGGGAGGGGGGGAATGATGTAATGTATGTACATAACGTCGCCACCACCAGAGGGCACTACCATCAGATGTCCTAGGGTGATAGGTACACTCGTTCTGGGCCTGGTATATAACCTGAACTTCACCTTTGTATTGTCACTTCTGAAAGCCATTAAAGACTGACCAGGTTACACCTGGTCACTGACTCACAGTACGGAGTTCATTGTATCATTTCATACACCATACAGACCAAGTTGTATGATCCGCCCACTTTTCTCTGACTCCAAATTAAAGGCACCACGCATACTGCCAATGGCTGATGACAATTAATTTGATGAAGAATTGATTCTTGATGTAGCTCAGCACTATAATCAGTGAGCAAACAATATTAACAAACATGCATTCATATTTATAACTGCCAAACGACTTAACACACTTTTTCAAGGATCTTAAAGACAGACTGGTGTGAGAAGGATAAGATTCTTTCAATGTCTACCACCTGATTAATCCCTCAGCCAGATGAGAGAGTGGTATTTTCAAGATTGCTTCAGTAAACGTGTTGAATATACTTATTACCGACGTGTTAAGAGAGACCGTACTCACATTTTTGTCTGCAAATATACCACACGGTCACTGTGATAATCAGAATCAATACAACTCCGCCCGCCACAATTCCAGTTAATGTCCAAATATTCTCTGTTTCAAATAAATAAATGTGACCATAAATAATTAGAAAAATCTTGCTGTGCACCTCCTCGGTAAGTCAAACAATAGAAGGAACGTGGGACAGCCCAGAATTACATTTTTGCATGTTGGTCATGATAGTTGTGAGAGAATCTGAGAATTATAAATGAATGATCTCTAATCTATTAATTGAATGGTACTGGGAATCGCCGGGCCCTTCACCCACAATATTGCTTCTGGGCATTTTTGCTTTATTCGTGGTGCCCAGTCGACCCAGAAGAGGATCAGGAACAATTTTGTTTTCAGTGATAACGATCAGCAACATCAGAAGCTAAGGATCGTTAAGGTGTGGAGTTTAGTGTCCACATGTGATGGAACACTCTCCACTTGCCTGGATGAGTACAGCTCCAACAACACTCAAGAAGCTCGGCACCATCCAGGGCAAAGCAGCCCCCTTGACTGGCGCCCTACCCACCACCTTAAACGTGTGTTCCCTCCAGCACCGCCGCACCGTTGCTGCAGTGTAGACCATCGGCAAGATGCACTACAACAACTCGCCTCGGCTTCTTCGGCAGAACCTCGCACACCCGCGACCGCTGCCACTGGAAGGACAAGAGCAGCCAGTGCATTGCAACACCACAATCTGGCCGTACCCCTCAAAGCCGCACACAATCCTGACTTGCAAATATAAGGCTATTCCCTCATCGTGGCTGGGTCAAAGTCTTGGAACTGCCTCCCTAACAGCACTGTGGGAGTACCTTCACCACACGGACTGCAGCGGTTGAAGAAGATGGCTCACCAGCAACTTCTCAAGGGCAATTAGGATGGGCAATAAATCGTGGCCTTGCCAGTGGCGCCTACATCCCAGAACAAATTTAAAAAGAATATCCAGCACGTCCAGGTTGGTAATATGAAATTGAAAGATTCGGCAGCGTTGGGATATAAACAGAGTGAAATTAACTACACACCACACACTCCCCTCATGCATTACCCTCAATTAAGAACAGAACATGCTGGAAACAATCAGCAAGTCGGAAAGCCTCTGCGAAGTGAGAAATAGAGTTAAAATTTCAGATCGATGACATTTCATCAGAGCTGGATGACAGTTGCAATGAAGGTTCCATCGATCAGAAACTTTAACTCCGCTTTTCTCTCTCAGATGTTACCCGATGTATGGAGTATAGCCAGCATTTTCTTTCTTTATTACAGGTATCCTGCACCAGTTATATGTTGATTTTGTTATAGTGCACTAACTTCAACCTGTGAAGGCACTAATATAATAAGTGAAATGCCCCCTAAAACAATTGTGTACTTGCTGTGATTTACGTGAGGTGCGACATCTACTGGTGGAGTGGCATATTTCGCATAAGGTTCAATTGGCAAAAATCTCAGACTGCAAAGAATCATAGACTCATAAAACAAAGGAGGATGCCATTCGGGCCATCATGTATATACCTGCTTTTTCAAATACCTACTAAATTAGGCCCAGTCTCCTGATATTTCCCTGTAGCTCTGCAATTGTTTGCATTACACACATGTTGTCAATTCCCTTTTGAACGTTACTGAGGAATCTACTTCCAGTGCACTTTCAGGCAGGCCGTTCCAGATCACAACAACTTGACGTATAGAAAAAATATTCTTCTCATCTCACCTTTGGATCTTTTGCCACGGATAATTAAATATATGTCCTTTATTTCCCAAAAATTCTGCCAGTGTAAACCGGTTCTCCTCATATAATCTACTAAACCCATCCATAATTTTGATTGCACCAGTTAACTATCCCCTTAACCTTTCCTTAAAAGGGATCCCCTACTCTCTCAACGTAGCTGCAGTCCCTCATCCCGGGTACCAATCTGGTAAATCTCCTCGCAGCGCTTGACATTCTACCTGAAATTTTGTGACCAAAATTGGACATAATATTCAAGCTTCGGCCTGACCATTGATTGGTAACTTGTTAGCATAACGTACGTGTTATTTTACTCAATGCATTTATCTGTAAAGCCAATGATGCCACATGCTTTTTGAACAGCCGAATAAACTTGTCCTGCCAACTTCAAAGACGACAAAACATTTATTTATTCAGCGCAGGACACTTAACATTGTGCATTTAAGTATATAAATACGACCACTTTCAGCAATTCGGAGGAATTTCGCGCTGAGAATTCTCAAGGAATGTATAGCGGTAATGCCAATCCAGAGGAATTTCATGTCGGCAAATATAGAAAGTTAAAGATTATTTGCAACTTCAGTGAATTTTAATAAAAACCAAAGAGAAGATTGATACCTGGCGTCCTAATCGATATGCTTACCCACTTACCGACCTTTGTTCATAAACACTTGATATATTAGCCAAACAATAATGTATCTATCTCCAGCTTTAATATGTCTATGAATCTAGAATCCACAGTTTTCGAGGGACCAAGCTCCAGATTTCGCATGCCCTTGTCGTGAAAAAATGCTTTCTGATTTCAATTCTGAATGGCCTAGCTGTAAATTTAGTTGTATCCACCTGATCGAATTCTTAGTCATACAGAACAGAATCCAACAACACAGTGGGAGCATTTGTACTCCCTTAAAGGGAGAACAGATGTGACTGATGCTCACTGTCTCTACATTCATGCAACAATGCTTGGTTCTTTTCAACTTAGAATGAATGGACTAAAATAATTTTGCAACGCCCAATGTTATAGTTGGAAGCCTTACTCTACCTTTTATTCCGGGAGTTTCCGTAGACTGTGGTTCCATGGAGTTATCTGAAAAATACACAATTCAATTATAAATTAGTTGATTTTTTGAAATATAGGGACGTTTCATGTTATACAATAGGTAACACTCAATGATTGACGGTGATGTACCAAATGTACACTAGCCTTAGATTCAACCTTTTGTGTTTTGGATCCTGACCTAATGTCATAGAGCCCTTCAACTGAATATCAATGTATCGTACACACATGCATCTCTCTCTCTCTCTCACCCTCTGTCTCTCTCTCTTTCTCTCTCTCTCTCTCGCTCCCTCTCTCTTAGTATCTCTCTTACTCTCTTTCTCACACACTGACAAACAAATACAATTAAGCTGTTGCTGATGGCACACTGCTCCTCATGGATGCCCATTTTTCAGCTGCTGGACCTGTTCTGAATCTATCCCATTTATCACGGCGGAAGTGCCACACAGCACAATAGAGGGTGACCTCATTGTGAAGACGGGACTTCTACTCCACAAGGGTTGTGTGATGGTTATTGTTAAAAATACTGTCATGGACAGTTGAATCTGGGACAGGTAGATTGGGGAGGATGAGTTCAAGTACTTTTTTCCCTCATGTTGGTACTTTCACCACCTGCCACAGGCCCAACCAGGCAGCTAAGTCCTTCAGAGCTCGGCCAGTTAGGTCAGTAGTGATGTTACCGAGCATCTCTTGATGGTGGGCATGGTTGTCCCCCAGCCAGAATACATTCTGTACCTTTGCTACTCTCAGTGCTTCTTTAAAGTGGTGTTCAACATGCAGGAGTACTGATTCATCAGCTGAGGTAGGGTGGTAGGTAATAATCTGAATTTGGTTTCCTTTCCCATGCTTGAATTGAAACCATGTGACATATTGGGCCCTGGAGCGAATGTTTGGGAAGCTTTGCATGCCGCTTACACTCCGAACATGGAGTAGAATAATATGAACTGTATAGACTAAGCTTAACAGTGCCAATTGCAAATGAGACATATTCACAAGTTGCTTAATGCTGTAATTTGCTTCTGTGTTGGGTGTGCCATCTTATCTCTACGCCATCGTCTGGTTAGGATATGCTAATATAGGAGATTATTCGCAAAACGGGAGTAGCAATGTGTACTCAGATTTTTCTACGTTCCATATGAGATGCGAGCATCAGGCATTGACGAGAACAACGGAAGCATCAGAGCAGTGTCACATTAACTATCTGGGATTGTCTAGATCATCCTGAGCTTGTTGTAATGTTAAGTCAGGATGTCAAGTTACACTGATTAACAGTTAAACCATCAGGATGGCTATTATGTCAATGTCTGGAGGTTTTGGTGCGAAGGAACCTCACTTGTATATACATTCTGGAACTCATGTTATATGACACAATTTAAAGGAGTTGCGTAAGGATGCATGGACGATTTTTGAACATTTGACAAATGAAAAAAGGGGGATACAAAACAAGCAGAGTTCTTGTGGGGTGAGCTCCCCGGGTCGGTTGAAAGTCCGACACATACAGAGGCCAAGCTTTATCACCTTGGGTCTGCAGGAAACCAGGTTGTATGAGCTATTGTATAACCAAAATAATTATTATACAATTGGTGTCTGAGTAATCTACTTATATTTGGGCAATATACTCCAGCCTGAATCATGAGGAAAATTAAAAGCATTTACATAGCGTAATTCATAACCACCGGACGCCTCAAAGTTCTTTGCAGCGAATGAATTACTTTTGAAGTGTAGTCACTGTTGTAATGTGGGAAACATTTATTTGAGTTTCAGAGATTTCCTTACCCATACACAAGACTTATGTGAGATGAACTGGGACATATATGTATTTAGATTTTTTTTCCCCTATCTAAAAACAAATATCGCCCATTTCTGCGCATTCAGCAGCCACATGGCTTTGTCCAGATTGGAAATAGCTTCACACGTTGCATTGTTCAAGTAAAGGAGAAACTTCGACTGATCACTAAATTCAGGACCTGTTAGCTTTAGATTAGGGCAACTACCTGCCGCTTTAGATTAATATGTTATTTGCAAAATGTATTTAACCACTTCAGCATTAATATTGCATGTTTAATGGGTGGATTATCTATTTTTGCCGCCAGGCAATTGCCCACCCATGTTATATTCTGCTCATTTGGTAAAGTGAAACTTCACCATAATGTTCCTGAACGTAGTGCAAAAACTATGCCTACTCACGATTATATTTTTAATGTATCGGGCCCTTCTTAAATGTGAGATAAAGCAAAGCATCATATTAAGGTTCAACAGAGTAGGAAAGAAGACACAGTAAATATCATTGTTTTTATCTTTCGACACGTTTCCTACAGCTTTGGCCAAATTCACCGCTGGAAGCGGTGGAGGATCAGAACGATCCCCAAGGAAATTCAGCTCCACGAGTTTTCACAAATGAATGGATGAAGAGGCCGAGGGCTGGGTTAAATAATTTCACAGTCCAACTAATTGTGATGCCAACATGGAAAAACTGCAGTGGAGAAGAACTCAGATGACGACTGTACGTAGGATAGGATAGTTGGAACTTATGGGAAACAAGATAATTTATAACAGAGAGAAATAGTCCTGTTTGTATGTATAATCGAGGGGACAAAGATTTTCAAGTGATCGAATGAGGTGTAATCCTTCGTAAGAATCTTCGCAAAATCTCAAATAAGCATTGCATAAATCTGACCTCGCACAATTATCTGTACTGTGTTGCTGAGAGTCGACGTCTTCCAAATCCCTGACACTTTTTTACTGTAGAAACAACGATAATTCCCTTGCTGTTTCATAGTGAGGTTGACAAAGTCGAAGGTGGCCGTGTCCTCGCCGTCGGGAACAGTGTTATGCAGCTGGTACCTCTCCTCCCCATCTCGCTTCAGATAAAATGTACTGCCCAGGTGATAACCAGGAGATCTGCATTCAATCCTAGCCGCCTCTCCTTTCTCGTACACTCCATCCCGTGAATCTATGGCTATGTTGGGTGCAGGCAGCTCACGGACAGTACCTTTGAGATAAAGAAAGATATTAGGTAAAATATCCTGCAGCTGCAATGAAAGTGAGATGACTCCCCGCACAAGAATCCATCCTCTCTGGCTACAGGAGTTGTGCCGGAGGACTGGAGCATTGCTGACGTTGTACCATTGTTTAAAAAAGAGAAAGGGATAGACCGATTAATTATAGGCCCGTGAGCCTAGTATCACTGTTGGTCAAATTGTTAGCAATAATTCCGATAGACAGTATAAACCTTTATTTAGAAAGGCAGTGCAAAGGGAGCCCTGCACTGTCGGAGGGGCAGTACTGAGGGAGCGCTGCACCATCGGAGGGGCAGTACTGAGGGAGAACTGCACTGTCGGAGGGGCAGTACCGAGGGAGAACTGCACTGTCGGAGGCGCAGTGCTGAGACAGACTTGCATTGTTGGAGGCAATATCAAATTAGTCCCAGTTCCCTGATTCATTCTATTTGAATCCACTTTAAACCTTTATTAAATCCCGTGTTGCAAATTACTATTGATTGTTTTCCCGATCATAACAAATGCTTATGCATGTGTTTCCTCAGATCGCCTCGGTTATTTTGCAAATTACCATCAGTGGGCTTTGATTACTGACCATTCTCCCGCTGGAACCAAATTTACTTTATTTACTCTATAAAAACGTTTCATGATTTTGATCACCTCTATCATATCTCATGTTAGCTTGCTCTACTTAAAGAGAGCAACCACAGATCATATACTCCTGCAATGTAACTGAAGTGTTTCATTCCTGGTACCATTTTAGTAAATCTCCTCTGCGCCGTCTCCAAGCCGTGACATCCTTCTAAAAGCGTGGTGCCCAGATTTGTACAGAATACTTAAGCTGGGGCCTAACCAGTGTTTTATGAAGGATTAGTATAACTTACTTGCTTTTGTACTCTTAGCCTCCCATTTATAATGCAAGCCATAATGTATGCTTTTTATTGCAGCTTTCTCAGTTCGTCCTGCCACCTTCATAGACTTGTGTATGTACACACTGCAAGATTCTCTGTGACTGCACATACTTTAAAATTCCACCATTTAGTTTATGTCGCTTCCACTCATTCATCGTACGATAATAACCAATTCACACCCATATGCGTTAAATATCATCTGCCATGTGTCTTCCTGTTTCAACAGTCGAAGGCTGTCCTCCCTCCAGATATATGTTGCTATCGTCCTCACTGGTTACTACGTTTCCGAATTCGTTTAATCTGCAAACTTTGAAATTATGCTATGTGTGTACAAGTTCAGCTCATTAATAAATATATATGAAAAAGAACGCTGTTCCTAGTACAGGCCACTGGGGAACACCACTGTACACTTTCCTCCAGTCTGAAAATAACCATTCACCACTACTCTCTACTTCATGTCACAGTTGCTTTTATAAAAGCTATCAAATTTTATTAATTACCAATGCTGTATATTTTTGCCAAATATATTAATTCAATGGCTTCCAGTTGTGTTTCTATTCTGTTGAAATTCTCCTGTATTGCCTTCGAAATTTAATTCAGAGAAGTGTGAAGGATTGTGGAAGGAAGAGTGTTGAGAGGCAGTAACTACATGGAATAGTTGCGAGAGATAAAATAGATGCAATTAAGGGGAAGCTGGATAAGTACACGAGTGAGGAAGGAATAGAAGGATATGCTGATGAGGTTAGATGTAGTAGGATGGGAGGAGGCTCGATTGGAGCATAAATATCGGCATGGAATTGTTAGGCCGAAGGACCTTCTTCTGTGCTTCAATGTAAGCACATGTTGGTCCCTTAGAGGACGAGACCAGGGAATTATTAATCGGGAACATGGAGATGGCAGAAACTCTGAGCAAATATTTTGTATCAGTCTTTACGGTAGAGGACACGAATAATATTCTGACAGTAGTTAGTAAAGGGGCTATGGGGGAGAGGAAGTTAACACAGTCGCAATCACTAAGGAGGTGATACTCAATAAGATAATAGGACTAAAGGCGAATAACTCCCGTGGACCTGATGGCTTGCATCCTAGGGTCTTAAGAGAAGTAGCGGCAGGGATAGTGGATGTATTGGCTGTAATTTAACAAAATTCCCTGTATTGTGTGGAGGTCCCAGCATATTGGAAAACTGCAAATGTAACGCCTGTATTTAAAAAATGAGGCTGACAAAAAGCAGGAAACTATAGACCAGTTAGCCTAACGTCTGTAGTTGGGAAGATTTTGCAGTCGATTATTAAAGAAGCAGTAGCAGGACATTTGGAAAAGCAAAATTCGGTCAGGCAGAGTCAGCATGGAATTATGAAGGGAAGTCATGTTTGACAAATTTGCTAGAATTTTTTGAGGATGTAACGAACGGATTGGATCAGGGGAACCAATGCATGTGTATTTGGACTTCCAGAAAGCATTTGACAAGGTGCCACATAAAAAGGTTACTGCACAAGATAATAGTTCACGCGGTTGGGGGCAATATGTTAGCGTGGATAGAGGATTGGCTAACGAACAGAAAACAGGGAGTAGGGATAAATGGTTCAATCTCGGGTTGGCAATCAGTAACCAGTGGGGTGCCGCCAGGATCAGTGCTGGGATCCTTACTATTTACAATCTATATTAACAACTTGGAGGAAGGGACTGAGTGTAACATAGCCGACGATACAAGGATGGGAGGAAAAGCAAAGTGTGAGGAGGACACACAAAATCTGCAAAAGGACATAGATAGGCTAAGTGAGTGGACAGAAATTTGGCAGATGGAGTATAATGTTGGAAAGTGTGAGGTCATGCACTTTGGCAGAAAAAAATCAAAGAGCAAATTATTATTTAAATGGAGAAAGATTGCAAAGTGCCGCAGTACAGCGGGACCTGGGGGTACTTGTGCATGTAACACAAAATGATAGCATGCAGGTGCAGCAAGTGATCAGGAAGACCAATGGTATCTTGGCCTTTATTGCAAAGGGGATGGAGTATACGAACATAGAAACATAGAAGCATAGAAATTAGGTGCAGGAGCAGGCCTTTCGGCACTTTGAGCCTGCACTGCCATTCAATATGATCATGGCTGATCATGCAACTTCAGTACCCCACTCTAGCCTTCTCTCCATATCGCCTGATCCCCTTAGCCACATCGAACTCCCTCTTGAATATATCCAACGAACTGGACTCAACAATTTTCTGTGGTAGAGAAATCTGTGTGAAAAAGTTTCTCCTCATCTCGGTCCTATATGGTTTACCCCTTCTCCTTAGACTGTGACCCATGGTTCTGGACTTCCTGCGTCAAACGTGTCCAGTCCCGGCATAATTGTATATGTTTCCATGAGATGCCCTCTCATTCTTCTAAATTCCAGTGAGTATAAGCCTAGCTGATCCAGTGTTTCTTCATATGTCAGTCCTGCCATCCCGGGAATTAGGCTCGTGAACCTTCGCTTCACTCCCTCAATAGCAAGCATGCCCGTCGTCAGATTAGGAGACCAAAACTGCACACAATACTCGAGGTTTTGTCTCACCAAGGCTCTGTACAACTGCAGTAAGACCTCCCTGCTCCTATACTCAAATCCTCTCGCTATGAAGGCCAGCATGCCATTTGCTTTCTTTACTGCTTGCTGTACCGGCATGCCTACCTTTAGTGACTGATGTGCTATGACACCCAGGTCTCGTTGCACATCCCCTTTAGTAATCTGTCACCATTCAGATAATAATCTGTTTTCCTGGTTTGCCAGCAAAGTGGATAACCTCACATTTATTCATGTTATACTGAATCTGCCATGTAATTCCCCATTCACCTAACCTGTCCAAGTCACCCTGCAGCCTCTTAGCTTCCTCTTCACCGCTCACCCTGCCACCCAGCTTAGTGTCATCTGCAAACTTGGAGATATTACATTAAATTCTTTCATCTAAGTTATTAATGTATATTGTAAATAGCTGGGGTCCCAGCACTGAATCTTGCCGCCCCCACTAGTCACTGCCTGCCATTCTGAAAAGGACCCGTTTATTCCAACTCTTTGCTTCCTGTCTGCCAACCAGTTCTATATCTACATCAATTCAATACTCCCAATACCATGTACCTTAACTTTGTATAATAATGTCTTGTGTGAGACCTTGTCAAAAGCCTTTTGAAAGTCCAAATATACCACATCCACTGGTTCTGCCTTATCCACTCTACTAGTTACATTCTCAAGAAACTCTAGAAGATTTGTCAATCATCATTTCCCTTTCATAAATCCATGCTGACTTGGACCGATCCTGTCACTGCTTTCCAAGTGCGCTGCTATTACATCTTTAATAATTGATTCCAGCATTTTCCCCACCACCGGTGTCAGGATAACCGGTCTATAATTACCCGTTTTCTCTCTCCCTCATTTTTTAAAACGCGGGGTTACATTGGCGACCCTCCAATCCATAGGTACTGATCCAGAGTTCATGGTATTTTGGAAAACGACCACCAATGCATCTTCTATTTCCAGGGCCACTTCCTTAAGTACTCTGGGATGCTGACTACCAGGTCCTGGGGATTTACCAGCCTTCAATCCCATCAGTTTCCTAACCCGATTTCCGGACTAATAATGATTTCCCACAAATCCTCCATCCCGCTAGACCCTCGGTCCCCTAGTATATTCGGGAGCTTATTTGTGTCTTCCTTAGTGAAGACAGAAGGAAAGTATTTGTCTAATTGGTCTGCCATTTCCGTGTTCCCCATTATAAATTCACCCGATTCTGACTACAAGGGACCTAATTTCGTCTTCATTAATCTTTTTCTCTTCATATATCTGCAGAAGGTTTTGCAGTCAGTTTTTATGTTCCCTGCAAGCTTACTCTCATACTCTATTTTCCCCCTCCTAATTAAAATCTTATTCCTCCTTTGCTGAAATCTAAATTTTTCCCAGTTCTTAGATTTGCAGCTTTTTCTGGCCATGTTATATGCCTCTTCCTTGGATTTAACCCTATCCCTAATTTTCCTTGGATTTAACCCTATCCCTAATTTTCCTTGTTAGCCACGGTTGAGCCACCTTTCTGGTTTTATTTTTACGCCAGACAGGGATGAACAATAGTTGTAATTCATCCATCTTATCTTTAAATGTCCATCATTGCCTATCCACCGTCAACCCTTTAAGTATCATTCGCCAGTCTATCCTAGCCAATTCACGTGTCATACCATCGAAATTTCCTTTCTTTAAGTTCAGTACCCTAGTCTCTGAATTAACTGTGTCGCTCTCCATCTTAATGAAGAATTCTACCAATTATGGTCACTCTTCCCTAAGTGGGCACGCAAGATCAGAATGCTAATTAATCCTCTCTTGTTACACAAGACATAGTCTAGGAAGGCCTGCTCTCTAGTTAGTTCCTCGATATATTGATCTAGAAAACCATCCCTTACACGCTCCAGGAAATCCTCCTCTGCGGTCTTGCTACCAATTTGGTAAGCCCAATCAATATATAGGTTAAAGTCACCGATGATAACTGCTGTACCTTTATTGCACAAGTCCCTAATTTCCTGTTTGATGCCATCCCCAACCTCCCTACTATTGTTTGATGGTCGGTACACAACTGTCACTAACGTTTTCTGCCTTTTGATGTTTCGCAGCTCCAGCCATATAGATTCCACATCATCCAAGCTAATGTCCTTCCTTACTGCTGTCTGATAGAAGAATGAACTGAATCACATTTCGCCGCAATTTCCACTGCATTTATTTTCGAATATTTAGCCACTTCCATGTTATACAGCATTGATGTTATGTTCCCAATATTGTGTCTCGTAGGACATAAGATCATAAGAGCATACGAAATACGAGAAGGAGTAGGCCATATGACCCTCGAAACTGCTACGCCATAATAAGATCATGGTTGAACTTATAACACGATTATGGCATGTCATACCCTGACAATTGTCTGCTGCTATATTTAGTTGCGGATGAGTGGGAATAGTATTCTATGAGTATAAAGTCCTGTATGGACAAGTTGTGATGAATGCCATTTTCTGTGAGGTAACTTCTATGTAATGCCACGTAAATTAAACTAAACGATGCAATGTTAAGTGATGACCAAGAACAAAGTGACCCGAGGGAACACATACACACATCTTTAAAAGATCCAGGAAAAACCAGGAAGGCTGTTAATAAGGCATACGGATGCTTGGCGTTATAAATAGAGGCAGAAAATACTGTTAGAATATTTATAGCGGTCTAAATCTAAAAAAAATAGTCAAATGTCCCGGCTCCTGTTGCTTCAACATTTTAGCAAGAATATCAATGGTTGTAACTGGAAAGTGGAGGAATTGGGTCGCGTCACTTTGCTTGAAAAAAACAGTTTGGTAATGAAAAGATAGAGAAATGATGAGTTAAATAATGATGATCACACGCAAGTCAAGAGGTCAGCAGGACTTAGATAAGGGACATAGGTGCTAGAAGAGCCACATACCTAAATGACTAGAACACAGGAAACTACCAGAGGGCAGCTTGCAAGGCCATAATGAAGTTGGTACTCTGAGAAAATTCTGACACATTCCTGAGAGGGACATGATGTTTCTCCAGCCAAGGCAAGAGATGAGGTCTGTTAAAACATGGCAACACATCGCATGACCCATGCGAAGTCAGTTAACAATGTGTCAGCATGGTGGAATAATTAATGGCTGGAATTTAAGAACAGAGATGCGTACGTGCAGCCTAAGGCAGACGAATATCAGAACGATAGCGCATCCCCTTCAAAACGTAATAATTATTAGGATGATCAGAAGTCCATAGCCGAGCAGGCAGCTTAGAGAATCGTGACTAATCATTCTGGGGCCGAGGGACCAGTTTGCATTTCTCGCTTGCCATTTTCTTGGTTGGTAGATAATGTAATCCTAAGACAGTTGTATATATTACTGTTAAATCAATACTTTTGAATACAGCACTCAGACCTGAATCACAGGGAAGTTATTTGATCCACGCCTAACAACGCATTGTTATGATAGTAACCAGGGAAGAAATGTGTTTTCATTTGTGTCCATGGGTGGGCCAGAGCAAAAGGTTTCAAAACAACACGTGGCAAGATAATTAACACGATTCCGATGGGAAGAGGGAGGAGAGGTAAACACAAGTTCAAGTGCGGGATGGGGAATAATTATCACAAGCCGGAGATAGGGCGGAGGTAGCATCTCCACATATATAAGAAGAGAAGATAGTTACCTCTCAAGGTTGAGAGCATAAGCATGGCGAGTACACCTAAAGGGTTATCTTCTAGAATCCAGGCGTACGTGGGAACGTCATTAGGGGCATATACGTCTCTCATAGAGAAAGCACACAACTTGGAACGGTTAGAAGAATTGATAAAAACACTAACCAAAGTAAACCGAGTGAAGAAGAACAACTGAAAAGATTTGGTTACACTGTGGCAGTGACAGATAATTATAATATATCGCAAAGTATTCTCCCCTTATATTCTATCCCGCTGGATATATATGCTAAAATTCCATTACCATTTTGATAATTTTTGGTACCTGGACACTACATTTTACTGAGCGTTATACATGGACCCATAACTCTCTTTGGACTTACACTGTGACGAGTATTTCACCAGTTACAAAATACTCGGATCGCTCCGTTTATGATTTATAAATCACTGGTTAGAGCCATCTGGATTATCCGGTCCAATTCTGTGCACCACGATTTAGGAAGGATGTAAATGACTTGAAGAGGCTGAAGAGTAGATTTACTAGAGTATCACCAAGGATAACATAAGGATATAAGAGCTTACGAAATAGGAGCAAGGGTAGGGATCCTTTGGCTCCTCGAGCCTGCACCGCCATTCAATAAGATCGTGGCTGGTATGATATTGCGCTCAGCTCCACTTCCCTGCCCGCTTCCCATAATGCTTCACTCGTTTATCGCTCAAAATATCTCCACCTTAACTATATTAAATGACACAGCCTCCACAGATCTCTGGGGCATAGAAGTGCACAGATTTACATGATGAGGGGCTTCAGTTATGTCGAGAGACGAGAAAAACTGGTTTTGTTAAAAATATAAATACTTTAAGGCTGCTATGTAAATGCAAGTGGTTGTTCTTCTTGTTTTTCTTCTCCTTAGATCAGTGAGCATCAGGGTGAGATTTAATAGAGGTGTTCTAAATTATGAAGGATTTTGATGGAATAACTAAGGACATATTCCCCATTATAACATGCCTGGAAACCAAAGAATTGTGATTGACGATAATTGCCACATTAACCAGGTGGTAGTTGTATTGGGGCATGGGGAGGGGGGGGGGGGTGCGGTGGTAGCGATTATGAGACATCTATGTTTTGGAATGAACTGCTTGAAAGTATGATGCAAGCAGATTCTATAGTGAATTTCAGGAGAAAATTTGATATATGTTTGCAAAGCAAAGAAAAATTGCGGGCCATGGAAAATAAAATCGGGGTGTGGTACAAATGATTTCATTCTTTCAACGATCTGGCTCATGCACAATGGGCAGAATGGTCTCCTTCTGTGCGGTATTAATCTATGATTCTACCACTACGGTGTCAGATAAATAATCTGTTCAAATTCTAAGTTATCTGTGAATTCACATATTTTAGACACCCCAATCATGTTCATGCTGAACTTATTACTCACCGAGGAGAAACATTTAATTTCGTGGAATAAGAACAGATGCAGGTGTGGTGCCTTGAAAAAAGGTAATACAGATATCAATGATATAAACGGTCAAAGGAGGAATCGTATTTTATACAAAGGGGTGTTCAACATTATAATAATTAAGTGATGTTTCATAGTCTTACAACACTAGTTAGTCCACAGCTGCAGTACTGCGTGCAATTCTGGTCACCTCATTACAGGGAAAATGCGATTGCACAAGAGGGCACATAGTTGATTTACGGAGATGTTGCCAAGATTGGAACATGTTATCTACGAGGAAAGGTTGGATAGGCTGGAGTTGTTTTCTTTGGAACAGAGGAGGCTGACGGGAAATTAACTGAGGTGTATAAAATTATGAAGGGCCTAAATCGCTTTGATAGGAGGGATATATTTCCCTTAGCAGAGGGGTCAGTAATTTGGAGCATAGATATAAAGTAGTTGGTAGAAGCATTAGGGGGCGGAAGAGGCAAAAATTAACTCACGAACAGAGTGATATGGGTCTGGAACTCATTGTCTGCAAGGGCGGTAGAGGCAGAAACCCTCACATTTTAAAGTTACTTGGATGGGCATTTCAAGAGCCGTGACCTACAGATCTAGTGCTGATGGTAGAGTTAGGCTGGGTAGCTCTTATTCGATCGGCAGGGACACAATCGTCCGAATGGCCTCCATCTGTGTCTTAATATTTCTATGATTCTGTAATTTGCAAAGGAACTTGGGGAAGCATGGCGTGAATTTCAAAGTCATAGGAGGTTTCGAGAGGGTGTGCAGTGAAATATTTTACATTTCAGCCAAATAAAAATGCACACACACACACAAACAGAATCATAGGATAGCACAGAGTACAAGAAGGTTATAAGGCCCAGCGAATCTGTGCCAGTTCTTTCGAGGAGCACTCTAGCTCTTTTCCCATAGCCCTGCAATCTTTTGACCAAATAATTATCCAATTCCCTCAGAGGTTGCTATTGAATTTGTATCAATCTCCCTATCAGGCAATGCATTTCAAGTAATACCCACTCGTTGCACAAAAAGCTTTTCTCATATCCCCTCTTATGCTTTGCCAAATTACATTAATTCTATGTTCTCTGGTTATCGACCCTTCAGCAATTAGAAACAGTTTCTCTTTAGTTTCTCGATCTAAATCTTTCATGGTTTTAAAAAGCTCTAATAAAATCTCCTCTCAGCCTTCTCTGCTGCAAAGATAAAAATCCCAGCTTATGTAGTCTATCCACGTAACTGTATTCCCTCATCCCTGGAACCATTCTAGTAAAGCTGTTGTACACCCGCTCCAAAGCCTTCATGTCCTTCCTAAATATTGCCCGGAATTGTAAACAATACTCCAGCTGGGGCAGAACTAGCGTTTTATATCGGTTTATCATAAATGTCAGGCTCTTGTACTCTATGCCTCTAGTTATAAAGCCAAGGATCGCAAATGAGTGATTTACTGCTTTGTTACCCTGTCCTGCTCCTTTCAAAGATTCGTGCACAAACACCACCAAATCTCTTTGTTCGTGCACCCACCTAAAAATTGTACCATTTAGCTTGCATTTTGCATTCTTCCTACCAATATTTATAATCTCATACTTTCTGTGTTGAATTTTATCTGCCACTTTCCGCCCATTTTGCCAGCCTGTCTATGCCCTCTTGAAGTCTATAGCTATCCTCCTGACTGTTTACTACACTTACAAATATTGTTTCTTTATGCAAATTTCGGAGTTGTCCCATGTACATCCCGCTCCAAGTTATTAACAGATATCAAAATCAGCAGTGGTCCTAGTACTGAACCTTGTGGATCAACACTGTATACGCCCCTCCAATCCGAAAAAACAAGAAGTCACCTCAACTCTCTGGTTTTTAGCCCTTAGCCAATTTTGTGGCCACGTTTACACTGCTCCTTTTCACTCCTTGGGCTTCAAATTTGCTAACATTTCCAATACATGGTGCCATAGAATATAGCCCTGCCTCAAACTTCTGTCAGCCCTTTCCAAGGCTACTGTCAAAAAGGTAGCTCAGAGGCACATACGTCGCATCGAAAGTCAGCTACTGATCACATTTAATATTAGTTTCCTCTGCAGTGTTGTGAAAATGGTCATCCAGGTCCCATGCTGTCCTGTCACCTGGATAGTTCCTCCAGCCTTTTATTTACAATATCTGAGTTATGACGTCCTTTTATACAGAACCAAGACACTGAATCAATATGTTACAATCACGAGGTTGCTTAGCTTCTGACTAAATGTGCCGTTCAAATTGCGCAAGTTCCTCTTTTTTCTTGCCCCAGTCACAACCAAACACTCTCTGGGCTTGGTTATGAACTAATTGCACAACTCAGATGGAGAACAGCCCATACACAGGAGAATGTTATCTTTCAGACACGATTGTAAATGTTTTTTTCGATTTTGTTTCCAATCCTCAGATCCATAGAATTATCTATTACTCGGGCCTTTCTCCAATTTATCGTGTCTCATTTCCTAATCAAGACATTCTACCGACCATCGCCTGCCTGTCTTTTAATGATTTGTTAAGCGACCCCCATTGGAAAAGGCAGTCTGTTTATTAGCCTTTCTGAATGGCAGGATTTGAATTAAAAAGCTGAAATCACCGCAAGTAGCAACTGAGGGTAATGGTCACACCACTATAGGAAGCAAAAAGTTATATAACAAAAAGTGCATTTTATTATCAGTGCGTTGTTTCTTGCTCATGAAATTTCTCACTTAAAAATGTCAGCCATTTTCTAAATACAAAACCCAATCGAATTTTAAACATTTGCCACTGACCTGTGCTGGGCACAACCTGTGCTTGCGAAAGACAACCTGTAAGGAAGGAGAAGACACAATATTAAACAACGAGTGTATATGATTATATATCCATATAAATAGCTATGTAACGTAAAGTTATTTCGCACGACTGTGAAAGTACTATTACTAAAAGCAGTGCAACGGATTGGTGGCATTGTCCTATGAGGTGGAGATTTATCCTATGAGCTGGGGGAATTGTCCTATGAAGGGAGATGGATTAGACTACGTTCTCCAGACTTTAGATGAATGAGAGGTGATCCCATTGCAAAGAAGAATGAAAGGAGATATATTGTCCTATGAGGAGAGATTGAGTTGGCTAGGCCTATATTCTCTTGAGTTTAGAAGAGTGAGAGGTGATCTCATATTTTTTTTGCACGGCTTAACAGTGCAGATGCAGGGTCGATGTTTGCCCTAGCTGGAGGAGTCTTGAACCAGGGGCCACAGTCTCAGAATAAGCTGTCGACCATTTCAGACTGATATGAATATACATTTTTTCACTCGGAGGGTGGTAATTCTTTGGAATTCTCTACCCAGTGGGCTGTAGATACTCAGTCCTTGAGTACATTTAAGGCTGATATGGATGATTTTTGGATATTAGAGAATCAAGTGATTACGTGGATAATACAGGAAAGTGGAGCTGAGTCAGTATATCAGCCATTAACTTATTGAATGGTGGGGCAGGCTTGAGGGCCAGAATGGTCTACTCGCTCCCGTTCTTATGTCCTTTAAGGAAAGAGCACCTAACTGGGACAAGTATAAACATATAAAAAACGCGGCCTTGCTAAGATTGCTCACGTGCCGTTAACATAACTTACAAAGAGGATCATGAAAGTTTGATAAAGTCGAACAAGATTAATAAAAGCAGCAATTTGAGGTGGTGGATGAACGGACAATACATGAGTACATTAATAAACGTAGGCGTGCCTTCAGCCTACTAGGCCAACACGCTGTAATTCGCTCCGTAACCAGGTCCATCTCCCCTTCCTCCCTGAAGACACTCCTTGAAATGTACTTGTTTAACTAGGTTTCTGGACAAGCTCCTGATATGTCCTTCTTTGCTTCCGCGTCACTATTTTTATTACAGCACTGGAAATTTGCCTGTCGATATTTGTCTACGTAAAAGGAGTTATACAAATGCAGGTTTTGGTTGTTGGATTCATAGGCAGTGAATTCTGGATCTGTGCAAACGTAACAAATGATCACTTTACGTTCCAAACATGAACAAAACAAGGTAAAACGACAGATGAGATTGACTGAATTGTGTTTTGCTTATCGTTTTCAACTGTTTTTTTTTCCGCATTTAGGGATTCAATTTTATAATGCTGTTAATTCAGTGTTGTAGGAACACGTCTACTTGTGAAAGCAGCCAGTGCAGGTCAGCAGAACTGTAAAACTCTCTTAACCTGCTCCTGCAGGCTCTTAATAAACGTAACACTTAATAGATATGCCCCCAAATATGTTGTTGAATTTAATCTAGATTCCTTGCAGATTGTGGTAGCGATACACTCCAGCGAAAAAAGAACGATTTTGAATTTCTAGTACGCCTTTCACGATCTCAGAACATCTCAAAGCACTTTACAGCAAAAGAAGCTAAGTTACTGTTGCTCTACGAGGAAGCACGGCAGCCAGTTTGTACACAGCAGAAGCCCAGGGACAGCAATGTGAAAATTAACTGAAAATCTGTTTTAATGATGTTGGCGCAGGGATAAATATTCGCCAGGATACCAGTGAGAACTCACTTCCTCCTTGTAATATTGCCATGTGATCTTTTATGGCCATCTTGAGAGGACAGAGCTGGCCTGAGAGGAGAGTTAGGCTCTCAGTGTAACGTCTCATTCGTAAAACTCTGTTGACGGCAGTGCAGCACTCCCTCAGTACTGCACCGGGACATCAGGATAGATGTTGTGTCCAAGTGTCCAGAGTCGGACTGTGGAACCACAACATACCGACTCAGAGGCGACCACGGCTTTACAACTGACCAAGTAATAATGATAGACCAGCTTTGCTTTCTGGTTCCTCTTTGTCAGATCTGAATTTTACTTAATACATTCAAAGGTTCAGCAAAATCAACAATAAAGTCAGTTATATAATTGGGCAAAATTACTCGGCAATACTCACACACTGTAAGGAACATCAGGTTGAACAGCATTTTGAGTTGGCATTACATATATTCGAACGGTGGGGAATTCTGAGGAAACTGCACTAAACGGCTGTGACAGAAAACGACTAGAGGCTTTGACTTCTGCGCACAGCATTGCGGAAGCCAAGTTTCCTTTGGCTGAACCAAAGGCAGTTGTTTCCTAAGATAAGGCAGTGGAGTCATGTGATGTGCTGTCTACAACTGACGACAAGCCTTTGAGCGCACCAAATAGTAAGGATTGTACTGTTGCATTATGAATAAATAGCTTTAATGTGAATCATATAGTTACTGGATTAGAAATATATTTTCAATGCAGAAAACTTGTGCGCGAGTTGCGAAATCTGAAACACAACACCCTACCTATCAGAATACTGAGCGTATTAGGTGAGTGTATTCACCAGGCGTGATTATGCGTGCTAGATGGAATCAGGAACGTCCTGTTAATATAATTGAGCGTCGCTCCCCATGTTAACTCAATAGGTCCTTCAGATGGCACTAATAAAGAGGGCAAAAGGCTGAATTGGTTGGATAGAGATATGGTATGAGGAAGATTTATTCGCTCATCTTCTTGGGCCTTAAAACTCCGAAAGCAGTCCTGTAAGTGCATACGTATTACTGTGCATCATCAAATTGAAACAGTACATCTGAAGTAATACTTTCAGCTCGGAACAGATCGCAGGATGAGCAGGAGAGTATTTGTGTTTCCAAAGAACAAGTTTAATTGGACGTCAAATATGGTCAATAGTTGGAGTGGATTCCTAAGATTGTTTATTGCAGGGCCTTCTGACAGTTTAGGAAAAATAGGTATTTAAAGGAAGTTCAAGAGAAGGGCTGACTATGAACATTGTATAGAAGGCCATGATTATGCCATGGAGTAATATATGCAATTGTGGGCGCCTCGGGGATATGACGACCTGCATACGTTGATAGATTCTTAAACGTGACACACAATACACTATTAGCGTCTTATTTCTTTAAATCACAAGAAACGTTTTGTGGGTTAGCAGTCTACAGTGAGTTCCTCTTTGGTTAGCAGTTATTGGAGTCACAAGACGGACTAACAGTGATGAGAGTGTGACAGTAGACAAGGTCACAGTTGTCAGGGTGACATTTGTCAGGTTTATAGCAGTCAAGTTGCCAGTACTGAACGTGAGAGTTGACCTGGTGTCTGATTGGGTTGTCAGTTCTCATGGTAACAGTAGTCATGGTGACAGTGAAAGAAAAAAAGACTTGCATTTATATAGTGCCTTTCACGACCACTGAACGTCTCAAAGCGCTTTACAGCCAATGATGCACATTTTGAAGTGTAGTCATTTTAAAGTGGGAAAGGCAGCAGCCAATTTGCACATCGGAAGCACCCACAGATTGCAATGTGATAATGACCAGATAATCTGTTTTTGTAATGACGATTGAGGGATAAATGTTGGTCTGGACACCAGCTCATCTGAAAGACGGTACCTTCGACAGAGCTGCATTCGCTCAGCACTGTACTTGAATGTCAGCCTAGACTTTCATTGTGCTCAGGACCCTGGAGTAGAAATTGAAACCACAACCTTCTAGATTCGTAGGCATGTGTGCTACCCACTGAGCCAGCGTTAACAGTTGTCCAGATGAGAATAGTCAGGTTGAACGTTGTCACCATTAAATAAGTCATGCTGACAGTAGTTAGAGTGACAGTTCTCAGTGTGACCATAGAATAGAATCATAGCAATTTACAGCAAGAAAGGAGGCAAATTCGGCCGAGCATGTCCTTGCCGACCGATTACGAGCTATCCAGCCGAATACCACTTTCCAGCTCTTCGTCCATAGCCCTTTAGGTTGCAGCACTCCGAGTGCATAACCAGGTACTTTTTAAATGTGATGAGGGTTTGTGCCTCTACCACACTTCCAGGCAGTGAGTTCCAGACTTCCACCATCCACAGGGTGAAATATCTCCTCTTATATAAACTCTAAACCTCCAAGCAATTGCTTTAAATCTATGCCCCCTGGTTGTTGATCTCCCTGCTAATGGAAATAGGTCCTTCCTATCAACTTTATCTTTAGAAACATAGAAACATAGAAAATAGGTGCAGGAGTAGGCCATTCGGCCCTTCTAGCCTGCACCGCCATTCAATGAGTTCATGGCTGAACATGCAACTTCAGTACCCCATTCCTGCTTTCTCACCATACCCCTTGATTCCCCTAGTAGTAAGGACTTCATCTAACTCCTTTTTGAATATATTTAGTGAATTGGCCTCAACAACTTTCTGTGGTAGAGAATTCCACAGGTTCACCACTCTCTGGGTGAAGAAATTCCTCCTCATCTCGGTCCTAAATGGCTTCCCCCTTATCCTTAGACTGTGTCCCCTGGTTCTGGACTTCCCCAACATTGGGAACATTCTTCCTGCATCTAACCTGTCTAACCACGTCAGAATTTTAAACGTTTCTATGAGGTCCCCTCTCATTCTTCTGAACTCCAGTGAATACAAGCCCAGTTGATCCAGTCTTTCTTGATAGGTCAGCCCCGCCATCCCGGGAATCAGTCTGGTGAACCTTCGCTGCACTCCCTCAATAGCAAGAATGTCCTTCCTCAGGTTAGGAGACCAAATCTGTACACAATACTCCAGGTGTGGCCTCACCAAGGCCCTGTACAATTGTAGCAACACCTCCCTGCCCTTGTACTCAAATCCCCTCGCTATGAAGGCCAACATGCCATTTGCTTTCTTTGCCCTTCATAATTAGGGATTGTAGTCTACTTGAAAGCATTCACTGTGACAATAGTTAGGATGACAGTACGCAGAATAATGTCAGTCAGGGTGAAAATATTCATGGTGTCGTGGTCAGGGTGGCGGTTTTCAGTGTTACAAGTAGTCCAGGTAAAAGTAGTCAATGTGACACAGTCAGGTTTACGTTGGTCAGGGTGAAGTTGCTAAGGGTGACATTTGTCAGTGTAACACTTGTCAGGGCGCCGGTTTTCAGAGTGGCAGTGACCCAGGTAACAGCAGTAAGAGTTCCAGTTGTGAAGGTGACAAAAGGCAGGGTTTCATTTGTCAGCGTGACAGTATTCAGCACAAGCTGGTGGATTGTCCCCATTAAAATCAAACTGATTGGCTGGCCGCCTCACAATATGTGCAATAAATAACGACAGTCTCTTTGAAAGTTAAATGGTATTGAGCAGAAGAAAATCACAGAAAGCTGCAGTGCAGATTGATAGCTTGCATTGAAAAGAGAAGTAGAACCACGGGAGGCGCTGGCCTCTTACTAAGCGAACAATTACAAAGAGAAAACGCTGATTACGATCACTGAGATTCAGTAGCTAATTACAAAACTCAGTTCTGACAACAGGAGACACGTGACACACCGTGCCTGATGCTCAGTAAAGTAGTTCGAAACAGAAAAATAGCTTTTTTGCGGTAACCCTTGTAAACACGTGTAACCAAGTAACCCTGGGTTATTAATATCATTACGGTGGAGATATACAGATTTGTGAACGATAAGGGAGTCAAGGTTATGGGGAGCGGGCAGGGAAGTGGATTTGAGGCCAAGATCAGATCAGCCATGATCTTATTGAATGGCGGAGCAAGCTCGAGCGGTCAGATAGAATATTCCTGCTCTTATTTCTTATGTTCTTATACACTCAGGAACTTGAGACCCTCGAAGAAGTCGCTTCCATTGTGGTATTTGGTCTTACTCTCCCAAATTGATAGGCTATGTTAATTACAAAGAAGATTGCGTTGGTCCTCCATTATTCAGCAGAGGCAAACAGTTAAAATCTCCACCCCGCTGCCCCGAAAACAGCCTGTAAAATACTCTAACACCAGAAAAGGATGTGCACAAACAAATCAGGAGATTCTTAACCACAACGGTTGAAATCTACTCTGCACATATCTGTGTGTAAACGTTAGTATCACATTTCCTCTGTAGTTGCATTGATACAAAACGCGACCTCTGGAATGACTCAATTGCATTGGAACAACTATATTAACGCATCGAAGGAAAAGAGAAGTGTTAGCAATCTTTTACTCGCAAGCAGGGAAGTGGTCGGAGGTCAAGGGGGATGGTGACAAACATAGAAACATAGAAACATAGAAAATAGGTGCAGGAGTAGGCCATTCGGCCCTTCTAGCCTGCACCGCCATTCAATGAGTTCATGGCTGAACATTCAACTTTAGTACCCCATTCCTGCTTTCTCACCATACCCCTTGATCCCCCTAGTAGTAAGGACCTCATCTAACTCCTTTTTGAATATATTTAGTGAATTGGCCTCAAAAACTTTCTGTGGTAGAGAATTCCACAGGTTCAACACTCTCTGGGTGAAGAAGTTCCTCCGCATTTCGGTCCTAAATGGCTTACCCCTTATCCTTAGACTGTGACCTCTGGTTCTGGACTTCCCCAACATTGGGAACATTCTTCCTGCATCTAACCTGTCTAACCCCGTCAGAATTTTAAATGTTTCTATGAGGTCCCCTCTCATTCTTCTGAACTCCAGTGAATACAAGCCCAGTTGATCCAGTCTTTCTTGATAGGTCAGTCCCGCCATCCCGGGAATCAGTCTGGTGAACCTTCGCTGCACTCCCTCAATAGCAAGAGTCTCCTTCCTCAGGTTAGGAGACCGAAACTGTACACAATACTCCAGGTGTGGACTCACCAATGCCCTGTACAACTGTAGCAACACCTCCCTGTCCCTGTACTCAAATCCCCTTGCTATGAAGGCCAACATGCCATTTGCTTTCTTAACCGCCTGCTGTACCTGCATGCCAACCTTCAATGACTGATGTACCATGACACCCAGGTCTCTTTGCACCTCCCCTTTTCCTAATCTGTCACCATTCAGATAATAGTCTGTCTCTCTGTTTTTACCACCAAAGTGGATAACCTCACATTTATCCACATTATACTTCATCTGCCATGCATTTGCCCACTCATCTAACCTATCCAAGTCGCTCTGCAGCCTCATAGCATCCTCCTCGCAGCTCACACTGCCACCCAACTTAGTGTCATCCGCAAATTTGGAGATACTACATTTAATCCCCTCATCTAATTCATTAATGTACAGTGTAAACAGCTGGCGCCCCAGCACAGAACCTTGCGGTACCCCACTAGTCACTGCCTGCCATTCTGAAAAGTACCCATTTACTCCTACTCTTTGCTTCCTGTCTGACAACCGGTTCTCAATCCATGTCAGTACACTACCCCCAATCCCATGTGCTCTAACTTTGCACATCAATCTCTTGTGTGGGACCTTGTCGAACGCCTTCTGAAAGTCCAAATATACCACATCAACTGGTTCTCCCTTATCCACTCTACTGGAAACATCCTCAAAAAATTCCAGAAGATTTGTCAAGCATGATTTCCCTTTCACAAATCCATGCTGACTTGGACCTATCATGTCACCTCTTTCCAAATGCACTGCTATGACATCCTTAATAATTGATTCCATCATTTTACCCACTACCGATGTCAGGCTGACCAGTCTATAATTCCCTGTTTTCTCTCTCCCTCCTTTTTTAAAAAGTGGAGTTACATTGGCTACCCTCCACTCCATAGGAACTGATCCAGAGTCAATGGAATGTTGGAAAATGACTGTCAACGCATCCACTATTTCCAAGGCCACCTCCTTAAGTACTCTGGGATGCAGTCCATCAGGCCCTAGGGATTTATCGGCCTTCAATCCCATCAATTTCCCCAACACAATTTCCTGGCTAATAAGGATTTCCCTCAGTTCCTCCTCTTTAATAGACCCCCCGATCCCTTTTATAACCGGAAGGTTGTTTGTGTCCTACTTCGTGAATACCGAACCAAAGTACTTGTTCAATTGGTCCGCCATTTCTTTGTTCCCCGTTATGACTTCCCCTGATTCTGACTGCAGGGGACCTACGTTTGTCTTTACTAACCGTTTTCTCTTTACATATCTATAGAAACTTTTGCAATCCGTCTTAATGTTCCCTGCAAGCTTCTTCTCATACTCCATTTTCCCTGCCCTAATCAAACCCTTTGTCCTCCTCTGCTGAGTTCTAAATTTCTCCCAGTCCCCAGGTTCGCTGCTATTTCTGGCCAATTTGTATGCCACTTCCTTGGCTTTAATACTATCCCTGATTTCCCTTGATAGCCACGGTTGAGCCACCTTCCCTTTTTTATTTTTATGCCAGACAGGAATGTACAATTGTTGTAGTTCATCCATGCGGTCTCTAAATGTCTGCCATTGCCCATCCACAGTCAACCCCTTAAGTATCATTCGCCAATCCATCCCAGCCAATTCACGCCTCATACCTTCAAAGTTAGCCTTCTTTAAGTTCTGGACCATGGTCTCTGAATTAACTGTTTCATTCTCCATCCTAATGCAGAATTCCACCATATTATGGTCACTCTTCCCCAAGGGGCCTCGCACAACGAGATTGCTAATTAATCCTCTCTCATTGCATAACACCCAGTCTAAGATGGCCTCCCCCCTAGTTGGTTCCTCGACATATTGGTCTAAAAAACCATCCCTTATGCACTCCAGAAAATCCTCCTCCACCGTATTGCTTCCAGTTTGGTTAGCCCAATCTATGTGCATAGTAAAGTCACCCATGCTGATGGAAACTCGTTCGCCAGCTGCATGTCTCATGTAATGAGGCAACTTACCCTGGCATTTTGCATTCATAATCATGTGTGATTACTAACACTGAAATAAAGAGCATGCTGATAGACTGTGGCTATTTTCTTCAAAACAGCATAGGTTACCGGGTGATTTGATTGAGTTGATTGGGAAAAGCGACATTTATGTATTTATGTATTTAATTTATGCCAATGCTTGAAAAACACCAACTTCCATTTATATAGCGTCTTTTACATTGTAAAACGCCCATTGGCACTTCACAAAATTTGACATCAAACCACATAAGATGACCAAAAGCTTGGTGAAAGAGGTTGATTTTACGTTGCGTTTTAAAGGCAGAGATAGAGAGATGGAAAATTTTAGTAACGGAATTTTAGAAATTACGGCCTAGGCAGCTAAAGGCATGGCCACCAATGCTGGACCGATTAATATTGGGACTGGTCCGGAGGCCAGAATTGGAGGAATGCAGAGATCTCGAAGGGTTGTAGGCCTGGAGGAGTTTATAGAGACAGGGAGGGGCGAGAGCCATAGAGGGATTTCAACACTAGGATGAAGATTGTAGGGCTGGAGGAGGTTATAAACACAGGGTGAGGTGAGACCCATGGAGGATGAGGATGAGAATTGTAGGGCTGCAGGAGGTAACTGAGATAGGGAAGAGGACAGGGGCCATGGAGGGATTTGAAAAGGAGGATGAGAATTGTATGGGCTGGAGAACGTTGCAGAGATAGGCAGAGGAGAAAACCATTTGAACATGACGTTGAACATTGTAGAGCTGGAGGAAGCTATTATGATCGAGAGGGGGCAATGTATATGGAGGGATTTGAACAGGAATATGAGATTTGTCGGGGCTGGCAGAGTTCACTATGATAAGGAGGGGCGATTTGAAGAGGAGCATGATCATTTTAGGGGCTGGAGGAGGTTACAAAGATAGCGAGTTTCTAGGTCCATGGAGGTATTTAAACAGGAGGATGGGAATTGTAGGGATGGATAAGGTTAAATAGATAGGGAGGGGCCAGGGCCATAGGGATTTGAACAGGAGGATGAAAATTTTATGGGCTGGAGGAGGTTACAGAGATAGTGAGGAGGCGAGTTGCAATGGAGGGACTTGAACAAGAGTAAGAGAATACTAGGGCTGGAGGAAGCTGCAGAGATAGGGAGAGACGAAGGCCATGGAAGGATTTAAACACAAGGTTGAGAATTGTCGAACCGCAGATGGTTACAGAGATAGGGAGGGTGCAAGGGCCATGGAAGAATTTGAAGAGGAGGTTGAGAATTGTAGGATCGCAGGAGGTTAAAGAGTAGGGAGGGAGATGGACATGGAGGGATTTGAACAGGAGGATGAGAATTGCAGCATCCCAGAAGGTTACAGAGGAGAGTGGGGGTTGGGGGCGAAAGCCATGGAGGGATTTGACCACGAGTAGGGAGAGTTGTAGGTGCTGGATGTGGTTACAGAGACAGGGAGGGCGTCGTGCCATAGAGTGATTTGAACAGGATGGGGAATTGTACCGGCTGGAGCAGGTTGCAGAAGTAGGGAGTGGGCAAGGGCCATAGAGTCATTGAACTGGAGGATGGGGAATTGTACGGACTGGAAGAGTTACAGAGATAGGGAATGGGCGAGGGCCATGGTGGGAATTGAACAAGAGGTTGAGTATTGTAGGGCTGGAGAATGTTACATAGATAGGAAGGGACGAGTGCCATGGTTGGATTTGAACAGGAGGATGAGATTCCTAGGGTTGGATGAAGTTACAGAGATAGGGAGGAGCAATTTGAACACGAGGATGAGAATTTTAGGGGCTGAAGGAGGTCATAGAGATGGGCAGGGGCAAGGGATCTGGAGGGATTTGCACTGGAGGATGAGAATTGCAGGGATGGAGAATGTTACATAGATAGGAAGGGACGAGAGCCATGCAGGGATTCGAACACGAGTATGAGAATTGTCGGCGCTGGAGGAGGTTACAGAGAAGGGAGGGGTGAGAGCATTGAAGGGGTTTGAACAAGAGGCTGAGAATTGTAGGCTGGAGGAGGTTACAGAGATAAGAACATAAGAACATAAGGAATATGAGCAGGAGTAGGCCATACGTGCCCTCGAGCCTGCTCTGCCATTTAATACGCTCATGGCTGATCTGATCATGGACTCAGGTCCACTTCCCTGCCCACTTTCCATCACCCCTTATTCCCTTATCGATTAAGAAACTGTTTATTACTGTCTTAAATTTATTCAACATTCCAGCTTCCACAGCTCTCTGAGGCATCGAATTCCACAGATCCACAACCCTCTGAGAGAAGAAATTACTCATCACAGTTTTAAATGGGCGGCAGCTTATTCTAAGATTATGCCCTCGAGTTCTAGTCTCTGCTATCAGTGGAAACATCTTCTCTGCATCGACCTAATCAAGCCCCCTCATAATCTTATACGTTTCGATAAAATCACCTCTCATTCTTCTGAACTCCAATGAGTAGAGGCCCAACTTACTCAACATTTCATCATAAGTCAATTCCCTCATCTCTGGAATCAACCTTATGAATCTTCTCTGAACTGCCTCCAAAGTAAGTATAACCTTTCGCAAATATAGAAACCAAAACTGCACGCAGTATTTCAGGTGTGACCTCACGAATATAACTGCAGCAATACTTCGCTGCTTTTATACTCCATCCCGTTTGCAATAAAGGCCAAGATTCCATTTGACCTTCCTGATCAGTTACTGTACCTGAATAATAACATTTTGTGTTTCATGCACAAGTACCCCCAGGTCCCCCTGTACTGTGGTACTTCGCAATATTTTGCCATTTAAATAATAACTTGCTGTTTGAATTTTCCTGCCAAAGAGCATGCCCTCACACTGTCAAACATTGCATTCTATCTGCCAAATTTTGCCCACTCACTTAGCCTGTCTATGTCCTTTTGCATATTGTTTGTGTTCTCCTCACACATTGCTTTCCCTCACATCTTTGTATCATTGGCAAATTTGATTACATTTCACTCACCCCCTTCCTCCAAGTGGTTAAATAGATTATAAATATTTGGGGTCCCACCACTGATCTCTGCGGCACCCCACTGGTTACTGATTGCCAACACGAGAATAAGCCATTTAACCCTACTCTCTATTTTTTGTTTGTTAGCCAATCCTCTATCCATGCTAATATATTATCCCCAGGGAGGTGGCAATGGCCATGGAGGGATTTGAACAGGAGGATGAGAATGATAGGAGCTGAAGGAGGCTATATAGTTAGGTAGGGACGAGAGCCAAGGAGGGATTCGAACAGGAGGATGGATAATTGTAGAGGCTGGAGGGAGTTTGCAGAGATAGGGAGGAGTAATTTATACATGGCGACGAGAATTGTTGGGGCTGGAGGAAGTTAGTGAGTTAGGATGCGGACGAGGGCCATGGAGCGAGTTGAAAAGGAGAATGAGAATTGTAGGGCCGCAGGTGGATACAGAAATAGGGAGGGGGCGAGGACCTTGGAGAGATTTGAATAAGGATGAAAATTTTCGGGCCGGAGGAGGTAACAGATATAGGGAGGGGCGAGGGCCATGGTGGGAGTTGAACAGGAAGATGAGAATTGTATGACCGCAGAAGGTTACAGAGATAGGGATGGGAAATGGCAGTGAAGACATTTGAACACGAATATGAGAATTGTAGGGCTGGAGGAGGTAACAGAGTTAGGGAGAGGGCGAGGGCCATGGAGGGATTTGAACGGTGAGTATGAGAATTTTCGGGCCGGATAACGTTGCATTGATAGGGAGAGACGAGGGTCATGGAGGAATTTTTTACAGGAGTATAAGAATTGTAGGGATGGAGGAGGTTACAGGGATAAGGAAGGGCGAGGGCTATGGACAGATTTGAACACCTGGATTATAATTGCATGGGTGGTGAAGGTTACATAAATAGGGAAGGACGAGGGCCATGGAGGGATTTGAACAGGACGTTGGGAATTGTAGGACCGCAGGAGATTACAGAGACAGGGAGGGCGAGAGCCATGGAGGGATTGAATAAGAGGATGAGAATTGTAGGACTGCAGCATGTAGCAGAGATAGTGAGTTGCAATTTGATCATGGTGATGAGAATTGTAGGGGCTGGAAGAGGTTACAGAGATATAGGGAGGGGGCCAGAGCCATGGAGGGATTTGGAAAGGAGGATGAGAATGGTCGGTCTGGAGAAAGTTACATAGATAGGAGGGGGCGAGGGCCATGCAGGGATTTGAACAGGAGAATGAGCATTGTAGGACTGGAGGAAGTTGCAGAGAAACGGAGAAATGGAGGGGAGATGCCATATCCCCATTGCCTGATGTAACTCTTGCTCATTGTTTTTCAACAGTATAATATAACTCATTATATCAATGTTTTAAAACGATAGTGCACATGAATACGGAAACAAACAAATGATCATATAATTAATATATGTTACTTAAATCTTTAAAAGTACACTAAACATATTTACTTTCATCACTATAACTGAAATAGAATAATTTTTTATCCGGGTACTCAAATAGACCTCTGGTGCAAACGTGCAATCCTGCAGTTTGTGCCAAACATTTTGAGAACGTTTGTAGGGTGATGGATGTGGGGGAGGATGTCTTGTGGATACCAAATGAAGATAGCCCTGTTTCTCATAGTCCACAATATGTTATCTAATTCGAATGGATAATTCGTTATTCAATATGTTGGTTAATTTTGATGTGGCACGCTCCGATCTGCTGTCTCTGCACTCAGAAGGAGGGTATTATTTGCAGGGTCCTTTGCTTATATGTTAATTAGACGGCAGAGAACTAATGAAGTGATGGAAAGGCCGCGGGTGAACAGTGGACATCAGCAAAAGGAGAAGGCCATTCAGCACCCCAAGCCTGTGTCACAATTCTATTAGACCGTATATGTGCTCAACTTGAGATTCATGCTGAACTCAAAGCTTGGTGGCCAATATCGACCTGTGTAACTCTTTTGCCCAGGTAGCAGTTGAAGCGAATCGCATAGATTCATTTAAGGGGAGGCCAGATAAGTAATTATGGGATAAATGAATGGAATGCTGATAGGGTTAGATGAAGTACGTTGGGAGGAGAGTTATGTGCAGAATAAACCGCGGAAGCGGGTCGAACGGCCTGTTTCTGTGACGGAAATTCGATGTAATTCCATGAAAGTCACTGTAGATTATCCTACTTCGAATTACACTGATGTGATTATTATACACTCAGGTGCATCTCATTACAAATTGCTTCTTTCATGAGCATTACACTTACTCTACATTGGTACCATTTAGTGAGCAGTTCAAAGTAAGTGGGTTATTACACTGCTAATTTAATTGTATCATTGTAGCGTTAAAGTAAAGCTCGTGCAAGAGGCACTACCTAATGGCATCAGTGCATCAAAGTTCCCCGACCTCCGCTCATCTACGTCAATGATGGGTATAAGGCACAGTATTTTCAGCTAGAAGAAATGCTGTTTACATAGTTTTGAGAACAGATAGATTTATCTACCAGGAGCTCTGAACTACATAAATAAATCACGATATTTTTACATGACTACACATTGTATCAGCCGCAAGAGCCTTGAAGAGCTGCTTAGATATAGGACATGTTCCAACTACTCATTAATTTAGCAGTTGCTGCAGAAAACTGGTTGGAACCACAACATGTGCAGAAAGACAGTTTGGAAATTATTTGTAGCTAGGCATGTTTTTACTGCCTGTTGGGAGGATTTTGTTAAGATGTAGTTATTCCATCCTGGACTGTCACCAAATGCTCCAACAAGTTATTTAACGCCAATTAATCCTGTGATGCACGGGACGTTTGCTCAGTTACAGATACTGGGGTAAACATTCAACTTGTGCTTGCAGTGAAATGTATTGGACGAACGTGACACTCACTGCTCGATGAGCTCCAATGACTTAGTTTAAATATCGAAGGATGCTATGCCATCTTTATAAACGAAAGGGTACAATCCTAAACGGGGTGCGTGAACAGAGAGACTTGGGGATATATGTGCACAAATCGTTGAAGGTGGCAGGGCAGGTTGAGAAATGTAGCTGTGATGTACCTTTAGAAAACATTGGTTCGGGCTCAACGGAATAGATTTTTGTGTCCCGATCTGGACACTGAACGTTAGGATATCTGTGAAATCTTTAGAGAGGGTCTGGAAAAGATTTGCAAGAATGGTTCCAGGACTGATGAACATTCGTGACGTGGATAGACCAGAGAAGATGGGGTTGCTCTTCTTGGAGCAGAGAAAGCGGAATGGAGATATGATAGAGGTGTTAAAATCATGAGGGTCGAGATAAAGTAGACGGAACATATTGACTGAAGTGTCGAGAACCAGACCAAAATATTTAAGGTGATTGGCAAAAGAACCAAAGGCGACATGATGAAAAAAATGTCTTATGCAGTGTGTGTATGAGCTGGAATGCATTGGCTGAGAGGGTGCTGGATTCAGATGCAATAATATTTTTTGTAAGGGAATTGGATAAGTCCCTGAAAGATAAAAAAGACAGGGCTTCGAAGAAAGTGCTGGGAATGAGACTTGATGATGTGGTCTTGCTCAGAACGGGCACGGGGCCGACGGGCTGAATGTCCTCCTACTCTGCTGTAATCATGTTCAGCGGTACCACCCATGTTCAATCCCTCCCCCAATCTCAGCAGTTGATTCACAAACAGCTCTTTCTCTCATCGCAGATAAATAAGTAGGCATCTCCATTTGGAGTTTGTTAGACTAACAGGAACATGAACTGTTGTGATAAACACGCATTGAGTTTGAATAACCATTAATTGAATTTTATTCAGATGTCTTTCAGCGACCAACGTTATCTCTGAACTCACTGATGTAATTCTGAAAGGAAAAAGTGTTACCATCACGTGCAGGAGTCCCCGTTCATCTCTAAAGCATTATTTTTTCAAGGGTGGCAGGTTTATCCATTATGAGAATGTTCCTGCGAGCATTCTCCACAGGTTATCTGATCAGCCATATCAAACATACAGACAGTGGAAAATACATGTGCAAATATGTGATGCAAATCGCAGTTAAGTGACAATCGTCACACAGCAACCATCTATATTTAAATGTAAAAGTTAAGCGGAAGACAAGACTGACATAGAAATTGATCCCTTTCCTCCCGTTTTCACGGTCAGTGGGTGTCTGTTTAAGTGCACGTTAGATATATGGCCGTGAAGCCAACTGTTCCTTGAATGTTTGTAGGGGTTGAAAAATAAGTCTGATAACTTGCTTCATCGCTGTTATTGTCAGAGCCAATATTCTGTAACAACCCTGTTGTCACCTTAGGGATAGAGGGCACATGCTAAGGTCAGTTCGATAAACATCATAGAAATGGAAATTAAACTTATTCAGTGCATGCCAATTATTTGACGTTCTGAAAAGGATACTTTATATTTTGGGTATTATATAATTATGAATTGGCATTACTATGCTTGTAAAGAGAGCTGCACAGGCAGAAAACATAACTGAACTGGTAGAGAACGTGAAGACGGTGCAGATGTGATTTACCAGAATAGGACGAGTATTGAAAGATTTCATATATGTGGTGAGACTGAAGAGGCTGAGATTGCTTTCTTTAGAATAGAGGAATAATGGGAATATTTAATACCTCTTTGACCAAGCTGTTGCCCTTTTATGTCCTTATGTGGCTCGGTGGAAAATTCGGTTTGTTAATGCTCATGTGAAACACTTGGGGACGTTCTACTACTTTAAAAGCGTTGTAAAAATGCAATTTGTTAATGTATTGAAAATTATGATGGTTCTGAGAAGAGAAAATAACAGAAACTGTTTCGACTGGCGGAAGGGCCACTAGCAGAATTAAGATATTTTGAAACGGAACCATAGTGGAGATGAGAATACTTTTTTTTACTTTATGTGGTCAGTTGGCATGTTCTAGAATGCACTGCCTGAAAGGCTTGTGCACAACAGATTTAATGTTAACTTTCTAAAGTGAATTTCATATATTTTGCCAAATGTACGGAATAAAACAAGTGAATTGGACTAATTAAATATCTCTTATGAAGTCAGTACCAGCCCGAGGAGGCGATTAGCCTCTTTCAGCGTTGTACGATTCAAGGAACTAGTTTGAACATTATGAGATAGTCATTTCTTATCTACACAACTTATTTAAATACAGTAATGAGAATTGAACGTTTCCTATTCCAGATTAGCTTCCCAAGCCAACAATATCTCTAAACATAGCTCCAGATGTCTTCACAAAGGGTGAGACTGTTTGGATTCGATGCGCTGGACGTTTTCGCCATACAGGCAGCAAGTTCTACTTGTATCGAGAAGGAACAAATTATCCTCTTGAAATCGGGGAAAGTCAAGGATCTCAGCAGGATCTCACTTTCGCCATTAGCAATATAAACGAGAGCAATGACGGGAAATACAAATGCTTGTATCAAAGAGTCGTAAGGCGACATACAGCCTCTTCACCTTTCAGTGATTCAATTCAGGTGACGGTGATAGGTAAGTGATGTTTTCTATCGAATAAATGCATTTCACATCACTCGCTCAGTCTCTTTCGTAGGATCGATATTCATGTGTGCACAATGGGCTGTATCCCCTTGGCAACCTACCATTCTACCTGCTCGATACTGAACTCCATTAACATGTATGCGATACGGCCTGTCGAATTTCTAACCCAGAATGTGCAGCTTCTGGATGCAGGCACAGGATAGATAAATATCTTTACGGGCTTGTGGCCACTGCCGTTACAGACGAGCACACGAACAGGAGTGGGACATTGAGCCCCTTGAGCAAGTTCCACTCTTAATTTCGTTCATGGTAGAACTGTATCTTACCTCGGCCTACCCGCCTTGGTTCCATATCCTTTAATACATTTACTTAAGAAAAATCTATCAATTTCAGTTTCTAATTTTTAAATTTACCTAGCATCAGCAGCTTTAGGGGGAGAAAGTTTTACATTTCCATGAACTTTTGTGCGAAGATGTACTTCCGTACTTTACCCCTGTAATGTTAAGTATATTCTCCTTGATCTGGACTCCCGCACCAATGGACATATTTTATTTTTATTTCCTGCATCAAATAATTTACTCATCTTAAATCCATCGCTTAGTTCACCACTTTACGAACAATGACACAAACGAAAAGACCATCTGGTCCATCGACCCTGTCCCACACAATGGCGATTTCTTAATATTCTATACACTACTTTTTTGAACACGCCCTGGTATGTCACAACGTAGATGATGGCACACAACGTCATATTTGCAAATTTGTCGATGACATATAGATAGGTGACATTGTAGGTTCTGTAGACGAAAATTGCAAAGGGATATTGATAGAATAAGTGAATGGGTGAAACTGTGGAAAATTGATTTCAATGTATGCAAAAGTGAGGTTGTCAAACTTGGACCATAACAGGATAGAACAGGGTAAGTACTCAATGGTGAAAAACTAAAAACAGTGGATGTCCAAAGACCTGTATTAGTCCAGGTACATAGATAATTAAAATGTCATGAACAGGTACAGAAATACTAATGGGATACTGGCCTTTATATCTAGAGGATTAGAAAACAAGGGGATAGTAGTTATGCTGAAGCTCTAAAAAGCCTTGGTTAGACCACACCTGGAGTAGAGTGAACAGTGCTGGGCATCACACCTTCGTAAGGATATATTGGCCTTGGAGAGAGTGTAGCATGTGTTTACCAGAATGATACCGGGACATCAGAGGGTCAGTTACGAGGATTAGGAGCTCTAGTAGATCATTCGTAGAGCCAGCTCTGCAATTCAATATGATCATGGATGATCTTCTACCTCAGCTCCACTTTCCTGCATTATCCTCATTTCCATTGATTCCCTTAATATCCAAAAATCTAACGATCTCTCTCTTGAAAATACTCAAAGATTGAACGTCCACAGCCCTCTGGGATAGACTTTTCCAAAGATTCGCCACCCTCTGACTGAAGAGATTCCTCCTCATCTCAGTCCTAAATGGCCGACTCCTTATTCTGAGAGTGTGACCCTGGTTCTAGACTCATCATCCTGGGGAAACATCCTCCCTGCATCCACCCTGTCAAGCCCTGTCAGAATTGTATATGTTTCAATGACATCACGTCCCATTCTTCCAAACTCTAGAGAATTTAGGCATAGTCTACTCAATCCCCTCATCCCAGGAATCAATCTGGTGAACCTTCGTTTGACTGCCGCAATGGCAATATATTCTTCCTTAGGTAAGGAGAACAAATCTGTATAAAATATTTCCAGCTGCGGTCTCACCAGGGCCCTGTATAATTGCAATAAGACGTCTTTACTCTTATACTCAAATCCTCCTGTAAGGCCAACGCATCATGTGCTTTCTTAATTGCTTGCTGTACCTGAATTCTAACTTTCAGTGATTCGTATACAAGGATAGCCAAGTCCTCATGAACACCAACATTTCCCAATATTTTGCCATTTAAAAATTACTCTGCTTTTCTATTTTTCCTACTAAAGTGGATAAATTCATATTTCTCCACGTTATATTATTTATTTTCATTGCTTCATTTACAGACACATTTTAACTTATTTATTCTTCCAACAATTAAAACAGACAATGTTCAAGAAACTGTGACGATATTTTCTTCAGTAATAGTATCCAGGCCAATTGTCGAGCGGAACAGCAAGTTGAAACACATAATTGTCAACGCTCGTTTCAATAATGTTCTTTCTGATCTTTTCTCCCATTGCATTCTAGATAACCCCCGAAAGCCTCTAATCTATTCGGCACCTCATTCTGGCATTGTCCATAGAGGAGCAACAATACACTTTCTATGTGAGAGTCCGGATGAATACTCAGGCAGCGTATTTTATTTGTACCAGAACAGTTTTACCAGGCCTGTCCAGTTGCAGACTGCTGGTGAAGGAAATTATTCAGTCACTTTTGCAATCAGCATCACTGATCAGAGCGAGGACGCCTTTTACAAATGTGCCTATAAAACAGACGTGCAAGGAAGATCGATTCGTTCAGCAAGCAGCCGAACTGGCAAAGTAGTGGTAAGAAGTACGTTTAAATCAATTCCATTTCGCAACAGAATTACGTTTGCTACTGACGACACACCAGTAACATAAACCAAATGGTTGCTTGTCACTAACGTTTTTATCAAAAGCTGATTGTTGCAAATGTTTTAGAGGTGTGGAGAATGGTTGATTGAAATGAGAGATTTGGATGGATATTTATCACAGTGCAGTTTTGAAAATGAAAACATAAAACAATAGGAGCAGGATTAGGCCACTCAGCACATCGAGCCTGCTCCACCATTCAATAAGACCATATCTGATTCTTTACCTTATCTCCACTTTCCTGTACTATCCCCATATCGCTTTGTTCCCTTCATACCCACACATCTTTCGTGAATATACTCAACGAGTGAGCCTGCACTACCGTCTGGGGTAGAGAATTCCAGATTCACCACCCTGTGATTAAATCATTTTCTACTCAGCTCAGTCCTAATTTCATGACCCCTTGTTCTGAGACTGTGACCCTGGCTCTCGAGTCCCCAGCCAGGGGAAAAATCCTCTCTGTTGTCAACGACTGAGCCTCCACAGCCCTCTGGGGTAGAGAATTCCACAGATTGAACACCCTCTGAGCCCAGAAATCTCTACTCTTCTCAGTTCCATATGACCGACCAATTATTCTGACACTGTTACCCTTCGTTTTCGAATTAGCAGCCAGGGGAAACATCCTCCCTGCAGTCTACCCTGTCAAGTCCTGTAAGAAATAGTATGTTTCTTTTAAATTACCTCCCATTCCACTAAACGCCAGAGATTATAGGCCTAGTCTACTCAATCTCTTCTCATAGGACAATCCCACATCCCATGAATCAGTCTGGTGAACCTTCGATGTAATCCCTCTATGGCAAGTATATCCTTCCTTAAGTAAAGAGACCAAAACTGTAACTACTATCCTAGATATGCTCTCTTTAGAGCGCTATATAATTGCAGAAAAAACTCACATACTCTTGTACTCAAATTCGCTTGTAATAAAGTAGAGTGTGCCCCCTACTTCTACACTCAGTAGCCAGGGGGAAAGAATTCTGAGAATTTACCCTGTCAGTACAAAATATTCATCAACAGAAACAAGCTTCAGTATGCATCCATGAGAGACATTGACATTTTTGTATCTTGCATTCGTGTTGGCATTAATGGTGAGAAGATCTTTGCCCTAGGCTGGGGAAACTAGAACAAGTGGTCACAGTCTCAAAATAAGGGATCAGACATTTTGAATTGAGATGAGAAAAAATGTCTTAGAAACATAGAAACATAGAAAATAGGTGCAGGAGCAGGCCATTCAGCCCTTCTAGCCTGCACCGCCATTCAACGAGTTCATGGCTGAACATGAAACTTCAGTACCCACTTCCTGCTTTCACGCCATACCCCTTGATCCCCCGAGTACTAAGGACTTCATCTAACTCCCTTTTGAATATATTTAGTGAATTGGCCTCAACTACTTCCTGTGGTAGAGAATTCCACAGGTTCACCACTCTCTGGGTGAAGAAGTTTCTCCTTATCTCGGTCCTAAATGGCTTACCCCTTATCCTTAGACTGTGACCCCTGGTTCTGGACTTCCCCAACATTGGGAACATTCTTCCTGCATCCAACCTGTCCAAACCCGTCAGAATTTTAAACGTTTCTATGAGGTCCCCTCTCACTCTTCTGAACTCCAGTGAATACAAGCCCAGTTGATTCAGTCTTTCTTGATAGGTCAGTCCCACCATCCCGGGAATCAGTCTGGTGAATCTTCGCTGCACTCCCTCAACAGCAAGTATGTCCTTCCTCAAGTTAGGAGACCAAAACTGTACACAATACTCCAGGTGTGGCCTCACCAAGGCCCTGTACAACTGTAGCAACACCTCCCTGCCCCTGTACTCAAATCCCCTCGCTATGAAGGCCAACATGCCATTTGCTTTCTTAACCGCCTGCTGTACCTGCATGCCAACCTTCAATGACTGATGTACCATGACACCCAGGTCTCGTTGCACCTTCCCTTTTCCTAATCTGTCACCATTCAGATAATAGTCTGTCTCTCTGTTTTTACCACCAAAGTGGATAACCTCACATTTATCCACATTATACTTCATCTGCCACGCATTTGCCCACTCACCTAACCTATCCAAGTCACTCTGTAGCCTCATAGCATCCTCCTCGCAGCTCACACTGCCACCCAACTTAGTGTCATCCGCAAATTTGGAGATACTACATTTAATCCCTTCGTCTAAATCATTAATGTATAATGTAAACAGCTGGGGCCCCAGCACAGAACCCTGCGGTACCCCACTAGTCACTGCCTGCCATTCCGAAAAGTACCCATTTACTCCTACTCTTTGCTTCCTGTCTGACAACCAGTTCTCAATCCACGTCAGCACACTACCCCCAATCCCATGTGCTTTAACTTTGCACATTAATCTCCTGTGTGGGACCTTGTCGAAAGCCTTCTGAAAGTCCAAATATACCACATCAACTGGTACTCCTTTGTCCACTTTATTGGAAACATCCTCAAAAAATTCCAGAAGATTTGTCAAGCATGATCTCCCTTTTACAAATCCATGCTGACTTGGACCTATCATGTCACCATTTTCCAAATGCGCTGCTATGACATCCTTAATAATTGATTCCATCATTTTACCCACTACTGAGGTCAGGCTGACCGGTCTATAATTCCCTGCTTTCTCTCTCCCTCCTTTTTTAAAAAGTGGGGTTACATTGGCTACCCTCCACTCGATAGGAACTGATCCAGAGTCAATGGAATGTTGGAAAATGACTGTCAATGCATCCGCTATTTCCAAGGCCACCTCCTTAAGTACTCTGGGATGCAGTCCATCAGGCCCTGGGGATTTATCGGCCTTCAATCCCATCAATTTCCCCAACACAATTTCCCAACTAATAAAGATTTCCCTCAGTTCCTCCTCTTTAATAGACCCTCTGACCACTTTTATATCCGGAAGGTTGTTTGTGTCCTCCTTAGTGAATACTGAACCAAAGTACTTGTTCAATTGGTCTGCCATTTCTTTGTTCCCCGTTATGACTTCCCCTGATTCTGACTGCAGGGGACCTACGTTTGTTTTTACTAACCTCTTTCTCTTTACATACCTATAGAAACTTTTGCAATCCGCCTTAATGTTCCCTGCAAGCTTCTTCTCGTACTCCATTTTCCCTGCCCTAATCAAACCCTTTGTCCTCCTCTGCTGAGTTCTAAATTTCTCCCAGTCCTCAGGTTCGCTGCTATTTCTGGCCAATTTGTATGCCACTTCCTTGGCTTTAATACTATCCCTGATTTCCCTAGATAGCCACGGTTGAGCCACCTTCCCTTTTTTATTTTTACGCCAGACAGGAATGTACAATTGTTGTAATTCATCCATGCGTTCTCTAAATGTCTGCCATTGCCCATCCACAGTCAACCCCTTAAGTATCATTAGCCAATCTATCTTAGCCAATTCATGCCTCATACCTTCAAAGTTACCCTTCTTTAAGTTCTGGACCATGGTCTCTGAATTAACTGTTTCATTCTCCATCCTAATGCAGAATTCCACCATATTATGGTCACTCTTCCCCAAGGGGCCTCGCACAATGAGATTGCTAATTAATCCTCTCTCATTACACAACACCCAGTCTAAGATGGCCTCCCCCCTAGTTGGTTCCTCGACATATTGGTCTAGAAAACCATCCCTTATGCATTCCAGGAAATCCTCCTCCACCGTATTGCTTCCAGTTTGGCTAGCCCAATCTATGTGCATATTAAAGTCACCCATTATAACTGCTGCACCTTTATTGCATGCACTCCTAATTTCCTGTTTGATGCCCTCCCCAACATCACTACTACTGTTTGGAGGTCTGTACACAACTCCCACTAACGATTTTTGCCCTTTAGTGTTCTGCAGCTCCACCCATATAGATTCCACATCATCCAAGCTAATGTCTTTCCTAACTATTGCATTAATCTCCTCTTTAACCAGTAATGCTACCCCACCTCCTTTTCCTTTTATTCTATCCTTCCTGAATGTTGAATACCCCTGGATGTTGAGTTCCCAGCCCTGATCATCCTGGAGCCACGTCTCCGTAATCCCAATCACATCATATTTGTTAACATCTATTTGCACAATTAATTCATCCAACTTATTGCGGATACTCCTTGCATTAAGACACAAAGCCTTCAGGCTTGTTTTTTTAACACCCTTTGTCCTTTTAGAATTTTGCTGTACAGTGGCCCTTTTTGTTCTTTGCCTTGGGTTTCTCTGCCCTCCACTTTTCCTCATCTCCTTTCTGTCTTTTGCTTTTGCTTCCTTTTTGTCTCCCTCTGTCTCCCTGTATAGGTTCCCATCCCCCTGCAATATTAGTTTAACTCCTCCCCAACAGCACTAGCAAACACTCCCCCTAGGACATTGGTTCCGGACCTGCCCAGGTGCAGACCGTCCGGTTTGTACTGGTCCCACCTCCCCCAGAACCGGTTCCAATGCCCCAAGAATTTGAATCCCTCCCTGCTGCACCACTGCTCAAGCCATGTATTCATCTGCGCTATCCTGCGATTCCTACTCTGACTAGCACGTGGCACTGGTAGCAATCCCGAGATTACTATATTTGAGGTCCTACTTTTTAATTTAGCTCCTAGCTCCTTAAATTCTTTTCGTAGGACCTCATCCCTTTTTTTACCTATGTCGTTGGTACCAATGTGCACCACGACAACTGGCTGTTCTCCCTCCCATTTCAGAATGTCCTGCACCCGCTCCGAGACATCCTTGACCCTTGCACCAGGGAGGCAACATACCATCCTGGAGTCTCGGTTGCGTCCGCAGAAACGCCTATCTATTCCCCTCACCATCGAATCCCCTATCACTATCGCGCTCCCACTCTTTTTCCTGCCCTCCTTTGCAGCAGAGCCACCTACGGTGCCATGAACTTGGCTGCTGCTGCCCTCCCCTGATGAGTCATCCTCCCCAACAGTACTCAAAGCAGTGTATCTGTTTTGCAGGGGGATGACCACAGGGGACTCCTGCACTATCTTTCTTGCACTGCTCTTCCTGTTGGTCTTCCATTCCATATCTGGCTGTGGACCCTTCTCCTGCGGTACGACCAACTCACTACACGTGATACTCACGTCATTCTCAGCATCGTGGATGCTCCAGAGTGAATCCACCTTCAGCTCCAATTCTGCAACGCGGACCGTCAAGAGCTCGAGGCGGATACACTTCCCACACACGTAGTCGTCAGGGACACCGGAAGTGTCCCCGAGTTCCCACATGGTACAGGAGGAGCATATCACATGACTGAGCTCTCCTGCCATGTCTTAACCTTAGATACCCTTAAATTGGTAATAACAATGTTATAGTTCACTTACTGATATAAAAAATAAAAGAAAAGCTACTCACCCAACACCAGCCAATCACTTACCCCATTGGCTGTGACGTCACTTTTTGATTACTTTCTACTTCTATTTTGCTTTCTCTCCCGCTGTAGCTGCACCGGTATGCTTTTGACAGGTCGCTCCCCTCTCACCAACTGCCGCTGGCTCTCGATCTCCCGCTGGGCTTTTGACAGGTCGCTCCCCTCTCACCAACTGCCGCTGGCTCTCGATCTCCCGCTGGGCTTTTGACAGGTCGCTCCCCTCTTCACTCAAATGGTTCTGAATCTTTGGAATTTTCTACTCCAAAGGGCTGTGGACGCTCAGTCGTCATGTAATTCAAGTCAGAGATCGATAGATTTTTGGAGATCTAAACGAGTAAAGTGATACGGGCATAATGCTGGAAGATGGAGTTGAGTTTGAAGATCAGCCATGGTCCTGTTCAATGGCGGAGCAGGCCCGAAATGCCAAATGGACTACTCGTGCTCTTATTTCTTCTGTTATATTCATTTGAGATAGTAATTTTCTCATTGCACATATCCCGCTTGTGTTACTGTGTGCTTTAACACATTTATTTTTATTTCCAATGCCTAGATACTTTATTTAATTTTCCAAATATGTTTGAGGTGCCAGCCCTTCCCTACTGTCGGCTGTGTCTCCTTTAGCTACATTTAAATGTCATTTTTGTAAAAGTTTCTCCTCATAATAAGTCTTCTGTTTGATTTATTTTCAACGATGAAAATGGGCCTGAAATTCCAGCCTCTCTGGGTACATATGCAGTGTGTACAGACCTGACCAGGCCCGGCAAAAGCCAGTTTTCCACATGCGTTGAAAACTGGCTTTTTCAATCTGTCAAGTTCTGGCCTGACAGATCCAATGCATCTCGTCAGTAATGGCATTCGCATGGGCAAGATTGCGCTATTTACCCAGCTCTTGCCTGGCGAATATCCTTAAAACACTTGCGCCTCGTAAAAGCAACCTCATAGCCTACTTTTACCAGCTTAAGGATTTGAAAAAAATATAAAAATATCTAAAAATAAAATTTAAAACTACAATGTTCTGTTAAAATTCCTCTGATCGGATTTTAAATCCGGTAGGGTTTTGCGCAAGTGCGTAGAGGTGAAAGTCGCACATTCGCTACTCCAGAAATGCTGCACAACCTATTCTTATTCCAACCGTCATCGAAATCCTGCCACGCACTGTTTCCAGATGCCAGCAAGTGGCGGGAAAAAACACATGGCCCTGAGCCCGCCTTGGAGCTAAGTTGGGGGGCGTCTCGAAGTTGCCATTGGATCAGAGAAGGGGAATGATCCATGACAGAAGAAGCATGAGCGTCCACTGCGTGCCTGAAGGAGCATTCGGCCCACTTCAGCATTTGTTCCATAGAGAACAATGAAAAATGAACATGTTGAACATATTCTTCACGCCTGATATCACTATCAACATCGCCACTGGAATTCTGTTGCTCAATGATGAACGCTTCAGGAATGTTCACAGAAACATAGAAACATAGAAAATAGGTGCAGGAGAAGGCCATTCAGCACTTCGAGCCTGCACCACTGTGCAATATGATCATGGTTGATCATGCACCTTCAGTACCCCATTCCTGCTTTCTCTCCATACGCCTTGATCCCTTTAGCTGTAAGGTCACATCTAACTCCCCTTTGAATATTTTTAACGAACTGACCTGACAACTTCCTCTGGTAGAGAATTCCACAGGTTCATATTACTCTGAGTGAAGAAGTTTCTCCTCATCTCGGTCATAAATGATTTACTCCTTATCCTTAGACTGTGACTCCCTAGTTCTGGACTTCCCCAACATTGGGAATATTCTTCTTGCATCTAATCTGTCCAATCCCGTCAGAATTTTACATCTTTCTATGAGATCCCCTCTCATTCTTCTAAATTCCAGTGAATATAAGCCTAGTCGATCCAATGTTTCTTCACATGTCAGTCCTGCCATCCGAGAATCAGTCTGGTGAACCTTCGCTGCACTCCCTCAATAGCAAGAATGTCCTTCCTCAAGTTAGGAGACCAAAACTGTACACAATACTCCAGGTGTGGCCTCACCAAGGCACTGTACAACTGCAGTAAGACCACCTTGTTCCTATACTCAAATCCTATCGCTATGAAGGCGAACATGCCATTTGCCTTCTTCACCACCTGCTGTACTGCATGCCAACTTTCAATGACTGATGTACAATGACACCAAGGTCTTGTTCCACCTCCCCTTTTCCTAAACTGTCACCATTCAGATAATATTCTGCATTCCTGTTTTTGCCACCAAAGTGGATAACTTCACATTTATCTACATTATACTGCATCTGCCATTGATTTGCCCAGTCACTTTAGCTGTCCAAGTCATCCTGCAGCGTCTTAGCATCCTCCTCCTGCTCACACTGTCAACCAACTTAGTGTCATCTGCAAACTTGTAGATATTATATAACACTTCCTTCGTCTAAATCATTAATGTATATTGTAAATAGCTGGGGTCCCAGCACCGAACGTTGTGGTACCCCACTAGTCACTGCCTGCCATTCTGAAAAGGACCTGTTTATTCCTACTCTTTGCTTCCTGTCTGCCAACCAGTTCTCTATCCACGTCAATACGTTACCCCAATACCATATGCTTTCATTTTGCACACTAATCTCTTGTGTGGGACCTTGTCAAATAATGTTTAGAAATAATGTATTCAGATCATTGGCCTTCTGGCAGGTAAAGACGTTTTAGTTAATTCAGCGATGCATACCTTCACTCCAAAAAGAGCAGATCGGAGATGCAGTACCAATAAAGCAATGCTTTAACAGTGACTTTTAAAGATTCTCAGGCTCAAATTTGTGCCTCAGCCATAATCTCAATGATCGGTCAAACAGTCTGGAGCGCTTGGATGCCCAAGCATTTTTCACTAATCCTATGACCCTATGACTGAGCAGATTATCTAATTCAGATATTGGAGCACTGACATGAAACAGCATATATCTCAGCTGATGCACATAATCATATTTGTGTGTCCCTTAATATATTCTAAAACATATCATCTTTGACTATATGCAGATTCCATATATTTTTAACTTTTAGCAGCTCAGCGACAGTAACTTTTGTTGCAAATAAAATATATATTTTATAGAACGTGTAGCAAGATCTACTCATTATCTTTAGAATCGAGACAACTGGGTGAAATTAATTTATATATGATAGTTGGAGAGATAGATAGGTGGACAGACAGGCAGAAAGACCATTACCCTATATAGGACGATTAAGCAAGTCAGTAACTTTGTGACCCACATAACCTTCCTCCCACAATACTTCAACTAACACTATCAGAATAACCTTCTAGTTATTTCTCCCACATGTACTTATCTGGCTTCCCCTAAATGCATCTATAATTTTCGCCTCAACTACATCATGCAAGTTCCACTCTGTAACTAATCTCTGGATAAATACATTTTTCCTCAATTTCTTGGTGGATTTATTAGCATCTATCTTATATGAATGGACACTCGTTCTGGTCTCCCCCACATTTCGATATATATTTGCACGAATTGCTAGATGACAAATGACCTTCAAATGAAAAAATGATGATTCAATAATGTATTTTATTTTATTGCTTTTGACTATGGCATTACTCATAACCAGTTGGAATAATACGTATTGCGGATTCGCAGCTCGGACAAGTTTAAATTTCGTAGATTTAGAAAAGAGAGGTTGAGAAATGTACCTACAACAACAAACAACAACTTATGCAGTCAATTTTGACACCAAGCCACATAAGGAGAATTTAGGGCAGGCGATTAAAAGCTTCATCAAAGAGGTAGGTTTTAACGAGTGTCTTAAATGAAGAAATAGAAGTAGAGACAGATGGAGAGGTTTAGGTTAAGACTTAGAAAGATTATGGCCACGGCAGCTAAAGGCACGGCCACCAATACAAGAAAACTAAACATGTAGAATGGGCATATTATTGGCAAATTAAATTTAACACAGATCAATGTGATGTACTACATTTTGTTAGGAAGGATAGGGAGATCACATTATTTGGAGGGTAAGAGTCTAGGTGGGTTAGAGGAACACAGGGATCTCGGAGTACAAATACTTCAACCGCTGAAGGTTGCGACACCAGGTTAGCAAGGCCTTGAAAAAAGAAAACCAAGCACTGGGGTTTATTTCTCGAAGTATAGAATTGAAAAGTAGCTACGTTAAGCTCAACCTGTATTAAACCTTGGTTAGAACGCACTTTGAGTACTGCGTACCCTTCTGATCACTATATAATAAAAAGGAAATAGGGTCCCTAGTGAGGGTGCAGTGAAGATTTCCAAGGATGACACAATAAATGCGCAGGTTTACATATCAGGAAAGGATGAACAAGCTGGTCAAGTTTTATCTTTCAAAGAGAAGGCTGACGGGTGACCTAATAGAAGTTTATAACATTACGAACGGTTTAGATAGAGTTGATATCGAGAGAATATTTCCACTTGTGGGCAAGAGGCCGTAAATATAAAATAGCAACCAATAAATCCAATTGGGAATTCACGAGAAACTTCTTTACCCAAAGAGTGATGAGAATGTGGAACTCGCTATCACGTGTGGTTAAAGCGAACAGTATACATGTATTTATGGGAAGGTTATACAAGCATATGGGGAAGAAGGGAATAGAGGGTTCTGCTGATAGATTTAGGTGAGAACAGACGGGAGGAGACTCGAATAGACCATAAACGCCGGCTTGGACTGGTTCGGCTCAATAGCCTGTTTTTGTGCCATATATACAACGTTTTCCTACATAATCCAATAGGGGAGCGAATACGGAGAATTGTGATGATCTGGAATTCACTTGCAGCATTAGAATTGAGGCAGACACTATGTGAAAATTAAAGATTGAATTCGATAGATGTACTGTGCATTAGGAGTTGAACATAGTAAATAGAAGCTATTTACAATATGCATCAATGATTTAGATGAAGGAATTGAATGTAATATCTCCAAATTTGCAGATGACGCTAATCTGGGTGGCAGTGTGAGCTGTAAGGTGGATGCTACGAGGCTGCAGAGTGACTTGAACAGGTTAGGTGAGTGGACAAATGAATGGCAGATGCAGTATAATGTAGATAAATGTGACGTTATTCACTTTGATGGCAAAAAGAGTAAGACAGAATATTATCGGAATGGTGACAAATTAGGATAATGGGAGGTGCAACGAGATCTGGGTGTCATGCTACATTCAGTCATTGAAGTTTGGCATGCAGGTACAGCAGGCGGTAAAGAAGGCAAATGGTATTTTGGCCTTCTTAGCTAGATGATTTGAGTATAGCAGCAGGGAGGCCTTACTGCAGTTGTACAGAGCCTTGGTGAGGCCACACCTGGAATATAGTGTTCAGCTTTGGTCTGCTAATCTGAGGAAGGACGTTCTAGTTATTGACGGAGTGCAGCGAAGGTTCACCAGATTGATTCCCGGGATGGCAGGATTGGCATATGAGGAGGGACTGGATCAACTGGGCTTGTATCTACTGGAGTTTAGAAGAATGAGAGGGGATCTCATCGAAACATATAAAATTCTGATGAGATTGGACAGGTTAGAAGCAGGAACAATGTTCCCGTTACTGGGGAGTTCCAGAGCTGGGGGCACAATCTAAGAATAAGGGATAAGCTGCTTAGGATCGAGATGAGGAGAAACTTCTTCAGTCAGCGAGTGGTTAACTTGTCGAATTCTCTACTGCAGAAAGTTGTTGAGGGCAGTTCGTTACATATATTCAAAAGGGAGTTAGATATGACCCTTACGGCCAAAGGGATCAATGGGTATTGAGAGAAAGCAGGAAAGGCATACTGAGGTTGAATAATCAACCATGATCTTATTGAATGGTAATGCAGTCTTGAAGGGCAGAATGGCCTGCTCCTGCAGCTAATTTCTATTTTTCTATGTTTCTATGTAAGCAGGAGTAGACTACCTCACCTCTCGAGCCTGCTCTGCCTTTCAATACGATCATGGCTGCTTGATCTTGGCCTTAGCTCCACTTCCCTGCCCAATCCCCCTAAACCTTAACTGTTTTATCCTTAAATAATCTCTTTAGCTCCATTTTAAATATATTCAATGACCCAGCCGCCACAGCATCTGGGTTAGAGAATTCGGAATATTCACGACCCTCTGAGAGAGGAAATTCTAATTTCCGTTTGAAATGGACGACCCCTTATTCTGAGTCTATGCCTCCGATTTCTAGATTCCCCCGAGAGAAAAAATCCTCTCTGCTTCCAATCTATCAAGCCCTCTCAGAATCTTATACGTTTTAATAAGATCACCTCTCATTCTTCTAAACTCCAATGAGTATAGACCGAACTTGTTCAACCTTTCTTCAGATGACAACTTGTTCATCTCATGAATCAACCTCGTGAACCTTCTCTGAACCAGCTTCAATGCAAGTATATCCCTCCATAAATCAGGAGACTACGCAGTACTCCAGGTACTGGGCCTTAGTGAGGCCCCACCTTCAATATTGTGATCAGTTTTGGTCTCCTAATCTGAGGAAGGACGTTCTTCCTATTGAGGGAGTGCAGCGAAGGTTCATCAGACTGATTCCAGGGATGGCTGGATTGTCATATAAGGAGAGACTGGATAAACTGGGCCTTTATTCACTGGAGTTTAGAAGGATGAGAGGAGATCTCATAGAAATGTATAAGATTCTGATAGGACTGGGCAGGTTAGATGCGGGAAGAACGTTCCCGATGTTGGGGAAGTCCAGAACCAGGGGACATAGTCTTAGGATGAGGGGTAGGCCATTTAGGACTGAGATGAGGAGAAACTGAGAGAGCTGTTAACCTATGGAATTCCCTGCCGCAGAGAGTTGTTGATGCCAGTTGATTGGATATATTCAAGAGGGAGTTAGATATGGCACTTACGGCTAAGGGGATCAAGGGGTATGGAGAGAAAGCAGGAAAGGGGTACTGAGGGAATGATCAGCCATGATCTTATTCAATGGCGGTGCAGGCTCGAAGGGTCGAATGGCATACTCCTATTTTCTATGTTTCTATGTTTCTATGTATAGTTTCATCAACGTTCTGAACATTTGCAACAGGACTTCTTTACTTTTATATTCCATGCCCCTTGCAATAAAGGTCAACGTTTTATTTGCTTTCCTAATTACGTGCTGAAGCTCCACACTAACATTATGAGTATAATGTACAAGGACTCCCAAATCCCTCCGTACCGCTGAACTTTGTAATATCTCTCCATTTAAATAATAATTTCCTTTTATAAAATGTTTCCTACCACCGTGGTAAACGTCACATTTTCAGAAACAATTAAATGTGATTTGGATCTTTGACTGAAGTGAATCTAAATTGTGGGGACAGACTGATTAGGCTCAATTTCCTGTTTCAGTGATGTCAATTTTAGGGATTTGTATGCACAATCTACTGTCAGGTGCGGCTAAGTGTGCAGCACTCTCGCTAAGTCAAAGGTAGTGGGTTGACATCTACACTCCATAGATTTAAACACACGCATGTAGGCTGACAAACCAGTACAGTTCTGAGGGAGTGTGGAACTATCGGATTCTGTCGTCTGATGCGTGTAAATGAAGCGCCGTCTGCCTTCTCATATTGACGTAGAAGATCTTATGGCATTATGTGCAGACGACGAGAGGAGTTCTCCACGGTGTCCTGGCCAAAATATTCCCCACAACCAAAATTATTTGTGAGAGCTGGCTTCGTGAAAATTAGTGCTGTTTTTCTTACATTATATAAGTACTTCACAAATACATTGAATTTAAAGCATTTTAGGACATGCTGTGTTTGCGATAGGCGCTATCGACATGCAAGTTCTTTATTTTTACTGTAAGCATGATGTCCCTCTCCAGAATGGGAGTTCAGATCAGATCCTTGTGTTTTGTGCTTTAATCGAGAAAATATCTGAAGACGAATTGGTCTTAATGAAATGAATAAGATATTCTTAGTTTCTTGTTTGATTAAGGCAAGAGAATTAAACTGGTTCGCTACAAATGGGAATCCTAATATGAGCCTTCTGCTCGAGGGAAAAAAATACAGCTTACCGTTATAATAATAATTCCTGTTCAGGTCCAATTACCAGAAATTGACCGAGAGCACTCCACGAGCAGACGAAAGTAAAGCAGAACTGATGAGGAATTCCCAATTGTTGGGGCAGAGTTTGCCCACCAACGGCCCGGCAAGGACGGATGAAACTCATAGGTTTGCTGAAAGCAGGCGTAGGAGTCTGTTTCACATAGGCTTGGGCAGATAAGTGGAAAGTAACATTCGCACCACACAAGTGCAAGGCATTGACGATATCCAACAAGTGCGAGTGTAACTTCAACAGTCTTATCATCGCCGAATCCCGTACCATCAACATCCTGGGTCACCACTATCTAGAAACTTAACTGAACCAGCCATACATATAATGTGGCCATCAGAGCAGGCCAGAGATTGGATATTCTGAGTCTTGTGTCTAACCTCCTCACTCCCAAAGCCTTTCCACTATCAAGGCACAAACCAACAATGTGATGGAATATAGTCGATTTGTCTTGATGAGTGCAGCTCGAACATCACTCAAGAGCATAGACACCATCCAAGAAAAAGCAGCCCTCTTGATTGGCAACTCATCGACCACGTTAAACATTCACTTCTTCCTCCAGCAGCACACCATGGCTGCAGTGTGTTGCACCTGCATGATGGATGACAGCAACTTGCCTTCTAATCCCGTGACCTCTACCTTCTAGAAGGATAAGGGCAGCAGGTGCATGGAAACACCATCACCTGCAAGTTCCCCTCCAAGTCATACACCATCCTGACTTGGAAATATATCGTCATTACTTAATCATCCCTGGTGCAAAATCATGGAACGCCCTTCCAAACGGCACAATAGGTGGACATTCAGCACACGAATTGCAACGGTTCAAGAAGGCACCTCACCATCACCTTCGCCTGCAATTAGGGAATGGAAATAAATGCTGGGCTTGCCAGCGACACCTACATCCAACGACCTGATAAAAAATACATCGTAACGAAAGATCTGCAGTTGAAAAACCACCATTTTGCAATTCCCCGATACCAAGACAAACACAGGGTACCGCCATATACAATATTAACAATGAATTTTGAATAGAAATGCATTGCAGAATGATTAGTCCGCCCTTATATGTTTTCTTACTAAAGGTTAAAGAAACTTTAGAGAAACAAGACACTGATAAAATATATTTCACAAGAAACAAGATACTGATAAAGTTCATGAACACTGGTGGAGAAAATCTGCAAAACAGACTAATAGCTTAACAGCAATAAAATGTATTTGATGGAAATGCACAGGAAAATAATCTCATTCATCCTGTGAGGTTTAAGCCGGTTGAATACTTTGTTTTTATTATTTGTTCATTCACGGGATGGGGGCGTCACTGGCATCGTCAGAATGTATTGCTCATCCCTAATTATCCTAGAGAACATGGTGGTGAACCCTCCTCTTAAACCACTGTAATCCTTCTGGTGAAGTTACTCACACAATGGTGACTTTTCGTAATGGTTTGTTACTACTGAATGGCTGGCTAGGATATTTCAGATGGCAGTTTAGAGTGAATCACCAATCTGTGGGTCTGGGATGACATATACGCTAGACCAGGTTTCCTTACGAAAGGACATTAGTGAACCATAGGTATTTTTTCTCGCATTCCGGTAGTTTCATGGTCATTATTACTAATAATATGTGATATATGTAAGTGTATTTGTGTGTGTGTGTGTGAATGTGTGTGTGTGTGAATGTGTGTGTGCGCGCGTGAGTGTGTGTGCGCGTGAGTGTGTGTGCGCGTGAGTATGTGCGCGTGTGAGTATGTGCGCGCGTGAGTGTGTGTGCGCGTGAGTGTGTGTGCGCGTGTGTGTGAGCATGCTTGTGAGGGTGCGTGTGAGTTTGAGTGAGTGTGTGCGTGAGTGTGTGAGCATGTGTGTGCATGTGTGAACTTCTGTGTGAGCATGTCTGTGAGTGTGTTTGTGTGTGCATGAGTAAGTGTGTGTGAGCGTGTGTGAGAGTGTGTGTGAGCTTGTGTGTGAGTGTGTGTGCGTGTGCGTGGGTGTGAGCATATGTGTGCATGAACGTGTGTGTGAATGTGTGTGTGAGCGTCAGTGTGAGCATGTGTGTGTGAGCATGTTCGTGTGCTCAGCATATGTGTGAGCAAGTGTGCGTAAGTGTGTGAGCTTGTGTGTGAGCATGTGTGTGAGCATGTGTGTGTGTTTGTTTGTGCGTGAGTGTGAGTGTATGTGAGCTTGTATGTGAGTGTGTGTGCGTGAGTGGGAGTGTGTGTGTGAGCGTGTGTGAGAGTGTGTGTGAGTGTGCATGCGTGTGAGTGTGCATGTGGGTGCGTGTGTGTGAGCATGTGTATGAGTGTGAGTGTGAGTGTGAGTGCGTGTGCGAGTGTGAGCGTGTGTGCATGAACGTGTGTGTGAATGTGTGTGTGAGCGTCAGTGTGAGCACGTTTGGGTGAGCATGTCTGTGTGCGTGAGCGTGTGTGTGAGCGTGTGTGTGAGCGTGAACGCGTGCGGGAGCGAGTGTGTGTATGTGTGAGCGTGTGTGTGAGCATACGTGTGAGTGTGCATGCGTGTGAGTGTGCATGTGTGTGCGTGTGTGTGAGCATGTGTATGAGTGTGAGTGTGAGTGTGAGTGCGTGTGCGAGTGCGAGTGCAACTGTGAGTGAGTGTGTGAATGTATGATTGTGTGTGAGCGTTTGTGAGAGTGTGTGTGTTTGATTGTGTGAGTGTGTATGTGCGAGTGTGTGTGTGCATGAGTTTGTGTGAGCGTGCTTGTGTGCGTTTGAGTGAGTGTGTTTTTGTGAGTGTGTGAGCATATTTGTGCGTGTGTGCATATGTGTGTGTGTGTTTGCGTAAGTGTGAGTGCGTGTGAGCATGTGTGTGTGTATGTGTGCATGAGCGTAAGTGTGAACCAGTTTGTGTGCGTGTGTGAGCATGTGCATGTTTGTGTTTGTGTGAGCGTATGTGAACCTGTTGTATGTGTGTGAGCGTGTGTGTGAGCTTCTGTGTGTGTGTATGCGTGAGTGTGAGTGTGTGTCAGTGCGTGTGTGAGTGCGTGTGTATGTGTGTGTGCGAGTGTGAGTATGTGTATGAGTGTGAGTATATGTTTATGAGAGTGAATGTGTGTGTGTCAGAGTGTGTGAGTGTGTGTGTGAGTGTGAGTGTGTGTGTGTGTGTGTATGAGTATGTGTGTGAGTGCGTGTACGTTTGCGCGAGTGCGTTTGTGTGTTTGATTGTGTGAGCGAGTATGTGCATGTGTGAGCGTGTGTTTGAGCATAGAAACATAGAAATTTACAGCGCAGAAGGCGGCCATTTCGGCCCATCATGTCTGCACTGGCTGACAAAGAGCCGCACGGCCTTTGGTCAGCAGCTCTAAAGGTTATATATAAACCTATGAACAATGACGGAAAGGCAAAGAGCACCCAGCCCAACCAGTCCACCCCACAGAACTGTAACAACCCTTACACTAAAAACATCGACACTCCACCCGAACCGGAGCCATGTGATCTCCAGGGAGAGGCGAAAACCATAAGAACACCCAGGTCAAGGTATGGCGAAAAAAATCTGGCAAAATTCCTCTGCAACCCATCCAGGCGATCGAAACCAATCCAGGAGATCACCCTGGCTGTATTCTATTGCGTGCAGTAGTTACTATTATATCTGCGCCGCCCAACAAAATGTCATCCAATCTAATCCCAATTAGCAGCTCTAGGTCCGTAACCCTGTAGTTAATGGCACTTTAAGTGCCCATCAAACCATCCCTTAACAGTGGTGAGGGTTTCTGCATCCATCACTCTTTCAGGCAGTGAATTACAAATCCCCACAACTCTCTGCGAAAAGAAGACCCCACCCCCCTCAAATCCTCTCTAAACCTTCCAACAACCACCTTAAAATTATAGCCCCCTCCACCGGAATTAGACCCTTGCTACCCACTATATCCAGGCCCCTCAATATTTTGCACGCCCCGATAAGGTCTCCTCGCAACCTCCTCTTTTCCAATGACAAGAGGTGACATGATAGGTCCAAGTCAGCATGGATTTGTGAAAGGGAAATCATGCTTGACAAATCTTCTGGAATTTTTTGAGGATGTTTCCAGTAGAGTGGACAAGGGAGAACCAGTTGATGTGGTATATTTGGACTTTCAGAAGGCGTTCGACAAGGTCCCATACAAGAGGTTGATGTGCAAAGTTAGAGCACATGGGATTGGGGGTAGTGTGCTGACATGGATTGAGAACTGGTTGTCAGACAGGAAGCAAAGAGTAGGAGTAAATGGGTACTTTTCAGAATGGCAGGCAGTGACTAGTGGGGTACCGCAAGGTTCTGTGCTGGGGCCCCAGCTGTTTACACTGTACATTAATGATTTAGATGAGGGGATTAAATGTAGTATCTCCAAATTTGCGGATGACACTAAGTTGGGTGGCAGTGTGAGCTGCGAGGAGGATGCTGTGAGGCTGCAGAGCGACTTGGATAGGTTAGGTGAGTGGGCAAATGCATGGCAGATGAAGTATAATGTGGATAAATGTGAGGTTATCCACATTGGTGGTAAAAACAGAGAGACAGACTATTATCTGAATGGTGACAGATTAGGAAAAGGGGAGGTGCAAAGAGACCTGGGTGTCGTGGTACATCAGTCATTGAAGGTTGGCATGCAGGTGCAGCAGGCGGTTAAGAAAGCAAATGGCATGTTGGCCTTCATAGCAAGGGGATTTGAGTACAGGGGCAGGGAGGTGTTGCTACAGTTGTACAGGGCATTGGTGAGGCCACACCTGGAATATTGTGTACAGTTTTGGTCTCCTAACCTGTGGAAGGACATTCTTGCTATTGAGGGAGTGCAGCGAAGGTTCACCAGACTGATTCCCGGGATGGCGGGACTGACCTATCAAGAAAGACTGGATCAACTGAGCTTGTATTCACTGGAGTTCAGAAGAATGAGAGGGGACCTCGTAGAAACATTTAAAATTCTGACGGGGTTAGACAGGTTAGATGCAGGAAGAATGTTCCCAATGTTGGGGAAGTCCAGAACCAGAGGTCACAGTCTTAGGATAAGGGGTAAGCCATTTAGGACCGAGATGCGGAGGAACTTCTTCACCCAGAGAGTGGTGAACCTGTGGAATTCTCTACCACAGAAAGTTGTTGAGGCCAATTCACTAAATATATTCAAAAAAGAGTTAGATGAGGTCTTTACTACTCGGGGGATCAAGGGGTATGGCGAGAAAGCAGGAATGGGGTACTGAAGTTGAATGTTCAGCCATGAACTCATTGAATGGCGGTGCAGGCTAGAAGGGCCGAATGGCCTACTCCTGCACCTATTTTCTATGTTTCTATCCAATCTGTCCTCATAACTAAGACTCTACATTCCAGGCAGCATCCTAATAAATCTCTTCTGCATCATATCTAGTGCAATCACGTCCTTCCTATAATACGGCGAACAAAACTGTACGCAGTACTCCAGCTGTGTCCTAACCAAAGTTTTATACAATTTACGTATCACCTCCCTGCGTGTATATGCCATGCCTTGGCCAATAAAGGCAAGCATTCCATATGCCTTCTTAACTACCGTATCCATCTAGCCTGCTACTTTCAAGGATCTGTGGACAAGCACTCCAAGGTCCCTTTGTTCATCTACACTATTAAGTGGCCTAGCGCTTAATGTGTATACCCTTTCCATATTAGCCCACCCAAAGTGCATCACCTCACATTTCTCTGAATTAAATTCCAAATGGCACTGCTCTGCCCACCTGACCTGTAGATTGATATCCTCTTGCAGCCCTTGACATTCCTATTCATTACTAAGCACACGGCCAATTTTAGTGACATCTGAAAACTGCTTAATCTTACTCCCTATATTCACATCTAAATCATTGATATATGCCACAAAAAGCAAGGGTCCCAGTACTGAGCCCTGCACAACTCCAGTGTAAATATCCTTTCAATCCCCAAAACATCGATCAATTATTACACTTTGCTTCCTATCTCCAAGCCAATTTTGGATCCAACTTGCCACTTTGCCATGGCTCCCACGGGCTTTAAACATCAGTCTACCATGTGGAATATTATCAAATGACTTGCTAAAGTCCATATATACTACGTCGTACGCTCTACCCTCATCGAACCTCTTGGTTAACTCCTCAAAAAATTCAACCAGTTTAGTCAAACACGATCTTCCCTGAACAATTCCGTGCTGACTATCCCTAATTAATTCTTGCCGATCCAAATGCAGAATTATTCTGTCTTTCAGGATTTTTGCGAATAATTTTCCCACCACTGAGGTTAGGCTAATAGGCCTGTAATTACGCGGCCTATCCCTTTTTCCCCTTCTTAAACAAGGGTACAGCATTAGCAGTCCTCCAAACCTTCGGCACCATGCCCATATCAAAACAGGACAGGAAAATGAATGTTAAGGCCTCTGCTATTTCCTCTTTTACTTCGCTCAACTATCAGGGATGTATTTCATCTGGGCCTGGGAAATGATCTACTTTGAAAGCTGCTAAACCCCTTAATACTGCCTCTCTCACTATATTTATTTAATCCTGAATATCACACTCCTCTATAGAAGCAGCTGTATTCCCTCTTTCCTTTGTGAAAACAGAGGCAAGGTATTTGTTAAGATCCCTAACAACATCTTCCGCCTCCACACAAAAATTGCCCTCATGGTCTCGAATAGGCGCCATCCTTTCATTAGTTACCCTCTTACTCTTAATATATTCATAGAACATCTAAGCGTTTCCTTAATTTTACTGGCCAAGAATTTATAGTGTTCTCTTTCTTAGCATTCCTAATATCCTTTTTGAACATTGACTCTTAAATTTCTATGTCTTCTAAAGATTCTAAAGTGTTTAGCCGTTGATATGTGACATGTGTTTGATTGCGTGTATGTGTGTGTGTTTGTGTGCATGAGTTTGTGTGAGAGTGTTTGTATGTGTTTGTGTGAGTGTGTGTTTGTGTGAGCGTGTGTTTGTGTGAGCGTGTGTGTGTGTGTGCGTGAGCATAATTGTGAACCAGTGTGTGTGCGTGTGTGAGCGTGTATGTGTGTGAGTGTGTGTGCGTTTGCGTTTGTGTGTGTGAGTGAGTGTGAGTGTGTGTCAGCGTGTGTCTGTGTGTATGTGTGTATGTGTGTGTGTGTGTGAGCGTATGTGTGTGCGTGAGGGAGTGTATGAGCGAGTGCGTGTATGTGTGTGAGGGCATGTGCATGAGTGTGTGTGTTTGTGTGTGTGAGCGAGTGTGAGAGTGTGTATGCAGTGCATGTGTGAGTGTGCGTGTGAGTGCGTGTGTGTGAGTATGGTGTGTGCGTGATTGTGTGTGTGTGTGTGAGCGAGTGTGAGAGTGTATACGCAGTGCATGTGTGAGCGTGTGTATGAGTGTGAGTGTGTTTGTGTGCATGATTGTGAGAGTGAGTGTTCGTGTGTGTGCTTGAGTGTATGTGTGAGCCAGTGTGTGCGCATGTGTGAGCGTGTTTGTGAGCATATGTGTGAGTGTATGTGCCTTTATGCGAATGAGTGTGTGTGTGTGAGCGTGTGTGTGAGCGTGTATGTGAGCATGTGTGTGAGTGTGTGTGTGCATGTCTGTGAGTGCGCGAGAGCATGTGTGTGAGCGTGTGTGTGTGAGCGTGTGTGTGTGCGTGAACGTGTGTGTATGTTAACGACTGTGCATGCGCAGTGCGTATGAGTGCATGTGAGTGTATGTGTGTGTGTGTGAGCGTGTGTCTGTGCGCGTTAGCGTGTGGGAATGTGAGCGGGTCTTTGGGTGTGTGTGACTGTGATTGTATGTATGACTGTGTGTGTGTGTATATATGAGCGCATGCGCATGCGAGCTTGTGTGTGTATGAGTTTGTGTGAATTGGCCGCCGCTCGCTGCTTTTTTTATAGCCATGACCTGCCACAGAAGGTCTCTCACAGGTCGGGGACGTGATACCAAGTAAAGCTCACTCCAAACTGTCCCACCAGCAGGTACAGACAGGTTAGATACAGATTAAATCTCCCTCTACACTGCCCTATCCAACTCAGAGGGCAGGTGCAGCACCAGTTAGATATAGAGTAAAGCTCTCTCGACTGTCCCCATCAAACACTGCCATGGACAGTTTGGCTGCATGCCACTCTAGAGAACAACGGGAGCTGGTGCTGGAGAGCAACGGCAATGAAGTCACCGACGGGATTGACTGTCACCATAATCCAGGTCGCTGATTTGAGCGTGGGCAGGTACAGCTAGGTAGGAGCGGTGAGATTAGGGCACAGGAGCGGCGAAGTGATTGGGGCGCAGAAGAGGCATGGGTTCGGGCCAGCAGAGGCGAGGGCCCCGGGTTAGCACAGCCAGCCCACACTGTGATATGTATGTGCAATAGCTCCGTGCAGCACAGCTGGTCTCCAGTCGTCTTGGTTAATCCTTGCCACTGGATCAAGTCCTCGCGTTGTCAAGCCCAGTGTGTTAGCTGTTGTGCAACGGTTAAAAAATCAGTGCACAGATATCTTCTACCTTTCTATATCAGCTCCCTGATTGTAACACCTGTGAACCCATCCCTTTTTGGTGGACGAAAGTCATCCTCGATACGAGGGCCCATTTAAGAAGAAATACTGACACGAGATTGGTTTTCAGTTATATAATTAACTGAATTTAAATCGTCAAGTTGCTGTGGTGAGATTTAATTCACGACATAGTTATTAGTTCAGACCTCTGGATTATTAGCCCAGTGACGTAACCATTATGCCACCATACCCGCTGCTTGTCCGACATCCTGTTCTGGATGAGCAGACATTTTCTGCAATTAACGATTGACAAACTGAAGAAGATAGGCTCTGAAATCCCGATTCCTTCTCCTGTGGGCGTTCGACTTAATTCGAGAGAAAAGATGCAAACTAAGCTTTTGCTGCTGCGCCCACCAGAGATCCCCGTCCAGAGGCCTACTCTCACTGTAAATCAGAGCGCCTGCACATCCGCCGGAATGTAGAGCTAGCGCTGGAGGCACGTGGCACAAGGCAGCCAATCCAGAAAGTATTTTCTCGTTCATATTAATGGGAACTCCGTAAGTAGGAGTTCTCATTATTATGATTGAGAAACATATCCACAACACCAAAACACCAATAATAAATAGAAAGAAAACATCGCATATTTAACATTAATTTAAATTAATTTAAATAAATGACTTAGAAACAATAAACATTATCCGATTTTTTAAATTATGGTTTAAAATTAACTTACCTGAGTGAGCACGGTTTTTAACAGGAAAATATGTTTTTTTGATTAGATTTTTTAATTTTTTCTATGTTCTAAAACTCATGCTGGTAAAAGTAGGCAAAGCACCTGCTTTTAGCAGGCGCAAGCGGTTTAAGGACATTCGCTGTGCAAGGGATAGGCGAATACAGCAACCTTACCCATTCGAAGGTCCTTGCTGCCGAGATGTGTTCAATAGATACCAGAACTTAACAGATCGGTAAAGCCAGTTTCCGGTGCATTCGCATCGCGTGCCAAAAAATTGGCTTTTGTGATGCCTTTCTGGGTCCGTGAACTCTCCATACGGACCTGGGAGGCCGGGATTTCAGGGACATTGTCTTTGGTCCCCGCCACAAACTCTTTTCCCTAGCCACTGAATCCAGCCCACCGTGACATCTGTCTGAGCCCGAACCACACTTATAGCAAACTTGTGTGACATATTTGACCATGGAATGTGCTTTACGACCACATATTCATGGTATAACCAAGAACGCCTATTTGCACCTCCATAACATAGCCCGTCTCCGACCTTGCCTCAGCTCATCCGCTGCTGAAACCCTTATCCGTGACTTTTCTACCTGTAGACTTGACGATACCAATGAACTCCTGCTGGCGGCCCACGTTCTACCCCACGTACACTTGAAGTCATTCAAAACTCGGCTGACCGTGTGCTCGCTCCCACTATAATCCGATCGCACATCACCCTGTGCTCGCTGATGTACATTGGCTCCCCGTTAATTAACATCTCGATTTCAAAATTACCATCCTTGTTTTCTAATCCCTCCATGACTTTGCCGCTCGCTATCTCTATAATCTCCTCCAGTCCCATAACCCCCGGCCTCCCCGAGAAATCTGCACTCCTTTAATTCTGTCCTCTTAAGAATCCCTGATTGAAATCTTTTAACCACCAGTGGACATGCTTTCTGTTGGCTCTGCCCTATAATCTTGAACTCATTGCCTAAACCTCTCCGCCTCTCTACCTCTCTTCCGTCCTTTAAGGCAAGCCTTAAAACCTAACTCTTTGACAAAGTTTTTGGTCACCGACACTAATCCTTCTTATGTGGCTCTGTGTCAAAATCTTTATCTTATAATACAACTGTTAAGCGCCTTCCGTCGTTTTACCACGTTAAAGGCGCTATATAAATGCAAGTTGTTGTTGTTGTGAGCGGCAGTGCAGAGTCTGCCTTCTTTATTCTAGCTGTAATATATTACATATTGCAGACACACATATGTGTCAGTTGTGCAGTAACATTTGATGGAAAATTGTAAGAAATGGCGCAATAGCATGAACACATTTCGTTCTTCTGTTTCTGCATCCGGTTGCAATTGTTGTATGGTCGGACTCCAATGAGAGAATGTTTTCCACCGGTTTCAAACTAGGTTTCTGAGTGGACGCCGTTACAGTAATAGTCCAATTTTCCTCACCATTATTGTTCAATTTTCTACAAAACCGTTACAAAATATTTAACTGTCCAAATATTTTTCAGTCTGCATTTCAATGATTGCAGTGGAAAAAGCGACCCTAAGACTGATTATTACTTCTGACTACAATTCTTGCTATTGGGCTCAAACAGAACCTGTCATTCACACGTCATGTGCAATTTAAACTAACGCCTCCAGATGCATCACCAAAGTCTATGTCCCCTTAACTGATTGAAAAAGTTTGCATATTACCACTTGTGGGTCAGCCATATCATACAATACCAGCTCTCCAGGTCTACCTGCAATCCCATTATACTGCAGAATGAACTCCGATTCTCTAAACATATTCTTGCAGCTTCTTTCTGTCTTTAACCCACTAAATCGTAGCTTATGGAAAGTTTTAAGAAATGGCGCAATATCTTCAACACATTTCGTTTTTCTGTTTCTGTGCCTGATTGCGATGTTGTGCAATTGTTGTGTGGTCGGACTCCACGGAAGAATGTTTCCGTCGGTTTCAGACTAGGTTTTCGGTTAAGATAAGGTTCCTTCCCACGGCACCTTCCCATGCAAGCGTAGTTGATGCAACTCCTGTGCTATTATCTCCTCCCTTCCAACTTTACAGGGCAGCAAACACTTCATACAGGTGATACAGAGATTTACTTGCACATGTTACAATTCAGCATCCTGTATTCGCTGCTCACGATGTATTCTCATCTACATTGGAGCAACCAAACGCAGATTGGGTGATCGCTTTGCAGAACATATCAGTTAAGTTTGTGAATCTAATCCCCAGCCTCCTGTCACGCGTCACTTTAATTCTCCGCTCCACTCCTTCTCACATCTCTCACTCCTCGGCCTCCTACATTGTTACAACAAATCTCAATGTAAATTCGAGGAACAGCAACTTTCGATCAGGCACTTTATTGCCACCCGGACTCAACATCGAGTTCTACAATTTCAGACCATAGAGCCTGCCCCTTTTTTTTGCACATTGCACCTGTTGATGACTCTGCCATTCCCATTTACACCTCTTCTAGACTCATCTTTTGTTTATTTACTAGTATCATTACTTTTTGCTTAGCGTTATCATCCCTTTTGTCTTTTAATCTCTACTGCCTTCCATACTATCACAGAAATTTCCCTTTGTTCTTTTGTCCCATTCCCCTTTCCCTACGTTGAAAATTGCTTAAAAATCGGCTACATCTTTAACTTTTTACAGTTCTGACCAAGGGTCACATACCTGAAACGTTACCTCTGTTTCTCTCTCCACAAATTCTGCCTGATCTGCTGAGTATTTCTAGCATTTTCCTTTTTTAATAACAGGTTAACATACACTGGGTCCAATTAGCCTCCCACCCTCAATGATATTTCAGCAAACAGGGTCTATTACTGAGACCGTTTGACATAATTTCATCACCGTGTTATCTTTCAACACGTCAAAATACATATTAAACAGATTCTGGATGTAAAGTTACCCGAAGTCATATCAGGTACCGATTTCTAATAACAGTTCCAGTATCTATGTAGACCCAGCAGTATTTTAGCACTACGCATGCGTTGAATGGGTTCCTATTTTAATAAAGGATTGCCTAGCCGGCGTACATTGCTGATATCATTGTTATTTTGTCGGTGCTTATGAATTTTGATGGTCCGCTCTGCGTGGCCCAAAAGGTACTAACTTTCTAAGCATTTGCTTGAATCATTGATCATACTGCAATACAATGAATCCATTCCGACCATCATGGCTGTGTTGTGTCTTTGAAAAATCTCTTCAATTAGCCACACCTCACTGCTCTTTCTCGGTAGCTCTGCGATTTATTGCTTTCAGTATATCCACTATCCTTTAGAGAGTTACTATTGAATTCGCTTCCAGCACCCTTTCAGCCAATGCATTCCCGATCATAACAACTCATTGAGTAAAATAAAATCGTCTCATCGCTCACCTTGATTTTTTGAAAATTATCTTAGATCTGTGTCCTTTGACGTGCGAGTGGAAACACTCCATTCCAATCTACTCTATTAGATTCCCCCAGAATATTGAACGCATACATTAAATTTCACCTAATATTCTTTCTCTATTGAGTACAATCCCCACATCGCAAGTGACTCTACATAACTGAAGTCCTTCGTTTTGCAAATAAGTCCCTCTGCTCCATCCCCAAATCCTTCAAATCCCTTTTAAATTGTGGTGCCCAGAATTGGACATAATACTTTAGCTGAGGTCTATCCAGTGATTATTGAACATTCATCACCCCTTCTCTGCTTGCTCAAAATATGCCATTAATTATTAAGCAAAGCACAGCGTATATTTTTTTTTAATTGTCCCCGTCAAACTTGTTTAAGATCTTCTATCATTCAGCTGAATTTTTCTCCTTAGAAAGTTTACAGAATTCTAGAAGTTTACAGCACCCAAAGTGGGAGATACAGGTCACTGACATTGTTCAGCCATCTGGAAGAAATCGCACTCTCATGCTGTTTTTCCATAGTCCTGCTGAAAACGTCTATGAAGTAACGCTTAACACTGAACAGAGACGAAATGTTCTCTCCCTCAAATGCTAATTGTGTCAAATAACTAACATCTGCAACAATCCTCTGACCATAGGAGTTAATCGTAAACCCTCTACTCATTGTCCATCAACCTCCCCTCTTCTGCTCCAGGGAAAGCTCATAGATGAACTGTAACTCGAGACATAATACAGTCGAACATTAAAACTATTAAATCAGCAAGGACACGCCTGTCTCTCAGAATCTGACTGATATTTTCTATCTATCTATCTATCTAACTATCTATCTATCTTTCTATTTTTCTATCCATCCATCCATCTATCCATCCATGCATCTTTCCCTCTTTCTCTCTCTCTCATATGAGAGAGAGAGAAAAAGAGAAAGATGCATGGATATGCATATATATACATCAACTATATATCAGTTCATCTATTTATCAGTTCATCTATTTATCTACTATGTTGTCGATTCTGCTTCTCAGTAAGAACAAAAGTGCTAGATATTAAATGAATCGTCTTTTGGCATGTTTTCATTTGCTGAAGACATCCTAGTGCCTGTTATAGGACCACTCTAAAAATTGAGTGTTCCTGAGCGGAGATGATGACTGCGGCCGTTATGCGTAAGGTACGTTTTTCTATTGGATCACATGGCCCTAGGAGGCAAAGTAGTCTGCATCCCGGCTGCCCTGTGCTCCATCTGGTAGCTTCCAGCTGGGATTGCATGGAGCCCTGATGGCGTTTACATCTTTTGCTCTATTAGCCAATATGAGTTCCACAGCTGCAGTGTATCTTAACTTTAAATACTGGTAAATGGTAAAAATATTCGCCCTGAAATTTTAGTTTGGCCTTCCCGCGAGCATTTTAGAGAAAAAATAGGCACCTACCTTAAGCTGGTACCCACGTTGGACCTTCCAATGCTGTGGCCTCCTTCAACTGCGATTCGCAGCGAGTGCACGTCAATGCGTGCACAGCCCCTGAGCTGGACTCTGGGCAGCCAATCAGCTACCGTATCACAGTAATAGGAGTTCTGCAGTGTCTTAAACTCCTATTACTATGATTATGATAGAGCCCAAAACACCCAAAACACTAATTAAAAAATAGAAAATATTTAGACTATATTCATTTAAATTAAAGTTATTAATGTCTTAAAAAAAATAATTTCGCGATTTGTTTAAAATTTTTTAGAAATAAATCTACCTTTGTGGGGAGGGTTTTTAATGATAATATATGTTTTAATAACTTTAGTTTTGTATGTTTTTGTGTTTTTTACAACATTTGCACCTGTAAAAGTAGTCTATGCGTCTGTTTTTTCAGGCACAAGATTTCTTAGGACATTTGTAAGCGTAAATATCGGAAATTTCCAATTACATCTGAACTCGCTCACGATTTGGCGACGATCTTTCAAGGCAGAAACTTGACAGATCGGAAATGCTGGTTTCCAGCGCAGTAGGAACTCCTTACGGACCCTGGGAGGCTGGAATTTCAGGACAATTTGTTCCTTTGTAATGGTTTAACTGATTATAACAACATGCTCCAATTAACTGTTTGAATTTACTTGACATCTCTGTTGCAACTTGACTCCTGCAGAAAAAGCTGCATCATATCCGTTATGTACAGGGCAATTAAGAAACATAAAGCAACTCATTCGTTCCAGAATCGGAACAGAGCATTCTAATCTCATTGGAACATGGTTACTTTCTCAGTAATTCTTGGGATCGGTGAGTATGGTCGGCTGGTCTGTTGACTTTAACTCCTAGCGGGACAAAGATCATTTAATCTTTCAGAAAAACGCTTCGATTGAACAACTGGATGCACAAATCTTAGTTCGGAGTTATTTGAAATGAGCATATTCAATATATGACTGAAGTCTCAAGCAACCTGGATTATCATTTAACATGACACAAACTGAATTAATGTTTTGGGTACCGTAAAACAGAATGCGAAAGGCTGTCTCGAAGGAGCTGACTAATAATACCGTACTGCTTTCAAGAGGATTAACAGAAGCTGGAGACGATATGTAGTGAAGCTAATAGGAATAGTTGATAGATCATTCTCTCTCTGCCTGTCTGACTATCTGTCTGTCTGTTTGTCTACCTATTTATCTATCTATCCATCTCTTGCTATTTCTCCATCAATTTTTCTGTTTATCTCATTCCTTGTCTGTGCCTATGTACCTATGTATATCGACGCTGACCATTACACTTTCTAGTAATAATCTTGTGGAAAATGATGTAATGCGTTGTAAATTCGAATGTAATTTGCTTTGAAATAATAGGATCTATACGGTTACTGAGCCAGTTGTTAGCAAACTGTTGCATATTGAGCCTTACTTGTACTGAATTACAAAGTTGCAACGTAATCTGAGATGAAGAAAGCTGAAGACAATTAGAGAAGTGTCAAAATCTAACTTCTGAGAATTGGTGGGTTGCTTGACATGTTAGTAACTTATTGATGAATTAAATGTTTTACTTGCTCTGTTTGTTATTTTTCATTTAGTTCATCTCGTGTCACTTGTGGGATATGAAATAGTATGTGAGTATGTGAAAATAAATTAATATAACATTTAATAAGTTTTATATTTTCAGTACTTGATTGCTCCATAATGGGGAAGCTTTAGATTTATGGGAATTTAACAAATGTGTTCGTAAAATTGCACAAGTATTCGCAATACGTATTACAGAAAGACTTGTGTAACTTTATGTGACTCTTCCTTTAATTGCTATTAGTCAGAACAATTTATTTTAGAGCAGTGTTCACGGGTTCTCCTTGTTTAAAAAAATGACTACTATCTATCTGTGTAACCTCCTCCAGCCCTAATAACCCCACAGATCTCTGCCTTCCTCCGATTCTGGTCTTTTGTGCAACCACGATTTAATCGCTCCACATTGGCATCGCTGTCTTCAGCTGCTTGGGTTTCAGCTCTGAAATTTCCTCCATTAAACGCTTCAACTCGCTATCTCTCTCATCTTCTTTAAGATGTTCCATAAAACCTAACATTTGAGCAAGCTTTTGGTGACATGTCCTAATGTCTTGTTGTGAGGATCAGCATCAAGTGTTGTTTGATAACACTCCTGCGAAGCGCTGTGGGACGTTTTACTACTTTAATGGCGCTATATGCAAGTTGCTACTGTTGATTAATAATATTGTCCTTTGCTGTCCCCAAAAAACATGCACCTCCATCGAGGTGGAGCCATAACTAACAGCCTGAGTTTAGAATTAATGTGCTTTCAATCTATTATGGGTTGAATCTTCGATATTACTGTTACATCTGTGGCCGTTATTAAAAACTGCATGTTAATTCCAACGGTGTAGACATAACTGCTGAAATTTTTACTATTTTAGCATGAGTGTATTTTGTGGTAATGGGCACATGAAACGTGGTTTAATGCAACGGTTCACAAGGAACGCAAAATTTCTGGGTTTTCATGCACGAAGCGCATGTGTGCAAAGCCGGAACTTGTGATCTGTCATGATTTTTCTTGTCAGGTCCAATGCTGCCCGGGAACTGGGCATAGGTGCGCATGAAGTTCTTGCAAAGCAGGCATAAGACCTGATTTTAGCAGTGTAAGAGATAAAAAAACATTATAATATTTTTTATCAAACAGTTATACATTAAAAAAATTGTATAATAAGGTAAATTTATTTTTACCCACTTGAAATATTTAAATTTATTTTTCAAAAAAAATTGTTTTAACATGACATACATATCCAATGGCATTTTAATTAATGTTAAATATGTAATTTTTTAAAAATGTATTTTATGCGTCGTTGCATTATTTCGGGTAGTTCCCATTCATACACTGATTCCATACTTTAAGAATCCCCATAAGCTTGAATGGGGAATCCATTATTTTATTTGTTGGCCCACACCTGCACCCCTAGGATACATAGGCCATTGCCCGCAGGTACCCAGAGCGGCCCCGGACTGCGAGTCTCCATATGCGGGCATTTTATTTGCAATTCGTCGTGGAAGCCAACAGCCAAAAATTCACCGGTCATGATATGAATGCAGATTCATTGAACAGAATTCAGTTGATTCATTGTTCTGATTGTGTTTCACTCAGATAATATACCGAAGCCAACCTTGTCCCTGGATCCACCCTATGCAGCCTTCCTAAACTCAGAGAGAGTAATCCTCACTTGTCGCTGTCAGTGTTCTGTCACAAAGCATCGTTATTACAGAGGTCATGATCTATTGCTAGAGTTGGAGCGTCCGGAAGGGAAGTGTGAGACCAAAGTGAATTTACCTGTATCCCTGTCTAGTGAAGGCACTTACGCATGCCAATGTTTCCGAGAAGGATTTGTCCCAGTGACCGCTTCACCAGCAAGTGAGCCTGTTACAATACATATCACAGGTCTGTAATCAACACTGAGTTTGCATGAAATTGGCGGGTCTTGCTTATAACCAAGCATTTGATATGACATAGCAATCATAGTAAAACTCGTCATAGAATCTTAGAATTCAACAGTCCGTTTATGTCCTTCTGATATCTGCTGATATCCTCTTCTCTCTTTGCTACTATTGCCAATTTCCTGTCATCTGTAAATTTTGAAAAAATGCACTCAGTACCTATGTCCAGCTTTTAAAATACTTTTAACAGGAACAGTGGTCCTAATAGCGACCCCTGGGGCGTTCCCATGTATACATCCCACCAGACTGATAAACAATCGTCCTACTCTAATGGGCTGAAAATTGCGAACTCGCCGGTTGTGTACAAAGTGCGCTTGGACCTGGTAAAGCCTGACAAAAGATGGTTCTCGGGGCGCGATGCACACGTGCTGAAAACCGGCTTTTCCAATTTGTCAAAATTTGTTCAGACAGACACGATGCCACCCCTGGCAATCTGGTACAACAAAGTTAGCACTGCTGGGTAACTTCCTCACAAGGGCTGCAGCGTTTCAAGAAAGTGGCTCATCCCAACCAAGGGCAATCAGGGATGGGAAATAAATGCCAGCCGTGCCAGTGATGCACACATCCTATGAACAAATTTTTAAAATTGCAATGTTGTGAGAATTCAGGTGAGTCGCATCTCTGGAAACGCTGAGAATGATCCTGGGCATTACAGCAAGGTGGCGGGAGGGGTGGCGGGTGGCCGGGGGGCGCAGAATGTTACTTGAAACCACGGATCGCCTAGAGTATGATTCAAATATTACTGGTTTTGTTTCAAATGTATTATTTGCAGGTTTTTTGGCATGGTTTCCTAAAGGTATTTGCAGTAAGCAACATCATTCAGTGTCAAAAAATAAGAATATAATTTCATAAGAATTTGGAGCAGGCGTAGGCCATTTCACCCCTCGAGCCTGTTCCACCATTTAATAAGACCATGGCTGGTCTGATCATGGACTCAGCTCCACTTTACTGCCCGCTCTCCATAATCCTTCACTGCCTTATCGCTCTAAAATCTATCTCCACCTTAATAATGTTCAATTACTACGCCTCCACAGCTCTCTCGGGTAGGGAATTCCAAAGATTCATGACCCATTGAGAGTTTAAATTGTCGTGGTGGGGAAAGGGATTGACCTGGAAAGATACATAAATATCATACATAAATAAGATACATAAATATAAATATCCTGATCCGTAGAGCCCTATATTCCTAAAGAAATTTGAACCCCACCACACAAGACTATTGCTGCATCATTGCCGACAATATCAAAGAACAACAACTGGTGTGCAATATGCGTGTTAGAATGAATCCTCACCGACTGCAATTATGCCCTATAAAATATCGACACACATGGTCTGGGGGAACTGTTTATATTTCCTTGCAGAGTCCAATTGACAAGATTACCGCTGGCCAGGAATTGTAGTCGCACGCATAGCTCCGAATACACCTATGACACACAAAATACAACGAACTGGCGGAGAGGCTGTGAAACTTACACCTGGAGGCCGCAAAGCGGGGGGCAGTGTAATAAGAACATAAGAATTAGGAACAGGAGTAGGCCATCTAGCTCCTCGAGCCTGCTCCGCCATTCAACAAGGTCATGGCTGATCTGACCGTGGACTCAGCTCCACTTACCCGCCCGCTCCCCATAACCCTTAATTCCCTTATTGGTTAAAAATCTATCTATCTGTGACTTGAATACATTCAATGAGCTAGCCTCAACTGCTTCCTTGGGCAGAGAATTCCACAGATTCACAACCCTCTGGGAGAAGAAATTTCTTCTCAACTCGGTTTTAAATTGTCTCCCCCGTATTTTGAGGCTGTGCCCCCTAGTTCTAGTCTCCCCGACTAGTGGAAACAGCCTCACTGCCTTTATCTTATCTGTCCCTTTCATGATTTTAAATGTTTCTATAAGACCACCCCTCATCCTTCTGAACTCCAACGAGTAAAGACCCAGTCTACTCAATCTATCATCATAAGATAACCCTCTCATCTCCGGAATCAGCCTCGTGAATCGTCTCTGTACCCCCTCCAATGCTGGTATATCCTTCCTTAAGAAAGGTGACCAAAACTGCGCGCAGTACTCCAGGTGCGGCCTCACCAATACCTTGTATAGTTGCAGCAGGACCTCCCTGCTTTTGTACTCCATCCCTCTCGCAATGAAGGCCAACATTCCATTCGCCTTCCTGATTACCTGCTGCACCTGCAAACTAACTTTTTGGGATTCATGCACAAGGACCCCCAGGTCCCTCTGCACCTCAGCATGTTGTAATTTCTACCAATTCAAATAATATTCCCTTTTACTGTTTTTTTTCCACGGTGGATGACCTCACATTTTCCGACACTGTATTCCATCTGCCAAACCTTAGCCCATTCGCTTAAGCTATCTAAATCTCTTTGCAGCCTCTCTGTGTCTTCGACACAACCCGCTTTCCCACTAATCTTTGTGTCATCTGCAAATGTTGTTACACTACACTCTGTCCCCTCTTCCAGGTCATCTATGTATATTGTAAACAGTTGTGGTCCCAGCACCGATCCCTGTGGCACACCACTAACCACCGATGTCCAACGAGAAAAGGACCCATTTATCCCGACTCTCTGCTTTCTGTTAGCCAGCCAATGCTCTATCCATGCTAATACATTTCCTCTGACTCCGCGTACCTTTATCTTCTGCAGTAAACTTTTGTGTGGCACCTTATCGAATGCCTTTTGGAAATCTAAATACACCACATCCATCGATACACCTCTATCCACCATGGTCGTTATATCCTCAAAGAATTCCAGTAAATTAGTTAAACATGATTTCCCCTTCATGAATCCATGTTGTGTCTGTTTGATTGCACTATTCCTATCTAGATGTCCCGCTATTTCTTCCTTAATGATAGTTTCAAGCATTTTCCCCACTACAGATGTTAAACTAACCAGCCTAAAGTTACCTGCCTTTTGTCTACCCCCTTTTTTTTTAAACCGAGGCGTTACATTAGCTGCTTTCCAATCCGCTGGTACTTCCCCAGAGTCCAGAGAATTTATGTAGATTACAACGAATGCATCTGCTATAACTTCCGGCATCTCTTTTAATACCCTGGGATGCATTTCATCAGGACCAGGGGACTTGTCTACTATGAGTCCCATTAGCCTGTCCAGCACTACTCCCCTAGTGATAGTGATTGTCTCAAGGTCCTCCCTTCCCACATTCCCGTGACCAGCAATTTTTGGCATGGTTTTTGTGTATTCTACTGTGAAGACCGAAGCAAAATAATTGTTTGAGGTCTCAGCCATTTCCACATTTCCCATTATTAAATCCCCCTTCTCATCTTCTAAGGGACCAACATTTACTTTCGTCACTCTTTTCCGTTTTATATATCAGTAAAAACTTATACTATCTGTTTTTATGTTTTGCACAAGTTTGCTTTCATAATCTATCTTTCCTTTCTTTATTGCTTTCTTAGTCATTCTTTGCTGTCATTTAACATTTTCCCAATCTTCTCGTTTCCCACTAAGCTTGGCCACCTAATACGCATTGGTTTTTAATTTGTTACTCTCATGTATTTCCTTGTTTATCCACGGCTGGTTATCCCTTCTCTTACCGTCCTTCTTTTTCACTGAAATATATTTCTGTTGAGCACTATGAAAGAGCTCCTTAAAAGTCCTCCACTGTTTCTCAATTGTGCCACCATTTAGTCTGTGTTTCCAGTCTACTTTAGCTAACTCTGCCCTCATCCCATTGTAGTCCCCTTTGTTTTGTTTAAGCATAGTATGCTCGATTGAGACAATACTTCCTCACCCTCAATCTGTATTATAAATTCAACCATACTGTGATCACTCAACCGAGAGGATCTTCTACTCGGAGATTGTTTATTATTCCTGTCTCATTACACAGGACAAGATCTAAGATAGCTTGCTCCCTTGTAGGTTCACTAACATACAGTTCGAAGAAACAGTCCCGTATGCATACTATGAATTCCTCCTCAAGGCTACCCTGTGCGATTTGATTTGACCAATCGATATGTGGGTTAGAATCCCCCATGATTACTGCCATTCCTTTTTCACATGCCCGCATTATTCCCTTGATTATTGTCCGTCCCACCATGAAGTTATTATTTGGGGGCCTATAAAGTACACCCACCAGTGACTTTTTCCCCTTACTATCTCTAATCTTCACCCACAATGATTCAACATTTTGTTCATTAGAGCCAATATCGTCTCGCACAACTGCCCTGATATCATCCTTTATTAACAGAGCTACCCCACCTCCTTTCCCTTCTTGTCTATCTTTCCGAATTTTTCGATACCCCTGTATATTTAATTCCCAGTCTTGGCCACCCTGCAACCACGTTTCTGAAATGGCCACCAAATCATACCCATTTGTAATGATTTGTGCCGTCAACTCATTTACTTTATTTCAAATGCTGCGTGCGTTTAGGTAGAGTGTTTTAATACTAGTTTTTAAACCATGATTTTTAGTTTTGACCGCTCCTGCAGCCCCTTTATATTCATACATATTGTCCCTTCCTATTACCTTGTTGTTTACACTTACCTCAGTGCTACTCTGCTCTGTTGCCTCCTGCCTTTTTGTATTCTTTCTTGGGGTCCTGTTCATCTGAGCTCTCACCAACACTATCTAGCTCAGAGCCCTCTCCTGGGTTCCGAATGCTCCTCGCATTAAGGCACCAAGCTTTCATCCTTACCTTTTTATTACACTTTAGAAATCTGCTGTACAGTGGCCCTTTTTATTTTTGCTTTGGGTTTCTCTGCCCTCCACTTTTACTCATCTCCTTTCTGTCTTTTGCTTCTGTCTCCATTTTGTTTCCCTCTATCTCCCTGCATTGGTTCCCATCCCCCTGCCATATTAGTTTAACTCCTCCCCAACAGCACTAGCAAACACTCCCCCTAGGAAATTGGTTCCGGTCCTGACCAGGTGCAGACCATCCAGTTTGTACTGGTCCCACCTCCCCCAGAACCGGTTCCAATGCCCCAGGAATTTGAATCCCTCCCTGCTGCACCACTGCTCAAGCCACGTATTCATCTGAGCTATCCTGCGATTCCTACTCTGACTAGCACGTGGCACTGGTAGCAATCCCGAGATTACTATATTTGAGGTCCTACGTTTTAATTTAGCTCCTAGCTCCTTAAATTCGTCTCGTAGGACCTCATCCTTTTTTTTACCTATATCGTTGGTACCAATGTGCACACGACAACTGGCTGTTCACCCTCCCTTTTCAGAATGTCTTGCACCCGCTCCGAGATATCCTTGACCCTTGCACCAGGGAGGCAACATACCATCCTGAGTCTCGGCTGCGGAAACGTCTATCTATTCCCCTTACAATTGAAAGCCCTATCACTATCACTCTCCCACTCTTTTCCCTGCCCTCCTGTGCAGCAGAGCCAGCCATGTTGCCATGAACTTGGCTGCTGCTGCCCTTCCCTGATGAGTCACTCCCTCAACAGTACTCAAAGCGATGTGTCTGTTTTGCAGGGGGATGACCACAGGCGACCCCTGCACTACCTTCCTTGCACTGCTCTTCCTGCTGGTCCACGGAAATCAGTGAATAGACAGTGCACAAACCTGTGATCATATATGCCTTGTCCACCAATTTTAATGCAGAATTCCAATTTAATCATTTCAAAGTAAATAATGTAAAGATAGCTATTGGAATTCCGAAATCTAATCTAATTATAACTTACACAATTGGAATTATTTTTGTAAATAACTTCATTCCACCAACGTCACTCAAAATGTAAGTCTTGATAATAATGTTGCATATCATAAAAACCGTAACCTGGGCCAATATTTGCAGAAGATCTTTTAATGCATGGTATGTGTTTAATTTGCGATGTGCCTTACGCTGAAGCAAACAAGCCCTGTGACTGCATCAACTGAAACATTTTAGTGAGCAATTGCTGGCCAGTCGTTAAGCAACTAGTCCAACTCTGCACCAGCGATTGTTTCTCTGTGGGCCATGTTAATGGCAAGTGTACGTGGAAATCCTGACCTTGCGTGGATTTGAAAGGTGGTATGGTGGTGTACATTGAGAGTGCACCAACATACCGATCGCACAATCCGTCAAGTGTGTTACGTGAAATTGGCCATTTTATCTTTGGGCGTTGGTGTAAACTGGGTATTATTGATTTGCATTCCATTATATGCCCATCCGATGATTCTTTGCATTGAAGTCAATGGAAGTGATAAATTGGGCGATTGTTATAATTGGCAGCCAATAATATATCGCCAACTTCATGCCATCATTCAAAGTAAAATTACTCTCATTTATGTGTCTATACGGGATGTTCAATGTTCATTCTTGAATGAATGCAAATAAAATATGTTCGAGACACCGTCCTGAGCAGAAATACTCGGCAAAAACAGACCTATCTGTGCTTTGACTAATCCTGTTCAAAAAAAATAATTCAGGGATTTTGTATGTCGCAAAAAAGACCAGCATTTATTGACGTTGAAACGCTGAGCCTTCTTCTTGAAAACAACTGACTGGCTTGCTAGGACATTTCAGAGGGCAGTTGTCACAAGAACACAAGAAATAGGAGCAGGAGTAGGCCATTTGACAGCTCGAGCCTGCTCTGCCATTTAATATGATCATGTACTTATCTCCACTTCCCTGCCCCTCCCCATAACCCTTCACTCCATTATCGCTCAAAAAATCTGTCTATCTCCGGCTTAAATATATTCAATGACTCAGCATCCACAGCTCGTTGCTAAATTCTGAGAGAATAAATTCGCCCTCGTCTCAGTTTTAACTGGGCGGCCCCTTATTCTGAGATTATAACCCCTAGTTTTAGTTTCACCTGAGTGGAAATATCCTCTCTGCATCCACGTTGTCGAGCCCCCGTATTATTTAATATGTTTCGATAAGGTCACCTCTCATTCTTCTGAACGCCAATGAGTACAGGCCCAACCTACTTGACCTATCTTCATAATCAAATCCCTCATCTACGGAATCATCCTAGTGAACGTTCTCTGAACAGCCTCCAATGCAAGAATATCCTTCCTTCAGTACGGAGACCAACAATGTATGCAGTAATCTAGGTGTGACCTCACCAATACACTGTACAGTTGTAGCAGGACTTCTCTGCTTTTATATGCTAACCCCCTTGCAATAAAGGCCAACATTCCTTTTGTTTTCCTGATTACTTGCCGTACCTGCATACTAACGTTTTGTGTTTTATGCAAAGGACCCCCAGGTCCCTCTGTACTGCAGCATTTTGCAGTTTTTCTCCATTTAACTTATAATTTGCTTTTCTATTATGTCTGCAAAATTGGATAACTTTATATTTTCCACATTGTACTCCATCTGCCAAATTTTTGCCCACTCACTTAGCCTGTCTATATCCCTCTGCAGATTTTTTGTGTCATCACAATTTACTTTCCCACCCACCTTTGTATCAGCAACAAGCTTGGCGACATTACACTCCGTCTCTTTATCCAAGTCATTAAGACGGATTGTAAATAGTTGAGGCCCCAGCACTGATCTCTGTTGCACCACACTAGTTACTGTTTGCCAAGCGGAAAATGACCGATTTATCCTGAATCTCTGTTTTCTGTTAGTTAGTCAATCCTCTATGAATGCTAATTTATTTCTCCCAACGCCATGAACTTTTATCTTGCGCAGTAATCTTTTATGTGATACCTTATCGAATGCATTCTGGAAATCCAAATACACCACGTTCGCTGATTCCCACTTATCCCCCCTGCTCGTTACATCCTCAAAGAACTCCAGAAAACTGGTCAAAGATGACTTCCCTGACATTAAACCACGCTGACTCTTAGTGATTGAATTATGCTTTGCCAAATATCCTGCTACTGCTTTCATAATAATGGATTCTAGCATTTTCACAATGACTATAGTTTCCTTCTTTTTTATCTGCTTACTTTTTAAAATAGGGGCATTACGTTTAAGGTTTTTCAATCCTCTGGGCCCTCCCCAGAATCCAAGGAATGTTGGTACATTACAACCAATGCATCGACTATCTCTGCAGCCACTTATTTTAAGACGCAAGCCATCAGGTCCAGGGAATTTATCCGTCTTTATTCCCATTATTTTATCGAGTACTACTTCTTCAGTGATAGCGATTGTATTAAGTTCCTCCCTTACTTTAGCCCCTTTATTGTACAATATTGGGATGTTTATGGTGTCTTCTACCGTGAATAACGATACAAAGTATTCATTCAATGTCTCTGCCATTTCCCTGTTCCCCTTTATTAATTCCACAGTCTCATCCTCCAGGGGACCAACATTTACTTCAGCCACTCTTTTCCTTTTTATGTAACTGTAGAACTCTTACTATCTGTTTTTATATTTCGTGCTAGTTCACTTTCATAATCTATCTTCCCTTTCTATTATTTCTGTAGTCGTTCTTTAGTGGATTTAAAACATTCCCAATCCTCTGGCCTCCCATTCGTCTTGGCCACATTGTATGCACTTGTTTTCAATTTGATACCATTCCTCATTTCCTTAGTTAGCCACGGTTGGTTTCCCTTCTGTAACAATCTTTCATTCTCATTAGGATATATGCTTGTTGCGAGTTATGAAATATCTCATTAAATGTCTGCCACAGCTCTTCAACCGACCCACACTTTAATCTATTTTCCCAGTCCAATAGCCAGCTCTTCCTTCATACCTTTGCAGTCTGCTTTATTTAAGCTCAGGAGTCTGGTTTGAAATACAATTTTCTCACCCTCCAACTGAATTTGAAATTCAACCATTTTATGGACACTCATTCCTAAATGATCTTTTACAAGGAGATCGTTTATTAATCCTGTCTCATTACACAGTACCAGATCTAATAACGCCTGTGTCCTGTGTGGTGGTGCAACGTACTGGTCAAGGAAATTAACCCACATGTTTTCTATGAACTCTTCCTCAAGGTTACTGTGGCAAATTTGCGTTGTCCGATCAATATGAAGGTTAAAATCACCCATTAGTATTGCCGTACCTTTTTCACAAGCCTCCATTATTTCTTGATTAATATCCATCCAAAAGTGTAGCTACTCTTAGGGTGCCTACAGACTACACCCACCACTGAACTACATTGATGCGGATCTTGAGTCAAATGTAGGCCAGACCGGGTAAGGACGGCATATTTCCATTCCTAAACCATATTATCAAATCAGACAGGTTTTTATAACAATCCGGTAGTTTAATGATCACCATTACTGATGCTAACTTTCCATTCCAGAAATATTTAATTAACTGAATTTAAATGCTCCAGCTGCCATGGTGGGATAATGAACTCATGTCACTCTGATTAATAGTGTAGATCTCTGGATTACTATTCCAGTAACCTAACCACTGTGCTACAACCGTTTCACGGAATGGCTACTAAAAGTGATGTTCAGGCTGAAAAATGTTCACCTATCATATTTTAAATTGTTTGTGCAATTTGGTTTTGATCCTTTGGAAATCTTTCAATTTACTTGTAGAGATTACCTGACAGCCTTTATGTTGAATCAAGGTCAATTTTATATTGAATGTCTTAAACATTTGCTACACAATTTCATTTAATGGGTTACAAAGTCTTTCTATTACCTGCGTTCAATACCTGCGTTTCAGATACACTCCTAAAGCCGACAATCTCCACGGCCCCAGCCTCCGGAGCAGTTTCCAATGGACAAAAAGTTGACATTACCTGCAAGGGTGACATTCGTTTGCCTGGGGTATTATTTTTCTTCTACAAAGGCTACGAAGGAAGAAATGTGCAAACTCGAGCAGTGCTTGATACTGAGTGGAGCGACACATTCACTATAAACAGCCTGAATAAAAGCTCTGCAGGAAAATATTGCTGCCGATATCAATCTGCGGTTCCAGGGCATCGGATGGATTCGCCTCTAAGTAAATATGTGACGATTACTGTGAAAGGTATGGTCCAACATATATGAAAACGAGGTTTCTTGTTCGTGTATCTTAATGTTTGACTCATTCGTTCATATAAAGTTACCATAAGTAATGCAATTTCCCTGCAATTATCTACTGTTTCTCAATTGGTGATCTATTCTTCGGCATATTCTTTCCGGAACATAGGAGCAGGAATAGTACATTTAGCTCCTCAAGCCTGTTCCGCCGTGCAGGGAATTCGTGGCTGATCTTTGATCTAACTACATATTCCCACCTTTGTCACATATCTGTTAATACCTATGGTTAGCGGCAAACCATCAATTTCCGGTTTACAATTAACAATTGATCCAGCATCAATTGCCGTTTGCAGAAGATAGTTCCAAACTTCTACCACCATTTGCGTGTAGAAGTGTTACCTAATTTCAACACTGAAATGTCTGGCTCTAATTTTTACACTATTCTCGCTAGTCCTAGAATTTCCAACCTACAGCAATAGTTTATCTCAATCTACCCTATCTGTTCTGCTTGATATCTTGAAAAAAATCGGTTAGATCACCTGGTAACCATCTAAATTCATGGGAATACAACCCTCGTTTGAGTAATTTCGTTATCATTCAAACCTTGAAGTCCAGGTATCATTCTGACTCCCTCCAAGGCCAATATATCCTTCCAAAGGTGCAGTGCCCAGACCTGCTGACAATATTCCAGGTGTGGTCTAACTTGGGTTTTTTTTTGCTGATGCATATCAGCTACCACCTTGCACTCGAGTCATCTAGATATAATGACCAGCATTCCATTAGCCTTATTTGATTATTTTCTGTACCTTTTCATAACATCCAGGGTGAATGACCCGGAGCAGGGAAACATTTACCCCGCTTCATTGCCCAATAATACGCAGTGTCACAGCAGAAACGGTAAATAGTCGACAGCATAGATGGCTCTATTTTTCCCACAGTGTGGAGAGCTAAGTGTTTGCTAACAATTAAACGCTAAAAATGATATTTTACCGTATTTTATTTATGCCTGCTTTATCAGGTATCCTCCGTTTCCAACTTACATCGAATTGTAACACCCATATTTAATATCATAGATGGATGGCTGGTGAAGATTGAATTTGTTGTGCTCGCTTTGCAAGTCGCCCAATGGACTGAGTTGCCTAACTGAGTTAAACTGAGTTAATCGGGGCAGAGGTTATGGTTTGAAATTTTTGAACTCTGTGTCGATCGGAATTGCATTGAACTTCATTGGATCAGTGTAAGAGGTCGAGGGGTAACTACAACAACTCTGTTGGTCACAGTATAAACAAGAGATAGTGGGGGCTTGTAAAAAGGGAACAACAATAATCATGGGTGATTTTAACCCCCATAATGATTGGACAAATCAAATTGGTCAGGGTAGCCTTGAGGAGGAGTTCATAGAGTGCATATGCGACTGGTTCCTTGGGTAGTATGTAACGGAACCAAACAGGGGGCAGCCTATCTTAGATCTGGTCCTGTGTAATGAGACAGGATTAATAAATAATCGCCTAGTAAAGGATCCCCTCGGAATGAGTGACCATAGCATGATTGAATTTCAAAATTCAGGTGAAGGTTGAGAAAATTGGATTTCTAAACAGCATGCTAAGCTTAAATAAAGGAGACAATGAAGGTATGAGAGCAGAGTTGGGTAAAGTGGATTGAGAAAATAGATTAAGGTGTAGGACGGTTGATGGAGAATGGTGTACATTTAAGGAGATATTTCGCAACTCTCAAGAAATATATATTCTAGTGAAGAGGAAAGGATGTAAGAGAAAATATGGTCATCCGTGGCTAACTAAAGAAATAAAGAATGGTATCCAATTAAAAACAAGGGCATACAAAGTGGCGGAAACTACTTGGATGACAGAAGACTGGGAAGCTTCTATAAGCCAGCAAATAACGACTAAAAAATGATTAAGAAAGGGAAGATAGACTAGCACAAAATATATAAAGAGATAGCAAGATTTTCTATTGTTATTTAAAAAGGAAAAGGGTGGCTAAAGTCAATGTTGGTCCCTTAGAGGACGAGACCGGGGAACTAATAATGGGGAACATGGAGATGGCCGAAACTCTGAACAAATATTTAGTATCATTCTTTATGGTAGAAGACACTAACAATAGTCTGACAGTGGATAGTTTAGTGGAAACAGTAGGGGGAACTTAACACAATCGTAATCATTAAGGAGGTGGTACTCAGTAAGATAATTGGACTGAAGGCAGATAAATCCCCTGGACCTGATGGCTTGTATCCTGAAGAGAAGTAGCAGCTGGGATTGTGGATGCATTGGTTGTAATTTACGAAAATTCCCTGGATTTTGAGGAGGTTCCAGTAGAGTGCAAAATTGCAAGCATAACGCCCCTATTAAAAACAATGAAGCAGACAAAAAGCAGGAAATTATAGACCAATTAGCCTGACAGCTATGGTTGGGGAAATGTTGGAGTCCATTATTAAATAACCAGTAGCAGGACATTTGGAAAAGCAAAATTCGATCAGGCATGGATTATGAAGGTCAGCATGGATTTATGAAGGGGAAGTCATGTTTGACAAATTTGCTGAAGTTCTTTGAGGATGTAACGAACAGGGTGGATAAAGGGGAACCAGTGGATGTGGCGTATTTGGACTTCCAAAAGGTATTTGACAAGGTGCCTTTAAAAGGTTACTGCATAAGATAAAAGTTCACGGGGTTGGGGGTAATATATTAGCATAGATAGAGGACTGAATAACTAGCAGAGAACAGAGAGTGGGGACAAACGGTTCATTCACTGATTGGCAACAAGTAACTAGTGGGGTGCAGCAGGGATAAGTGCTGGGACCCCAACTATTTAAAATATATATTAACGATTGGGAGGAGGGACTGGGTGTAATGTAACCAAGTTTGCTGATGATACAAACTTGGGAGGAAAAGCAACGTATGAGAAGGATACACAAAATCTGCAAAAGGACATAGACAGCCTAAGTGAGTGGGCAGAAATTTAGTAGATGGAGTATAATCTTGGAAATTTGGCATAAAAAATCAAAGAGCAAGTTATTATTTAAATGGAGAAAGAATGCAAAGTGCTGCAGCTCAGCGGGACCTGGGGGTACTTGTGCATGAAACACAAAAGGTGGTATGCAGATACAGCAAGTTATTAGGAAGGTCAATGGAATCTTGTCATTTATTGCAACGGGGATGGAGTATAAAAGCAGGGAAGTCTTGTAGAGGTTATTGATGAGGCCACACCTGGGAGACTGCGTGCAGTTTTAATTTCCATATTTACGAAAGGATATACTTGCTTTGGAGGCAGTTCAGAGAAGGTGCACAAGATTGATTCCAGAGATGCAGGGGCTGATTTATGAGGAAAGGTTGAGTAGATTGCGCTTCTACTCATTGGGATTCAGAAGAATGAGAGGTGATCTTATCGAAACGTATAAGATTATGAGGGGGCTTGACAAGGAGGATGCAGAGAGGATGATCCCACTAATGGGGGAGCCTAGAACTAGAGGGCATGATCTTAGAATAAGGGGCCGCCCATTTAAACAGAGATGAGGAGAAATGTCTTCTCTCAGAGGGTTGTAAATCTATGGAATTCGTTGCCTCAGAGAGCTGTGGAAGCTGGGTCATTGAATATATTTAAGTCAGAATTAGATGGTTTCTTGAACGATAAGGGGATAAGGGGTTATGGGGAGCGGGCGGGAAGTGGAGCTGAGTCCATGAGCAGATCAGCCACGATCATATTGAATGGCAGAGCAGCCTCGAGGGGCCTTATGGTCTACTCCTGCTCCGATTTCTTATGTTCTTACGGAAGACTCGAGAACCAGTGGACACAGATTTAAGATGATTGGCACGAGAACCAAAACCCTCATGAGGAGACATTTTTTTAATGCAGCGAGTGGTTCGCAGCTGGAATGGACTGCCGGAAACGGTAGTTGAAGCAGATTCAATCTTGGCTTTCAGAAGGTAATTAGATAAGTACCTGAAGGAACAAAATGCAGGTATACGGGGAAAGTGTAGATAAGTGGAACTAGTAGTAGTGATCTTGCCGAGAGTCTGCACGGGTTCGAAAGGCCGAAAGGCCACCTTATGCGCTGCAAGCAATCTATGATTCTATGATTCTATTATAACTCAAGGAACATCAATTAATATTTATGATACTTTTCACATACAAAAAGCTGTCCGCATTCTAGGATAGAAAATAAATACTATGCTACGGGCTAATGAATTAACTGATAGCCACTGCGGATCAAAGGAGATTACAAGACCTCGAATACTTTTTTAATCCAGCACTGTCATAGAATCATGGTATCATTACATTTAGCCTGGATGTAGGCCATTTAGGCCCATCGTGCTTCCACCAGCCAACAAAGAGCTATCCAGCCTAAACCCAATTTCCAGCTCTTGGGTCGTCGCCCTGCAGGTTACGGCACTTCAAGTGTGCATCCAAGTAATTTTAAATGAGGTGATGGCTTCAGCCTCTAGACCCCTTTCAGGCAATGAGTTACAGACCCCCACCACCATCTAGGTGAAGTAATTTCACCTCATATTTCCTCTAAACCTTCTGCCTATTACATTAAATATATGACCAATGGTTGCTGACATCTTTGCTAAAGGAAATAGGTCAGTCCTATCAACTCTATCTAGGCCCCTAATAATGTTATACTCCTTAATAAAGTCTTCTCTCAGCTTCTTCTGTTCCAAAGAGAACAAGCCCAGCCTATCCAATCTTTCTCCATTGCTAAAATTCTCCAGTCCAGGCAACATCCTCGTGATTTTCCTTTGTACCCTTTCTAGTGCAATCACATCTTTCCTGAATTGTGGTGACCAGAACTGCACGCAGTACTCCAGCTGTCGCCTAAGAAGTGTTTTATTCAGTTCAGGCACAACCTCCGTGCTCTTGTATTCTATGCCTCGACTAACAACTTAATGTATTCCGTATGCCTTCTTAACCTCGTTGTCTATCTGGTTTGCTACATTCAGGGATCTGTGGACATGCACACAAGGTCGCTTTTGTCCTCTACAATTCTCAGTGTTCTACAATTTATTGGATATTCGCGTGCCTTTTATCCCTCCACAAATGCATTACTCACACTTCTCCGGATTGAATTGCATTTGCCACTGTGCTGCCCACCTGATTAATCAATTGATATCTTCCTGCACTCTACAGTTTTATTCTTCATTATCAACCACACAGCCGATTTTAGTATAAGCTTCAAACCTTTTGATTATACCCTCTTCCTTCAAGTCTAAAGCATGATATCTACCACAACAAGCAAGGAAACCAGTACTGAGATCTGCATTCCATTCATAATTACACCTAGCCACCATTACCATTTGCTTCCTACCTCTGAGCCAATTATGGATCCAACTTGCCACTTTGCCCTGGATTCCTTGGGCCTTTACTTTCGTGACCAGTCTGTCACGTAGGACCTTATCAAAAGCCTTGCTAAAATCAAACGCACAACCCTCATCGATCCTCCTGGTTACCTCCTGAACAAATTCAATTAAGTTAGTCAGACACACATTTCAGTTAACAAATCCATCCTGACTGTCCTTTATGAATCTCTGTAAATAAAGGTTTAACCTCTTCCTCAATTTTTTTCCTATAATATTCACACCGCCGTAATTAGGCTGAAAGTCCTGTAATTACTCGGTCAATCCCTTTCTGCATTTTGAGACAAAGGTACAACCTTTACATTCCTCCACTCCTCCGGCACCATACGTGAAACAATATAGAGGATTGCAACATGATGGTCAGAACCTCTTTTATTTCCTCCATTGTTTCCTTAACCGCCTGCCATTCATTTCATCTGGGCTTGGGGATTTATCCACTGTTAAAGCTTCTAAACTCCATACTACCTCCCACTATGTTTATTTCATCTAATACGTCACACTCCTCCTTCCTGATTCCAATGCCTTTATCGCCCCTTTCTTGAGATTTGCATGTGCAATATTAAACGAACAATGCTAAATAAGTGAGTACCGAGAAGAACAGGTTGTGTTTGATAATTGTGTAAAATTCAAGATGTGTCAATACACACAAATTATCGCAATAATTGCTATAGCAACCATAGAAACATAGAAATATAGAAATTTACAGCGTGGAAAGAGGCCATTTCGGCCCATCGTGTCTGCGCCGGCCGACAAAGAGCCGCATGGACCTTGGTCAGCAGCCCTAAAGGTTACATGTAAACGTAAGAACAATGACAGAAAGGCAAAGAGCACCCAGCCCAACCAGTCCGCCTCACCACAACTGCGACACCACTTATACTGAAACATTCTACACTCCACCCCAACCGGAGCTATGTGATCTCCTGGGAGAGAAAAAAACAGATAAAAACCAGGCCAATATAGGGAGATGAAATCTGGGAAAATTCCTCTCCGACCTATCCAGGCGATCGAAACTAGTACAGGAGATCAACCTGGCCGTATTCTATTCCCTGCAGTACTTATCATTATCTCTGCTCTGTCGCACAAAAGGTCATCAAGTCTAATCCCAATTACCAGCTCTAGGTCCGCAGGTTACGCCACTTTAAGTGCCAATCCAACCATCTCTTAAAAGTGGTGAGGGTTTCTGCATCCACCACTCTTCCAGGCAGCGAGTTCCAGATCCTCCCAACCCTCTGCATGAAGAAGACCCCCTTCAAATCCCCTCTAAACCTTCCACCAACCACCGTAAAACTAGGACCCATGTAAAAGCCCACTCCACCAATTGAAATAGACCATTACTATCCATTATGTCCAGGCCCCTCAATATTTTATACACCTCAATGAGGTCTCCTCTCAACCTCCTCTGTTCCAATGAGAACAAACCCAGCCTAGCCAATCTGTCCTCATAACGAAAATGATCCATTCCAGGCAGCATCCTAGTAAATCTACTCTGCACCCTTTCTAGTGCAATCACGTCCTTCCTATAATACGGTGACAGAACTGCAGGCAATACTCCAGCTGTGACCTAACCAAAGTATTATACAATTTAAGCGTAATCTCCCTGCTCTTGCATTCTATGCCTCGGCTAATAAAGGCAAATATTCCGTGTGCCTTCTTAACCACCTTATCCACCTGACCTGCTACTTTCAGGGATCTGTGGACAAGCACTCCAAGGTCCCTTTGTTTATCTACACTATTAAGTGCCTACCACTTAATGTGTATATCCTTTCCTTATTAGCCCTCCTAAAGTGCATCACTTCACACGTCTCTGAATTAAATTCCATTTGCCACTGCTCTGCCGACCTGACCAGCAGATTGATATCCTCCTGCAGCCCATTACTTTCCTCTTCATTATCAATCACACAGGCACTTTAAGTGTCTCTGAAAACTTCTTAATCATACTGAAAACATTCAAATTTAAATCATTGATACATACCACAAAAAGCAAGGGTCCCAGTACTGAGCCCTGTGGAACTTCTCTGGAAACATCCTTCCAGTCACAAAAACATTCATTGATCATTACGCTTTGCTTCCTCCAAGCCAATTTTGGATCCAACTTGACACTTTGCCCTGTATCCCATGGGCTATAAGCTTCATGACCAGTCTACCAAGTGGGACCTTATGAAAAGCTTTGCTGAAGTCCATATATATACTGCATCGTACGACCTATATCATCGATCCTCTTGGTTAACTCCTCAAAAAATTCAATCAGATTAGTAGTCAAGATGTTCTCTTAACAAATCCGTGCTGACTGTCCCTAATTAATCCTTGTCTTTCCAAATGCAGACTCATCCTCTCTTTCAGGATTTTTTGCAATAAATTTCCCAACACTGAGGTCGGCTGACAGGCCTATAATTACTCGACCTATCCCTTTTTCCCTTCTTAAACAAGGGTACTACATTAGCAGTCCTCCAATCCTGCGTTTAACCATGTTTAAGGACATCGTAAATCAATTGGTAAAGATTCCCTCCGTTTATCAAAAATAGTCAAACATGTTCTCAAGGAATGTATTATCGAGTTAACAGCAAAACTTGTGAAATTATTACTCTGATCTTAACGTGTTACTACTTTTTTGTTGTTGCAAAATTGAAAATGTCAGTGGCTGTTTGCAAAGTCTTACCATAAAGAGTAAATCAAGTTTTCATCTCCATTTGCAATTGATTTTGCAAAACGTGTTCAGTTCCAACTTAAGTTGTATGTTCAATGAACAACAATGCTCTGTTCCTCTCCACAGAACAGTACCTCACAGATGCTATAGTCCGGCTCTGCCTCTGTGCCTTAGTGATCATCGTGATGTTGATAATCATTGTTGAGCATTTTGTGACTGCAATGTCACTGGACGGTAAGATGTTTAATTGGATTTCAGGTATTAATTTTATTTAAATGTGTTAGAGTTATTCATTCGAATGCTAAAGAAACGAGATGGTCAGCTGGCTTTTTCTCATACAACCTTACCATATAACACCTTACATCCAACAACAGCAACACCAACTTTTACTTATATAGCGCCTAGTAATACGCTCATGAGCAGGTTCACATGAGTATTATGATACGGCAAAATAAAATTGAGACAGATCATCATACGGAGAAATTTGGACAGATGATGAAAAAATTAGTCAAAGAGGTAGGTTTTCATTAACGTCTTAAAGGAAGAAAGAGGGGCAGAGAGGAAGAGGCGCTTAGGGAGGGAATTTCTTAGAGCCTATGCAACAGAAGGCACGACCACCAATGGTGGAGCTATTACAATCAAGGATGGTCAACACGGCAGAATTAGAGGAGCACAGATGTCTCGGGGGATTGAGGGGCTGTAGGAGATTAGAGAGAGAGGGAGGAGCGAGGCCAAGGAGTGATTTGAAAACAAGGATGAGAATTTTGACATCGAGGCGTTGCTTAACTGGGAGCCAATGTAGATCAGCGAACACAGTGGTGATGGACGAGCGGGTTTTGATGCGAGTTAGCACACAAGCAGCCGAATTTTGGAACATCTCTAATTGATCGAGGATATAACATGGCAGGGTAGCCAGGACTGCTTTGGAATAGTCAATTCTAGAGCGATCAAACGCATTGCTGAGGGTTTCAGCAGTGGGTGAGCTGAGGCAATGGAGGAGACAAGTGATGTTCCAGAGGTGGAAATGGTGGTATTAATTATGACGCGGATAGTGAAATGTGACCCCAAAGTTGGCAACTGTGTGGTTTACTCTTGTCTTAAGTTGAAGAAGTTAATTATATAATTTTGCTTTCCCCCTAGTTCAAGATTTAAACTTGCATCAATCTTCCTAAATTCTAATGAGTATATCTAGTACACATATATGTTTGACATTTCTACAGGTAGACATGCCCTGGACAATACGGATTATCCATCCTTTCGCTACAGACAAAACAGAGTCGAGATGTCATTAGACTGATCCGCTATTTCACGGGAGATTTTCAAAGAGCTCCGGAAGTGTTCTTCGCTCATTTTTAAAAATTCGTTCTTGTATGTATGCAACTGAGTGTGTTGCTACGGCAGTTAAGACTCAGCCACGTTGTTGTTGGTCTTTAGTCACATATAGGCCAGATCACATAAGTACGATAGATTTCCTTCCCTAAAGGACATTAGGAAACCAAATGGGTTGTTATGTCAATTTGGTAGTTTCATGGTCAATGCTACAGATAACAGTTTCTTATTCCAGATAGTTTACATGAAATCTAATTTCCCCCAGCTGCCAGGGTCGGAGTTGAATTCATGTGTCCACAATCATTAGTCCAGGTCTTTGGATGAGCAACCAAGTAACCTAACCACTATGCTACCGTACCCGTTATTGTCCGGGAATTCCTTGCTGGTTTTCCTACATATCGGGCCACAATTGAGATAGCAATTAAGTGGCTTTCAGTCGCTTTTGCAACTCCTGGTGCCATGAGAGTGGAGATCTATTTCATATTCTTGCAATGGAATTAACAGATCCGTCTGATCAGCCAGTCTTCAAGATGTCCACAGAATGCAACTGAAATGATTCCGCTCAACACTTACCTTTGAACAGATTTATGGCTGAAGCTGTTATTCGTTGTATGACACTGAGTCATTTACGTTATCTTACACCTGAAACGCTACACCTTAAATGTTAAAAAGCTGAATCGCTGAATGCTATACATAATCGCAGTTATGTGTCATATGTTCATTTTTCAAAATAAATTCCCTTTGTTTAGGAGTGAATTATGCGTCACGTGTTGAATTTTAGTAGGAAGAACGAGGAGAGGTAACAGAAAATAATGGTTACAATTCTAAAGGGGGTGCATTAACAGAGAGACCTGTGGGTATATGTGCACAAATCGTTGAAGGTGGAAGGGCAGGTTCAGAAACCGGTTTAAAAAAGGATATGGGATTTTGGCTTCATAAATAGAGACATAAAATACAGAAGCAAGTAGGCTATAATGAACATTTTAAAACACTGGTTCGGTCTCAACAGGAGTATTATGTCCAGTTCTGGGCACTGTACTTGTGGAAGGATGTAAAGGCCTTAGAGTGGTGTAAAAAAAGATTTACGAGAATAGTTCCAGGGATAAGGGACGTCAGTTACGTGGATAGACTGGATAATCTGAAGTCGTTCTGCGTAGAGCAGAGATAATGGAGAGGAGATTAGCTGTTCAAATTCATGAGGTGTCTCGACAGAGTAGATAGAGAGAAACTGTTGCTTTTGGCAGAAATGTCGAGTACCAGAGGAAACAGATTTAAAGTGATTCAATTGTTATTTCGTGCTGCAAATGCAAGTAGGCGATGGAGTGGAACAATGGCCTCTTTGTGAGTTTGTGAGTTTCGTCATTACCACTGCTGCAGATCTGTGAGCTCAATCAGCAGTTTGCTCCACTTGATTTCGGTCTTCCTGTACCTTGTCCAATTGCTCCTCTGTATGAACTACACCCCAACATTTTCTGCCGTCCGCAAGTTTTGAAAATGTTCTTCCGATTCCTGTACCCAAATCGTTGACCTTAATAGTGAACAACAGCGATCTCAGCAGCGATCCTTGTCGAGCACACTTTCCCAACGTTTGCAAGTCTGAGTAGCTAAGCTTGACACCTACAGTTCATTTTCTGGTTTGTAGCCAACTTGTGGTCCATTCTGCTACCTGCTCTGATGTAAGTCATGAGTCTAAATGTTGTACCTTAACGCCTTTTGAAAATACAAATGTATTACATCTATTGCATTACCTATGTGCACTTTGTGTTACTTCCTCAAATAATTCAAATAAGGTTAGTAAAGCATGACCTCCCATTTGAATTCCGTGCTGACTACTTTTTTTCGATAGACTCATTTTCTAGATGATTTTTTTCATTATAGCTTTGAGTAAGGATTCAAATGGCCCTGAAATTCCGGTCCTCTGCTTCCCGCGGGCGCTCAACAGAAAATAGCGTTCCCGGTCCTGAGGCCTTATCCCCCGCGCATCAGAGTGCGTTCACGCCTGGATGGACGTACGCTGGTACTGGAGTCACATGGAACTGGGCAGCCAATCCAGGTACAATATTTTCTCATTCTTAATAATGTGAACTCCGTAAGTAAGAGTTCTAATTATTATGATTGAGAAGGACCTCTCCCCCCACCCCCACCCCGTGAACACCCAAACACAAATAAAAAATATAAAAAATACATGACATATTTATGATTAAATTAAATTAAAGTTTAAGAAAATATATATTTCCGATTTTTTTAAACGTTTTTTAATTATGGTTTAAAATAAACTTACCTTAGTGGGCAGGGTTTTTACTTTAAAATGTGTATTTTAAATTTATTTCTAACTATTTTTGTATGTTTTGCAACTCGTATGCTGGTAAAAGTAGGCTATGCGCTTGCTTTTACCAGAAGCAAGAGTTTTCAGGACTTTCGCTGGGCACGTGATGAATAAATACCACAATTCTTCCCATGCAAATGTCCTGGCTGTGGGAATATGGAGGATCTGTCATGCCAGAGCGTGACATGCCGGTAAAGCTGGTTTTCAGTACATGTGCATTGTTTGCTGAAAATCGGCTTTTGCGATTCCTGCCCGGGTCCGTACACACACTGTATGGACACAGTGAGGCCGCGATTACAGCGCCTATTATCTTTTCTATCACTGACATTAAACTAATTGATCTATAATTACCTGGACTTAGCCAATCTCCCTTTTTAATATCAATATCACATGAGATGTCCGCCAGACCGCTGGCACTTTTCAAATATATATATCTTCACACACTATTCTTCACAAATTGTCCTTCGAACTGCCATGATTTGCCTAATTACACCCTGTGTCACTCTGTACCCATTTGTGAGTATATATGTACATACATATGTAACGATGCTTCTTCTATCTCTGCCATAAATCTTTTAAAATGTGCAGATGCTATCCGTCCGAACCATGGAGTTTTATCCTCCCCAAGTTTGATTATTGTTGAATGATAGAATGCTGCAGCACAGACATAAGCCATTCGGCTCATCGTGTTTGTGCCGACTCTTTGATTGAGCGATCCAATTAATGTCAGTTCCTCTTGCCCCACAGCCATATAATTATTTTCTCTTCAAATATTTAGGCTAATTCTCTTTTGAACACTACTACTGAATCTGCATCTACTACTTTTTCTGGCAGCAACATCTCGCTGTGTAAAAAAAAAGTTTTCTCATTTCGTCTCTGCTTCTTTTGCCAATGACCTTAAATGTAGTGACATCTGTCACTGGAAATAGTTTCCCCTTATTTACTCAATCAAAGCCATTCATGATTTTGAACGCCTCCATCAAGTGTCCTCTTAAACTTCTCTGCTCTAAGGAGAACAACATCAGTTTCTCCAGTCTCTCCACATAACTGAAGTCCCTCAAACTTGGTTACAATTCTAGTCAATCTCTTCTGCGCCCGCTCTATGACATTAACACACTTCCTAAAGTGTGTTACCTAGAATTGATCCACCTGGGTAAATCAATATTTTATAAATCTTTAACATAACTTCCTTGCTCCGGACTCAATGCCTCTATTAATAAAGGCAAGGTTTCCATATGTTTTGTTTTAATATTTTTTACAAATTGTCCTTCCACCTTCAACGATTCGTACCTTCGGATTTCCCTGTCACCGCACTCCATCTAAATAGTACAATTTAGTTCATGTTACCTTTCGTCCTACTTTCTATCAAATTGAACCACTTCACAATTATCTGCATAAAATTTTATCTGCCATGTCCCTGCCCATTTTACCAAACTGCCCATATCCTCTTGAAGTATGTAAGTTTACTATAGTTCATATCTTTGTGTATTCTGCAATATTTGAAAGTATGCTCTGTATAACCAAGTTCAAGTCATTAATGTATTTCAAAATCCAAAGTGGTCCCAATACCGAGGGAACACCGATGTATACTTCACTTAAATCTGAAAAACAATCATTTACCAGCACTCTGTGCTTTATATCACTGAGCGAAATTTGTACTTATGATTTCACTATCCCATGGGCTAGAATTTTATTAACAAGTCTATTGTCTGAAACATTCTCAAACTCCTTTTGAAAGTTCATATACATGACGTAAACTGCATTGCCCTCACCAACCCTCGATGTTACTTTATCAGATATATTGATCAAGTTAGACAAACACGACTTGCCTTTGTTCTCCTTGAAGGAGAGACGATTAAAATTCGTGCTTACTTTTATTTATTTGCCCATAATTTTCCAAATGCCAGTTAATTATGTCCCGGCTTACTGCCTCTATAAGTTTTCACGCCAGCAGGTATAGGCTGATGGTCCTGTAGTTGCCTCGTTTTTTCCCCTACACGTTTTTGAACAATGGTCAAATATTTGCAATCCTCAACTCCTCACACACCAATCCCATATCTAATGAGGATTGGAAATTTGTGACCAGAGGATCTGCAATTTCGAGCCAATTTTTCCTCACTAACTTAGGATGTATCCCATCTGGACTGGGTGAATTTTCTACTTTGAGGACTGAAAACCTTTCAAGTGAAACCTCTTCAACAGTTGTGATCCTATCCAGTATCGCTCCTGTCTCCTCCTTTTTTGCTACATTTGAAGCATGCGCTGTTCCAGTGAATACAGATGCAATATACTCGTTTAGTCCTGAACCATGACCTTTGGCCAGAAAAGTCGATCTCCGCTTTGGTTCCTAATGGTGTCTACCCTTCAACTGCGTGCAATGTATGCACCTTTGAATATGCTCACAGGTTTGACGAGCTTCTGAGTTGGGAGTGACTGTCCCGTAATGCTCAATAAATTCCGAGTGAGTTGGGTTCAGGGGTTCCAGGATGACATCTTTGGTGTTGAGTCTCGAGGATGGACTGGTAATGCGTAGTATGATTGTTAAATCTTTGTTAATAAATCAATAGTTTTTAATAGCAATATGTTGCTATGAATTATTAAGCAAAGCACCCAAGAAGCAAATACATTACACTGCCAGTTTACTATTTTTGTAGTTTTAAAGGTCATTCAGGTTACATTTCATGACCGCTGCTAATTTATTCTCATACTATCTCTTTGATCCTCTTATTTATTTTTCGCTCTCTTCTGTACATTCTATATTCAATTTGGTTCTCTTCTGTATTGCGAATCTAACATCTGTCTCGTTTTTCTATCTCATATTAATACCTATATTATTAGTTATCCAGCGTGTTTTAACTTTGTATGAACTTGCTTTCTCCTTTATAGGAATGGTCTACTCTGTATCAGCAACCTCTTCTCTTTGAAAGCCTCCCTTTATAAAATGGCTCATTTGCCTTCCAATGGTAATTCCAAACCCTCTGTGCCAATTCCTTTTTTAAGTAATTAAATTTAGCCCCAATTCAGTTATTGAATTGTACGCTTAATTGCAGATTGTACTTTTACATAAGTATTCTAAAGCTGATAATTTAATGATGACTGTTCCCAAAATGCTCTGCTACCAAAAAGTTGCTCCACTTGCCATGCTACATTCATTGGTTGCAAAGCATATGGCGCACTGATTTTATTGTGAGGATATCTGGAAGGATATACTGGTTTTGGAAGGCATGCACTTCACTTTCACTAGTGTCAGCTGTGGCTCAGTGGGTAGCACATTCGCATCTGAGTCGGAAGGTTGTGCGTTCTAATTCAACTCCAGAGACTTGGACACTTAAATATAGGTTGACAATCAAGTGCAGTACTGCTGGAGTGCAGTACTATTAGCGTTGCTGTCTTTTCGATGAGATGCTTAATCGAGGCTCCGTCTGCTCACTCAGCTGAACGTAAAACAACCAATGGCACTATTTCGATGAAGTGCAGGTGAGTTCTTCCTAGAGTCCTGGCCAATATTTATCGCCCCAACCAACATTGCAATACAGATTATCAGGTCATTATCATATTACAATAGGTGGGAGCTTTCTGTGCGTATATTGGTTGGTGCGATTCAAGTTACCTCAGTGACTACACTTCAAATGTACTTCATTAGTTGTAAAGCACCATGGGAAGTCTGGTGATTGTAAAAAGGTGCTACGTAAATTTAAGTCTTTTTGTTAGATCTTTCAGATTGATAGCAGCGTTGGAATGGTCACATTTTGAGGACAGGTAGCATAAACTTTTCTTATATTCCCTTCAGCACAGAACATTGACGGCGAATTGATCGAGTTTGAGTTTGTAGATGTGGCGATGATATTAGGTGGGAACATCAATAATATGGTGATATGAATCTAAAGTTAGCGCCAGCGAAATTAGGAAACACATTTGCAGGGAAAGAAACTATCTCCAACAATTGCTATGGATGCGAGGTTAATTTGACCTTTCAAGATTGAGATAGATGTTTGATAGGTAATATTATCAAAGTTAAGTTATGATTAATGGCCAGGATTTTAGGGACCTATGAGCACATTATACACCATCGTAATTGATCCACAAATTCCAGTTTTCCACATGCGACGCGCATGCACGATAACCTGCAAGTTGCAATCGTATGAGTCTGCAGGAAATGGACATTTGCTGGCGCAGATTTGGGCTATTTCCCCAACTACTGCCGAGCAAATAACCACCAAACCCTTACGCCTTTTAAAATTATGTGTAAGGGCTTCTTGTACGACCATAAGGCTTTTACTAAATCTTTTGATGAAATGTTTTAAATCACTTAAACTTTACCGTACATTTAAAATGAGTTTGGGCATTTTTTGCCTCATTCAAAAAGTTCAAATAAAATGGATAATAAATTAAATGTTTATTTTAAATGTTTAAATACAATGTATTTTAATTACATTTTGTGCATGTGATGATTTATTTTTATTTCAGCGTATGAAAGTTTGTTTTTTTAGTGGATTCCGATTATGCTATGGGGATTTCGTACAGAAATTGAATCCCCTAAAGCATCATGAGAATCCCCTTTTGCATGGATTCGGCTGGCCGACTTGATGCCAGGGACGCTTGCGAACTGCAGGTAATTTTGTGATACGTGGGCCTTTATACAAGTGTGTGCCTGCAAGCCCAGCAGCTCCAACCTTCGTAGCTCCAGCGCAATCAGATAGGTTCAGCATTTGCTTGCGATTCGGAGGGCTTCAGCTGCAATTTTCACCCCAATGGTTATGGGGCGAAGGGATTTAAATGGAGCTGAGCTGCGTATCAACCAGTACCTAATAAACTGTTGCCTTTGCATGTACTTATAAAATACCATTTTGAAAATTTCTAATGAACCTACTTCTACCATCAGTTATTTCGATGCATTCCAGATAGCAGCAACGCGTATGTAAAAAAAAATCCTCTTTTGCCACTTGATTTTTCCCAATGGTCTTTAATGGTAAATTAATAAATGGTAAGGAATTTCAAAATTGAAGACAAATGACTGAACGATAAAACATATTGGCCGATAATTTATTAATCTTGGCAACAGGGCCTGAGATTTAATAAAATATGTAACTGAGTAAGACTGGCAACTATATTTACTGAAACAGAAAAATTTGGTACACGTCCTCACTGGGCTGACTCACCAGATGCCTGCAGTAAGCACTTAGTGCAAGCTAGATTCCGTAATTGCTCATTTTAAACCCGTTTCCTGTGGAATGTGACTGAAATGTAAGACAGAAATAGACAGTTTCTTAAACGATAAAGGGATAAGTAAAAATGGGGTACGGGCGGGGAAATAACGCTGAGTCCATGATCAGTTCAGCAATGAGCTTATTGAATGGCGGAGCAGGCTCAAGGGGCCGTATGACCTAATCCTGTTCCTATGTTTATATATTCTTATGTACTTATGTAAAGCTGCCCCCTTGCATTTCAGCAGCAACGCCCTTAATTGGAAGAAGATCAGTTTGATGGAAACTGCACAGTGCAAAGTGGTGCAGATAAAATAGGGAAGTAAAGCTTCTGAGCTCACATCCTCTGCAAGGCCGAAGCTCAGAATATTTCAATTGTCTTTATTCGCGCGTTGTTTATTATAGGTAGGCAGTATATCAGTAGCTATGAATTTGTTCTAGAGCTCCGCTCCAAACAATTAGGGACAAAAATATTGAAATCAATTGTGCAGAGAAAGTGCGTTCGATATCAACCAACAATGTATTAATTAACTGGTTTATTTATGCTTGTAGGTAAGCCTGCATAGAATTATAGAATCATAAAATGCTTACAGCACGGAAGGAGGCCATTCGGCGCGACGAGCCCATGCCAGTTCTCTGCGAGTTCCCAGTTACCATTCCACTGCCCTTTCCCCATAGCCGTATTTGTTTTCCTGCATTTACATACATGATTCTTTTTGTAAAGCCACGATTGAATTTGCCTCCACCACCTTTCAGGCAATGCATTCCAAATCCTAACCACTCGCTGCGCAAAAAGATTTTCCTAATTTCCTTTGGTTCTTCTGCAAATTATCTTAATGTTTGTTCTCTGGTTGTCGATCCTTACGCCAATGGGAATTGTTTAAATCTATTTACTATGTCTAGTCTCCTCATTATATTGAACACCTCTATCAAATCTCCTCTCAATCTACTCTGCTTTAAAGGAGAATAATTCTAGCTTCTCCAATTCCCTCCAAATCACTGAAGTCCCTCATTCCTGGTACCATTCTGGTCAATCTCCCCATAACGACCTTTGCTCCAAGGAGAATATCCCCAGCTTCTCCAGCCTATCCACGTAACTGATGTCCCTCGTACCTAGAAGCATTCTTGTAAATCTTTTATGCACCTTCTCTGAGGGCTTCACATCCTTCCTAAAATGTGGTGTACAGATTTGGGCATAATAATCCAGTTTAGACCGAATACGTTTTTTTTTAAAGTTTCATCAAAGCTGCGTTGCTTTTGAACTCGATGACTCTACTTATGAAGCCTAGGATCGCATAATCTTTTTAGCCGCTTTCTCAACCAACCCTGCCACCTTCAACGATTTGTGCACACATAACCATGGGTCTCTCTGTTCATGCACTGCACGTCTTTTAGGATTGTACCTAGAAACATAGAAACAGAGAAAATAGGTGCAGGAGTAGACCATTCGGCCCTTCGAGCCTGCACCACCATTCAATATGATCAAGGCTGATCATGCAACATCAGTACCACATTCCTTCTTTCTCTCCATACCCCTTGATCCTTTTAGTCGTAAACCACCGACCCCCGACCCCCCATGATCAACATAGGCAGTCCCTCGAAGCGAGGATGACTTGCTTCCACGCGAAAAAGTGATGAGTTCACTGGTGTTTCAAAGAAGGACCTTATATTCCAGATCCCGAACTACATCGTGAATGGTGGAAGGTGCCTGTGCTTGGATTTTTTTAACGGGTGGTGGCCGTTGCACACCAGCCACAACATGTGCTTTACAGAGTTTGGTCTTGGTGCAGGGGCAAGGATTACCCAAGACTAACTGGAAAACAGCTCTGCTGCACAGACTGAGTGCACACACTTTTCAAAATGTGGGCTGGCACTTGCTGCCCGTGGACTCTCGCCTCTTCTGGGCTCCAGTTTCACGCCTCTCCTGGGCCCCGTAAGGGCCACATCTAACTCCCTTTTGAATATATCTAACGAACCGGCCTCAACAACTTTCTGTGGTAGAGAATTCCTCAGGTTCACAATTCTCTGAGTGAGCAAGTTTCTCCTCATCTCGGTCATAAATGGCTTATACCTTATGCTTACACTGTGACCCCTGGTTCTGGACTTCCACAACATCGGGAACATTCTTCCTGCACCTAACTTGTCCAATCCCGTCAGAAGTTTAGATGTCTCTATGAGATCCCCTCTCATTCTTCTGAATTCCAATGAACATAAGCCTAGTCGATCCAGTCTTTCTTCATATATCAGTCCTGCCATCCTAGGAATCAGTCTGGTGAAACTTTGCTGCACTCCCTCAATAACACGAATGTCCTTCCTCAGATTAGGAAGTCAAAACCGTACACAATATTCAAGATGTGGCCTCACCAAGGCACTGTACAATTGCAGTAAGACCTCCCTGTTCCTACGCTCAAATCCCCAAGCTATGAAGGCCAGCATGCCATTTGCCTTCTTCACTGCTGCTGTACCTGCATGCCAACTTTCAATGACTGATGTACCACGTGTTGGAGCGGATTGTTGGACATAATAAAGCCTAGTGGGACAATTGACTAGTATACCAAACATTTGTTCCCCTCGAATGAATTTTGTAAGAGACAATACTGATGCATTATTGTATGTTTGCCTTTACTGGTTATAGGAAGCCTGCCACTTGTTTTTTCTGTGATAACAGGGCAATTAGTCCTCTTGTATGTGTATACTGGCCTGTCACAATGCGAGGCTGGCTTATATCAAGAACCCAGCCTTGAACGGTAATTGTATGAAAAGCTTTGTAAACCTAGTAATGCGATGATTGGATATAAGGACTGTTGCTAAGGCACGTGATGTAAAGTGACGTAATCTGTAAGATAAAGGAACCTCACAGGCGATTTCAAATTGAGAAGTTGGTTCATCAGTCGCGGGTCTCTAACACGTCTTCCAAAGCTTTGTCTCCGATTTAATAAACCTCTCTTTAAATACAGTCTCGGAAATATTTTTTAACAACACCATGACACCCAGGTATCGTTGCACCTCACCTTTTCCTAATCTGTCACCATTCAGTTAATATTCTGTGTTCCTGTTTTTGCCATCAAAGTGAATAACCTCACATTTATCTACATTATACTGCATCTGCCATGCACTTACCCACTCACCTAACTTGTCGAAGACACCCTGCAGCCTCTTAGCATCCTCCTCACAGTTCACACTGCCACCCAGCTTAGTGTCAGCTGCAAACTTCGAGATATTACATTCAATTCCTTTATGCAAATCATTAATGTATATTGTAAATAGCTGGGGTCACAGCACTGAACCTTGCGGAACTGCATTAGTGATTGCCTGCCGTTCTGAAAAGGACCGGTTTATTCCTGCTCTTTGCTTCCTGTCTGCCCACTAGTTCTCCATCCACGTCAATACCTTGGCAGCAATACCATGTGCTTTAAGTTTGCACACTAATCTGTTGTGTGGGATCTTGACAAAAGCATTTTGAAATTCCAAATACACCACATCAACTGGTTCTCCCTTGTCCAATCGACTAGTTGCATCTGCAAAAAATTCTAGAAGATTTGTCAAGTATGATTTCTCCTTTAATATATCCATGCTGACTTGGACCGATCGTGTCACTCCTTTCCAAATGCGCTGCTATTAGATCTTTAATAATTGATTCCAACATTTTACCGATGTCAGGCTAACTGTTCTATAATTTCCTGTTTTCTCTCACCCATTTTAAAAAAGTGGGGTTACATTAACTACCCTCAAATCCATAGGAACTGATCCAGAGTCTATAGAATGTTGGAAAATGACCATCAATGCATCCACTATTTCTAGGGCCACTTCCTTAAGTACTCTGGGATGCAGACATTCAGACCCTGGGGATTTATCGGCCTTCAATCCCATCGATTTTGCAAACACAATTTCCTGATTTATAAGGATTTGTTTCAGTTCCTCCTTCTCGCTAGACCGTCGGTCACCTATTATTTCCAGAAGGTATTTCGTGTCTACCTTAGTGAAGACAGAACCAAAGTATTTGTTGAATTGCTCTGCCATTTCTTTGTTCCCCATTAAAACTTCAACTTATTCTGACGGCAAGGGACCTACATTTGTCTTCCCTAATCTTTTTCTCTTCGCATATTAATCAGAAGGTTGTGCGTTCTAATTCCACTCCAGAGATTTGAACACTTAAATATAGGCTGAGAATCAAGTGAAGTACTGATGGAGTGCCGCACTGTTATCGGGGCTCTCTTTTGGATGAGATGTTTAAACGAGGCTCCGTCTGCTCACTCAGCTGATCGTAAAACAACCCATGGCATTATTTCGATGAAGAGCAGGAGAGTTCTTCCCGGAGTCCTGGCCAATATCTATTCCCCCAATCAACATTACAATACAGATTATCCAGTCATTATCATATTACTGAAGGTGGGAGCTTGCTGTGCGTAAATTGGCTGCTGCAGTTCACGCTACCAAAGTGACTACACTTCAAATGTACTTCATTAGCAGTAAAATGCCATGGGACGTCCGGTGGTTGTGAAAGGCGCAATATATATTTAAGGCTTTTTGTTCTTTCTTTCAGCTTGATACTCGGGTTGGAATGGTCACAATATGATGAGAGGATGCATAAGCTTTACTGATATTCCCATCTGCATAGAACATTGAGGGCGATTTCATCTAGGTGATTAAATAGTTAAAACGATTTTGCAGTTGTGGCGAAGATATTAGGTGGGAACATCAATAATATGGGGATATGAATCTAAAGTTCGTGCCGGCCTTTCGGGAGCGAAATTAGGAAACACATTTGCAGAGAAAGAAACTATTCCAACAATTGCTGTGGATGCGAGGTTAATTTGACCATTCAAGATTGAGATAGATGTTTGATAGGTAAGATTATCACAGTTAAGTTACAATTAATGGCCAAGATTTTAGGGCCCTGTGACAGTGTATGGACAGCGTGTATCATCGTAATTGACCACAACTTCCAGTTTTCCACATCTGATGTGCATGCACGATAACCCGCAAGTTGCGATCGTATGAATCTGCAGGAAATTAACATTTGCTAGCGCAGATTTTGGCTATTTGCCCAACTACTGCACAACAAATAACCACCAAATCCTTACGCCTTTTAAAATCATGTGTAAGGGCTTCTTGTACGAGTGTAAGGCTTTTACTAAATCTTTTGATTAAATGTTTTAAATCACTTAAACTTTACCTTAAATTTAAAATTAGTTTAGGCTATTTTTGTCCCATTTCACAACATTAAAATAAAATTGATAATAAATTAAATGTTTATTTTAAATGTTTAAATAAATTGTATTTTAATTGTATTTTGTGCATGTGATGATTTATTTTGATTTCAGTGCATGAAAGTTTTTTTTTAGTCAATTCCGATTATGCTATGGGGATTTCGTATGGAAATTGAATCCCCTAAATCATCATGAGAATCCCCTTTTTGCATGGATTCGGCCGGCCCACTTGATCCCAGGGACGCTTGCTAACCGCAGGTCCTTCTGGGATATGTAGGCCTTTAGACAAGTGTGTGCCTGCAAGCCCAGGAGCGCGAATCTTCGAAGGTCAAGAGCAATCCGATAGGTGCACAACTTTCTCGCGATTTGGAGGCGTTCGACTGTAATTTTCACGCCGATGGTTATGGGATGAAGGGAGGTAAATGGAGCTGAGCTGCATATCAACCAGGACTTAATAAACTGCTACTTATAAAATACCATTTTGAAAATTACTAATGAACCTACTTCTACCATCAGTTATTTCAATGCATTCCGGATCGCAGCAACACGTATGTAAACAAAAATCCTATTTTGCCACTTGATTTTTCCCAATGGCCTTCAATGGTAAATTAATAAATGGTAAGGAATTTCAAAATTGAAGACAAATGACTGAACGATAAAACATGTTGGCCAATAATTTATTAATCTTGGCAACAGGCCTGAGATTAAATAAAATATGTAACTAAGATTGTCAACTATATTTACTGAAACAGAAAAACATAGTAAATGTCCTCACTGGGCTGACTCGTTGGATGCCTGTAGTAAGCATTCAGTACAAGCTTGATTCCGTCATTGCTAATTTTAAACCCGTTTTCTGTTGAATGGAACTGAAATGTAACTCAGAAATAGACAGTTTCTTAAATGATAAGGGGATAAGGGGTTATGGGGAGCGGGCGGGGAAATAACGCTGAGTCCATGATCAGATCAGCAACGAGCTTATTGAATGACAGAGGAGGCTTGAGGAGCCATATGGCCTACTCCTGTTCCCATGTCTTATGTTCTTATGTACTTATGTAAAGCTGCCCTCTTGCATTTCAGCAGCAACGTCCTTAATTGGAAGAAGATCAGTTTGACGGAAACTGCACAGTGCAGAGCGGTACAGATAAAATAGGAAAGTAAAGCTTCTGAGCTCACATCCTCTGCAAGGCCGAAGCTGAGAATCTTTCAACTGTCTTTATTCGCACGTTGTTTATTATAGCTAGGGCAGTATATCAGTAGCTGTGAATTTGTACTAGAGCTCCACTCCTACAATTAGAGACAAAATACTTAAATCAATTGCGCAGGGAAAGTGCATTGGATATCAACCAACAATATATAAATTGTCTGGTTTATTTATGCTTGAGTTAAGCCTGCATCGAATTATAGAATCATAGAATGGTTACAGCACAGAAGGAGGCTATTCGACGGGGCGAGCCTGTGACAGTTCTCTGCGAGTTCCCAGTTCACACTCCCCTTTCCCCGTAGCCGTATTTATTTTCCTGTATTTGCTTACATGATTCCCGTTTAAAAGCCACGATTCAATTTGCCTCTACCAGCTTTCAGGCAATGCATTCCAAATTCTAACCACTCTCTATGTAAAAAGAACTTACTAACTTCGTTTGGTTCCTCTGCAAATTCTCTTAAATCTGTGTTCTCTGGTTCTCGATCCTTACGCCAATGGGAACTGTTTAAATCTATTTACGCTGTCTAGTATCCTCATGATTTTGAGCAACTCTTAAATCTCCTCTCAATCTACTCTGCTTTAAGGAGAATAATTCTACATTCTCCAATACCCTCCATGTCGTGAAGTCCCTCATTCCTGGTACCATTCTGGTCAATCCCCCCATAACTATCTTTGCTGCAAGGAGAATATCCCCAGCTTCTCCAGCCTATCCACGTAAGTGATGTCCCTCATACCTGAAAGCATTATCGTAAATCTTTTATACAACTTCTCTGACTGCTTCACATCCTTCCTAAAGTGAGGTGTACAGAATTGGTCATAATAACCCAGTTTAGACAGAATAATTTTTTTTTTACAAAGTTTCAACCATTGCGTTGCTTTTGAACTCTATAACTCTACTTCTACTTATGAAGCCTAGCATTGCATAATCTTTTCAACCGCTTTCTCAACCTACTCTGCCACCTTCAACGATTGTGCACATATAACCACGGGCCTATCTGTTCATGCACTGCACCTCTTTAGGATTGTACATAGAAACATAGAACATAGTTGCGCAAGTAGGCCATTCGGCCGTTCGAGCCTGCACCATCATTCAATATGATCATGGCTGATCATTCAACTTCAGTACCCCATTCCTGCTTTCTCTCCATACCCCTTGATCCCTTTAACCGAAAGGGCCACATCTATCTCACTTTTGAATATATCTAACGAACTGGCCTCAATAACTTTCTGTGGTAGAGAATTCCACAGGTTCACAATTCTCTGAGTGAAGATGTTTCTCCTCATCTCGGTCCCAACTGGCTTACCCCTTATCCTTAGGCTGTGACCCCTGGTTCTGGACTTCCCCAACATCGGGAACATTCTTCCTGCATCAACATGTCCAATCCCGTCAGAATTTTATATGTTTCTATGAGATCCCCTCTCATTCTTCTAAATTCCAGTGAATACATAGAAACATAGAAAACATAGAAAATAGGTACAGGAGTAGGCCATTCGGCCCTTCGAGCCTTCACCGCCATTCAATAAGATCTAGTTGATCCAGGCTTTCTTTATATGTCAGTCCTGCCATCGCGGGAATCAATCTGGTGAACCTTCGCTGCACTCCCACAATAGTGAGAATGTCCTTCCTCAGATTAGGAGACCAAAACTGTACACAATACTCAATGTGGGGCCTCACCAAGACCGAGTACAACTGCAGTAAGACTTCACTGCTCCTATACTCAAATACTTTCGCTATGAAGGAAACATGCCATTTGCCTTCTTGACCGCCTGCTGTACCTGCATACGAACTTTCAATGACTGATGTACCATGACAACCAGGTCTCGTTGCATCTCGCCTTTGTCTAATCTGTCAACATTATAAATTCACCGTTCAGTTTATATTGGCTCTCGTCGTTCTTCCTACCAAAATGTATCACTTGCACTTTAATGCTTTAAATTTCATCTGCCACGTGTATGCCCATTCCATCAAACTGCCTATGTTCTCTTGAAGCCAATCACTATCCTCCTCACTGTTCACTACCCTTCCAAGTTTTGTGTCATCTGCACATTTTGACTTCTCCTTTTCTCTCTCTCCCTGTATATATACATATTATTTAGAAGTTACAGAAAAGAATCAGATCATTCGGCCCAATAGATCGTGCAGCACACGAGCCTCTTGCGAACATTCTTCATCTCAACCCAACAACATATCCTTCTATTCATTTCTGATTGACGTGTTTATCTAGCTTCTCCTTAAGTGCCCCAATATTAGTCGCCTCACTTACCCCTAGTGGTTGCGATTTCCAGACCGCATTCTGTAAATTGATTCCCCTTAATTTCCTCTTCGATTTATTTGCGCCTAACTTATATATATCCTGAGCATCTCTGATTATAATCGGTCAACCATCGGTGGCCGTGTCTTGTGTTGCCAAGGCCCTAAACTCTGGAATTCCCTGCCTAAAACTCGTCTCCTCTCTACCTCTCTTTCCTCCTTCAAGACGCTCCTTAAAATATACCACTTTGATCATGCTTTTGGTCACTTGTGATAATTGCTACTTATGCAGCTCGGTTTCAAAGTTGCATTGCATAATACGCCTGTGAAGCGCCTTGGGACGTTGCTCTACGGTTAAGGCTCTATATAAATAAAAGTTGCTGTTATTCTTGTTGTTTTCGTTGTGGCGACATCTAATTCTGCTCTCTCCCGCAAGTGGAAAATTGTTCTCTATGTCTCCACTATCAGTCCTTTTCATAATCTTAAGGAGCACAATCAGAGCAACACTCAGTCTTCGCTGTTCTGGAGAAGAGAACCACAACCAGTTCAATCTTTCCAGTCAGTTTTGGTATCCTCCAAGTAAATCTTCTTTGCAACTTCCCCACTGCCTCTAAATTATTGTTTTTATAATATGGAGACCAGAATTATACGCATTACTCCAAGTGTCGTCTAACCAAGATCTATGGAGACCAGAACTATACACAGTGTTCCAAGTGTGGTCTCAGCAAGGTATATAGCAACCATAACTGTGCACACTGATCCACGTTTGGTCTAACCAAGGTAAATGGAGACCAGAACTGTGCACAATGCTCCAAATGCGGTATAGCCCAGGTGCATGGTCACCAGAACTATACAAAGTGCTCTAAGTGTGATCTAATCAAAGTTCTAAGTACGCTGAACATAATATCTCTTCTTTTTTAATATATCACTTGAGAAATTGACCATCGTGCTTTGTTTGATATATGTAGCATTATTAAAATGCATCGCTATTGTTTTGTGATATGTGTAACTGTACCTTCAGATTCCTCTACACCGTACCTCATTTGGACACTTATTTTTCCTACCAACAGGTGTACATATACATATATAATATAAAATCTCAATAAATAGCTACGATGATAGATGTGTGAGAGTGAAGAGAAGATGAGAGAGAGAGATAGAGTCCTTGCACAGTGTGCACTGAGACTCTCAGAAATACGAAAGGTTTTTCAAATTAACTGATTTTTCTGCTACTATTCTTCGAACAATATAATGGAAAGTCAGTAGAAATGTGCGATGTGCAACATGGTGTGTTAAATATAAATATGTATGTCTCATATCAAGTACACTGACTTTAGAAATATTGCAGTACATGAAACTAACAGCTGAAGAAACACTGCACCATTTGTTCTCTATTGATTAATGTTATTGGTTTACTCGTGTTCAGAATCATGAGGCGTCAGGACAGAGTAGATAGTGATAAATTGTTCCAATTGGCATCAAGATAGGTACCATAGAACACAGATGTAAGGTGATTACCAAAAGAACCAAAGGTGACATTAGAAAACACTTTTTTTTACACAGAGATTGGTTAGGATCTTGAATATACTGCCTGAAAGGCTGATGGAGGTGGACTCAATCACTGCTTTCAAAAAGGAGTTAGGTAAGTATCTAAAAGAAAGGAACACATGCAGGGGTACGGGGAAAGAGCGGGGGGAGTGGGACTAGCTGAGGTGCTCTTGCAGAGAGCTGGCACGGGCTCGACGGACCGAATGGCGTTCTTTCGTGATGTAAGCATTCTACATTCTATGACACTCAAAGAAAACAGGTTGTTTTTTTTTTGCAAAAAGATTTAACTAAAAGCCAATGGCAAAATCTAGTGGAAAACAAATATGGGCTTGACTCATCCGATAACAGTATTAGTTTTTTTTCCCTTCAAATAGAGTGTTCGAGCCTATATCATTGAAACAAAACATTCAATATTAACATTAATTACCCGAGGAGCTGGTGAGCTGTTTGTGATTCCCTAAATACACGCAATAAAAATACAGGTTTTTATTTATGTCTCATGCACACGTAAAAATTGTCGTAAAATATAAGATTCATGTTCAGAGACTGTGTCCGGTAACTTTATGTGCTGACAAGTGAGAGATATTGTTTCTTCCCCAATGACAGATTGACTAATTTTAGTATCGTGTTCTGATTGGTCACTTCAGTTCCCTTGATATATGTGCTGTATTACAAATTCCTGCAACAACAGATGGGACATATCACTTAGCGACCAAACAGACAAATAAGAGGGGGCAATAACTACCTCGTTTCTTTCCAGAATCCGAGCAGAGCTTGCGATTCTAGCTGGAACATGTTAACTCTGTCAATTTTACTTGGGATCGGTAAGTATGGATCTACGGTCTAGTAGCTTTAAGTCTGAGAGAGACACAGATTTTTATTTCAACAGGCAGCAGTCTCCTGCACGCTTAAGATTTATCACTGAGAGTGATGCTGATCCGGCTTACATTTTCGACTCCATACTTGTCACTGGCTGGCAGAATGAAGCTCTCCTTCAAAGCAGCTTACTCCCAGCTGTGCTCTTATTGCTTAGTAATATTTGCGGACTGTAAGCAAATAAAGAAAAATGAGTTTCAAAAGTGACTCCACTTTTACATTGGCTCTCATCCCTCTCGTGCTGCTTGCCGGAATTAAGTCATGGCCATCTCATGCCATGCTGAATAGCACCATATAGGATTAAATAGAATAGCATAGGATATATGGCGCAGAAACAGGGCATTTAGCCCAACCAGTCCATCCCAGACTTTATATTTCATTCGAGCCTCCTCCCGTCTTTCCTCATCTAAATCTATCAGCATAATCCTCTATTCCATTCTCCCTCATTTGCTTTTCTAGCCTCCCATTTATGTACATCTATACAATTCGCTTCTACCTTTCCCTTTGGTAGCGTTTTCTACATTCTCACCATTCACTGGGCAATTCATTTTCTTCAGAATTCCCGATTGGATTTCTTGATAACTATCTTATTCTGATGGCCTCATCACATTTTAATAATACTTGGATGTGCACGTAAACTGCCGTAACCTACAGGGCTTCGGACCAAGAGCAGGAAAGTAAGATTAGGCTGGATAGCTCTTGGTTGGCCGGCGTGGACACGATGGCCCGAAATGGCCTCTTTCCACGCTAAAAAAAGTCAATGATTCTATGGCTATGAACCGAATGGCCGCCATATTTTCTGTGCGATTTTAGGATTCTATAACAATTCAGGAAGTGACAATACACAGGCTCCGGGGGTTGGTGGATTTGCCGGAAGATCACTAATTTGCAGAAGTGAAAAGTTTATCTTTTTCTCTATTATGTTTTTCCTTTAGTTCTTCTCCATCCGGTGGTTGGAGGGGCGATAGAATGTGAGTATGTGACATTAAAATTAAAACTGAATTCATAAATGTAAATCTGAGTGCATTATTCCTATTATACAAGACTACTTAATAATCAGGAGCACGGTAGAGCTCTGGGGCACATTGCCTATTGCAAAAATGCCATGGAAGTTTACGAAACAGTTTCTTAAATTTCTAATATACACAAATAATATTTCTTCATTTTCGAGTGGTAATGATTATTTTATCTTTAATTTTCAATTGGTTCAATAACAATAACTTTGCTGTTTAACTTCATTTTATGAACTTAGTCATGGAATATGAACGTCGCTGTAAAGGCCAGCATTTATTGCCCATCTTTAATTCCCCTTGAGCAGGTGGTGGTGAGCCACTTTCTTTAACCACTGCAGTCCTTGTGGTGAAGGTCATCCTACAGTTTTGTTAGGGAGGGAGTTCCAGGAATTTTGACCGAGCGATGATGAAGGAACGGCCGATATATTTCCAAGTCAGGATGCTTTTTGACTTGGAGGAGAATTTGGAGGTAATGGTGTTCCCATGCATCTGCTGCCAATGTACTTCTCTGTGTTGGAGGTTGCGAGTTTTTGAGGTGCTGCCGAAGAAGCCTTGGTTAGTTGCTGCAGTGAATCTTGTAGATGGTGCACACTGCAGCCACGGTGGGCCAGTTGCGGATGGAGAGATTGTTGAAGTGCTTGAAGTGCGGATCAAAAACGAGCTGCTTTGTAGTGGATGCGGTCGAACTTCTTGAGTGTTGTTGGAACTGCACTCATTCAGGCAAGTTCAGAGTTTTCCTTCACACTCCTGACCTGTGCTTTATATATGATGGAAAGGCATTGGGGAGTCAGTAGATAAGCCTCTGACCTGCTCTTGTAACCACAGTATTTATGTCGCAGGTCCAGTTAAGTTTCTGGTCAATAGTGCCCCCCAGTTGATGTTGGGGGAGATGATGATGGTAATTCCGATAAAAGTCAACGAATGGTAGTTAGAATCTCTCTTGTCGGAGATAGTCAATGCCTACCTCTTACTATTACCACTACAAAAGTAACATTAAATTGGACGTTAATTCCGAAAATGTACAAGCTACTACTTCCATTGCTTCACGGATGCCTTTTCTGCTAAAGAACACGTTGAACTTGCTTTTTTACAATGTGATAACATGTCTGCCTGTGTCCTAACTCGCACCAAGTCCCGCTCACCCATCACCCCTGTGTTCGCTGAGCTACATTATCTCCCAGATAAGCAACACCTCAATTTGAACGCTCAAGTCATTGCGTTCAAATCCGCCATGGTCCTCGCACCTCCCATTCTCTGTCATACCCTTTAGTCCCACAATGCCGCGCGATATCTGCGCTCCTCTAATTCTGCCCTCTTCAGCATCCCTGATGATAATCACGTGACAATTGGTGGCCGTGCCTTCTGTTGCCTGGAACCTAAGCTCTGTAATTTCCTGCCTAAACTTCGGCGCCCCTCTACCTCACTTTCCTCCTTTAAGAGCTCCTTAAAATATTGTTCCTTAAATAAAACTTTGGTCACATGCACTAATTTTTACTTATGTGGCTCGTTATCAATTTATTTGTCTTATACCGCTCGTGTGAAGCGCTTTGGGACGTTTCAATACGTTAAAGGCGCTATATAAATGCAAGTTGGTGCTGTTGTACATTCATTAAAAGTATTCCCTTGATATACTGTTCGGTTTTGCATTCCTCAGCTGATTTTCCAAAGCCAAGCTTATCTCTGAATCCACTCTTCGCAGTTTTCCTAAAAGGAGAGAAAATATCTTTGACATGCAGCTGTCAGTATCCCATTTACAGAACCACTATTACAGAGGTCAGAAGAGGATCCACTTCATAGATACCATGGGCGGAAAGTGGGAGACCTCGTTCGAATTCATGGCAGATCACGGAAATGACGGGAATTACATGTGCACTTGTCTTATCTTGGAGCCTGGAAGTTGGAGACAATCAAATCGCAGCGATCTTGTGCAGATACTTACTCGAGGTACGCCAACAGAACAGATTCTTCAAACGATATTTCCTGAATTTGGATTCTTGTTCAGCTGTCAAGGACTTAAACTGGCATGTCAATCTCAATGGAAATCTTCTCGTCCCTGCTGCTTAGCTGCAGTTACCATAGTGTTTTTTTTGTGGGGATATGCAAAGTAACCCGCGATACATCGAATTTACATTGACGTTGTACTTCAGCGAACAGTTTAACCTCCAGTTTAACGTCTGGACTGGCTTCTTACGTTGCTGGAGGAGAGTAGTTGCTGATCTCGGGCACTTACAATGGTAATTGTTACATATTTCGCGCATTCACCAGCCGTTCTCCTTCAACCTCCGGAAAAACCCGGGGTTTGCAGTAAGGGCCCCTCCCAGCGGACGGAAAGCTGCTTACTGTCCAGGAATTCCTCACTACGGACCCCCTCTTACCAGATACGATGAGCACTATTCACCATGGTGATCATATGAAGCCTGTCGCTATTTTAGTATGTAGATATAAAGAGGAGAAATGCATCGAATGCAAGATACTGCAAAGGGTTGTAAAGAGAATGACTTGGAATCAGTTGTAAACGATGGAAACATATCATTGCAGGGATTCTAAAATCCATGATTTCAATAGACAGAGGGGCTGCACTCTATTTATCGGGGGCAAAGAAAAGTAGAGGAGCAAAGGGTTCTTGGAGTAAAAAAAAAACATAAATCACTAAAAGTATCAAGTTATGGAAAACTTTTATCCAACCTTGTTTATACCAAATTGGGAGTACTGTCGGAAATTCTCGGCGCTATCCTATAAAAATATATAGAGGACCCAGAGAGGGTATAAAGAACATTTACAAGTATGATACGAGAAATATGAGGGCGCACCAGCCGGAAAGGATGACCAGGCTGTATCTCTTTTCTCTTGAAAGGAGGAGGCTTAGAAATAGAGGTCAGTAAATTCATGACAAATTTTGATAGAGTAGACACATAAAGAGAATGTTTCCATTTGTGGGGAAGAGAAAACTAGAGGTAATCGATAAAAGATAGTCACCAAGAAATCAAAATGGGAATTCAGCAGAAACGGCTTTACCCAGAGAGTGGTGAGAATGTGGAACTCGCTAACACAGGGAGTAGTTGAAGCGAAAAGTATAGGTGCATTTAAGAGGGGGCTATATAAGCAGATGAAGTAACAAGGGAACAGAGGGTAATGCTGATAGAGTTAGATGACAAAAGATAGCAGGAGGCTCGAGTGGAGCATTGACGCCAACATCGACTTGTTGGGCCGAAGGGCCTTGAAAGAAATAATGAATCAAAAGAAATTGCGAATTATAAAATAAATAATGATTTTATAAAATAAATTCTTGTGCCAGCTCAGCAGACAGAGAACCAAGGTCAAGGCAGAATAAAGACCGGGCTATGGAGATAAGGGATTTTACAAGGAGCCTTAAAGATAACCAAGCTCTCCCTTTAAAGGGCAACAATGCATTCCGACAGAGATAAACAAAAAATGACCTCTTCGGTATCCTATCCCCTCTGGTTGGACAACTGAATAGGTAAAAAATTATTGATGCAAGATATTCACCAGCCCACCGAAATAAGGTATAAAACAGGCAACCGAGAGCAAGAAATAGGCAGACTGAAGACAGTGTTTCCTCAAGGTGGATCTCATGCGGGCTGCAGCCGAACACCTCGGTCAAGCTCAAAACTCTGAGCTGGACCCCACATCGGCGGAACAGCTCGTTCAGCTCGGGATCTATTCCTAGACCAGTGGTCTCAATCAAAGTCCATCCGTTCTGTTCCTGGCCATAGATCACTCTCATCCATCACGGATTGTATATCTACTATAATCTAAAAAGAAATATGAAGACTTGCATTTATATAGCCCCTTTCTCAATCAGCAGAAGTCTCAAAGCACTTTACAACGAATGTAGCAGCTTTGGAGTGTAGTCACTGTTGTAATGTGGGAAACATGGCAACCAACGTGCACACAACAAGCTCCCAAAAACGGTAATGAGATAATGGCCAGTTGATGTGTTTTTTTGTTATGTTGATTGATGGATTAATATTGGCCAAGACACCTGGGATAACTCCCCGGCTCTAATTCGAATTAATGCCATGGGATCTTGTACATCCAACTGATAGGGCTGACGGGACCTCGGTTTATTATCTCATCTGGAAAACGCGACCTCTGACAGTCAAGTGTTCACTCAGCACTGCACCAGAGTGTCAGCCTAGATTAAAATAATAAATATTAGCAGGAGTCGGCCATTTGCCCCCTCGAGCCTGTTCCACCATTCAGTAAGATCATGGCTGATCTGATCAAGGAATCAGCTCCTCTTCCCTGAACACGCCCCATAATCCTTTATTCCCATATCGCACAAAAATCGGTTTATTTCCACCTTAAATATGTTCAATAACCCAGCCTCCTCAACTCAGATTCCACAGATTTATAACCATCTGAGAGAAGTAATTCAACCTCATCTCAGTTATAAATGGGAGGCCGCTTATCCTGAGACTATGCCCCCTTATTCTAGTTTCCCCTATGAGTGGAAATATCTTCCCTGCATTCACCTTATCGAGACCCCTAATTCTCATATATGTTTCGATAAGATCACATCTCATCCTTCTGAATTCCAATGAGTACAGGCGCAACCTTCTCAACCTATCTACACAAGTTAACCCCCTCATCTTCGGAATCAACCTAGTGAATGTTCTGTGAACTGTCTCCAATGCAAGTATATCCTTCCTTAAATACGGAGACTAAAACTGAACGCAGTATTCTAAGTGTGGCCTTATCAATACCCTGTACAGTTATAGGAGGAATTATCTGCTTATATATCCATACCCCTTACCATAAAGGCCATCATTCCATTTGTCTTCTTGATAAATTGGTGCACCTTTATACTTACATTTTTGTGTTTCCCTCTGTAGTTTGTGCAATTTTAATCCATTAGATATTAATTTTCTTTTCTTTTTTTTGCCAATGTGGACAACCTCACATTTTACTTCGTCTGCCAAATCGTTTCCTACTCATTTAGCCTGTCTATATCCCATTGGTGATTTTCTGTGCCCTCCTCACAATTTACTTTCCCACCCATCTTTGTATCATCAACAAACTTTGCTACATTACACTCGGTTCCTTCATCCAAGCCAGTAATATCAATTGTAAATAGTTGATCCAGCAGCACCAATCCCTGCGGCGCCCCATTAGGCAATGTTTGCCTAAAGGAAAAATGCCCTTTTATCCCGAATCTCTCTTTTCTGTTTGTTAGCCAATCCTCTAGCCATGCAAATATATTGCCCTCACCATTTATCTTGTCCAGCAAGCTTTTATATGGCACCTTATGGAATGCCATCTGGAACGCCAAATATACCACTGGTTCCCCCTTATCCACCCTCCTCGGTACTTCCTCAAAAAGCTCCAGCAAATTTGTCAAATTTGATTGCTCTGTCATAAAACCATGCTGACTTTGCTTGACTGAATAATGCTTTTCCAAATGTTCTGCTGCTGCTTCCTTAATAATGGACTCCAGCATTTTACCAACGACAGATATTAGGCTAACGGGTTTCTGTCTACCTTCTTTTTTAAATATTGGCGTTACATTTGCGATTTTCCAATCTGCTGGGATCTCCCCAGAATTTAAGGAATTTTGGTAAATTACAAACAATGCATCCACTACCTCTGCAGCTACTTCTTTTCATACACTAGGTTGTAAGTCATCAGGTCCAGGGGACTTGTCCACCTTTATTCCCATTATTGTACCGAGTACTACTTATTTTGTATTAGTGATTGTTTTTAATACCTCCCTCCCTATAGCCCGTTGATTATCCACTATTGGAATGTTTTTCGTGTCTTCTACCATGAAGACCGATACAAAATATGTGTTCATTGTCTCTGCCATTTTCATGTTCCCCATTATTAATTCCACAGAGTCATCCTCCAAGGGACCAAATTTATTTTAGCAATTCTTTTCCTTTTTACTTAACTGTAGAAACTCTTACTATCTGTTTTTTTATATCTCGTGCTCGTTTAATTTCATAAACTATCATCCCCCTCTTTATTATGTTTTAATCTTTATTTGCTGGCTTTTAAACATTTCCCGATCCTCTGGCTTCTCACTGGTCTTGGCCACTTGGTATGCCGTTGTTTTCTATGTGATATCATACTTTACATCCTTAGTTAGCCACGGGTGGCTATCCCTTCTATTACAGTCTTTCCTTCTCATTGGGATATATTTTTGTTGAAATATCACCTTAAATGTCTGCCACTGCTCACCAGCGTCCCACTCTTTAATCTATTTTCCCAGTCCACTTTAGCCAACTCTGCCTTCATAGCTTTGCACTCTCCTTTATTTAAGCTTAGGACACTGATTTCAGATCCAAATTTCTGACCCTGCACCTGAATTTCAAATTGAACCATGCTATCGTCACTCATTCCAAGATGATCCCTTGCTAAGAGATTGTTTATTCATCCTTCCTCATTTACACAGTACCTGATCTAAGAAAGCCTGCTCCCTGGTTGGTTCCACAACGTTCTGTTCAATGAAACTATCCCGGCTACGCTCCATGAAATCTTCCTCAAGGCTACCGTGGCCTATTTGCTTTGTCCAATCAATATGTAGGTTAAAATCGCCCAGGATTAATGCCGTTTGTTTTTTTTTACAAGCGTGCATTTTTTCTTGATTTTTACTCCGTCCAACAGTGTAACTATTGTTAGGGGGCCTATAGACTACGCCCACTTTTGACTTTTTCCCCTTATTAATCCTTATCACCCCAAACGAATTCAACATCTTGATCTTCTGTGCCAATATCGTTTCTGACCAACGCTTTTGCCACATTCTTTATTAGCAGAGCTGCCCCACTTCCTTTTCCGTTCTGTCAGTCCTTCCAACTTGTCAAATACTCCTGAATATTTAGTTTCCTGACTTGGTCAACTTGCAACCACTTCTCTGTAATGGCTATCACATCATATCCATTATCTACCTGTGCCGTCAACTCATCTATTTTGTTAACTATGCTGCGTGCAGTCAGATAACGAGCTTCTCAATTTGTTTGTTTTAACATTTTTTTCCAGCTTTCACCCCACTTTCTGAGAAACCTTTATATTTATATATTCTATCCATTCCTGTCATGCTCGAGTTTTCCTTTCCTCCAGAGCAATCTTGCTCTATTGCCTTCTTTTTCTTTGACTTTTTTAAATTCTGCTCACCTCCACCCTCTCCCTACTAAATAATTCAAAGCCCTCTCTACTGCCCCAGTTCTTCGATTCTATGACACTAAGTTGGGTGGCAGTGTGAGCTGCGAGGTTACGGCTAAGAGGTTGCAGGGTGACTTGGACAGGTCAGGTGAGTGGGCAACTGCATGGCAGATGCAGTATAATGTCGAAACATGAGAGGTTATCCACTTTGATGGCAAAAACAGGAAGACAGAATATTATCTGAATGGTGACAGATTAGGAAAAGGGGAGGTGCAACGAGACCTGGGTGTCATGGTACATCAGTCACTGAAAGTTGCCATGCAGGTACAGCAGGCGGTGAAGAAGGCAAATGGCATGTTCGCCTTCATAGCGAGAGGATTTGTGTATAAGAGCAGGGAGGTCTTACTGCAGTTGTACATGGCTTTGGTGAGACCACACCTTGAATATTGTGTGCAGTTTTGATCTCCTAATCTGAGGAAGAACATTCTTGCTATTGAGGGAGTGCAGCGAAGGTTCACCAGGCTGATTCCGGGATGGCAGGACTGACATATGACGAAAGCCATAATCAACTAGGCGTATATTCACTGGCATTTAGAATAATGAGAGGGGATCGCATAGAAACATATACAATTCTTACGGGATTTGATGCAGGAAGAATGTTTCCGATGTTGGGGAAGTTCAGAATCAGGGGCACAGTCTAAGGATAAGGGGTAAGCCATTAAGGACCGAGATAAGGAGAAATTTCTTCACTCAGAGAATTGTCAGTCTGTGGAATTCTCTACCACAGCAAGTTGTTGAGGCAACTTCGTTAGATATATTCAAAAGGGAGTTAGTTGTGGCTCTTATAGCTAAAGGGATCAAGGTGTATGGAGAGAACGCAGGAATGGAATACTGAAGTTGCATAATCAGGCATGATCTTATTGAATGATGGTGCAAGCTCGAAGGGCCGAATGGCCTACTCCTACAACTATATTCTATGTTTCTATGCTTCTATGATTCGCCAGGACTCTGGTTCCAGCATGGTCTAAGTGAATCGGAAGGGGCATATTTATGTGCTCAGGTTCCTGAAGTTTGACTTGCATCCACAAGTTTCTGACTCAGTGGCGCATGTGCTGCACATTTAGCCACAGCTGATTTAATCACATGTTGTTCCTGATTATGCTTAAATTCTAGCTCCTTAATAAAAGACCTTACAACTCCTAAGACCCTTTGGGTAAGCTGTGTGTCACCTGTGATCCAAATTTGACAGCCGTATCTGTGCTGCATACTCTATGCAATCGAATGTAAAATGAGACACTGAAATGTGCAGAGGTGAATTGAACCAGATAGAGAACTGTTGGTTTTAGTATTGGAACAGCAGTTAATCTATAGAGGCAAAGGAAGTTCAGGACTCTACAGACATTGTTAGAAAAGAAAAATCATACATGGCGCAATGCCCTGCATAATAGAAAGGAGAGGTACATTCTGAATTTCCTTGTTTACGATCTGCTCTTTCATTTAATAAGTGAAAACGCATTGTTTATACAGAAACAAATTCATCGTGTTTTATAAATGGGACGTCACAATGTATTATTTAGTCGAATTGTGACACACGATTTAATTCACGGTTTTAGAAAGTATTGCTGTAACTTTTACAAATAATTATTTTACAGATAAACTTCGAGCACCGACTATCTCCATGCACCCAGAATCTGGTGCATTTTCAAAAGGAGAAAATGTTCGCATTACGTCCAAGGGTGACACACACTCCACTGTGGGGTTGTTTTCTGTATACAGTGGTCAGAAAGGAAAATCTCTAATATCACGTAATGTGTCTGCAGCGGAGCAAAGTGCAAGCTTCACCATAAGCAACATTACGAAATGCTCTGCCGGAATATATACTTGTCAATATCAAACTGAGATCCTAGGACGTTTGGTGGATTCGACATTCAGTGATCTTGCAAACTTTACTGTGAAAGGTAGGGACGGTCAAATATCAGCACGCGATATTATGTTTTTTGTGCGTCATTGTCTGACTCGATCGCTCAGATGAAGTAGTAGAGGTTGTGTGCTCATTTAAATGCAAAACGGCATGCATGAATTTCCCTTCAATGTTCAACTGAGGCTGGATTGTTGATCTATTTTGCATCCGAGCTCCATGCGATCGGGCAGGTAATTGCTTTGGTCATTGAAAGGAAAGAAAGAAAGACTTCTATATATGTAGCGCATTTCACGACCAGCGGACGTCCCAAACGTTTTGCAGCCAATGAAGTACTTTTGAAGTGTAGTCACTCTTGCAATGTCAAATCCCCTGGACCTGAAAGGCTACATCCTCGAGTTTTAAATAATTGGGTACAAAGATAATGGAAGCATTGGTTTTGATCTTCCAGAATAATCTAGTTTTTATAAGAGTCCCCACAGATTGGAAGGTAGATAATATATCTCCGCTCTTCAAGAAAGGAGGGAGTGAATAAACGAAGATGTTTTGACCATTTGCCCTGACATCAATAGTAGAGAAAATGATAAAATCTATTAGTGGGGCGTGGTAATGGAGCACTTAGAAAAACATAATATGATTGGTCATATCCAGCGTGGTTTTGTGAGAGGGAAATCGTGTGTGGAAAATCTTTGGAAGTGTGTGGAAGAGATTTTTGAGGTTGTAACTAACTGCGTAGATAATGGGGAATGAGGGATTATTTTCCATTTGGATTGTCAGAAATCAATTCGATTATTAGTCACACAAGAAGTTATTAAACAAAATTATAGCTCACGCGATGTGGGTAATGTAATCGTATGGAAATAGGATTGGTTATCGGACAGAGAATAGAGATGAGGAATAAACTGGACCTACTTCGGTTGGCAGGCTGTAATTAGTGGGGTGTCTCAAGGATCCATGCTTGGGCCTCAGCTATTCACAGTATAAATCAATGACTTCGATGAGGAGACCGAGTGCAATATATCAAAGTTTGCTGACGAAACAAATCTAGATGGGAATTTAAGTTGTGAGGTGGATGCAAATAGGCAGGTTAAGTGATTAGGCAACTGGAATATAATGTGGATAAATTTTTTCCACTTTGTTAGTAAAAATATAAAATTAGAATAGTTTTAAAGGGTGATCGATTTGTATTCAAAGGGATCTGTGTACCTTTCAACACGAATCAGAGAACGTTGACATGCAGGCACAGCAAGCAATTAGGAAAGCAAACGAAATGTTAGAATTTATTACAAAAGAATTGGAGTATAATTGTAACGATACCTTACAAAAAGTATGTTGGGCCTACGTTAGTCCAGACCAGAAGTACTCTCTTTGGCATTGGTCTCCTTACCTCAGGTAGGATATATTTGCCTTAGTGGGACTGTATATTAGGTTCATCAGTCTGATTTCAGGAATGGACGGATTGTCCTACTCAGTAGACTAGGTCTATATTCCCTTAAATTCTGGAAAATAAGAGTTGATCTCATTGAAACATGTAAAGTTCTTAGAGGGCTTGACAGGTGCAGAGAGGAAGGTTTCCCTGGCTGGTGCGAATGGAACTAGGATTCACAGTCTTAGAGTAATTGTTCGAACATTTAGGACTGAGTGAAATGAAATTACTTCACCCAAAGGTTTCTGAATCTTTGGAATTCTCTACCTCAAAGGCTGAGGATGCTTAGTCGTTGAGTATATTCAAGACAGGGATCGATAGATTTTTGGATGTTAAGGGAATCAAGGGCTATGCATAAAGTGCAGGGAAGTGGAGTTGAGGTAGAAGATTAGCCATGATCTTATTGAGTGGCAGAGCAGTCCCGAGGGGCCGAATGGTCTACTGCTGCTCTTATACCTTATATTTCTATGTAAAAAATGCAATTCATTCTTTTTTCTTCTTTGGCTGTCTCAATGTGCAATTTAGTCTAATTTTGCCGTCCAATTTCATTTAATGATTTGCAAAACATTTCTTTTAATTTTTCAAATAATTTTGCTACAGTGCCGACTATCTCAATGGATCCAGAGTCCGGTACAGTTTCAATTGGAGAAATAGTTCACATTACCTACAAAGCTGACAATCGTTCTACAGGTGGAATATTTTCCTTATACAACGGTCACAACAGAAAACTTTACAGTTGCGTAATGTGTCTGTAGTTGAGTGGAATGTGACCTTCATCATAAACACGCTAAACAAAGGCTCTGGAACAAATTATAGTTGTCGATATCAAACTGAGGTTTCGGGATGTTTGGTCGAATCGTCATTCAGCGAAGTAGTAAGGATTACGGTGAAAGGTACGGGCCTATATATATCAAAGCGACATTTCATGTGTCTGTGTCTCAATGTCGAGACTCATTCATTCATATAATCGTTAATCGATGTAGTGAAATTCTTTGAAAAAACAATCAACATTAACACATTTCCTTGCAAAGGTGATCTGAGGATTGCTTTTTGATCGACTGTATTAACCCTCAGCCTGTTGCCACCAAATGATGCCAATGAATTACCGCTGGAAGTGCCATACAACTCTATATGCATTGGATAGCAAGGCAACTCCCAAATTCGTCTTCCACTTCCTTTGTATACCTTGCATTGGTCTCTCATTGACCGCAGACAGGAGTCATACCAGGAAATATCTTTCTGCATACTTTCAATTCTGCCCATTAGAATGAATGGATGCTCACCAAGTGAATTCTGCTCAATATTGACAACCTGTTCAATGGCCTCGATACATACTTAGGCAATTTTCGATTTCCTGCATGGTCTAGAGGACGTTCCAGATAGTTTTAAAATTTGTGGTGCCATCTTCACCCAAGCAGCTCCCACATTTCTTTAATAATAGTAAGTACAACTGCCGAGTTATTCAATCTTACCTCTGCAATATCGTCCAGCCCTACAATTCTCATCCTCGTATTAAAATCCCTCCTTGGGTCTCGCCCCTTCCTGTCTCTGTGACCTCCTCCAGCCCTAAAACCGGCCGAGGTCACTGCACTCCTCCAATTCTGGCCTCTTGCAAAGCATCGATATATATCGCTCCAACACTGATTGCCATGCCTTCAGTTGTCTGGGCCCTAAGTTCTGGAATTATTTCCCTGAACAGGTCAGCTGTTATAATATCGCTTTATGTGGTTCGGGGTCAGGTTTTGTTGGTTACCCTAGGGAAGGCCGGGGGGCGTTTTATTACATTAAAGGCAGACAGATGAATGATTTTTTTTCGATAAGCTAGCTAGCCTAATCTAAATACTGGATGGGGAGTCTAGGGGGCGGGGGGTGGGGCGGGTCGGCGGGAGTGGGGGAATGGGGAGATAGATCAGGTAAGCGGTCATTTCAAACGTCAGAAATAAAGGAGAAGACGATCGTGAAGGTTAGTGATAGGGTTATTGATAACCAAATTGTGATAGGAAGAGAAATAGCGTAAAAAGATAAGACTGCATCAGAATGTGGGGGCAGAGTAGGGAAAATTGTAAAAAGATAACATTAAAAGTTCTTTGTCTGAATGCACTCAGCATTCGTAACAAGGTACATGAGTTGATGGAACAAATAGAAATAAATGAGTATGATCCGATAGCAGTTACAGGGACGGTCGCAAGATGACCTAGGCTGTTAACGGATAATTATGGAGAGTTTTCCATTTTGGAAGGATAGGCAGAAAGGAAAATGAGGTGGCGTAGCTCTGTTAATGAAGGGTGAGATCAGTGTAGGAGTGAGAAATGATATTGGCTCAGAAGATCAAGTTGTTGAATCAATTTGGGTGGAGATCAGAAATAATAAGGGAAATAAGCCACTGGTGACAGCAGTCTCTAGGCCCGCTAACAGAAACTGTATTGTAGAACAGAGTATAAATCAAAATCTAATGGAGGTTTGTAAGAAAGGCACTACATTAATCATGGATGATTTTAGTCTTCATTTTGATTGGACAAATCAAATTGAGCAAGACTGCATCGAATGCATTCGGAATGGTTTCACAGGACAATACTTTGTGGAACCAACCGGGGAGAAGACTATTTAGAACTGTTAATGTCTATCGTGAATGGATTAATTAATGAACTCGCCTTGGCAAGGGAGACTATAACATGATAGAAATTCAAATTATGTTTGAGGTTGAGAAAGCGACGTCTCAATCTAGTGTCCATAACTTAAATAAAGGCATTTAGAAATGTATGAAGGCAGAGTTGGCTAAAGTAGACTGGGAAAACTGATTAAAGCGTAAGATCGTAGATGAGCTCATTATTTATGGAGGGTTACAATAGCATTGGAGGCAGTTCAGTGAAGGTTCATGAGGTAAATTCCTGAGATGAACATGTTGTCTTCTGAAGAAAGGCTGGGCAGTTTGGGCTCATTCTCATTGGAATTCAGAAGGATGAGGGGTATTCACATTGAAACATATAAGATTCTGAGGGGGCTTGGCAACGTAGATGCAGGGAGGATGCTTCCCCTTGTGCAGTAATCTAGATCTAGGCGGCATCGTTTCAGAATAGGGGGTCACCAATTTTAAACGTCAATGAGGAAGAATTTATTCTCTGAGAGTGTAGTGAATCTTTGGAGTTCTCTATCCCAGTGAGCTGTGGATGCTGAGTTATTGAATATATTTAAGGTGAAAATAGACAGATATTTTGAATGATAATGGAGTGAAGGGTTATGGGGAGCGGACAGGGTAGTGGTGTTGAGGCCAAGATGAGATCAGCCATGAACTTATTAAATGGCGGAGTAGGCTCGACGGGTCCAAGGACATAGTCCCGCTCCTACATATTATATAAGACAAGTAACCAGGACCATACGGATTATATTCAAGAATTACTAGAGAAATTAGGTCGAAATTACCAAGGTATCATAATTATATTTCTAAGGTGTACTGAGTGTGGAAGTGTTAGATCTCTTAATTTCAAATGAAATACGAACTCCGATTGTAGTTTTAACTTTTTAAACTTGGCAGAGAGCAATAACAAGTTCTTGGCTTTAAGCCAGGTCTTTGTTCTTCTGAGACCACATGGTCAAAATGGCTGTAATTATACCTGGATCAATTTACAGAAAAGAACTCGCCTTCTTTGACCTTATTGGCTCAATTAATAGTCTTTTAATCTTTTAATTGGCTCGCTATCCAATGCTCCTAAAATGTCAAGTTGATTGATGCAAATCACGTAGCATCTCTGACTTGTTGTCTGTCAATTTTCACAGCCTGTCTAAATGCAGCCTGTTTGAATTCTCTATCAATCCCCCCTTTGATTCTTTCACAAACTGAATCATAAAACATGAGGTATCACTGGTTAAACATTCTACAAAATAATTTCATACATGTTAATAGAGTTTCATTCTAAAATTTGTTGATGTGGTTTGCCACATGTCCGGACTAGTAGCTTCCACACAAATTTACACCAATCCAAGTTCCATCGTGGCCACAATGGAAGTCTGGTTTTAATAGGTTAATTAACCTTATTCCAATTTAATCCAAACCAATATCTTAATTCAACCAGTAAACAACCTTCCCTTAAGCATAACATACCTATGTGCCAGGTACCGACAGTCTGCTGGGACCTGCAAGGTGCCTCACATGCGGGACGGTAGCTACAGCCGCCTGGTCGCAACAATAAATTTAATCAACATAAACAAACAATATAAAAGTAAAACAATTACAACAACTAGAATTAAACCTTCCACCAATGAAGTTCCTAATGAACCTAGCCATTCAGTGGCTCCACTCCACAAAGTGAATCATGGGGGTTGCTTAAGTTTTTCTACCTCCTTTTGGATATGCTCCGCTAAGTGGGTAATTTCTTCGGAGCTATCTGGGATATACGTGCAACACTCAGTTCTGAGTAGGGCACAAGTACCTCCCTTTTAAGGCAGGATGTAATCAAGGGCCAGTCTATTCTGTAGGGCTACTGTGCGGATTGTTACCATTTCTGCATTGATTTTAACTGGGGCCTCTGAGGTATCATTGGCTATTCGTTCCACAACGGATGCCATGTTAATGGATTCCCTTGCCAGTCTGGCGGTCCCATACCTGGGCATCAGAATGGCAAAGAACCTCTCTGTTTCTGTGATAGCTCTCTGAGGACGGTGTAAATGTTCCGACAGTGACTTTATATGATAGATATAAGGCACAATGTAGCTAAATAGCAGGATCCCATCCAATTCTGGGGCAGCGAAGGATAGGCCTTGTGGCCACACACCCAATAGGTGCCATTATATGCAATGAATGTTAGCTGTTTCTTTGTCAGCAACACTCTGGGGCCTGTCCAGGCTTTTCCATCTGTTTTATTCAGAATCCCCGTTATGTTAAAAATTCCCACATCGGCCCAGTTTGGACGGTTCCGTGGCTTGATTATATTATAATTCCGGGAGGAGTTACTATACCCCATATTTTGGCCTCCTTTGATGTTTCTAATCAGACAGACCGATTCCCCCAGTCTTCCTATTCCCGTTGTATTAGTGATAACAAAAAATGGGGGCCGTTTGGAATTATTGTAGCACGGTTGTTATCCCCCTTCAAAGTTGGTCAGATTGTAACCTGCTGACTTCCATTTACGTGCCCAGTTTTCCGTATCCTGAAACGCATTGCCTGTTTTGTTTTGATTAATTATCCACTCAGTCATTTCCGAGATATTCAAGGGAATTAGCCTCAAGGGAATCCCTCCCTTTGAGTAAATAGGAATATGTACACACACCCAACAACTAGAAATGTTACCTTGTTTGGCATAAATGTATGACATATATAAAAAGGTATTTACATGTAATTCCCTTGCTACCCTACTATTTCCCTTTGGTGCAGAAGGTCGGCTAGTAAGAAGTAGGCCTATGCCTAGAATACCTACAATCAATAATACAGTAAATTTATACATTTTCATAAAAGTAATTGTCCTTATTAGATTTCAGCTTCAGTTACGGGTGCTCGTTTAACGTGTGAAGCGTGGATCCAGGCTTTCTTTCCTTGGACTTTAACAGCTGCCTGGGTGGTCAATAACACTTGATAAGGTCCCTCCCACTTGGCACCCAAGGGTTCTTTATGCAACTTTTTCACATACACCTAGACTCCCGGGATGATGTCGTGTCCTCCTTCGGGTGGATTACCCCAAGCTGCCGATACCTGTCGGGAAACAGAACTAATAGCATTGGTTAATTTCTGACAGTATGATGACAAAGTGTCACTCATAAGTGAACATCAGCTTTCCGTAAATCGATAGTTCCTGGCAGCGACATGGGCCTTCCTGTTATAATTTCAAATGGGCTTAGACCTGTACTTCTGTTCGGGGTTGCCCTAATGCTACACAGCATTATTAGTAGTGCCTGGGGCCAGGGTGTTCCTTCTTGGTGATATTTGGCAAGCCGTTGTTTCAGAGTTCGATTCATTCGTTCTACTTGTCCTGATGATCGTGGATGATAAGGACAGTGTAAATCCCACGTAATGTTCAGTAACCTACAGACTTCTTGGCAGACAGCACCTGTGAAATGTGTTCCCTGATCTGAGTCAATGCTACTCGGGACTCCCCATCGGGGAATGTAATCCTTACACAAGACCTTTGCAGTGTGATTGGCTGTGGCTCTTTTAGTTGGGACAGCTTCTACCCATCTAGAAAATCAAGCGACCATGACAAGTATGTTAGTGTATCCTTGGCATGAAGGAAGAGATATATAATCAACCTGCAGATGCTGGAATGGTCCGACAGGGGCAGGGGGCCTCAGTTGGGGCATTACCGTGATGGGTCCAGAATTATTTTTCTGGCAGACCACACAGCGGTCTGTTACTAGCTGGGCATGTTTTTTAAATCCCCGATCCCACCAGCTTTTCTGGAACCGTGCCGTCATCTGTTGTGAGGCCAAGTGTCCCCACGAGTGGATCTGTTGGGCTAAAAAAGGCATAAGCGCTTGTGGCGCGACTGGCTTGTCGGTAACTCTTTGTCTCCAGACACCATCTTCACATAGCTTAATTCCTGCCTCACTCCATGTCCATTTTTCCTCTCGGGAGCACTCGCCTTGCATTGTTTGAAGGTCTCGTGTCAGAGTCCTGAGTGCTTTCAATCTGCACATCTGTGTTGGTTCTTCTGGAGGAACGCCTTGTGAGGCGGCATCCTTAGCTGTGCTTCTGTGGTATTTTCCTTGGTATAGGCCTTACACTTCAGGATGGACACTTCCTGAGGTAATTGTATAGCCTCCAGTAAGTCTCGGACTTCTTTTCCATTTCGGATAGGTATACCAGCAGCAGTGAGGAATCCTCTTTTCCGCCATAACATAACAAAGTCGTGAGCGACTCCAAAAGCATAACCCGAATCTGTGTAGACATTAGCTGTCTGTCCTTCTGCTATTCGACATGCTTCTGACAGGGCCCGTAACTCGGCCTGTTGTGCTGACATTCCTGAGGGCAAACATCCTTTTGCCACTACCTCATATCAGGTTGTAACTGCCCATCCTGCTTTTCTGGTACCATTGTCAACAAAGGAGGAACCATCTGTAAACAGGATGAGGTCTGGGTTGTGCAGAGTCTCCTCTGCTGCTAAGGCTGCTTCTTCTGTTTCTTTTAAAATCTCCACGCAGTCATGCTCTTCACATTCTCCCCCCTCTTGCCCCCTCGATTCTGACATCGGGAGCATAGTTGCGGGATTAACCGGGCTAGCCCGGACGATATGGAGATTAGGAGCTTCCAAAACTGCTGTCCAGCGGGTCCATCTTGCTGCCGTCACCTGAGACATTCTATTAATAGACAGCAAAGCATGTACGGTGTGGGGACACTTGACAATCAGCTTTTGGTCGAGAACTCGACCCGCAGTGGTCATTACCGATCGACATGTAGCTTCCATGGCCCTTAGGCAACTTCCCCATCCGAGGGCTACCGCATCCAGTTTTGCCGAATAATAGCCAATAGGTCTTTGCCGATCCCCATGTTCTTGTGTCAGTATAGCTGTCATATATCCTTCTTTCTCATGGACAAACAGGGTAAATGGCTTACCACTGTCGGGTGCCGAACACAAAGCCTTTTTCAAACTCAGGAAGGCCTCTTGCTGTTCCTTAGTGAGGGTGATGGCTTCTTTAGAGGCGCGTTACCCCTTTAAAATATCATTCAGTGGCTGAGCAAGCTGTGTGAAGGAGTCAATCCAATTTCTGGTTAAAGTTACACAATCCAAAAAAAGACCTTAGTTCCTGAATAGTGGTGGGTTTTTTAGCAGCCTGAATGGCTGCAGTTCTATCCTGGGTAAGTTCTCTCTTTCCTTGTGAAATCTTTTGTCCCAGGTATACAACCTCTTCTTGGGATATTTGTGCTTTGTCGATGCTGGCTTTATGTCCTTTCAGCCGAAGCTGATCCAGCAAAGCTCGTAAATCTTGTTCATGCTGTTCTTCCGTGTTTGAGGCTAGCAGGATATCGTCTACATATTAGATGACTGTGGATGACAGGGGAGGTAATTCTCGCAAATGGCTGTGTAAAGCCATGTGGAATACCGTAGGGCTGTTGTGGAAACCCTGTGGTAACCGGGTCCAAGTATATTGTTGTCCTTGGACAGTGAAAGCAAACCACTGTCAAACCTCCGGTGCCAGAGGCACCGACCAAAATCCGTTGGCCATATCTATAACCGAGACATATTTATGTTCCGGTTTGAGGGCATTAAAAATGGTGGAGGGATCTGCGACCAAAGGAGCTTTTTGATCAATACACTGGTTAGCTTTCCTATAATCGACAGTTAAACGCCAAGTCTCATTAGATTTCTGTACCGGCCACACGGGGCTATTGGAGGAGCTATGCGTTTTAATAAGCACCCCTTGTTTCTCCAATTGCTGAATACCGGTAAGATTCCCGCGATGGCAGTTGGACTGATGGGATACTGTTTAGTGCATGGAGGCTTGGTCCTGTTAATGACGCAGGGTCCATCTGGAGTAGGCCAAAATCGTTCTTACCTTTAGCCCATATTGGGTGTTCCTTCAATTCTTCTTTCTTCAAAGTTCGAATTGACCATGTCACCCGACCATCCTCGAAATGCAACGATGAATCTACTTGGATTAGAACGTCCATTCCCAAAAGGGGTTAATCTACTGGGCCTATCCAGACCGGCGTGGTTAGTTCATGTGGACCCAGCCCTATAAGTACCGGTGTTGTCCTTTTAATTTCCATTTTATGGCCCCCAACTCCATAGGCTGTACGTGCCCTACCATCCAACGGTAAAAAGTCTCCATATTGTAGGGGTAAGCATGTTAATTCCGCCCCTGTGTCTAAAAGACAGTCCACATCCTTATCGCCCACCCTCACAGTTATATATAGCCCATCTCCCCTTTGTTGTATTAGTGCGAGGAGGGGGGCCAGGGTGGGCTCTAATCGTTTTTTTGCTATCCCAAGTAACTCCTTCTGTTGTTGTATTGTCAGTCGCTTAAATGCTTCTATGAGGTCATTATCTTGTGACAAGCCTGGTTTGTTGGCTGAATTGTATCCCTGGCTGCGTCCTCTTCCCCAGCCACAACCTTGCTGTTTTGCCCTGCACGTCTTGGCCCACTGACCTTCTTTCCCACAATAATGACATTTTCCCGGTAATTTTCCTAATGACTGTTTATTGGAATCCTGGGATTTCCATCCCATAGCCTGTACAGCTGGGACTTTAGCTCCCATATCCCGATCTAATTGGTTACATCGATCCACCAATGCTGCAAAGGTAGTTCCTCTCCCTTCCCAGTCCGGTAACATTACCTTAAGCATTTTGGACAGTTCTGGCTTTAGACCTGCCACGAAAGCTGCTTTTAGGGTTCCAAACACTTGTCCATCTATTTCCTCATCCGTATTATTCATACCCGAATGTTCTAGCCACGTGCATCTAAACCGTTCGTCATACTCCAGGACCTCCTCTGTTCCTTTCTGTTGGCAGGCTGCAATTATTCCCCAGTCTGTCTTAGCTGGACTGAAGGTTTGCAGCCAGTGTTTAATCGCCTCCCATCCTGCATCTAAATCTTGCTCATCCTGCCCCAAAGCTTCTTCTACCTTGTCGTGCAATTTTCTTCCCTGTGTTTTTGGCACCATTATGGTCAGAATTTGCACTCCGTCCCAGGGATGAAGTTGATATATATTTCTTAAGCGGTCCAATTGGTCCCACATTTTTACTCCCCCTTTCTTTGGATTGGGCAATTCCTTGGACCATTTATCAATTTTCTCTGGGTCTGCCGGATCATGAACTAAGTATTCTTCGTACACCCTTCTCTTTGTTTTTTTGGTTCCGCCCTCATCCGCAGTCTCTTCTGATTTGACTACAACTCGTCTTTTTTTAAATGGGGCAAAGCACACCCCTAATTCGTCATCCTCCGACACTGTATCATCGGAGGATTCAGAATCAGTATCTATTCCTCGGTCGTGTCTTCGGGTTTGCGCTTTTAATTTATCCAAACATGGGTACCCTGGGAATTGATCAATACATTTTCCTTTTCCTATTACTGTCCCTTGTCCGAATGATCTTATCCATTCTTTAATTTCACCTTTAAGATCTTTAACTTCCGCTTCCAGCTTTTCAAGTTCAAGCTTTTTCTGTCGCAGCTGCGCACAAACTGCTTGCAATTGATCCTTTGTAATGGTCAGTTCGTGATCATGTTGGGAACGCATTATAATTTCATTCCGGTTTCGGATCTTTCCCATAACCGCTAGGGACCATCTAGTTCGCTCTTTATTTTTCATACGGGTCGTTTTTCCCAGACCCTTTTAATCTCGTCCAATGACCATTGTCCTTTGGAGGTTCCATACTTTTGTTTGATCTTAATACAGGTTTTAGATAAGTTGAATTGTTGCTCTATGTATTCTTTCAACTGTTCAAGGATTTCATCTATCTAAACCTCAAGTAGTGTTTTCCCACCTTTAGTAGTTGTAGGCAATTCTTTGCTCTTATCTCCTGCTGCCATAATTTCTTTACTGGGGTCTCGAGTCGTAGGCTTTCTAGCCGATCAATAGGTCGGTGATTAATTAACTAACACACCGCCGAAGTTTAGATGTCTATGGGATCTCGAGCTGACTACCAACCGGAGGGTTCGCAAACCGGAGGCTTTCGGAATCACGTAGAAGGAGAGGCGAATTTAGACTTTTGACCGCGGACTTTTTAAAAAGAGGTGTCCTTACCTCAATATGTAGGTCCGATGTCTAGAATTCAATTTCTTTCCTCAGCGATCGTGTTCGTGATGCCAAAATTGTTAGATATCTTAATTTCCAATGAAATACGAACTCCGATTGTAGTTTTAACTTTTTAATCTTGGCAGAGAGCAATAACAAGTTCTTGGCTTTAAGCCAGGTCTTTGTTCTTCTAGCACCACATGGTCAAAATGGCTGTACTAATACCTGGATCAATTTTACAGAAAAGAACTCGCCTTCTTTGACCTCATTGGCTCAATTAATAGTCTTTTAACCTTTTAATTGGCTCGCTACCCAAGGGTCCTAAAATGTCAAGTTGATTGATGCCTTAATGCAACATGCTACCACTCACATAGCATCTCTGACTTGTTGCCTGTCAATTTTCACAGCCTGTCTAAATGCAGCCTGTTTGAATTCTCTATCAGGAAGTGTGTTGGATAATTATAAATTTCCAGTAATTATTTTGAATCTAGAATAGAGCCAACCAGGTAATCACAAACCAATTAGCTTAGCAACCGGCTGAATTTGACAATATTTAATTAAGAATGTATGGCTGAATATATAAATGAAGAGGAACTAGTTTTAATTAGCACATATTTCAGAAGGCGCGAGCGTTCATGAGAATAGTTTTGGAAGTATGGATATAAATTGTGGAGGTACTGACTACAATCTACCAATCCTTAGATACAGGGGTGAGGACAAAGGGCTGGAGGATTGCAATTGTTCCACCCCTGGAGAATGATAAACCTGGAAATTACAGACCAGTCACTTTAACGTTGATTATGTGGAAGCTTTAAGAAACAATAATCCGGGAAAAAATTAATAGCAACTTGGACAAGTATCGACTAAAAAGGAGAAATCAATCGGATAAAAATATGCTTGCAATAAGTGGCAAAGTAAATTCGTACTAGTAATTTTGTGGTGAAAACCATATTTTTTAAAGAAAATTAAACATATTTATTTATAATCCGAATTGAAGTGTGCATGGTGCTGTTGAAGATCAGATACATTCGGTATATGTGTTCGCAGGGCATTAAATGCAACTACTCAGGTTGATCAAACCATCAAAAGAAATGCTAATGGAGTTCAAGATTTAATAATAAGAGTTATAGAATATAAATGTCAAGTGGTAATATTAGTCGATATAAAACCTTCATGTCAGAGGCAACAATCATAGGCTACATGGGCCGAATGGCCCCTTTCCTCGTTCTGGTTTCTGTTTACATTTAAGAAACATAGGTTTCATCTAGGCCTCGCTAGCATCACGCATGGGTTGCAGTCTGCACATCTGTGTCATTATATTTCATCTCGTCAACTTGATAATATTAAAAACGCTGAACTTTCATAAACGAACAATAACTGAGATGAAACGGACAGTTGTCGGTTTAATAACCAGTATCCGGACCCATAGCCAAACGCATTGTATTTATCAACTCCAGTTAGCAGCAGATTAATCTCACTTGCTTGTTGCCATGAAGCCATCTGCCACTGCTAACTAAGGTCCCATTTATGCTGGAAGGCAGACTATTAATAAGAACATAAGAACATAAGAACATAAGAACATAATAAATAGGAGCAGGAGTAGGCCATCACGCCCCTCAAGCCTGCTCCGCTATTTAATAAGATCATGGCTGATCTGATCATGGACTCAGCTTCACTTCCCTGCCCGCTCCCCATAACCCTTTATCCGCTTATCGTTTAAGAAACTGTCCATTTCTGTCTTAAATTTATTTAATGTCCCAGCTTCCACAGCTCTCTGAGGCAGCAAATTCTACAGATTCACAACCCTCTGAGAGAAGAAATTTCTCCTCATCTCAGTTCTGAATGGGCGGCCCCTTATTCTAAGATCATGCCCTCTAGTTCTAGTCTCCCGCACCAGCAGAAACATCCTCTCTGCATCCACCTTGTCAAGCCCCCTCATAATTGTTTATATACGATCACCTCTCATTCTTCTGAATTCCAATAAGTATTGGACCAACCTACTCACCCTTTCCTCATAAGTTAATCCACTACACCCCGGGATCAACCTAGTGAACCTTCTCTGAACTGCCTCCGCAGCAAGTATATATTTTCGTAAATATGAAAACCAAAACTACATGCACTATTCCAAGTGTAGTCTCACCAATACCCTGTACAGATGTGACAAGACTTCCCTGCTTTAATACTCCATCCCCTTTGCAATAAAGGCCAAGATTCTATTGGCCTTCCTGATCACTTGCTGTACGTGCATACTATCCTTTTGTGTTTCATGCGATGATGGATCAGATAATGTTCATATAGAAGGGTCAGCTGAGAAGCACCAATCATTACTTAAAAAAAATACACAACAGGCTCAACTATTCATTGAAGCCTTACTGCCAATAAAATAAACGCAAACACCTTACTTATGATAGATTCATTTCATGTATTCTTAAACAAGGGCAGATCGATCCAGAGAGGCTGTGGTCTTGTTCAACATTCTTCAATAATCTAGCTATAGGACGCAGTTTTTTACAGAGCCCTGCAAATGTGACGGTCATCTGCAATATACATCAGTGAGAACCAAAGGTGACCCAATAAACGTTGATAAGAGCATACAATTCAAATCGATTCATTACACACAGCAATGATTTTTCAGTGACAATGTTTAACTCCATAGCAGAAAGAGAAAAGCAAGTCTTCGCCTCAATTCTCGTTGGAACCGTTAACTTGTAACTTAAGTTGTACATACAACAAACTAAAATGCCTTCTTCCTCTCCACAGAAAAATACCACACATTGGCCCGAGTCCGGCACTGCCTCAGTGCCTTATTGCTCATCATGATGATGATAATCATTGTTGAGCATTTCGTAAATGGTTGTCGCCCGACGGTAATATATTTGGAATTATAAATTCAGGTGTTAGTTCTCTCTTAAAGGATCTGCGATATTCTGCGGAAATCTGTGGAAAGGAAAATCCACGCTGCTTTATCTAATATTGATTCTCCTATATCTCATCTTACATGCAGTCACAGATTGCACTGGTTAGGTATATATTTTGATGTACTCCTAAAGTAACTGTTGGGCACAAACCTGCCAATGAAAGGCAGCAATGCTCCTGAACCCAGGTGGCGCTTTCTGCAATGTTACAGAAGTTCCACAATTTAAAATAAATCTTGCATCACTTGGTAAGTTCCAATAATCAAACAAATCATCATCATCCCAGGCAGTCCCTCGGAATCGAGGATGAATTGTTTCCACACTAAAAATGGGTTCTCAGTTGATGGAACATTCCAATGCAGGACCTACCATCTCTGTCACAGGTGGGGCAGAGCGTGGCTGAAGGAACGGGTGGGTGGGGGCCTGGGATGCTGCTCGCTCCTTCCCCTGTTGACGCTTGGCTTCAGCTTGCTCGCAGCGATGAAACACGAGGTGTTCAGCGCCTTACCGGTTGATTTTCCTCCACTTTGGTGGTCTTGGGCCTGGGATTACCAGGTGTGGGTGGGGATGTTACATTGTTTTCAAGGATGATTTTGAGTGTTTCCTCTGCCCACCCGGGGCTCGCTTGTTGTGTCGGAGCTCCAGGTAGAGCACTTGTTTTGGGAGTCTCGTGCCAGGCAGTTGGGACGACGTGGCCCCTCCAGCGGAGCTGATCAAGCGTGGTCAATGCTTTAATGCTGGGGATTTCGGCCTGAGCGAGAACATTGATGTTGGTGCGCCTATCCTGCCACTGGATTAGCAGGATCTTGCAGAAGCAGCTTTGGTGCTACTTCTCCAGTGTTTTTAGGTGCCTGCTCTACACAGTCCACATCTCTGAGACATACAGAAGGGCAGGAATCACCACTGCTCAGTAGACCATGAGCTTAAAGCCACGTTTGAGGTCCTGGTTTTCAAACACCCTTCTTCAGGCAGCAGAAGGCACACTGAAGACGGTGTTGGGCCTCGTCGTCGATGTCTGAACTTGTTGACAGTAGGCCCCCGAGGTATGGAACATGGTCCACGTTGGGGTGGGGTGGAGGTTGTGGCAAACAAATGTCCATATGTAGAAAAGCAAAATACTGCTCTGCTAGATTTCTAAAATCAAAGCAGAAACTGCTTGAAATACTCATCATGTCAGGCTTCCATTCTGGAGAGAGAAACGAATTTACCGATACTTGTCAGTGACCTTTCTTCAGAATTGCAAGATGTCAGAGATGTTAATGGTGCAATAAAAAAGTTCAGAGACAGGGAGAGTGTTAGGATAGGAACCAACACAAGTGAAAATCTGCGATAGATTGGATGGCAAGAGTGATCGTATGAGTAAAAGGGCGGTGCTTAAATGCAAAGGTGTTTATCTGAAAAGTAAAGAAAGTGAAAATGGCTCTAGCAATCTGATATATGTCTATATATATTTGATCTTCAAACAGGTAAAAAGGCCTCGCAGAAATCAAGTTCTCCAAACCGCCACAAAAGACAAAGCAGGAAAGAGATCTTATTTGAGTGATTCGCTTTTCAAAGAGTGCCTATCAAAGATCGCCAGAAATGTTTCCTTACCTGTAGATGACGGTCTTCACGTCTTTATTTCTGTTAGAGTGAAATCAATCTGAGCCGATATCCTCCTCTCTCTCTAATATCTTATAAGGATATAGGTACTATACAGTTAAGACTAATTTTACCAGAACATGAAGGGCAATCGGGATGGATTTGAGGCTGGTTTGTGAAACTCTAATGGGTTTCAAAATTAATTGTGTGTCGAGAAATGATACACGGTATAAGTTCCAGCGCCAAACTCTCTGGCTTTAGATCCTTACAAAATGCAAGGGAGGTTTTACTGCTCAAGCGGTGGGGGCAAATGCCACACAGGATATAACCGGCCCCAGCCTCGTCAGCTCTGGATTCAAACGCAAGGAATGACGATTTCACCCTGTCTAATGACCTTACCTGTCTGAGACTTGACATAAATGGCAAAACCTCCTTAACACGCCCGAGATGGTTCATTGTTGTGTTTTTGTGCTGAGATCTTAGGGTTCCACATCAGGAATGGACAATGGTGATGTTCCGTTGGGAGCTAAGGCTGAGTGTGATATGGAGGTGGTCAGAAGATACATTGACTGGACTGTGTATGAGGTAGCAACAGCCAGTCTGGTTACTGGATGATGAGGCTGAGGAGTGGAAATACATTTAGAGATCTGACATGAGCCTCAACCTGCATGAATTCAAGGAAGATCAGAGTATTCCTGGAATTTGAAGGTAGACAATATCATTATTCGGGCAGATAATATGTCTCATCTCTCTGCTTTGACTGCTACATCGATTAAGAAACTCTGCCGTTACCACATACCCTGTTTACATTGGGAACAGGAAACTGAGAACCGCTCAAAATCTGCGGGATTGAAGCTCAGTGACTGTTTATTTATTTACCTCTTCATTTCAGATACTCTTTCCTCTATCATGTCAGAAGCCATTCCGGTTGTTAGTAATTTTCTAACTGCTGACTTATCTCATTGTGTTGGTGGGATCTTGCAGTGCGCACATGGACTGATGTGTTTAACTACTGTAAAAGAGTGATCAAATTTCAGATAGTACATCATTTGCTGCAAAGGGATTTTGTGCATCTCGAGTTCATAAAACGCTCCGAATAATTACAAATTGTTTCCATTGAATAAACAGCCCCTGACTGCAAAAGACGTGATTCAACTACAGGTTTAATTTTCAACAGATGTATGTTTAAATGTGAATGCAATTGTAAGACATAGAGAAGTTTAGGTAATTTATACCTGTAAATGGATCCCAAAATATTGTAACAGCGAAATATGTCTTGATATACATGCTTTCTGATGTGTGTCATGTCTCTACAGTGTACAAAGAAATTACCTTTGCCATCGAATGAAACCTGTGTCACGTTCAGTATTTCTAAGGTAACACAGGCAGAACAGAGATTCTTTCTGTGTTCAAAAAGATTCAGATCAACAGCCTAATTCTAATATTATCAGTTATGGATTCGTTGCGCAATTCATGACAGGATGTTTTGGCAGCCTATAACGACCAACTCATGATTGATTGAGTTGAACACTCGGTGGCCTTCTCTGATTGTGAATGAGGTCATTGAAAGAGTCCAGCTCTCAATGTCAACAGTTACAATGATAGAGCAGATATTGATGCACACAGGCAGACAGTTCAAAGCCAGCCAGCTAGTGCCACGAGTCCATTCGTTAATGCTCTTCCTACATTGAATTGGATAGAATTAATAGCACAGAAACAGGCCTATGGGCTCAACTGATCCATACCGAATGTTAGGCTCCGAACGACCCTGCTCCCAACCCTCTTCATCCAAGTCTATTAGCATCACCTTCTATTCCTTTCTCCATCATGTGTCTATCTAGCCTCGGCTTGATGGCATCTATGAAATTCGCTCACTCGCTAGGCAAAGGCCTTTCTCCTGAATTCTCTATTGGATTTATTGGAGACCATTTGTTATTGATCTCCCTGGTTTTGGATTCCCCACAAGTGCAACAATCTTCTCTAGCTCAATCTTATGAAATCCTCTCAAAATCCCAAAGTCCTCAATCAGTTCGCCACTCAGCATTTTCTTTTCTACAGAAAAGAGCTACACCTTGTTTACTCTTTCCTGATAGTTGTAACCTCCTCTCCGAGTTAACTCGATTTCGGTACTGTATATTATTCTGAGGTAAGATTTCAGTTTGTCACGTTGATGACAATATTTCTATTTTTCTGACACAAGGTTGGCTCGTTTAGTGTGATGTCTTTTAGGAAAGGAAATATGCCACCCTTAGACAATTTAACTATAAGCAGCTTCAGTATGTAGCTTCAGTCCCATGTCGATGTGGTTGTCGTCTAAGTGCCCTCTGAAGTGGCCCAAGAAGCAACTCAGTTGCAACAAACCGCTGTCAACAATTAATCATTTGGCTAGGCACTAGGCATGCAATCAGGAATTGGAAAAGGCACACCCAGCACAAACGATCCTCGTAATCTCTACTCACTAATATCTTATGGCAACGTTGTGTAGCTATCTCACAGACTAGTCAAGTAATAGCCTGACATAGGCATATTTACAGAATCAGTCCAAACAGCCAACATCACCATCGTTGGGCATGTCATATTCAACTGCAATGTCCAACACCTAGATTGAAGCGCAAAGCTGCCAGTAGGTGGAGAAAAAGCCAACAAAGGGGGAATAATCTACTCTGCCTCTCCCTCACCAATATACCTGTCGCAGTTACATCTGTCCATGGCAGCATTGCTGGGAGTGATCATCTCACAGTCATAGTGGTACCAAGATCCGTCTTCACACTGGGGCCACATTCCGACGTGTCGTGTGGCACTGTCGCCACTTTAAATGGGCTAGATTAGCAACTGTTCTTGCAGCTCAAATGCTAGCACATATGAGGCGCTGTGTACCATCAGCAGTAGCAAACTTTTTAATCCATGAAAAGTTGCAGCTGCATGGACCAGCACAACCCTCACTCCTGCGACACAAATCAAACAGGTGACCAGCTCTGATTAAAGAAGAAGAGTAGAAGTGCATCCGGTGAGCAGCACCAGGCTTAACATTAAATACAATTCCAACCTGCTGAAGCTACAATACTGGAAACTATGAAGTTGGAAAGCGGAAGCAGCGTGCTAAGCGATTCCACAACCAAAGTATCAAATGAAAGCTCCGCCATCCTACCACATACGGCCCTGATGGTGGTGGAATATTAGGCCATTCATCAGACGTGGAGGTGCCGTGAAAATCCCCATTCCCAATAATGTGAGTGCAATGTCGAATCTGAAGTGTTCTCAACCATTTTCAGCCAGATGTGCTGCGTGGATGATCCTACTCGGCCTCCTCCTGAGGACTCCACCATTACAGATGGCATCCTTCAGACAATGTTATTTCTCCACGTGATATCATAAGCACATACAAACATAAGAAATGCGAGCAAGAGTAGGGCATTCGGTCCCTCAACCCTGCTCCGCCAATGATTGATCTTCTACCTAATCTCGACTTTCATGCACTATCCCTATATCCCCTGATTCCCTTCATATCCCAAGATCTAACGATCTCTGTCATGAATTTACACATGCACATATTTGGAGAACAGAATGCCAAAAATTCACCAACATATGAGTGAATAAAGGTCTCCTCGTCTCAATGCTAAATAGCATACCCCTTATTCTGAGATTGTGTCTCGAGGAACAGCACCTCATCTTTCGTTAGGCACTCTACATCTTTCTGGATTCAACATCGAGTTCAACAATCTCAAAGCGTAACTGCTGCCCATATTTGGCGCACTCTGACCCACTCCTTCCCCTCCAAAGATAATGCAATGACGTTTGTTTAAAAAAAACTGTACTGAAAATATAACGGGACGCTGATCAGTCAGATCCATTTTATGAAGAAAATCCACTCCGGTGCACAATACTTCTCACCACCCAGGCTGTTGTGGCCTATTAAATGTTGCAAAGAAGCACACAATTTTTGGTGCCTATTTTAAGATTTTCAAAACATGAAATTAAGATATAATTGGTGCTTTGGGCCCGAGTTCGCTGCGACATTGGGTAAATTTTCAATTGGCTGTTCAGCCTAACACTGACGTTGCAGATCGCCCACCCGTTAGATGAACTGACCAACAAAATTACCGACCTGGACTATTGTGTCCAGTTATGGACACCACACTTTTGAAGGATGTGCAGTGTGTGCAGTGGAGGTTAATCAGTGTAGTAGCAAGGCTCAGTTATGTAGAATATGTAGGGAAGCTGGGATTTATCACTTTAGAGGAAAGAGAACAACATTGAGATTTAATAAAGGTGTTCAAAATAATGAGGAGTTTCCTGCAGAGTAGACAGAGAGAAACTGATTCCACTAGCCGAAGGGGTGGTAACCAAATGACACAGATTACAAATGAATAGCTAAAAATGAGATGATGTTTGTTTTTTTTTACTCGGCGAGTTGGTCTGATCTTGAATACAATACCTTAAAATGGAGCACAAAGAGAATAGGAACTTTAGAAGGGAACTTTATCTCCACTTACAAAGGGAAATGATAATGGATATTGGGAAACAGCAATGGTTTGAGACGGACTGATAATCTTTTCAGAAAGCTGCCACAGACTTGATCGACCGAATGGCCTCCATCCGTGCTGTACAAATCTCTGATTATATGAAGCACCATGACTTACACCGAGGTAAGTGAATGGAATGTACATGTGTTTCACACGACCTGCGCACCTCCAAATCGCACAGTATTACATAGTATTTAGATCATAGAAACAGGCCATGCGGCCCAACAGCTCCATGCCGATGTTTATACACCACACGCTCCTTCTCCCTCCATTCTTCTAATCCCATCACCATAATCTTCTATCCCTTTCTTCAACATCTGTTAATCTCGTAGGTCCTTAAATGCTTTAACCATTTATTACAATAGCAAATTCCACATTCTGAAGAATTTCGGTGAAAAGTAACTTCTTCTGAATTCCCCATTGCATTTAATAGTGACTGAATTATATTTATTTCCCTAGTTCTGGCCTCGCCCATTCGTGGAAAACACTTCTCTAGATCTACACTATGAAACCCTTTCTGCATCTTAAATACTTTTATCAGGTAACCTCTTAGTCTTCCCCTTTCTAGAGAAAAGTGATGCAGTCTGTTCAGTCGTTCCCGGTGGTATAAATTCTCAGTTCTGGCCTCATCCTAGTTTTAATTAACAGTGTCATCTCCAATGCCTCTATATTTCGTTCTTAGAATATGGATAGTAGAACTGTCCTCCAACTCCAAGTTTGGTCTAACCATGGTTCGACATAACCTCTTTGCTTTCAAATCCCACCTCTCTAGAAACATAGCCCAGTACGTCAATTGCATTTCCATGGACTTATGATAGGCTTATGCAACCTGCCTGATAATTCAACAGTTTAGGCCTCGATAAATTCTGATGAATCTACGCTACTTCCCGTTCAAGGATAATGCTAATCTTCGGTTTCCAAATCTCAAAACATTACTCCACATTGGATTTAACCAATGTGCTGTGCAGCTGAATCACAACTACCTCCCATTTGAGCTCCAGCCTCCTTGAGTTAAAGATTAACATCCCATTATCACTTGCTATTGTCTTTCTACTTGTACATAAGAATTTATTACTTTGAATATATGGACATACAAATCAAGCACTTGCTTGTTGTGCTATATATCAATGACTTGGACATAAACTTTGGAGGTATGATTAAGAGATTTGCAGATGACACTAAAATAGGCTGTGTAGTTGATAATGAAGATGAAAGCTGCGGAATGCACGAAGATATCAATGTACTGGCCAGGTGGGCAGTACAATGCCTAAAGAAATTCAATCCAGATACGTGTAAGGTAAAATATTTGAGAAGGGCTAACAAGGCCATGTAATTACACATTATGGCAGGCACTGTAAAGTGTAGAGAAACAAAGGGACCTTGGAGTGTAGGTCCACATATTCCTGACCGCAGGCCAGGTAGATAAGATGGTTAAGAAGGCATATGGAATTCTTGCCTTTATTAGTCAAGGCTTGCCATACAAGAGCCAGGAAGTTAGCGTTGAACTGTATACAACGCTGATTAAGCCGCAGCTGGATTACAGTGTGCAGTTCTGGTTACCACATTACAGGAAAGATCTGATTGCACTGGAAAAGGTGCAGAGGAGCATTCCAAGAATGTTGCCCGGACTGGGCAATTTTGGCTATGAGGAAAGATTAGAGATCTTGGTCTGTTTTCATTGCAACGAGGCTGAGGGGAGATCTGATTGAGGTGCATAAAATTATGAGCAGCCTGGATAGAGTGGATAGGAAGGTCCTGTTTCCATTGGTAGAGGGGTGAACAACCAGAGGCATAGATTTAAAGTAATTGAGGAGCGTTATAGAGGAGACATGAGGGTAAAGTTCTTTACTCAGAAGGTTCTGGAACTCACTGCTTGAAAAGGTGGCAGAGGCAGAAAGCCACACTACATTTCAAACATACATGGATGTGCACTTAAAGTCCCATAAATTGCAGGGTTAAAGGAGAAGAGCTGGAAAGTGGAATTAGGCTGGTTAGCTCTTGGAAGGCTGGCGCAGAAAATTGGACCGAAATGGCCTCATTCCTTTCTGAAAATTTCTATGATACTATGATCCAAATTGTATTTCTCCCCCCTAGAACTGATTTATTTCCACATCAGGATGGTGTGTACCATTCTCGAGACCAAGTCTGCGGAAGAATGAAATAGAAACAGATAAATTTGCATTACATGTAAGTGCCTTAATGAAAGCAGGGGGGAGGAGGAGGTTATGTTGCTTCAGTGCTCTTTATGTAGAACTCAGAAGCGAAGAAGATCACGGAAAAATCCCGGGCTGACGAGCAAAGAAGCAATTACTAAAATGGTACATTATTGGTACTTTAGAAATGAGGCAGGAAATGGACAAAGAGTTTATAGGAAAATAAATCGGTCCAGGAAAAAGCTTGCTGACAGCAGCTGTTAATGTCACGAGTTCCTCTCTTACTGAGATGTCGAAATGGAATGAGATGATTTCCGTTCAGCTGCAATGTCTTAAAATATTTCTCCTTTTGCTGTCCTCGGTGAAACTGGAGTTAATTATATTACTGCCTATCATCCAACAGGAAAAGAAATAAGGATCTATTCCATCTCACATGCTTTTTCCCAGCTGTCGATGTGGTAATGGTCAGATTTACGTATCTAGCTAGAAACTGATGGTACACCGGCAGATTTAAACTCATCCATCCTATACGCCAATGCCACAAAATCGCTGTTTGCGATTGTACGAGTGGGACATACCCTTTGTCTAATATTCTAGACATAGAATTAGTACGGTTACAATAAAGACTCAAGCATCCCACAGGTTAATGGAAAGGAGGATTTTCTATTAATGAAAGAATAGAAACAAAACCCTCATAACAATACCAAACAGAAAGGTCCCATAATAAGGTAGGTGCTAATGACCAGATCATCTGGTTTCATGATATTTGTTTATAGATTGGTCATGCCACCGGAAACTCTCACCTAATATTGTTTTAAACCATGCCATGGGGTCGTTTACGGCCACCTGAGTGGGCAGACTCTGTATAACTTCTCTTACAAAAAACAGCACCTCTGGCAATGCAGCACGCACCCAATCCTGCACTGGTAATGTTACCTTAAACTATGTGCTCAAGTCTCGGGTCTGGGACTTAAAACCACAGCCTTCTCACTCACATAATTGCATCATATAAGTCAGAGAGAACGACACTGATGTGAAAAATCAGAACAAAGAAACGGAACACATGTAACAAAGAAACAGACTTACATTTACATAGCGCCTATCACGACCACCGGACATCTCAAAGAGCTTAACAGCGAATGAAGTACATTTGGAGTGTAGTCACTGTTGTAATGTGGGAAATACAGGAGACTACTTGTGCATAGCAAACTCCCACAAACAGCAATGTGATAATGACCAGATAGTCTGTTCATTTGTTATGTTGTTTGGGGATAAATATTGGCCAGGTCATAGGGTCTAGCTCCCTTGCACTTTTTTGAAATAATGCCCTAGAATCGATAACATCCACCTCAGATGGCAGACGGGACCTCGGTTTATTGTCTCATCCGAAATGGTATTGTGCACAATTCCGAGTACTTTATTATAAAAAGCATAGAGAGTCACTCGAGAGGATGCAAAAATGATGTACAAGGATCATACCAGCAATCCGAGGTATCAAGGTAGGGTGAGTAGTTTGGGTGTTTTATCTCTTGAAAAGAGAAGGCTGAGGAATGAAATAATAGAGGTCTTTAAAATTATGAAGGGTTTTGATAGATTGTATAAAGAGAGAATGTTTCCACTTGTTGGTAAGAGTATAACCAGAGGCGATCAATATAATGTAGTCATCAAGAAATCAAATAATGAATTCAGAAGAAATTTGTTTACCCAGAGAGTGATGAGAATTTCGAACTCGTTGCCACAGGGAGTAGTTGAAACGAATATAGATGCATTGAAGAGAAAGTTGGCTAAGCATGAAAGGGAGAAGGGAATAGAGGGTTATGCAGATAGATTTAGATGAGTAAAGATGGAAGGAGGCTCGAGTGTTGAATAAAAGCCAGTATGGGCTGGTTTGGCTGTATGGCCTGTTTCTGTGCTGTATATTCCATGTAAAACAATGCGCTGTTGGTCAGACTCTGAGCAGCATTGCTACTGGAAATTCTAGGTACTTAGATGCAGAAGAAATATACCTGAATAAAGCGACACAAAATGTACATATCAAAAACGACACCTATGTATTTGTGTTCATCTGTGTACCCTATGTTTTTTAGTGATTCACAGGATGAGTGCGTCGCTGGCAAGGCCGACATTTATTGCCCTTTAATAATTGGCCTTGCGAAAGTGGTGGTGAGCTGTATTTTACAAATGAGTGGCGTACTGGCCCAATCAGTTAAGAGTTAGCCACATTTCTTTTGGTCACATATCGGCCAGACCGGTTGAGGATGGCAGATTTCCCTAAAGGACATTACCGAACCAGATAGGTTTTTACGAAAATCCACTAGTACTGAAAATACCTTTTTTATTACAGATTTATTTAATTCAATTTGAATTCCCCATCTGCAAAGCTGGGATTTGAACTTCCGTCTACCAGGAGTATTAGACAAGGCCTCTCAGAGTAGTGGTTAATAATATAACAACTGTGCCACCGATCCCATCAACCAATGTGCTACCAGTCCCAGTGTGTTGGTGCACGCCCTTTTAAATTTGTAGTTCGGATTTCGATGGCACTGGCAAATCGGCGTTGATCGCAATTTAAGCTGATTTTTCTAAGAGTCACTCATGCAGCTTAGGACTGGAATTACTTATATGCCAGATTGGTTACGGGAGCGAATCACTCCTCTGAGGGATAGTAATAAGTTGTTTGAACTTCTATTTTATTCTGCAAGCCCAATAATGCAATTGCAGAATATGGTCAGCTATCAGTCCAATAAGTTAAGAATATCAGAACATAAAAAATAGGAGCAGGAGTAGGCCATACTGCCCCTCAAGCCTGCTCCGCCATTTAATACGATCATGGCTGATCTGATCATGGACTCAGATCCACTTCCCTGCCCGCTCCCCATAACCCATTATTCCCTCATCGGTTAAGAAACTGTCTATCTCTGTCTTAAGTTTATTCAGTGACCCAGCCTCCACAGCTCTATGAGGCAGCGAATTCCACAGATTTACAACCCTCTGAGAGAAGAACTTCCTCCTCAACTCTGTTGTAAATAGGCGCTCCTTATTCTAAGATCATGTCCCCAGTTCTAGTCTCCCCTATCAGTGAAACATCCTCTCTGCATCCACCTTGTCAATCCCCCTCATAGTCTTATACGTTTCGATAAGATTACCTCTCATTCTTCCGAATTCCAATAAGTAAAGGCCCAACCTACTCAACCTTTCCTCATAATGCAGCCCCCTCATCGCCAGAATCAACCTAGGGAATCTTCGCTGAACTTCCTCCAAAGCAAGTATATATTTTCTTAAATATGGAAACAAAAAACTGTACGCAGTATTCCAGGTGTGACCTCAACAATACACTGTGTAACTGTAGCAAGACGTGCCTGCTTTGATACTCCATCCGCTATGCAATAAAGGCCAAGATTCCATTGGCCTTCCTGATCAATTGCTGTACGTGCATACTAAACTTTTGTGTTTCATGCACCAACACCCACCAGGTCCCGCTGTGCTGCAGCACTTTGCAATTTTTCTCCATTTAATTAATAACTTGCTCTTCGACTTTTTCTGCCAAAGTGGATAACCTCACACTTTCCGACATTATGTTCCATTATACTCCATCTGCCAATGTTTTTCCCACTCAGTTAGCCTGCCTATGTCCTTTCGCAGGTTTTTTGTGTCCTCCTCACGCATTGCTTTTCCTCTCATCTTTGTATTAACAGCAAAATTGGCTACGTTACTCTTGGTCACTTCATCCAAGTCGTTTATATAGATTGTAAATAATTGGGGCCCCAGCACTGATCCCTGCAGCACCCCAGTGGTTAGTGATTTTCAAACCGAGAATGAACCATTCATCCCGACTCTCTGTTTTCTATTAGGTAGCCAATCCTCTATCCATGTTACTATATTGCCCACAACCCCGTTGACATTTATCTTGTGCAGTAACCTTTTATGTGCACCTTGTCAAATGCCTTCTGGAAGTCCAAATACACCATATCCATTGGTTTCCCTTTATCCAATCTGTTCGTTACATCCTCAAAGATTTCCAGCAAATTTGTCAAACATGAATTCCCCTTCATAAATCCATGCTCTCTCTGAATTATGCTTTTCCAAATGTCCTTCTACTGCTCCGTTAGTAATAAACTCCAACTGTTGGTGTAAAAGGCGGCTTCTCTCCCTCAAGGTGGACTAACTTATATAGTTAATCGACACCTCGCCCAGCTTCCCACTATATAATGACCACGGAAGTAAACAAACAAAACTTCAGGGGTAAGCCATTTAGGACCGAGATGCGGAGGAACTTCTTCACCCAGAGAGTGGTGAACCTGTGGAATTCTCTACCACAGAAAGTTGTTGACGCCAATTCTCTAAATATATTCAAAAAGGAGTTAGATGAGGTCCTTACTGCTAGGGGGATCAAGGGGTATGGCGAGAAAGCAGGAATGGGGTACTGAAGTTGAATGTTCAGCCATGAACTCATTGAATGGCGGTGCAGGCTAGAAGGGCCGAATGGCCTACTCCTGCACCTATTTTCTATGTTTCTATGTTTCAGGTTTACCGGTTTTATTACGAGCAATGCGCAGAAGGTTCAGTCGTGGAACCTCCGAAATACAAGATGTTTCACGTACAATTTATGCAGGTTTTGGAGAGGAGCAGCCTCCTACAAAATCCTCGATAGAATTAAACCTCTCAGCGAAGTTACATTGATTTGTCGACTCTTATCAATCTGTTGCTGAGTGGTATATGGAATTGACCATCTTCTATGGTGTTGTTCCATGACTTGCACTTTGCCACCTTATAATAGACGCTTAAACTGGTTTCCTTATCTCTTCCTCAGAGACTTCTGATCAACAACTGCTGAGTTTGCTGTTTAAGTATTACAGAGGTTATGGATTCAGTTTAATGCGCTATACATTTGTGCTATACGTACATAAGCAAATGTTACATACATAGGCAATTATACAGGCCCTCCTAATACTGATAAGTTCACTACCTTCAGCATAATGCTGACCACTATTTACAACTCTTAAAATGTATCCCTTACAATTCCCCCCAATAGCCCTTGGCTATATGCCCAAGATGGGCCATTTCCAAATTAATATCTCATGCGTCAGCTTCCAGAGTTGTCCTTTCGCTTGGGTAGTGCTACTTCCCGAACTGCAGGATCTACCTGTTGGCTTTCCCATCAAGGTTATACTAAGTAAGTCTTTCTGCCGGACTGTCTAATTTCCCTTTATTCAATGTTTTAACTATAGTACGGACTAGGGCCTGTCTCTTACGTCGGTTACACCTTTTTAGAGGATAAAACTGGCAAAATGAGTTCCCTTGCACGACAATCAGTACAGTGAGTCCAGCATAGTTCATATAAAAGTTCTTTTTAGCCAACATTTTCTCTGTGTTTGAATTATGAACTGCCTGGGGTATCCTCTGTTTCTTCTATCGTTCCTCCACTTGGGGTCTTCTCTATTCTGACAAATTTCTTCCACGCCTGGGGTATCCTCTATGTTGTCGAATGGTGTCCAATTCAGTCGAGTTCTTTCCTCTTTCAGTTGGAGTATTGGTTTTCCTTGTGGCCCGATGGCCTTCGCATAACCTCCTCGGGTAATGTCCATCATTGTCCCATCGATCTTTCCTCCTTAAGCTCAGGGATTATAATAAACCTGTTTATATCTGTCTCATCTAGCGGAGTAAAGCAGAAGTCAGTACTCATAATGATGCATGAGGTGGTCCTTTCTTCATTTCAGTTTGCCGTGGTGCTCACACATCAACCTCCATTTCCTCATGGAACAGCGATAATTTCGTTGTCCTGTGTTGAGGGTGAGGAAGTAATACTCAATGTGCACCCGTCCAGTTGGTCATATCCACCGCCATCTTTCATCATTCGTAGTGGATCTCTACATACATCAATTTGGCCATTATTATCACAAGTATCTATGCTGAGACTCTTAGTACTGTTGTTTTCTTCAGTTACATTTCTGGTTTCTCACAGTACCGCATGCAAGTTTGATTTCTTATTTCTCCTACATTATTTAGTATAGAGGATCTCCCTTTGTCTCTTCATACTGTGGTTAGAGATAATACAAAACCTATTATATTTAAAGGTCAGGTTACACATCTGGCCTTTGGGACCCAAGCATGACTGTTTCTCCGCACCTCGCCGGCATGAGTCATGTTTTTGTCCAAGGTCCAGTTGGTAATTACGTCAACTGTTATCCAATCCGGCACCTTTCCATTCTGAAGCTGCTCTAGGTTATGTTATATTCCATTGAGCAACCAGGCTCTACATTCTGTACATATTAGTTCTGTCTGTACGGTTTTACTTAAGTTCCGTTCTGCTCTCTTCATCGAATTTATATTTCTGACAGGATCTCGCAAAGTGTGGGCCACTATGTAATAATTCCCTTTCTGCGCCATTACCCAGTTGTGCTGGTATCTTTTCATTATCCTCATCCCTTTTCAGCAATCCATGTAAGGTTCATGTTAGAGCGTTAACTCGATTATCTATCATCTGTAGGTCTATGGTGTTTTCTGTTGCAACTCCAACCACGTATACCGCCGCGTATCCTGCTGTATTTCCCGCCGTGTACCATTTCTAGTATCCCTATTTTTACCCGGTCCCGCTTTTTACCTGACCCTCGTTCCACATTAAATTTAATGGTTTTTATTCAGTGCCTTTAAGTGCTCCGCAGGGTCAGGTTTCTATACAGGCTTATAGTGTTTAACCTGCAGAAAATGGGGGTGGTAATAATTTTTAAATTTAGGAATACAGTAATTATTCGCTGACGTACCCCGAAGTGTATCTTATCCTTGGTCTACATTTTGCCCCAGCGTTCTTAGTTGATCGGGGCCTTGGTAGTGCTCACTCTTGCTAAAGTAGTGAGTGGGACCGTGTTGGTGGGTCTATCTCGGGAGACATCCCTCCACCGCCATTCATAGATGTTGAGTGAAATCTCCACCCCCTTTCCCCGGGTGCAGTATCTCTGCACCCATTCTGCTGCACAGGAGGGCAGGAAAAAGATTGGGAGCGCGATAGTGATAGGGGATTCGATGGTGAGGGGAATAGATAGGCATTTCTGCGGCCGCAACCGAGACTCCAGGATGGTATGTTGCCTCCCTGGTGCAAGGGTCAAGGATGTCTCGGAGCGGGTGCAGGACATTCTGAAATGGGAGGGAGAACAGCCAGTTGCCGTGGTGCACATTGGTACCAACGACATAGGTAAAAAAAAGGGATGAGGTCCTACGAAAAGAATTTAAGGAGTTAGGAGCTAAATTAAAAAGTAGGACCTCAAAAGTAGTAATCTCGGGATTGCTACCAGTGCCACATGCTAGTCAGAGTAGGAATCGCCGGATAGCGCAGATGAATACGTGGCTTGAGCAGTGGTGCAGCAGGGAGGGATTCAAATTCCTGGGGCATTGGGTCGGGTTCTGGGGGAGGTGGGAGGTACAAACCGGACGGTCTGCACCTGGGCAGGACCGGAACCAATGTCCGAGGTGGAGTGTTTGCTAGTGCTGTTGGGGAGGAGTTAAACTAATATGGCAGGGGGATGGGAACCTATGCAGGGAGACAGAGGGAGACAAAAAGGAGGCAAAAGCAAAAGACAGAAAGGAGATGAGGAAAAGTGGAGGGCATAGAAACCCAAGGCAAAGAACAAAAAGGGCCACTGTACAGCAAAATTCTAAAAGGACAAAGGGTGTTAAAAAAACAAGCCTGAAGGCTTTGTGTCTTAATGTAAGGAGTATCCGCAATAAGGTGGATGAATTAACTGTGCAAATAGATGTTAACAAATATGATGTGATTGGGATTACGGAGACGTGGCTCCAGGATGATCAGGGCTGGGAACTCAACATCCAGAGGTATTCAACTTTCAGGAAGGATAGAATAAAAGGAAAAGGAGGTGGGGTAGCATTGCTGGTTAAAGAGGAGATTAATGCAATAGTTAGGAAAGACATTAGCTTGGATGATGTGGAATCTATATGGGTAGAGCTGCAGAACACTAAAGGGCAAAAAACCTTAGTGGGAGTTGTGTACAGACCTTCAAACAATAGTAATGATGTTGGAGAGGGCATCAAACAGGAAATTAGGAGTGCATGCAATAAAGGTGCAGCAGTTATAATGGGTGACTTAAATATGCACATAGATTGGGCTAGCCAAACTGGAAGCAATACGGTGGAGGAGGATTTCCTGGAGTGCATAAGGGATGGTTTTCTAGACCAATATGTTGAGGAACCAACTAGGGGGGGAGACCATCTTAGACTGGGTGTTGTGTAATGAGAGAGGATTAATTAGCAATCTCATTGTGCGAGGCCCCTTGGGGAAGAGTGACCATAATATGGTGGAATTCTGCATTAGGATGGAGAATGAAACAGTTAATTCAGAGACCATGGTCCAGAACTTAAAGAAGGGTAACTTTGAAGGTATGAGGCGTGAATTGGCTAGGATAGATTGGCGAATGATACTTAAAGGGTTGACTGTGGATGGGCAATGGCAGACATTTAGAGACTGCATGGATGAATTACAACAATTGTACATTCCTGTCTGGCGTAAAAATAAAAAAGGGAAGGTGGCTCAACCGTGGTTATCTAGGGAAATCAGGGATAGTATTAAAGCCAAGGCATACAAATTGGCTAGAAATAGCAGCGAACCTGGGGACTGGGAGAAATTTAGAACTCAGCAGAGGAGGACAAAGGCTCTGATTCGAGCAGGGAAAATGGAGTACGAGAAGAAGCTTGCAGGGAACATTAAGGCGGATTGCAAAAGTTTCTATAGGTATGTAAAGAGAAAAAGGTTAGTAAAGACAAACGTAGGTCCTCTGCAGTCAGAATCAGGGGAAGTCATAACGGGCAACAAAGAAATGGCAGACCAATTGAACAAGTACTTTGGTTCAGTATTCACTAAGGAGGACACAAACGACCTTCCGGATATAAAAGGGGTCAGAAGGTCAAGAAAGGAGGAGGAACTGATGGAAATCTTTATTCGTCGGGAAGTTGTGTTGGGGAAATTGATGGGATTGAAGGCCGATAAATCCCCAGGGCCTGATGGACTGCATCCCAGAATACTTAAGGAGGTGGCCTTGGAAATAGCGGATGCATTGACAATCATTTTCCAACATTCCATTGACTCTGGATCAGTTCCTATCGAGTGGAGGGTAGCCAATGTAACCCCACTTTTTAAAAAAGGAGGGAGAGAGAAAGCAGGGAATTATAGACCGGTCAGCCTGACCTCAGTAGTGGGTAAAATGATGGAATCAATTATTAAGGATGTCATAGCAGCGCATTTGGAAAATGGTAACATGATAGGTCGAAGTCAGCATGGATTTGTGAAAGGGAAATCATGCTTGACAAACCTTCTGGAATTTTTTGAGGATGTTTCCAGTAAAGTGGACAAAGGAGAACCAGTTGATGTGGTATATTTGGACTTTCAGAAGGCTTTCGACAAGGTCCCACACAGGAGATTAATGTGCAAAGTTAAAGCACATGGGATTGGGGGTAGTGTGCTGACGTGGATTGAGAACTGGTTGTCAGACAGGAAGCAAAGATTAGGAGTAAATGGGTACTTTTCAGAATGGCAGGCAGTGACTAGTGGGGTACCGCAGGGTTCTGTGCTGAGGCCCCAGCTGTTTACATTGTACATTAATGATTTAGACGAGGGGATTAAATGTAGTATCTCCAAATTTGCGGATGACACTAAGTTGGGTGGCAGTGTGAGCTGCGAGGAGGATGCTATGAGGCTGCAGAGTGACTTGGATAGGTTAGGTGAGTGGGCAAATGCGTGGCAGATGAAGTATAATGTGGATAAATGTGAGGTTATCCACTTTGGTGGTAAAAATAGAGAGACAGACTATTATCTGAATGGTGACAGATTAGGAAAAGGGGAGGTGCAACGAGACCTGGGTGTCATGGTACATCAGTCACTGAAGGTTGGCATGCAGGTACAGCAGGCAGTTAAGAAAGCAAATGGCATGTTGGCCTTCATAGCGAGAGGATTTGAGTACAGGGGCAGGGAGGTGTTGCTACAGTTGTACAGGGCCTTGGTGAAAGCCACATCTGGAGTATTGTGTCCAGTTTGGTCTCCTAACTTGAGGAAGGACATTCTTGCTATTGAGGGAGTGCAGCGAAGATTCACCAGACTGATTCCCGGGATGGTGGGACTGACCTATCAAGAAAGACTGGATCAACTGGAGTTCAGAAGAGTAAGAGGGGACCTCATAGAAACGTTTAAAATTCTGACGGGTTTGGACAGGTTGGATGCAGGAAGAATGTTCCCAATGTTGGGGAAGTCCAGAACCAGGGGTCACAGTCTAAGGATAAGGGGTAAGCCATTTAGGACCAAGATGAGGAGAAACTTCTTCACCCAGAGAGTGGTGAACCTGTGGAATTCTCTACCACAGAAAGTAGTTGAGGCCAATTCACTAAATATATTCAAAAGGGAGTTAGATGAAGTCCTTACTACTCGGGGGATCAAGGGGGTATGGCGAGAAAGCAGGAATGGGGTACTGAAGTTTCATGTTCAGCTATGAACTCATTGAATGGCAGTGCAGGCTAGAAGGGCCAAATGGCCTGCTCCTGCACCTATTTTCTATGTTTCTATGTTTCTATGTTTCTATGTTTCTATTACAAAGCACATCGTGGTCTTATTCACACTAATTATTGGTCCCGTATTACAGGCACATGCCCAACGTTGTTTCCTCATTACGTTGTTTTACAGCAGGCAGTAAAGAAAGCAAATGGCATGTTGGCCTTGATAACGCGAGGTTTTGAGTATAGGAACAGGGAGGTCTTGCTGCAGTTTTATAGGGCCTTGGTGAGACCACACCTCGAATATTGTGTACAGTTTTTTTCTACTAATCTGAAGAAGGACATTCTTGCTATTGAGGGAGTGAAGCGAAGGTTCGCCAGACTGATTTCCGGGATGGCAGGACTGACATATGAAGAAAGACAGGATCGACTAGGCTTATATTTACTGGAATTTATAGAATGAGAGGGGATCTCATTGAAGCATATGCAATTCTGACGGGATTGGACAGGTTAGATGCAGGGAGAACGTTCTCAATGTTGGGGAAGTCCAGAACTAGAGGTCACAGTCGAAGAATAAGGGGTAAGCCATCTAGGACTGAGATGCGGAGAAACCTTTTCACCCAGAGAATGTTGAACCTGTGGAATTCTCTGCCACAGAAAGTTGTTGAGTCCAGTTTGGTGGATGTATTCAAAAGGAAGTTAGATGTGGCCCTTACGGCGAAAGGCTATAGGGGGTATGGAGAGAAGGCGAGAGTGGGGTACTGAAGTTGCATGATCAGCAATGATCATATTGAATGGTGGTGCAGGCTCGAAGGGCCGAATGGCCTGCTCCTGCACCTATTTTCTATGTTTCTATGTTTCTATGTTTTATACCCGTTATTTAAGTCGACTGTTGCTCCGTGTGTCACCATCAGTGTTTTTGATTCTATTTAAACTAATGTCGCCCGAGTCCCTGTAATACAGGCCTTGCCGTCCCTTGGCCTGTTGTCCTTGATATGAGGCTGGACGTTGTTTCCACGAGCACTAGAGTCCAGAAAAAAAACAATATTTCCCGGTCGTCACTGGTGAGTTAGTGACCATGTTTTTTTAACTGAGTCCAGTATTTCCACTTGCCGATACCCCTTATAACTACCATAACTTACCATTTGGGGTATTTGGACCCTTCTGTTCCTTAGTGTCATTCTCTAAGTCGTTGATCTGCTGATCTATAGCCTGTGCCTTTAAATCATGTAACTGCTTACAGAGTTCCTTTATAAATTTCCATATCCTGTCTTTTTTTAGTTCAAATGGTGGCAGTCCTGTCGTCCAACTAGGGGTTGCCTTGAGCTTCATCAGTACTCGGGATAACCTTTCTACCCATCCCTTTCCAGTCTCTTTGATATGGGATATTTGTACCTAATCCCTAGTAAAGCGCAGGCCTGTTTCATTATCTTCCCTGTGAAGTGTGTACCTTGATCTGTGTTCAGATGTAGTGACATTCTCCATTTATTTCTTCTGCTAGGATCCTGGCCACGGTTTCTGCTGAACAATTTCTAGTGGTGCAAGCTTCTACCCACTTCGTAAACTGGTCTATTATAACGAGGCAGTATGTCCTCCCCTTGTTGCTGGGTAACGGTCCAGTAAAACTAATCTGCAAGTTTTCGCATGGTCCTTTCGGTCGGTGCTGATGTCCCATTGAAACTGTACTTTCCCCCGAGTTGTATTTTGCGCATGCCACACACCTTCTACAGTCGTCCTCTATATGTCTACCCATTCACTTCCACCACCCGCATCTGGACATCGAGCTTAACATGTTGGTTTTACCTGTATGGACATACCAGTGGTATAAATTCCCATCTTTCCTCCAAAACCCAGTCCCTTGTTAGGCCCCTCACTGCTTCCACCCCTCATTTTCCTGTGGAGAGGCTTCCCCTTGTACCTTAAGCATGTTTACTTCCTCAGGCCTGATTGTACATGCTCTGACCTGAGCTTCCCCGGCCAGCGTACCCGTCTCCTCCACCCACTTGGTTGCTTCGTCTGCCCATGCATTTCCCTGTTGATGTTGATCGCACACTACTCGGGTAGGATGGAGGCTTCCATTAATTGTTAACAATCTCCTCATGTTTAATCGGCCCCCCTCCTGAGGTCATGTATCTCCGTCTGCTCCAGGCTATCATATAATCATGCACTACTCCATAAGCATATCGACTGTCTGTATTGATGTTCACTCCATTTCCCCTAGCCAGCCTCAGAGCCTCAGTGAGAGCCATTAGTTCAGCCACTTGAGCTGAAATGACCTCCTTCAAACCGTCCTTCACTTTTGATCTGCCCACTGCAATCTACCACAGCCCATCCGCGATGTCCCATATAGCGCCGAGACCCATCTACCATATAGATCTATGTCTGCCTCCTCAAGCATGACTACTTCCCTCGTCTTCTCCTGTTGGGCTACAATGATGCTCCTTTCCCTGTGTAATGATCCATCCTGCAGGGTTGTTACAGTTGTCTTTTATTGTTACTGTGCTGTTGTGGGGTAAGAGCATTGCTTCCCACCTTGCCCTTCGCGCGATGGATACCGTTTTTAGCCTTCCTGTGTTAAGCAATTCTACTAAGGTATGCAGTGTACATGACCCGACAATACTATGCCACTGGCCTATGCCAGCCCCCATGTAATGATCTTTACTGTGGTGGGTCTAGCTGTGGAAGGGCCTATTCGTGTCGGTTAATCCCAGGGCTGGAGCACTTGTGAGAGCTTGTTTTAATCTTACAACCAAAATGGGCTGGTCTCGGCATTTCTGCAGTAGTTGCATAGTCTAAGTACCTGCCTGAGCCCTTGCACAGTTCCTGGCCTGGCCAATTGATCGAATTGCTTCCTTTCTGTCCTTAGGCATCTGTCCCTTCCCTTGTGATATTATGTATTCTAAATATGTTACTTCAATCCTTCTCACCTGCACCTTCCTAGGATTTATTTTTAATCCCGCACTCTATAGAGCTCCTATTACTGTAGTTAAAGCTAGTACGTGTTCTTGTTCTGTACTCGAGGCAATAAGGATATCATTCACATACTGCAAAAGGGTGCTCCCTTCTTTGCCTGTTGTGGGCCTCGCCTTCTTGCGCCTCTTCCCTTATTTTTTGATGTGCTTCTCCTTGTCCATCTTTAAACATTTTCAAGAATGCTGCGTCATTTTTGTCGGGGTCATCTTCCCAAGAGTAGTTTTGTATTCAATCCAATTTCGTTCCCCGTACACCCCTAACCTTCCGCATGCCTTTTGAGTCGCAGTATTCTGCTCCAATCTTTTGTCAGAATTCTGTATTTGTACTATTTTGCTTTAGGGGTTGGTAACATAATCAATAGAATTTGTCTCTCCTGTTGGCAGAGGGCTACCTCCAGAATGGTAATGTGGGCTGCTCTATGTCAATTGGTGGGAATGGTGGAAGTGCATATCAGTGCCGCTGATAAAAAACCATTATCATGTGCCGGGGCCACTCTATTCCGCAATCGTTATTGGCTCTATTACCATATGGCTATGGCTGTGAACAGCACTCTCCGTCTGGTCCTGTCTTTATCTCTTCCAGCGTATTTATCTTAGCTTCTATCTCTTGAATTTGTTTGGTTTGAATATCGATCTGTCCTGTGTAGCAGGCGAGTATTACTACATAGGCTTTCTTTGATTAATTTTTATTCTGACTATCCCACCATTTCTTCTGTCTGTCAGATGAGTCTGCTTTCTTTTATTAAGAAATCCAAATTAATAATGTCCAGTATAATACAGCTGTCAATGGAAAGGGTTAAATCCTTTACAGGTTTGTAAGAACGCCTGACACCATTCCGTGACTTCGCGTAATCATCCGAAAATTTATTTCCCAAATCTTTGTGCCTTCAAAATTTGCTTAGAAATTAGGAATCCGTTAAAGCAGCAGACAGCATTAGTAAAGTTGTCATAATAAAAGCTTCTCATCAGGAAAGACAGCATTTTAGATTAAACTCCAATTTTTCTAACCTTCCAATTCAAATACTTGCCAAAGATTTTTTAAATTCATTTAATACGAGACCACACATTTTTAATAGTTATTTTTTTTTACTGAAATCTAATGTTCACACAAGCAATATACATTGCAGCATTTCTTTTCTTTTCGTTCCCGTTAACTAAGCAAATCTTGTGTTTTATTTCTCTCGGTACAAAATCTAAACTTCCGTGCCAGTTCCAGCTTTTTTAAGAATTTTCTAATTCCCAGTTTTTTCTTCCAATGCCGAGTTCTCATAGCTTAGATCTTGTCCCCCTTTTGAATCCGCACATAATTTTTTTGATGGCCTTCTTCCAGTCCATAGTTAAACATTTGTGTTTCTCTTTCTCGACACAAAGCTGTGTCGGGTTTAACTGGTAAGTTTTTATATTTAAACCAATATCTTTTTCACAGACAATTTAAATCCCCTTTCTTCAAATTAGGTTTTGTATTTTGATGATCATCCTCCTGTCTATTTTCCTAAATATCTTTGTTTCTTTTTCTAGCAGCTGCAGCTTTCAAGGTCGCATTTTTATCTTTTGATAAAAACACGCTGTCCTTTGTAAATTCAAAGCGTTTTTCCAGCATTTTTCTTTTCTTTCATTCATTTTGCATTTTCCTCAGATAGCATTTTATCCGACTGGCCAGTTTTCCTAGGATTCTGGGGCCCCACCTCCATTTTTAGATTATATTCCTCCTTGTTTGCGCTGCTCACAATCAATACCGCCTTCTCTGTGTTACCATGTCACGCTTCGGGTCATACACGTTATTTTTCCGATAACGATTGCTGGGGTCCTCTCTCCCTTAGGTTGTATTGCTTCTTTTTCAGGCAATACACCCATCCCACCCTTGGTTTTCGTCCTTCCGTGGTTCGCTATAACTTGTTCTGCAGATTGCCCTTTCTAATTCATTATACCGATTACCTCCTTCCCCATCAATGCTACAGCTGCAGGTGGTCCAACACTTACTCACTGCCATTGAGCTGTCACATCATCTAGGTCAGTTGGTCTGCATCCTGTTCGTGAGGCTAAATTTTGGGCTGAAAAGGAGGCTTCTCTCCCTCAAGGTGGACTAACGGCTGTAGTTAACTGACACCTCGCCCAGCTTCCCACTATATAACGACCACGGAAGTAAACAAATGAAACCTCAGATTTACCGGTTTAATTACGAGCAATGCATGGGAAATTTCAGTCGTGGAAATACAAGAGGTTTCAAGTACACTTTATACAGGTTTTGGAGAGGAGCACCCTTCTACAAAATCCTCGATAGGTCTAATTCTATCAGCGAAGATACATTGATTTGTCACCTCTTATCAAACTGTCTCTGAGTGGCATATGCAATTGCCTATCTTCTACTGTGTTGTTCCATGACTTGCATTTTGCCACATTATAATAGACGCCTAAACTAGCTTCATTATCTCTTCCTCAGAGACGTCTGATCAACAACTGCTGATTTTGCTATTTAAGTATTAGAGGTTACGGATTCAGTTTAATGCGTTATACATTTGTGCGCTACCTACATAAGCAAGTGTTACATAGATAGACAATTATACAAACCCTCCTAATACTGATACGTTCACTACCTTCAGCATAAGTCTAACCACTTAGTTGCAACTCTTACAATTTATCCCTTACGCCAACATTTTTCCAACCACAGATGTTAGGCTTTTTGTCCTGCTTTTTGTCTGTCTCCTTTTTTAAATAGGGGTGTTATATTTGCAGTTTTCCAATATTCTGGGACCTCCCCAGAATCCGGGGCATTTTGGTAAATTACAACCATAGCATCCACTATCCCTGCCGCTCCTTCTCTTAAGACACTAGGATGTAAGCCATCAGGTGCAAGGGATTTATCCGCCTTTAATCCCATTATCTTACTGCATACCACCTCCTTAGTGATTGTGATTGTGTTAAGTTCCTGCCCCCTCCCACCCCCTCCTTAACCCCTTCACTATCCAATGTTGGAATATTTTTATGTCCTCCACCATAAAGTCTGATAAAAAAAAATATTTGTTCAGAGTTTCTGCCATCTCCATTTTTCCCAATACTAATTTCCCGGTCTCTTCCTCTAAGGGACCAACATTTACTTTAGTCACTTTTTTCCTTTTTATGTATCTGTAGAAACTCTTGCTTTCTGTTTTTATATTTCGTGCAAGTTTGCATTCATAGTCTACCTGCCCTTTCTTAATCATTGTCTTAGTCATTCTTTTCTGGCTTTCAAGGTTCCCAACCTTCTGTCCTCCGATTAGTTTTGACCACTTTTTATGCCCTTGGTTTTAATTGAATTCCATCCTAAAGCACGTTGTAACCGGATTTCTGCATTAATTCTTAGGATGTGGGCTTCGCTGCCAAGGGCAGTATTCTTGCTGGAGTGCCTCAGTTGTTTGCATCGTGTCCTGGAATTGATAGGTTTAAAGAAGTGAACGTAATTTACTTGGATCTCAAACTTCCTCTGACAGAGCTGTTATTGAAAGTAAATAATAAGTAATTAGTTGAAATATTTTTCTCATGGTACGTGGTCGGTTGATCGATTGATCCGAAAGGGTGGCGTGGTAGGGTTGTCATCAGCCTGGGAGAATGTTTCCAGTGGTATCCCACAAAGATATGTTTTGTGGAATTTATTGATTATTATCGATACGTGATCTGGAGGTGGGAGTCATACGCGCAATTGTAGCATTTTCCTACAATAGACTCCTAATCTGAAAGGATTCAATTGCAGGAGAATTGACATATACTTGGGAATTGTGGAGATGAATTACAATTAAATTAATTGCAATCAATCTCTGTCAATGGTCCTCATCAAATAGTCCTTCCCTACGAACAATAGTCGGTCTCTCTGGCACCCTTGGAAAACAACAATTATAGATGCGAACAGTCTCCTAGTATTTCCACAAACACGATGTTACAGAAAGAGTAAATTAGGTTAATGGAGTAGATGCAATATATTTAGATGTTCAACCTGCCTTCAATAAAATATCACAGTAAACTCATGACGAAGGTTAGAACATGTGCAGTCAGGGAACAAGTAGCAGAATGGATAGCAAGCTAGCTACAAAACACAAAATCGAGAGAAGGGTTTAAATTTAGCTTGTCAAAATGGCAAAATTTTAAACTTTGTCGAACACAAGAGTCGACGTTTGGACCATTGTTGTACACCATTTATGTATAGGATTTCAAATTGGGAATCAGAAGTACAATTTAAAAATTTCTAACTGCCACCAAATTTCGGAGGCTAATTTATAGAGTGGAGGACTGCACTGAGATGTAAGAAGACATTAATTCACTTGCAGAATGGGCATGAAATTGGCTAATACAATAAGTGTGAAGTGGCAACATTTGGCAGAAAGGATAAAGAGCCACATACACCTTGGAACGTATGTGTCTATATGATGGAGGAACAGTGTGATCTGTGGTACAGATATATAGATCAACTAAGGTTAATAAGGCGATAACAAAGAAAGCTTAAAGAATTTGTGTTTAAATTAACGGGATAAAATTGAAAAGCAAAAATGAATGTTGAATTGTATAGAAATTTGTGAAGAGCATGCTTGGAGTATATGGACTGTTCAGGTCTCACTTTTTAAAAAGTGGTATAGAGGCATTGGAGATTGTGTAATGCATTTTTAACAGGAAGGTACCAGATCTGTCAGGAAAGATTGAACAGGCTGGGCACTGAAAAGCAGAATAGGAGAAGAGTGAAGGATGAGTGAAGGGTGACCTGGCAACGGTCTTTAAGGTAATATAAGGGTCGAAAACGTTACACGTAAAAAACATGTTTCCACTTGATGGTGAGAACATAATTAGGGACAATATATGTGACATGCTCCGCAATAAATCCAAGAGGATATTGGGCAGACTAGGCTACTTGTCTGTCGAAAATGGAAGGCGGAGTGCGGACTTGTTCCAGGACTTTAAGTTGCTGAGCATATTATAGAGGGTAGATATAGAGAAGATGATAACACTTATATATTACCACCTTATATAAATATCCCCATAAATCAAATCAGAAATTCTAGAGAAAATTCCAATTGGAACTCACTACCACAAATATTAGCTGTGCCGAATAGCATTGATGCACTTAAGGGGATAATAGGCAAACAAATATAAAATATGCTACAGGCACATCAATAAAAAATAAAGTTTGGGATGGGAATAGGGCCATTAAGGGATAGACAGGATAATACCATAGGCAACGATGGAGAGATGGCAGACATATTAATTAATTATTTTGCTTCAATATTTAACAAGGATATAGAACAAGTGGACATGACATTGGATTTTGAGATTATTAATAAGATAAGAACATTTTAAATAAAAGGAGGGGATATATTAAATAACCTAAACAAATGTAAAAAAGCATAAATCCCCTGATCTGGACGGCTAAATCCAAGCATTTTAAGAAAATATAGAGAAGAGATAGCAGAGACCTTACTCATTAGAAAAAAGAAGCAGTGCCATAAGCTTACAGCTAACTAACATACTAACTATATTTAAGAAAGGGAATAGAGCATGTCCAGGGAATTATAGATCAGTCAGCTTAATATTGGTTGTGGGAAAAATAATGTCATCCCTACTAAAGGAGAGAATGGAAGAACATCTAAAATAAAAATAATAACGAATGGTCAGCAAGGCTTTCAAAATGTAAAGCCTTGTTTCACCAACCTCATTGAATTTTTGAAGAGGTGACAGAGAGCGTAGACAAAGTTAATGCAGTCGACGTATTTTTTCTGGAATTGCAAAATATCTTCGCTAAGGTACCCCATAATAGACTTATGGACAATGTACGAGATTGATGAATCATAGAACAAGTAGCACAATGGATAAATAGCTAGCTTCAAGACAGGAATCAGCGACTATAGATATTTACAGTGGCAGAACGTGAGTAGTTTGTTTTACATAGATCAGTGTTGGGACCACTATTGTTCAACATTTCTGTTAACGATTTATACTTTGGAAACAAAATCACAATTTCTAACTTTGCAGATGACACCACATTGGAGGCGATAGACAATAATTAGGAGGACTGCAACACATTACAGGAGGACATTAATGAACTGGCAGAATTGACATATAATTGTCGAATGAAGTTCAACACAGATAAATGTGAGGTATTATATTTTGACAGAAAGAATAGGGAGGTTACTTATTAATTGGAGAGTGTGAGACTAGTGCGGTAAGGGAACAAAGGAATCTCAGTATACAAATACACAAATCGCTAAAAGTTGTGATGCAAGGCCATATAAAAGCAAACCAAGTACTATTGTTTATTTTTAGAGGTAAAGAATTGAAAAGTAGAGGAGGTTATGCTAAGCCAGTAACAAAACCTGGTTAGACCGCACTTAGAATACTTCATTAAATTCCAGTTGCCATATTATAAAAAGGTTATAGAGGTGCTTGGCAGAGTGCAGAGACGATTTACAAGTATGATATCAGACATTCGAGGGCATACATATCAGGAGAGGATGAACAGGCTGGTTCTGTTTTCTTGTGAAAAGAGGAAGGCTGAGGGTTCACCTAATAATAAAATTACGAAAAGTTTTGCTATGGTGGATACAGGGAGAATATATCCACTTGTGGGAAAGAGTAAAGTAGAGACCATCAATATAAGATAGTGACCAAGAAATCCAATAGGGAATTCAGCACAAATATATTTACCCAAATTGTGGAGAGATTGTTGAACTCACTACCGCAGGGAGTGTTTGAAGCGAATAGTATATATTGATTTAAAGGGAAATTATGAGCGAGAAGGTAATAGACGGTTATGCTGGTGGATATAGATGAGGAACGACGGGAGGAGGCTCATGTGCAGCATAAACGCCGGCGTGGACTGGTTGGGCCGAATGTCCTGCTTCTGTGCCGCATATCCTATGTAATCTTGTGTAATACTAAATACCTCAATCAGACCACCACTCAGTCTTCTCTTTTCTAAAGAAAGGTTCTGCATCCTTTCCAACCATTCCTGATTATTGTAATATCTTCATCGAAATAACGCGCATTTTATACTGTACAATATTTTCTGAGATAATTTGTCCCTAATCCTTTTCACCTCCCGACCTCTTTTACCCCTTAAAGATGTTCCTGATGTATTAGTTTAAGGGGCTGTATTAGTTTGAGAGGCTGTATTAGTTTGATTTTCTCTCTTAGCTTCAGTATTTGGATTATTTTGATCCTCCCTATTAGTTTGAGTTACTATATTAGTTTGAGTGGATTATTTTGAGGCTCCCTATTAGTTTGAGTTTATTAAGTTCAGATTCACTCTTAATTTGAATTTAAATATTAGTGTGAGTTTCATTAATAATTTCAGTGTCTCTGTTTTTTTGAGGGTCTGTATTAGTTTCAGTTTCATTATTATGTTGAGTGTCCGTGTTATGTTCAGGTTATCTATAGATTTATTAAAATTTAGTTTGATATTCTTTACTGGTTTGAGGTTCTCTATTACTTTGAGGTTCGCTTTTACTTTGAGGTTATCTTTTAGTTTGAGGGGTTGTATTATTTTTAGTTTTAGTTTGAGGTACTTTGTAATATTAAAGGGTTTTTTTAGTTTGAGGGTCTCTTGGTTTGTGGGGATGTACTAGTTTGAGGTTCTCTATTAGTTTTATGTGCTGTATTATGTTGAGTGTCTGCATGATGAGAAATGCTGTATTAGTTTGCATTGTTTTTGCTGTATGGGTTTGTGGTGCTGTATTATTTTTAGGTAATCTACGAGCATAAGGCACCGCATGTGTATGAGGTGCTGGATGGGTATGAGAGGCTTAATGAATTTGAGGGCCTATATTAGTTTGAGGACTCTCATAGAAATTCAGCACTTTAATTGATTAACTGGATTTCCATAGTTAAAGAGATCTGTCATTACCTAGACCGCACTAAAACAGCCTTGAGAAGGACTTTCTATCATTTGTAATTTATGTACTGAATGCCTGCATTGAAAGTTGCAGCCACGACCCCGATTGTAGTACAGCAGCCCTGAGAGGGAAATTCGAACATTGGGAATGTAATTCCTGAATGAACACAGCAGTGTAAAGGATATGACCAGAAACTATATGCGAACTCCTGTTTGGCATGATGGTTTTTGAAACAACAACCCAATTGCTGGGAGAATACAGCTGGAAACGTTCATGAGTTAATTAATGTGAGCAGAATTGTCCAGTCTTTGCGGTTTCAAATTTGAATCACTGCAGAAAACATATTCGTTCAGAACAGGGACTTAAATCGGCTGTCGTAATCTGTTTGTTCAAGTTTTAACAATAACTATTTTGAGCGATGTTGCAACCTTAATGTCCCCGTGCAGAGCCCGCAGGGTATAACTTAAAGGCGCTGGAATTGTACCGCCTCAGAGCATAATTCAGGGAGATTTCCTGCAGCACAAAGGGGCACATCGTTTCACGCAGAAAATGCTTCCAATTCAATATGCCCAGCGAATATGCTACATGATGATTGCCGTCATTGGTGTTCCTGGTAAGTGACTATAACCATTGAAGTTGTGCAAATCTGTGTCTGAGCTGGTCTCTGGTTTTGCTCTATGACTGATAATGTTATATCCTTGACTGTTGGTCACGGGTATAGAAACCTGAACGGTGATATCATTCCGTTCAATCAAATTTCCTGAATAACCACTGCGGTTTGATTCCATTGCAAAATCTGAACATAAACTTGTGTTTGAAACTAACAGGCTGCTTGAATTATTCAGATATTGTCTTTAGTTGAATATTGTGTACTTTTGAATCAGTCCTTGTTCCGCACAACTATCTGTGAGAAGGTATTAGTAGCAGTGTCTGCACTGTAGGACATACTGAGTGTGAGTCACTACCTCACGTGGAACATCATACCCCCAGTGATCCTGTATTACTGGGACTGTCTGTCACTGTAGGATATACTGAGTGTGAGTCACTAATCGGTGTGGAATAGAATTACCCCAGTGATCATGTATTACTGGGAGTGTTTGACACTGTCGGATGTACTGAGTGTTTTTCACTAACCTGTGGAACACCATTACACCATTGACCATGTATTACTGGGAGTGTTTGTCACTGTCGAATGTACTGAGTGTGGGTCACCAACCGGTGTGGAACACTGTACCCCAGTGAGCAGGTATTACTCGGAGTGTCTGTCACTGTAGGAAATACTGAGTGTG